>NC_070605.1:9628553-10262303 GCF_027172205.1 Podarcis raffonei | reverse complement strand
GCTCCTTCAGGTGTACTGGGCTGAGGCTGTTTAGGGCTTTAAAGGTCAGCACCAACACTTTGAATTGTGCCCAGAAACGTACTGGGGTTCCTTGTCCAATGTCAACATGGAAAATACCCCCTGGAGTTAGAAAGTTTGAAAGCCACTTTGTTGTACGGAGATTGCAGAGTTAGGGTCAGTTGGCTGGGAAATGATCCTGTAAACAAGCCGAATGCCAAGGGCGATAGCTCAGTGGTAGAACATCTGGTCCGCATGTCGAGCAGGTCCAAGCCTCCATCTTTGGCACAAGAAGAAAAGAAGAGGCGGCTGGATGAGGCCCATCTAGTCCAGCGTCGTTTTCTCACAGTAGCCAACCAGATCCCTGTGGGAAGCAGGATCTGAGCCCCAGAGCCCTCTCCCTCCTGCAGTTTCCACCAGCGGTGGAGGCAGAACATAGTTGTCATGGCTCGCAGCAATCGATAGAGCTCTCCTCCATGAATTTCCTGAGCTGTGAGTGCCCATCTGGCTGAAATCCTTGAGAATCACTGAGAGAGAGAGAGCATATAAAATCGTTCTATTAATACAGATGAGTCCTTTCCCCACTGATGCGAGGGAGAGTGCAAATGTCTGGAAATAAGTGATTCTTTTTCTTCTTCTTTTTTTTAAAAAAAGAAACAGGGGGTGGAAGCACACCCAGCAGACCTTCTCTGCAATCAGAGAACTGGGCTTGGGTCCTTCAAACAAATTAGTGATGTTCCTACTTCCTGAGTAAATAGTATCATATAAATATTTATACCTCTTATGTGGTCTCCTGACTCAGGGGGAAGAACGCAGGTCCTACAGATGGGAGCAAAGGGTTTTGATTGATCCCAGCAGCCGGGCGCCGTTTGGGGGATAGAGCGAAACGTCCGTACGGTCCAGACATGTGAAAAGGAGCCAAAAAAGCCCCTCCGGGAAGAGTTTGCTCTTTAAAATAAAGCCAGATCAAAAGTGATATTTTTGGATATCTGAGCAAATATGAAAAGGGCCGGGGAAAGGGGGGAAAATACTGGATGTGGAATCCCCACTTGAACTTCCAGGGATTAGATGCTTTAAAAATGGTTTTAGGCACACTGGGCCTTTTGTGTAATGAGCTGCGAACGACCCTGGAATGGATGCTTTGCGGATTACCTGGGTGTGTTTGGGTGATGATGTCACCTCTGCAGAGCATTCAGGATTTGCATTTCCAGGAACTTTCAGAGGTAAAATAAACAGAGGGCACCTGGGAACTGATCCTCTCTCTTTTCTCCATCTATCTTTCAAAGCAATGCAAGTGACAGGCCGGGCGGAACTGGGATCCTGTGCTAGGATCTCAGAAGCTAACTCTGTTCTTGAATAGAAGGGTTTATGCTTCTGGGAAAGGTTGTGGAGGAAAGGGGTCAAGTTCACTGCATGTACGGTGCTAAAGGAAAATGTTATGAAAATGATGTATAGATGGTACTTAAAACTAGCAAAGATTTACCATAGGAGTGATAATTTATGTTGGGAATGTAAAGAAAAGGAAGGTACCTTTTATCATATGTGGTGGACCTGTCCCAAGGTGAAAGACTTCTGGGAGAAGATTTATAATGAATTGAAGAAAATGTTGAAATACACATTTATTAAGAAACCAGAGGCCTTTCTTCTTGGAATAATAGGTTTGGAATTGCCCAAGAAAGATGTTAGATTGTTTTTGTATGTCACAACTGTTGCTAGAATTTTGCTGGCTAAAAAGTGGAAAACACAAGAAGTCCCAACAGTGGAGGAATGGCAGATGAAGATGATGGACTTTTGGGAGCTAGC
Organism: Podarcis raffonei; assembly: GCF_027172205.1. Classification (NCBI taxonomy): domain Eukaryota; kingdom Metazoa; phylum Chordata; class Lepidosauria; order Squamata; family Lacertidae; genus Podarcis; species Podarcis raffonei. The sequence goes on along the minus strand of NC_070605.1, from coordinate 10,260,503 downwards.
CGACCTGACCGGAAGAGTCCGCGACCAGAAGGAGGAGGAGTATCAGGAGGAATGGAAGAAATTTACAGACTATTTAGTTAAATATGCTAAGATAACCTCAATAGAAACACTTGCAAGTACCAGATAGGCCTAGGATTTAAATATGTGGTGCTATAGAATAATATGTTTAAAGTTAAAATGAAAAGAAAGAAAGATGTTAATTGACTAAGTAAATTTTATGTGAAAATAGTTTTGGAAAACTGTTACAATGATATATATTGACACTCAGCTAGGGGGAGTCGAGGAAGTCACCCAACAAAGTAAACAAAAGTGGAATTACTACATTTAAGATTTATGTTTGTTCGCTGGTTTGTTTATTTATAAATATGGAAAATCAATGAAAAGATTTTTTGGGGAAAAGAAAGGTTTATGCTAGAATGGGGTGAGGAGAATGGGGTATTAGATCTAGCCTCGAAACTATTACCGTATTTTTTGCACCATAACACTCACTTTTTTCCTCCTAAAATGTGAGGGGAAATGTCTGTGCGTGTTATGGAGGGAATGCCTACGGGTGGCATGCCTACGGATTTTCCTCCTCTAAAAACTATGTGCGTGTTATGGTCGGGTGCGTGTTATAGAGAGAAAAATACGGTACCTGATATGGCGTTGTGGCCATATCATATGCAGTTACAGCTGCCAGAATTTTGATGGCCCAAAAATGGAAACAGGAAGAAATGCCAACGAGGGAGGAATGGAGAATGAAATTGATGGAATACGCAGAAATGGACAAACTAACATGTAAAATTCGAAACCAACGCGATCAGAGATTCACCGAGGACTGGAACAAATTTACAGAGTATATCAAAACTGTGTGTGATCAGGAAATAACGCTTGTTGGATTTCAGGAAGCTTTGTGAAGAGAATAGTTAGGAATGTCGCTTAAATGAAAAGATAAAATAAGAACTGTTAAAGTGCAACATAAATTTAAGGAATGTGAAAAGTTGTGAAAATTATGGAAATTGTCAGATAGGCTGACGGAAGTCTACAAAATGTACAAGTTAAATTGGATGTTAAATTATAATTGGATTGGTTATTGGAAATCTGAATAAAAATTAATTATAAAAAAAAAGATATGGCGTTGTGGCTTGCTGGCATTTTTTTTTGAATTGCAAAACACAGTGTGTTTTGCATATGATTTGCATACACGATGTGCATGGCACAGCTGCTGGGAGGCAGGGGCATGGAGCGGTGGACCTGGAGAAGGACTGAATCCGTCCGCCGACCCTCCGCCTTGCACGCGTTGACTCATACATCCGCTCACACACATTAACTCACATGAAGATTAACCCAGAAGAAGAAGAAGAAGAAGAAGAAGAAGAAGAAGAAGAAGAGGCGGAAGCGTCCGAGGCTTGCCAAGTGAGACATGCCAGAACAATTTAAGGAATGGCAGAATAAAACAATCCAGATGGCTCGAGCAAGTCAGCCAAGTCACGTGCGGGGAGGGAAATGGGGAGGGGTAGCGGAGAGAACCCATGCAAAGGTGGCCCTGGCCAGCTTGTCCTGGAGCATAAATCCTTATCTGAGTTGCAAAACTTAACGATCAGTTAGATCCTGAGCACCAGGGGCCAGTTGCCAGTGCCAAGGACAGATGATTTCTTTAGCCATGGAGATGTTCCAGCTCTCCCTTCTCCATCCACAAGGTAGCAAGGCAACAGGGACACTCAAGTTTGGCACTAAATGTTCAGCCTATTGCTTGCTCTGTTCTTTTCCCAACTCTGTGTTTCGCCGGCCAGAAGCTCAAAAAAGCCCTACTGTTTTTGCAGCATCTATCTCTAAGAGAAAAGGGCTGGTTTGGTCTTCTAGACCTGGATTCAATTCTCTTTTCTTCTCCACAAGGAGACCACATGGTGCAGTGTGATTTATTCATAGACCGCTTTCTGGCCCAAAGCGATGAGCAACATTCATGCACGTTAATAGAATACAATAAAAGTGTGGTGCGTGCAATCAATCAGCCTAAAAACAATACGAAACAGCCTTGTTTTAGCACTGCAGTCCTGCGGCAGAGAATCTGCGTGCAGAAATTCCCATGCTCCATCTCAGGAAGGGCTTGGAGGGATGCTCTGCCGGGAACCCTGGAGAGCTGCTGCCAATCAGTGGAGACAATACTGAGTTAGATAGGCCGGGATGGGGTGGTGATGTGGTCTAAACCACTGAGCCTCTTGGGCTTGCTGATCGGAAGGTCAGCGGTTCAAATCCCGGAGCGAGCTCCCGTTGCTCTGTCCCAGCTCCTGCCAACCTAGCAGTCTGAAAGCACGCCAGTGCAAGTAGATAAATAGGTACCGCTCTGGCGGGAAGGTAAACGGCGTTTCTGTGCAATCGTCACAGTCTTCCATGCGCCACTAGCGGTTTAGTCCTGCCGGACACATGACCTGGAAAACTGTCTGTGGACAAACGCTGGCCTGAAAGCGAGATGAGTTCTGCAACCCCATAGTTGCCTTTGACTGGACTTAACTGTCCAGGGGTCCTTTACCTTTAGATAGACCAGTGGTCTGACTCACTATGACAGTTTCTGTGTTCCAAAAATTCAGAAAAAAACTTCATCATCATCATCATCATCATCATCATAATAATAATAATAATAATAATAATAATATTTTATTTACCGATATATCCCACCCATTTGTATACCACCCTGATGCAAAACATCCGGGCAGCGTACGACCATGCAAAACATTTATTATTATTATTATTATTATTATTATTATTATTATTATTCCACCGTTCCTCACAAGATTTCAGGGTGGTTCGTAATATAAAAAAATACAAAGGAAAAGGACAAATAAATAGGTAAAACAATAACAAAACAATAACAATCAGTCACTTACGGACTCACTTTTAAAAACAGTGTTTATGGAAGACAATCTTACTCGGCTAGGAGGGGTCGCCAAAGGGGAAAAAGAAGACCAGATGGAGCTGGTAAAAAGACACTTCTAGTCACAGGAGATCACTGCAGATGGTGACAGCAGTCATGAAATTAAAAGACGCCTGCTTATTGGGCGAAAAGCAATGACAAACCTAGACAGCATCTTAAAAAGCAGAGACATCACCTTGCTGACAAAGGTCCATATAGTTAAAGCTATGGTTTTCCCAGTAGTGATGTACGGAAGTGAGAGCTGGACCATAAAGAAGGCTGATCGCTGAAGAATTGATGCTTTTGAATTACGGTGCTGGAGGAGACTCTTGAGAGTCCCATGGACTGCAAGAAGATCCAACCGATCCATTCCGAAGGAAATCAGCCCTGAGGGCTCACTGGAAGGACAGATCCTGAAGCTGAGGCTCCAATACTTTGGCCACCTCATGAGAAGATCAGACTCCCTGGAAAAGACCCTGATGTTGGGAAAGATGGAGGGCACAAGGAGAAGGGGACCACAGAGGACGAGATGGTTGGACAGTGTTCTCGAAGCTGCCAGCATGGGTTTGACCAAACTGCGGGAGGCAGTGGAAGACAGGAGTGCCTGGCGTGCTCTGGTCCAGGGGGTCACGAAGAGTCGGACACGACTAAAAAACAACAGCAAGCCACAGGAGTCCATTGGGCCTCCGGAGACAAAGATGAATCAAATAAGTGCTTGCAGGCTATGCACCTGCTTCTTCAGAGGGAGCGCAACCCTATCCAGATCAGGCCCATGGCCTGTCTTGTGTACATGGGAGCCACCTACCCACAGAGCCTCTGCCCCCCCCGGATTCATACTCAGCTTATGGGCCATTCCACCACTGCATGAAGACACAGGTCCAGAGCTTGCACAACAGCCTCTCCTGACCCAGATCATGTAACAGGATTGGGTGCTCACTAGATGCAGCACTTTGGAGGCAGCAAACACCTTCAATTATACTTTCCCCCCATTTTGCAGGAGCAAAGAAGGGCTTAGATATGGAGCCACCTCGCTGGTGTTTCTTTTTACACATCACTTTAGATCACGGGTAGGCACCTTTGTGGAGTAGACAGGAACAATATTAAAGAATATAAAACTGTGCAGAAAAAAATGACAGTATAAACAGTACAATGAAAATGATTGGAAGACTCGTTCTGTCAGAAGTCTTTTATATTTGAGTGTTTATTTAAGTATTAGGAAAATTAAGGTTTTTTTATGCATGCAATTTTCTGCTTTTTCTTCTTTCTTTTTTTCTGTATTTTCTTCCATTTTCTTTTTGTAGTGTGAGATTGTAAATTCTTCGTAAAGTCTTTGTATATGTGCATAATTTAAATTAATAAAGATTATCTTTTTTTTTTTTAAAAAAAAGGTCATGTGTAGGCAACCTAAGGCCCGTGGGCTGGATCTGGCCCAATCGCCTTCTAAATCCAGCCCGCGGACAGTCCAGGAATCAGCGTGTTTTTACATGAGTAGAATGTGTCCTTTTACAGTGGTACCTCAGGTTACATACGCTTCAGGTTACAGACTCCGCTAACCCAGAAATAGTACCTCAGGTTAAGAACTTTGCTTCAGGATGAGAACAGAAATCGTGCTCCGGCGGCAGCAGGAGGCCCCATTAGCTAAAGTGGTGCTTCAGGTTAAGAACAGTTTCAGGTTAAGAACGGACCTCCGGAATGAATTAATTGCTTAACCCGAGTTACCACTGTATTTAAAATGCATCGGTGGGTTATTTGTGGGGCCTGCCTGGTGTTTTTACACGAGTAGAATGTGTGCTTTTATTAAAAATGCATCTCTGGGTTATTTGTGGGGCATAGGAATTCGTTCATTCCCCCCCCCCCCCAATATAGTCCAGCCCTCCACAAGGTCTGAGGGACAGTGGACTGGCCCCCTGCTGAAAAAGTTCGCTGACCCCTGCTTTAGATGCTGGGTTGTCCCTAAATTACTTTGCACACCTCTCGTGCATCTCCTGTTCCTTCACCTGTTCCCTAAGCTCTATTGGCAGTTTGTCTCTTTTAAAGCTAAAAAATAAAAATCAGAGGTGGTGAATCATAAAAGCGTAATCCTGGGGGGGTATTACGCCGTTCCTGTGGAATGTAACTTTCTTTGCTAGATTCCATCTGCCTGTCTTCCCCACCTCCTTTTAAACCCACCCCCCCATTAGCATTGAAAGAAATGAAAATGTCATGTGGGGGGGAATTGAGAGAGAAAGAGAGAGAGGGGAGAGAGAGGGACTTGCAGGAGATCAACAGACTTTTCCCTTTTTCCCCAGAACTTGTTTGAACAAGGTGCCAAAGTTTCACTGGCTCTAAAAGCGCATTAGCTTTCTGAGTGCAAAGCTCAGGCACGCTTCTTGCAAATGGAAGGAAGAAAGCTGGAGCGCACATGGAGGAAAGAGAGAGGGGGGGGGAACCTATGTCTTTCGGCAAGATATGCTCATTGTTGCATTTTTATGATGGGAAAGGGGATTAACAGCTTCCTTTGTCTGTTTGTGTCTGTGAACCATCCTGACAGGTACATCTGAATTTAATCACCTGCTTGTTACTTTAAAGGTAAAGGGGGAGGAAGGCTTTAAAAATTATACTTATTAGATTAATATTTAAATTGCAAGGCAGTTTAAGAAAGAGGGATGGTCTTATACGGCCTTGTGCAGCTGTGCTGGCTAAAGGTGATGGGACTCGAAAACATCTGGAGGGCACCAGTTTGGTGAAGCCTGGATTTCCCTAGCATGTGTGAGAGAAGGGGTCCAATGTAGGTGTTATGTACTGAGTTGAATAGGATCCAAAAGGCAGCAGTCTGATTGGTGCTGGAACAATAGGATTCAGAATGCAGCAGTCTGATTGGTCCTAGAACAATAGGGTCCAGAATGCAGCAGTCTGATTGGTCCTAGAACAATAGGGTCCAGAATGCAGCAGTCTGATTGGTCCACGGGAGCCACCCAATCCAGCTCCAGGTGGAAGTGAATCTGCAACCTGATTGGCCTACAGGCGAATCTCGGAATTAGCCAATCACGTGGGGCCCATTGTGTAAATAATGTATATAAAGCAAAACAAAAATTTTTTTTCCTTCCAATAGCACCTTAAAGACCAACAGTTGGTCTTTAAGGTGCTACTGGAAGGAAAAAATTTTTTTGTTTTGACTATGGCAGACCAACACGGCTACCTTTCTGTAACTGTATATAAAGCAGACATTCTGGGGGAACTTCCATTCCTCCTCACCACTATGAGCTGAATAAAGAGCATGAAATCCACTCTTGACTCTGAGTATATTTCAGTAGCCTTCTTGATATGCTAGTCCTGCTAGGCTTACCATCTTCCCAAAGTTGTTGAGCTTTTGAAGGCATTCTTTTTTTAAAAAAAATCACCCCATACTACCGCGTTTTCCAGTACATTTTGCCGATTCGGACGCCATTCAGAGAGCCCCATTTCTGGACGTTATCTGGGAAGACCCGGGTGTATGCCAGCCCTAGGTCCAGCTGTTCTCAGCCCGGCACTGTTAAGTTGTGGGTGAACATATCAGACGACACAGCGATTCTTCAGACAGCTCTTGTTTATTCACAGGCCAGAACAGAACTGAGCTGAAGGGTTCAGTCAACCTGCTTGTATAGAGCTCAGCTACAAAGCAACAGTAACAACTTTCTGTAACTATCCAATCACCGAATGTCACTTTCAATTCCTTATTTGCATATGCGGACCTGAGTACATAACAGGCACCTTCCAGATGTTTGGGCCTACAACTCCCATCAGCCCCTGTGCCAGCCATCCTGACTGTGCTGACTTACGCCGGTGGGAGTTTTAGACCAAAACATCTGGAGGGCACTAGGTTGCCAAAGACTGTGTTAATTGTCTATGAACAGGGAATTTTCTCCCTGTCCTGCTGTCTTTTCTGTATGAAGGAACATCCAATGGTGAGGCTTACCAAGATTAACACACTATTGAGAGGATAGCCAGTGTGGTGTAGTGATTTGAGTGTCGGGCTAGGACCTCAGAGGCCAGGGTTCGAATCCCTACTTGGCCGCAAAGCTCCTTGGGTGATCTCAAGTATCAAATGCTGTGGAGCAATCCCTCCTTTATTTGTTGTTGTTTAGTCATTTAGTCGTGTCCGACTCTTCATGACCCCCTGGACCAGAGCACGCCAGGCACTCCTGTCTTCCACTGCCTCCCGTAGTTTGGTCAAACTCATGCTGGTAGCTTCGAGAACACTGTCCAACCATCTCGTCCTCTGTCGTCCCCTTCTCCTTGTGCCCTCCATCTTTCCCAATATCAGGGTCTTTTCCAGGGAGTCTTCTCTTCTCATGAGGTGGCCTAAGTATTGGAGCCTCAGCTTCAGGATCTGTCCATCCAGTGAGCACTCAGGGCTGATTTCCTTCAGAATAAATCGGTTTGATCTTCTTGCAGTCCATGGGACTCTCAAGAGTCTCCTCCAGCACCAGAATTCAAAAGCATCCATTCTTCGGCGATCAGCCTTCTTTATGGTCCAGCTCTCACTTCCATACATCACTACTGGGAAAACCATGGCTTTAACTATACGGACCTTTGTTGGCAAGGTGATGTCTCTGCTTTTTAAGATGCTGTCTAGGTTTGTCATTGCTTTTCTCCCAAGAAGCAGGCATCTTTTAATTTCGTGACTGCTGTCATGGTCATGGAGCCCAAGAAAGTAAAATCTCTCACTGCCTCCATTTGTTCCCCTTCTATTTGCCAGGAGGTGATGGGACCAGTGGCACTCCTTTATAGGGAGGGGTTTTTTTTATAAAAAAAGTTTAATGTTTTATGATGTTTTTATATATGTTGGAAGCTGCCCAGAGTGGCTGGGGCAACCCGGTAAGATGTGTGAGGAATAAATATTAACATTATCATTATGGAATGGGACGTCCTTATTTTCATCGGAGAAATGTTGGAGGGTATGGCTCTATCCATCATGTCACTGCTATTGCACGGCACTTGGGAATCAGAAATCCATGCTGATCCACTGTAAATCACCTAGAGATGTAGTATAAACACTGACAACTGGGAAGCACTGGCCTGTGAGCGCTCCAGTTGGAGAACAGCCTTTCCCAAAGGTATCATGGGCTTTGAAGACACGCGAACTCAGGACCCAAGGGAGAAACATACTAAGAGGAAGGCACGCTTGGCAAATCCACACCGTGATCAACTCCTGCCTGGAAACCAATGTCCCCACTGTTGAAGGACGTGTGGATCCAGAATTGGCCTCCACAGTCACTTACAGACTCACTGTTAAAACCGTATTTATAGAAGCCAATCTTACTTGGCTACGAGGGAACGCCAAGGAAGAAGAAGAAGAAGAAGAAGAAGAAGAAGAAGAAGAAGAAGAAGAAGAAGAAGAAGAAGGATCTAGACTTCCCCCTTCCAGTTTTAGAATACTTTTTTAGCTCTAACTTCTATGGATATATTTTAAAGGCTGAGGGAACAACAACAACAGCCCCTTCCTCTCTGGAAGTCTGGGAAAAATCTCACCTAAGCTGAGCAATGCGCATTCTCAGACTCCAGACCTGCTTTTCACACATGAAACTTAAGGCTTTTGGGGACAGGATGTGGCAGCCCTCGCCACACCTGTTTAAAAGGCCCAAGCACTCTGTTTGCTATGCTAACTAAATTGTGCAGTTGACACGTCCTTTCCACACAAATTCCTGTTTGCTGTTCCTTCGCATCAGGAAGTCTATTGTCGCTCGGGGTTATGGGGCAGAGTTACAGTCTGGCTTGTTCAAACTCAAGATCCTTTATATCACGGCGGGGATTCGCGAGGTGTTTCTAACAGCCCAGAACCCCTTTTGTTGAAATGAAATGAAATAAATTCTAGCTGAAATACAGGGCGGCTTAGATAAAAACAAACAAACGTGCCTGCAACTCTGTCTCAGCCAAGAAGTTATCAGCATCCCTCCTTTTGAAATTAATGTTTCTCATTATCTCTGTTCTCATGTTGCAAATCGCTCTGAGGGACTTTCATGAAAAAAGCGAAAAATAAATGTAATAACGTCACCAAAGATTAGGGTATAATTAAAATAGAGGGGTGTGTGTGTATTTGTGTGTGTGTGTAGTTTTATTATTTCTATTGTCTTTCGCCTCTGTTTTCTTCCTAATAATAATAATAATAATAATAATAATAATAATTTATTATTTGTACCCCGCCCATCTGGCTGCGTTTAACAAAGATTAAAAATACATTAAAATGTCACACATTAAAAACTTCCCTTTGCCTGCCTTTTTTTTTCCTTCCTTCCTTCCTTCCTTCCTTCCTTCCTTCCTTCCTTCATTTCATTTGTTCTAAATAAAATTTTATTCTATTGTGAAAACTTTAATAAAAATTCCAGGGGGAAACAAAAAGCGAAGGATAACTATATTAATAATGTCATCCAACTCAGGCAGCCTAGTTCTCAGGGTCAAACCAGACCTGACTGGCGACGTTCAACTATTTAAAACATCTAAAAACATTTAAAAGCAACCGCAGCTACTAATTTCAGGTGGTATTCGACTTAATTTTACTCGGAGTAGATCCACTGAATCATACGTCCTTTAATTTCAGTGGAAATTTCTGAGGAAAACACGGTTGAATACCACCCATGATTTATATATCTCTTATTTACCGAGTCGTGTTCATTCCCCTCACAAAACTACAGTTCCCAGAGCATAGCTGTCAACTTTTCCCTTTTCTTGTGAGGAATCCTATTCGAAATAAGGGAATTTCCCTTTAAAAAAGGGAAACGTTGACAGCAATGTCCCAGAGTTCCCCGTGAAGAGGGATTGACTGTTAAACCACTGTGGGAACTGTAGCCTCCTCTCAGCACCTTAAACTACAACTCCCAGAATTATTTGGGGGAAAGCCAGGGCTGCTTAAAATGGCATTATAGTAGCTTTAAATGTATGGTGTGTTTGTGGCCAAATTGAGGAAAGGAAGGTCAAGGAGGAAGAACATTGGGCCCATCCGCCGTCTAATAAACCATCATTTATTGGACTGAGATGGTTGTGTCTGAATTGGGCCCCTGTGGCAAATTTCTTGCCTGGGGCGCTGGAGCTGGGGGCGTAGGGGGAAGCGAAAGCAACTCGCCTGTTTTCTTTTCCTTGTTTTAGCGTTTTATTTGGCCATTGCTCCCAGAAAACAGTATGGGGGCCAAATGATTAACACCTGTGGCAATACGCAGGAAAGCCAAGAGCGGTCGCTCGCAAACGCTCCTCAGGCACTTGACGAAATAACAAAGCAAAATATTATCAGACGGCGTCCCAGGTAATTTACAAGAGGCTCCAGCTCCCCGGGGACCAAATATTTCACTCCACTGTCAGAGTGTTCTATTGTGTGCACATTATATCGTATGTTCAAACATTGGGACGCATGGGGAGGGTTATAGACATTGGTTATTTATCGGCTGGCCATCTTTCCAGTTGCAAATCTACAGTCCCAGGTTTCAGTAATGCTGCTTTAATGTGGCCTGAATGTTCCTAGGGGCAGTTTTTCCGGCAATGGCCCCTGAATTATGGGATTTCCTCCCTCTGTGAAGCCAGAATTTCCCCCTCACCTCTTTTCTGCTGTGCTTGGGGAAGCAGAAAGCTTTGCATGTGCTGCCTGTCCTATAGTTTCATAATTTTTGTTATTGTCACCTTTTAGGTACAGTGGTACCTCGGGATGCAAATGAGATCCGTTCTGGAGCCCCATTCACATCCTGAACAGAATGTAAGACGCAACAGCGTGTCTGCACATCCGCAGGTCATGTTTCGATGCTTCCGCGCATGCACATGATGTCATTTTGACCGTCTGCGCATGCACGAGCGGCGAAACCCGGAAGTAACGCGCTCTAGCTTCCTCAGCATTTGAAACTGAATTATTTCTTTTGTTAAAAAAACGGAGATAGGACGAAAGCTTATGATTTGGCAGGGTTTCTGCATCAGGATGGCAGAGATCTGCAGATGTGACATGAAAGATAGCATATCAGAAACCTGAATTCCAACCATTTCTTTATAGGTTTCTGCATTCCTGTTTGGTGAGCTCAGCGGCGGTGGCGGATTGAATTCAAAGCATATTCAGGGACGGCTTAGCCAAAAAAACACCCTTGGCAAAGACACACCACTGCAAAGGGGAGCAAGATGGTATCTCAGAGTCAATACTTCGTCGTGCGGTGATGGGATTCACGACCACAAGATGCAGGCAGAAGGCCTCAGGTTCAATCGCCCATGGCATTTCCACGTAGGGATGGGAGAGATTGTTGTCCGAAATCCTGGAGACTCGCTGCCCATCAGTGTAGGCTATACTGATCTATATGGACTGATTGTCTGGTTCAGAATAAATTCGATGTAGATGTAGTTGATGTTGTTTATTAATGCTTGAGCCAAAGGCCAGTTGCATATAAGACGTTGATAAGACGCCAAAATCCAGCATCGCCTGAGCTCTGCGAATGCGGCTTTCTCCCAATTGAAGTGCAGAGTGTTTGAGGACCGGGACATTCGCTGGGAAACCAAAATGCTTGTTTACAAAGCTATTATACTACCAACCTACAGTATGCTTGTGGAACATGGGCTGCTTATAAACGCCGTCTCTGACTCCTTGAAAGATTCCATCAACGGTGTCTCCAAAAAAATCTACATATCACTTGGGAAGACAGGCGAACTAATGCCATTGTACTGGAAGAAGCAAAGATCACCAATGTCGAAGCGATGATTTTTCAACATCAACTTCGTTGGCCTGGTCATGTTGTGAGGATGCCTGATTTTCATCTTCCAAAGCTCTATTCTGAATTTAAAAATGGAAAGTGTAATGCTGGTGGTCAACAAAAGAGGTTCAAAGACTCTCTCAAGGCAAATCTATAAAAATGTAGTATAAACACTGACAACTGGGAAACACTGGCCTGCAAGCGCTCCAATTGGAGAACAGCCTTTACGAAACGTGTCATGGGCTTTGAAGACGCTCAAACTCAGGACAAAAGGGAGAAACGTGCTAAGAGGAAGGCACGCTTGGCAAACCCTCACCGTGATCAACTCCTGCCTAGAAACCTATGCCCCCACTGCGGAAGGCTGTGTGGATCCAGAATTGGCCTCCACAGTCACTTACGGACTCACTGTTAAAACCGTGTTCATGGAAGACAATCTTACTCGGCCACAAGTGATTGCCAAAGAAGAAGAAGAGGCATATAAGACAAATAAGTACAGTACAAAACCCAACAGTATAAAATACAGCATCAAACTACGCTGCTGGCTAGACTCATACATGAAACCTACATCTTTAAAATATGGTGCAGTGCTCATCTCGCTTTTCAGGCCGAGGGAGCCGGCATTTGTCCACAGACAGCTTTTTGGGTCATGTGGCCAGCATGACTAAACCGCTTCCGGCACAACGGGACATCGTGACGGAAACCAGAGTGCATGGAAACACCATTTACCGTATATTCCCACTGCAGTAGTATCTATTTATCTACTTGCACTGGCATGCTTTCGAACTGCTGGGTTGGCAGGAGCTGGGACAGAGCAACGGGAGCTCACTCCATCGCAGGGATTTGAATTGCTGACCTTCCAGTTGGCAAGCCCAAGAGGCTCAGTGGCTTAGACCGCAGCGCCACCCGCATCCCTACATAGATCACCTGTAATATGTATAGAACTTACATATTGAAAGGGTAAAATTTAATACAGATAAAAACATTAGTTATTAAAATATATTATGGTTAAATAAGAGCATTCCCAGAGCAGTCAACTGCAGTCTCCTTAATAAGTCTTGCCCAGATTTTCATTGCTGCTAGGGCAAAAAGAGAGACCTTGAGGATAACCTAAAATCGGTATCCAACAGGTGGTAGAATTTTTTCCTGGAATGGTATTGGAATACAGATGAAGCAGAATAAGGCCATTTGGTATGTGCTAATGGCCATAATCTCAGATGGCTTTAAAATGGAGTCCGACAAACTCACGGAGGATAAGGCTATTAGCAACAGCGACTCATTGTGATGTTTATATATTATATACAATATCCGAGGCAGATTCCCTCTGGATTAAATGGGAGAGAGCTATTGTGCTCATGTCTTCTGGGCTTTCCTTTGACACCTGGCTGGCCACTCTGAGAAAGAAGATGGTGGGATAGTTTTGCCTTTGGTCCAATCTAGCAGGGTGCTTCCTGTATGACTATGTTGGTGAGGAACTTGCAGGGTGACTAGGAGACAGATTCTGCAACTGCACTGTGAGTGGGATGCATATTACTGGCTTGGCTAGATCAGCCACAGGTGATTCACAGACCCTTCATTCACAGAATTGGGAAGTTGTCCCAGGATGTCATCTTGTTCAACGTCCTGGGACATTTTTCTTCCTCGTGGAATAAAACACTGGAAAAATTCAGGACAGGCAAAATATAATAATAATATAATAATAATTTATTATTTATACCCCTCCCATCTGGCTGGGTTTTCCAGCCACTCTGGGCGGCTTCCAACAAAATATTAAAATACAGTAATGCATCAAACATTAAAAGCTTCCCTAGACAGGGCTGCCTTTAGATGTCTTCTAAAAGTCTGGTAGTTGTTCTCTTTGACACTTGGTGGGAGGGCGTTCCACAGGGCGGGTGCCACGACCGAGAAAGCCCTCTGCCTGGTTCCTTGTAAATTGGTTTCTCGCAGTGAGGGAACCACCAGAAGGCCCTCGGCGCTGGACCTCAGTGTCCAGGCTGAAAGATGGGGATGGAGACGCTCCTTCAGGTATACTGGGCTGAGGCTGTTTAGGGCTTTCAAGGTCAGCACCAACGCCTTGAATTGTGCTCGGAAACGTACTGGGAGCCAATGTGGGTCTTTCAAGACTGGTATTATGTGGTCTCGGCGGCCGCCCCCAGTCACCAGTCTAGCTGCCGCATTCTGGATTAATTGTAGTTTCTGGGTCACCTTCAAAGGTAGCCCCACATAGCCAGGGAGAAGAGTCGGTGGAAGAAGATTGGAAAAAATTTAAAGTTTATTTACAGAAATATTGTAAAATTAATGAATGTTAGAAGGATGCTGGAATGAAGTTATATGGCTTTAGCAGAAATGTTATAAAGAATTAAGTAAAGATAGATTGTTAATGGGTCAAAGTGGAAATTTAAGGTTAGATTGTGTTAAGATAAATTATAGAACAAAAATTAAGAAAGATGGAAAGGATTTGCTGAAATAGCTAACTGATGTCCATGAATAACAGAGTTAGAATGGTTTTCCTCCCTCTCTCCACTTTCTCCATTCAATGCATCATTTTACAAAATGCTATCATGTCATCTCTTAGGACTTTCGAGGCATGGGTTTGAACAGTTTAGCCTTTTCCCAACACCAGAAGGTTTTCTATTGGGAATAGTGCCAGGAAGTCTAAAGGAAGAGGACAAGACATATATTTATACTGTTGCATATATTTATTTGCAACATATATTTATATGCAACAGTAGCCGCAAGGCTGTTGATTGCGAAAAATTGGAAAAGCGGTATAATACCGACAAAAATAGAGTGGCTTGCCAAATTATTGGAGTATTACAATATATCCAAAACAATGGGATAAATCGGAAGGATCCCAAAAGAGAAGATAGACAAGGACTGGAAGGTGTTTAAAGGATATTTGCAAAATCATATTGAAAAATCAGAACTCCTATTAGAATAAATAAGTTCCGTTATAAAGACTGAAATACTAAATAAGATGGATAACAATGTGTAACAGAAAAAGAAGCAGAAAGCTGGTTTTAAAGTGTGTGGAAGAAAGTAATAGAAGTGGAAATAAATTGCAATTGAGTAGATTGGAAGTCTAAGACAAGGGTGGGGTGAGGGGTGAGGGGTGGTCGTGGGGAAAGGAAGTATGTGTGGGATTGCGTGTGGGTATGTATGAATATTTTTAAGGATTGTATGAAATGTATGTTTGTTTGTATATTCGTAATATGTATGTATTAATGTTGAATTATTTTAATAAAATAAATATATTTAAATTTAAATAATAATAATAATAATAAAAGAACAGTTTAGCCTTTTCCCTGCCACCATCCCTCAGAAATCCTGCTCTTTGTTGCTAAACTGAGAAAACATGAATTGGAGAAAACCTCATTGACTTTTGCTCCGATTCAGTCTAGAGATCCGGTTGCCCTTTCTCCAAACTAAAAAGTCCCGAATGCTTCAACCTTTTCCTTACCCGCTTGATAGTTTGGGTTGCCCTTTTCTGACTCTTAAGTCTCCAGTACAAAACTAAACAAACATGCAGCAAAGCATTTTGCGCTCAGCCAGAATATTTGCCAAAAACAGTGAAGAGCTGTCACCAAGGCTGAGCCTGTAAGCCTGAAAGTGATTGGCTCCAACAGGCTGACCAGGATACAGGATAAATTCAGAGGAGAGCTGTTGGAGGAGACGGCGCTGTAATCACCAATAATTTTAAGTGTGAGGAATGTTTGGCTGTGTATTCATAGCTTCTGTCTTTCCTCAGTAGTTGGACAACTCTGGTTTTCATTCACCCTTGATCTGTGCCTTAAGGTTTTATTCTCCTCTGATGCAAAAGTTTGTTTTGCCTTAATCTAACTTTCTAGCTGGTCTGTGTCTTTGAGCCATGAGTCGTTCTCAACTCGTAATGTGTCCTTCGGAAAAGGAGAACCAAGGGAACGACTGGTTCTGGGGATGGGACTTTGCCCTTCTGCAACTGGTCTCCTTCCACGATTAACTGCATGCTGCAGGAACCAACATCCTTCATAGAATCATAGCAATTTAAAATACTCATTTTAACCTCCTTATAATACCAATGACTTCCATTCTTCTCTTTCCATGGTTCATTTTACATATCAAAAGGTAAAGGGACCACCCCTGACCCGACTCTGGGGTTGCGGCGCTCATCTCGCTTTATTGGCCGAGGGAGTCGGCGTACAGCTTCCGGGTCATGTGGCCAGCATGACTAAGCCACTTCTGGAGAACCAGAGCAGCGCACGGAAACACCATTTACCTTCCCGCCAGAGCGGTAGCTGTTTATCTACTTGCACTTTGACGTGCTTTCGAACTGCTAGGTGGGCAGGAGCAGGGACCGAGCAATGGGAGCTCACCCCGTCGCAGGGATTCGAACCGCCAACCTTCTGATTGGCAAGCCCTAGGCTCTGTGGTTTAACCCACAGCGCCACCTGTGTCCCTTTTTACATATCGTAAATCCCTGCATATTTTACAAGTTTTTGTCATAATTTTTATCTTAATAACAGATTGTGTAAATTTTATTTTTTTTCCCTTTTCCCTCCCTTATTGAGTTGTAATCCCCTTTTCAGTATTCTTCCCTCTTTTTTTGTATGTAATAAGCATGGAAATAAGCATGGGGAAAATAAATAAACAAACAAATAAATAAATGATAAAAAACCATCTCAGGGGCACCGGGTTGGGGAACGCTGCTCTACCAGTATTGAAAGGAAACTGGGACTTTCCTAAACCACGTCTGCCTGTTAGCTCCCCATTAGGTTCTCAAGCAAGCCGGGGGCAGCCAAATTCTTTTTTTAACCGTCTGATCCGAATGGTGTGGCTTTTGTGGTTCTCCCCACCTCACCCCACATCCACACATGTTTTGGGTATCACTTCATCAAAAGCTCTCTGTTTGTCGCAGTGCAGACCGGGCTGAGTTGGTGCAATGAGGCCGAAGGGGAGGGAGTTAGAGGGAAGAGGGAAATAACTTCATGCAAGGTATAACTGGGGAAGGATAGACATCTGGATTCTAAGATTCCAGGTCGATTTCCCAACACTGGCAGTTTCGGAGAGAAGCAAGGGTACATACGCATGAATTCCCTTCCCTTTTTATTTGTAAACTGAGCAAAAGTTGCAATGATATCACCGAAAGGCATAAACACCATCCCCTTGGTACTCTTTTAGCAGCGATTGTTGAGCATGAAAGAGCTGGCTTTGCTGTTACCTTCACGTCGTCTGTGAATTTTACTCTCTTTTTAAAAAAACAACAACACAGCGCCAGCTTCACGGAGCTCAGAGAAAAAGGACACAGCATTCCTGTTCTGAGCTCTTGGCCTCAGACTGGTCTGTGAAATTCTGCAAACCCCACTTTGTCACCAAATTACCTGGAGGAGGTCTGTAGCCAGGGCCGTCTTAAGCATATGTGGCGCCAGGGTGCAAAGATCCGCCTGGCGCCCCCGACCCCCAGCTTGCCCAGAGCTGTCAACATTTTTTTTTAGGGGGGGGGAGACCCCAAATTGTCGAAAGTTTCCCTGGACTTGTCAACCTTTTTTTAGGGAGCTGACACCACGCTTATCTCTGCTCAGGAAACTCACTTTAAAACAGGGAAAGACATCACCTTGCCGACCAAGGTCCATCTAGTTAAAGCTCTGGTTTTCCCACTAGTGATGTATGGAAGTAAGAGCTGGACCATAAAGAAGGATGATCGTCAAAGAATTGATGCTTTTGAATTGTGGTGCTGGAGGAGACTCTTGAGAGTCCCATGGACTGCAAGAAGATCAAACCTCTCCATTCTGAAGGAAATCAGCCCTGAGTGCTCACTGGAAGGACAGATCCTGAAGCTGAGACTCCAATACTTTGGCCACCTCAGGAGAAGAGAAGACTCCCTGGAAAAGACCCTGGTGCTGGGAAAGATGGAGGGCACAAGGAGAAGGGGACGACAGAGGATGAGATGGTGGGACAGTGTTCTCAAAGCTACCAGCATGAGTTTGACCAAACAGTGGAAGACAGGAGCGCCTGGTGTGCTCTGGTCCAGGGGGTCACGAAGAGTCAGACACAACTAAACGACTAAACAACAACAACAACAAGGAGCCCAGCACAACAAACAAGCCCAGGGCATTTCCATCGCCAACTGAGCAAAGCCAGGTGCCTCGTGGTGTAAGCAGAGTGTGCTGGGCAGGCTTCTTCACGGCCCTACGCCAATCCCAGGCACGCAGGAGAGCAGAACCGCCTGCCCACCTCAGAGCCTCACTGGCTTGCTTGGCCCCGAACTAACGGCACAGAGCTGCCCGTAGTAGAAGAGCCCGCTGCAGCCCTCTGATCAACCGGTGGGCTCTTCCCCAAACTCAATTCTCAGGCCCCGGTCTCTGGGCCTGGTGCCCCTAAGAGCCCGGCGCCCGGGTGCCCCGCACCCATGGCGCCTATGGTTAAGATGGCCCCATCTGTAGCCAGTGATCACAGAAGTGGCATGATTTCTGAAGCAGAAGGAAGTTTAGCGTTTACAACTAGACAACCAATTCTTAGCAGAGGATCAGAGGAAGGATTCAGACACCTGAGGCCTCATTTCGCCATCATCACCACGGTGAAATACAGCTGTATTTGCTGAATGGCTTAGTTGCTGAACGTTTCAGCTCCAGAATGATCGAAAACCAGAACTGAGTATTCCAGTTTTCGAACGTTTTTCGGAAGCCGAACATCTGGCGCGGCTTCCACAGCTTCCGATTGAGTGCAGGAATCTCCTGCAGACAATCGGAAGCTGCGCCTTGGTTGTCGAATGGTTCTGGGACCAAACAGACTCCCAGAACGCATTCTCTTCATCAGCTGAGATACGACTGTAATGACTAGGAATGGAAGCATTAGCTCGTTTCAGTTCATTCAGTTTGATCTCCCCCACATTGTTCAGCAGATTTCTGCAGCAATCTGAGAAGCGTGTTGTTGTCTTTTCATGCTCATGAAAATTCACGCTCATGAATTTCATGCTCATGAAATTTCCTCCTAATAAATGCATTTCTGTATGTCGTTTTAATTAATGTACGCATTTTTGCACACTACAGTGGTACCTCGGGTTACATACGCTTCAGGTTACAGACTCCGCTAACCCAGAAATAGTACCACGGGTTAAGAACTTTGCTTCAGGATGAGAACAGAAATCGTGCAGCGGCAGAGCAGCGGCAGAAGGCCCCATTAGCTAAAGTGGTGCTTCAGGTTAAGAACAGTTTCAGGTTAAGAACGGACCTCCAGAACGAATTAAGTTCTTAACCTGAGGTACCACTGTATCCCTAATAGAATACATCTTTCAATGTTATTTTTACTAATATATTAATTTTTATGCACAGTTTCCCCTATTACATGCATTTTTGCAAACGTGGGTAGGCTGGTTGCCCAAGTCAGAAAAGTGTGAATTTTGAAGGGTGTCTGCATTTCGCTTCTTGCGTTGTTTTGGAAAGTCTTTAAATGCAAACAGAATCAGATTTCCCCTCTATCCCTAGTGAAGAGACTGTTGTCTGCCGTGGCTGGCTGCATGACGGTGCCAACTTGATTAAGTGCAGATCTCTTAGGATATAAACACTCCCTTTGTGGCAACGCGTTGACTGAATCCAGACATTGAGCTGGTCCGCACAGGCGTGCACATTACTGGTGATGGCAATAGCAAGAGATTATAGAAACATGGGCTTGGGAGGGTCTTTAGAGGTTGTCTACAACAACCTCCAGCTCAGTGCAAGATCTGCGATGCGGGAGTTTTGCAACCTCACCATCGCTGACAAGTGGCTGTACAGCATCTCCTAATATTGGCAAATGATTCGGATGTCTGAGGCCTCATTTCTCCCTGGTGGCTACAGCGAAGTGAAGAGATGATTGGCTGTAGCGACTGGCAACACAATGGCGCCAACTTAAGGGTGTACACATTTTGGAGAGTATATCTGAAGGAGCGTCTCCATCCCCATCGTTCTGCCCGGACACTGAGGGCAGCTCCCAACAGAATATTAAAAACACAATAAAACATCAAACATTAAAAGTTTTTCTAAACAGGGCTGCCTTCAGTTGTCTTCTAAAAGTCAGATAGTTGTTTATTTCCTTGACATCTGATGGGAGGGCATTCCACAGAACGGGCGCCACTACCGAGAAGGCCCTCTGCCTGGTTCTCTGTAACCTCGCTTCTCACAGGGAGGAAACCGCCAGAAGGCCCTCAGAGCTGGACCTCGGTGTCCGGGTTGAACGATGGGGGTGGAGACGCTCCTTCAGTTATACTGGTCTGAGGCCATTTAGGGCTTTTAAGGTCAGCACCAACACTTTGAATTGAGCTCGGAAACGTACTGGGAGCCAATGTAGGTCTTTCAAGACCGGTGTTATGTGGTCTCAGCAGCCACTCCCAGTCACCAGTCTAGCTGCCGCATTCTGGATTAGTTGTCGTTTCCGGGTCTCCTTCAAAGGTAGCCCCACACAGAGAGCACTGCAGTAGATCAAGCGAGAGATAACTAGAGCATGCACCAACAGTCTGCGGACAGGTAGGATCTTATGATTCTATGACTTAACGTTAGTGTTTCTCAAACTTGGATCTCCAGCTGTTTTTGGACTACAACTCCCATCATTCCCAGCCAGCAGGACCAGCAGTCAGGGATGATGGTAGTTGTAGTCTAACAACAGCTGGAGACCCAAGTTTGAGAAACACTGACTTGCGTTAATATCCAGGAGCATAGCCAGCCCCCACCAACAGCTTTCAAACAAATGTGGTTGATCTGGACAATTATTTTATTATAATACTTTTCTGCCTGGTGTTGTGTCCTCTCTATGGAAGACCCCTGTCCTTTTTAAATAAAAATGATTTTAAACAGGAGTCGGTACTGAGCCAGGTGGACCAATGGTCTGGCCCATCAGGCAACTCCCCAAATTTTATGGCTGGCACTGGGCGGTTTTGATACTGACACTGAAGATAATCTGGCGACAGACCCTTGCCCTCTTGAAATACTTAAGGATGCATTAATCTGCCAAGCAGCCTTCGCTCCAGACCTGTTCTCCTCCTGATGTTCATTTTCTGAGCAAAGCCCTTCAAGCTTTTAAGGATGCTCTGGGGACTCCATTACATACCAAAAAGAGTCAGGGAAAGAGAGAGAGAGAGGAGATTGGTTTTTATTTTTTACGACAGCCATTCCCAACAGAGCTAGCTCAGAAGAGGAGTGTGTTGAGGTATGTATTGCAGTCATCTGCTGATAGGTTGGGGGGGGGTTAGAGGGGTAGAGGAGAATGTGTGCGCTTTTGTATGTCATGTTCACCAACATACGCAGTTTTAGGCACAATTTGCTCTAGTGCGTGCATTTTTGCACACATTACTTGCTCAGAGAAGTGCATTCGCGCCTCCAGCTAAAACGATTCGGAAACAGGTGATGGGAGATACCTCTGCTAGAGTCTCTGGAGAGGTGCTGCCAGTTTGAGCTGACAATACTGGGTTAGTTGGCCAAATGAGTTTGACCCGGTATATAAGGCTAATTCCTACATATTTCCCTAGTCCAAAGATAAGCCTCAAATGTCTGGTTTTGGCTTGAGAGTGGAACAACTGAAAGAGCAACATCTACAGCCAAGGATCTCTCTGGCTACCAGGACAGGATTTAGGAATTATGTTCTAAGGATGAAAAGTTTGTGATGGATATGGAAATGCAGAGAATGGACTCCAATTCCAGGGATTTAAAGGGATTTTTAAAAATTTATTTTTTGCATTGCATGGAAAACTCCAGGCAGGAAAATTTCTGTTGTTTCTCAAAGAACGAACGTCATTCGCCTTTGCTGTGAGCCTACGGAACAGAACGATTACATTCAAAGGATGGAGAGTTTGCGAAGGATACAGAAAAGGACAGAACGGAAGCCAACTGCAGGGATCTAAAGGGATTTCACAGTGTATGGAAAACTCCAGGCAGGGAAAATCTAGGATTTCTATTGTCTCTCGAAGAATGAAAATAATTTCCAGCCTCTGTGAGCACCACCTTCCTCTGCCCCCCCCCCAGCGCTCCGTTTCTCTCCTGGATTCTACCTCCCATCTCTCCGCGATCTGAAAAACTCCGAGAGGAAAAGCATTTTTCGCGAAATGGATCATGCATCGTTTACAGCCAAACGTCTTCTTGGCTTCATTGCAAGATGCTGCGGTGGCCTTCTTCCAGAACTTCAGCCGCTTTCTCCTCCTCCTCCTCTCACATCACTTCTTTGGCAGATCTGCGTTTTTGGCTCAGTGCGATAAAAAGAATTGTTTGATTCCGACCCCCCCAACACATCCCTCCCCCTCCAAACTTCCTTTAAAGATGCTTTCTCCCACATGTTGCTCCGAGAATGTCTGGCTTGTCATTCATTCCCGCGCCTGCCTCCAATGAATTCTTTTTCGCTCAGACAAAGATTTTGGATCGACACCCTATTCCCCTCCCAGGTGCCTCGGAAGGGAGAGAGAGACAGAGTAAGTGAAAGTGGATTTGTGCAAGAGAACAATTGCATATTTCCAAACCTGGGAGAATAAGATCACATGGAAAGCGGGTAAAATAAACACTGCTAACTGCAAAAACAAGGGTGTAGCCCTGACAAACATAACCATGCCTTAGTCATTTCAAGCCTTCTCCTTTTTCTGTTCAAATCCACAATGCAAAGTTTATAAGATGATTTTTATAAGTTTCTGCTGGGAGAACGTGAGGATTAGACAGGAACAGGGAACCTGCAGCCCTCCAGATACTGCTGGAATCTAACTTCCACCCAGTGGCGTAGCATTGGTTGCTGGTACCCGGGGCAGGCATGCTTCTTCTTTTACACCGAGTGGGGGAACACCAGCCTAGCCCTTGCCTTCGATGCTGCTGATGCCGCCAGAGAGACCCTACCCACCACTGAAGCAAAGGAGGGCTACGCTAAGCCACCTGCCCATCTGCCCAGGGTGGAACCCGGCTGTCTGGGCAGAGAGGAGCACCAGGCCAGGCCACACAAGGTGTGTCTGCCTGAGGGCACCTGGTTCGTGCTGGCTCAAAAATTCTGCACCCAGGGCCATGGGCTCCCTGACATCTCTTCTGCTGCCATCAGGCCTCACCAGTATGAACAATGGTCAGGGCTGGTGGGAGCTGTGGTTCAAGGACATCTAGAGAGCTACAGGGTTGAGGGAAGGGTTCAAGAGAAGAGTCAAGCCTCCCACAAATTCATTTCTGCACTAAGAAGCATAGAGATGGGAAGCTGAAGCTTCTCTGCAGCCTTTGAACTATGCCCTTCTGCAAACCACTGTTCTAAATCTATAATGTCCTCTTGTTCTCGGGAAGGTTTGAATCCCCGCAACGGGGTGAGCTCCCATTGCTCTGTCCCAGCTCCTGCCAACCTAGCAGTTCGAAAGCACGCCAGTGCAAGTAGATAAACAGGTACCACTACAGCAGGAAGGTAAACAGCGTTTCCATGCACTCTGGCTTCTGTCACGGTGTCCCGTTGCTCCAGAAGTGGTTTCGTCCTGCTGGCCACGTGACCCAGAAAACTGCCTGTGTACAAATGCCAGCTCCCTCGGCCTGAAAGCGAGATGAGCGCCGCAACCCCATAGTCACCCTTGACTGGACTTAACCATCCAGGGGTCCCTTACCTTTACCTTTTTTTACTTTAAAATACGATGAGACAAATTAATTGATGAGAAAGCTACTGATGGCTACTTGCTGCTATGGCTATGTTCCCCAGTGTGCTTCTAAATACAGTGGTACCTGTGGTTAAGAACTTAATTTGTTCCAGAGGTCTGTTCTTAACCTGAAACTGTTCTTCACCTGAAGCACTACTTTAGCTAATGGGGCCTCCCGCTGCCACCGCACTGCTGCTGTGCAATTTCTGTTCTCATCCTGAAGCAAAGTTCTTAACCCAAGGTACTATTTCTGGGTTAGCGGAGTCTGTAACTTGAAGCGTCTGTAACCCGAGGTACCACTGTAAAAGGTAAAGGTAAAGGGACCCCTGACCATTAGGCCCAGTCGCGGACGACTCTGGGGTTGCAGCACTCATCTCGCTTTATTGGCCGAGGGAGCCAGCGTACAGCTTCCAGGTCATGTGGCCAGCATGACTAAGCCACTTCTGGCAAACCAGAGCAGCGCACGGAAACGCTGTTTGCCTTCCCGCCAGAGCGGTACCTATTTATCTACTTGCACTTTGACGTGCTTTCGAACTGCTAGGTTGGCAGGAGCAGGGACCGAGCAACGGGAGCTCACCCCGTCGTGGGGATTCAAACCACCGACCTTCTGATCAGCAAGCCCTAGGCTCTGTGGTTTATCCCACAGCGCCACCCGTGTCCCATGAGGTACCACTGTACCACCTGCCGAAGACTGCAGGAGGCGAGAGTGCAGTTGTGCAAATGTCCAGCTTGCGGGCTTCCGACAGGCACCTGGTCGGCCACTGCAAGAACAGGAGGCTCGGTTAGATGGTCCTTTGGCCTGGTTCAACAGGCTCATTTTATGTTCTTACATACTCTTTTAAGAAATTTCCCCCTCCAGCAAATTATTTCCCCCCTCCTCCTCCTCTGAGAAAGAGAGATGGAATGGAGTCTGTCTTGCAATCTGACTTCAATTTGAATGTTTGGGCTGGTGTTTCTGTTTACTTGCAATGAAATTTAATTAGATTGTGTAGTCCTTCCTGTAAACATCTGAATTATCCAACTAAGAAGATACAGATGCACCTTTCCGTGGAAAAGAGGGGAGGGGAGAGAACGGGTTTTCTGAAAGCTTGAGGAAAACCAAACATCTTGATGCCTTAAGACGCTGATTCGCAAATGGTGTGCCGCAAGGGTAACCACAATGGTGCCACGAGGAATAAATAAAATGGGCCCGTGAGCCCCGCAAAATGTACCCAACCCACAAAGGAGGCTGCACGCTGCATGATTTGTTTCTGAGACTTTGCTACCTTCCGAGAATAGGGACGCAGGGTGCAGGTCAAACTGTTTGCCTGTTTAACAAGATTTTTGTCACCCGATGTGATATTTAAAATTATATCACGCCCTTCCTATGAAAGGAGCCCAGGACAGCAAAGAACAAGTTGTCAAATAATGAAACCATCTTTTTTTTAAAAAAAAATAAAACGTTTAAAACACAATTGCAATTGTAGGCAAGAAGCAGGAAGTCGCTATATAGGAATGCGTACAGTTCTTTGTTGCCATTTTGCAGGCAGGGAAAGATATCCACTGAAAAGTCTTGTTGGAAGAGAAGTCTTCACCAGGCAACAAAAAGATGACAGAGATGTTGCCAGTTTAGTCCCACCAAGCTAAATAATAATAATAATAATAATAATAATAATAATAATAATAATAATAATAATGTTTGTTGTTGTGTAGTCATGTCCGACTCTTTGTGACCCCATGGACCAGAGCACGCCAAGCACTCCCGTCTTCCACTGCCTCCCGCAGTTTGGGACTCTCAAGAGTCTCCTCCAGCACCATAATTCGAAAGCATCCATTCTTCGGCGATCAGCTTCCTTTATGGTCCAGCTCTCACTTCCACACATCACTACTGGGAAAACCAGAGCTTAAACTATATGGACCTTTGTTGGCAAGGTGATGTCTCTGCTTTTGTCCATGGAGTTTTCTTGGCAGGGATACTGGAGTGGCTTGCCAGTTCCTGCTCCAGGTGGATCATTTGGTCAAAACTCTCCACTATGACCTGTCCATCTTGGGTGCCCTGCACGGCATAGCTCATAGCTCCTCTGAGTTATTCAAGCCCCTTCACTACGGCAAGATAGTGATACTACTACTACTAATAATTATTTTTTATTTATACCCCGCCCATTTGGCTGGGCTTCCCCAGCCACTCTGGGCGGCTTTCAACAAAATATTAACATACAGTAATAAGCTAAAGGCCTACATTCTGTGCTGTGCAGAGCAGACTTTCTGATAAGATGATATCTGCAAGAGACCTAACCCTGCGGGGCACAGTTATCAGGTATGTAAGTGGTGGGATCCAGAGTGCCAGCTTGGCCCTGTGGCCATGGGTGTCCGGGTCCCTGGGTGCTATGCAGCATGCATGGCCCAGGAACCAACAATTTGTGAGTGCCAAGCCCCTTCATGGGGAATTCTGTGGGTGCGAGGCCCCCAGGACCCAAGGGTGTTGGCACCTGTGGGAGAGATGGTCTTTCGGGTATCTTGGTCCCATTCCATAGAGGGCTTCAAAACCAGCAACTTGAACCCATTTGATCACCCCTCCTGTTGTTGTTGTTTAGTCATTTAGTCGTGTCCGACTCTTCGTGACCCCCTGGACCAGAGCACACCAGGCACTCCTGTCCTCCACTGCCTCCCGCAGTTTGGCCAAACTCATGCTGGTAGCTTCGAGAACACTGTCAACCATCTTGTCCTCTGTCGTCCCCTTCTCCTTGTGGCCTCCATCTTTCCCAACATCAGGGTCTTTTCCAGGGAGTCTTCTCTTCTCATGAGGTGGCCAAAGTCTTGGAGCCTCAGCTTCAGGATCTGTTCTTCCAGTGAGCACTCAGGGCTGATTTCCTTCAGAATGGAGAGGTTCAATCTTCTTGCAGTCCATGGGACTCTCAAGAGTCTCCTCCAGCACCAGAATTCAAAAGCATCAATTCTTCGTGATCAGCCTTCTTGATGGTCCAGCTCTCACTTCCATACATCACTACTGGGAAAACCATAGCTTTAAATATATGGACCTTGGTCAGCAAGGTGATGTCTCTGCTTTTTAAGATGCTGCACCCCTCCTGACCAAGCATTATAAGCTGAGAGAGTCAAGGGTCAAGAAGACAAGCGGTTGGCCAGATTGTTGCAAGGACCATGTCCACGTCATCAGCTAAGGACATAGGGAGAGACTGCTGGATCAGGCCAATGGCCCATCTTGTCCAGCATTTTGTTTTCACAGCGGCCAACCAGATGCCTGTGGAAAACTTGCAAGTGGGATCCGAGTGCAAGAGCACTTCAACCACGCCTGGCTCTCCATCCTCAATCTAGGCAAACCAGAGGCAGTACAGTGGTACCTCACTTCTCAAATGCCTTGGTACTCAAACAACTTGGAACTCAAACACTGCAAACCCGGAAGTAAGTGTTCTGGTTTGTGAACTTTTTTTGGAAGCTGAACGTGCTCCGTTTTGAGTGTTACGCTTCCGATTTGAGTGCCACGCTTCCGTTTTCAGTGTTACGCTGAGGTCTGTCTGGTTTTGGTATTTATTTTGCGTTTTTGCATCTCTTTGTTTTTGTGACTGTGTGGAACCCAGTCCAGCTACTGATTGACGATTGTGTGACTGCAATACATTGTTTACTGCTTTCATTTTATGGATCAATGGTCTCGATAGATAGTAAAATCCATGTCAAATTGTTGTTTTAGGGGTTGCTTTTAAAAGTGTGGAAGGGATTAATCCGTTTTGCCTCGGGTGGTACCTCGGGTTACATACGCTTCAGGTTACAGACACTTCAGGTTACAGACTCCGCTAACCCAGAAATAGTACCTCGGGTTAAGAACTTTGCTTCAGGATGAGAACAGAAATCGTGCTCCAGCAGCACGGCGGCGGCGGGAGGCCCCATTAGCTAAAGTGGTGCTTCAGGTTAAGAACAGTTTCAGGTTAAGAACAGACCTCTGGAACGAATTAAGTACTTAACTCGAGGTACCACTGTACTTTCTATGGTAAAGCTTGCCTTGGTTTTGGAACGCTTTGGTTTTGGAACGGACTTCCGGAACGGATTCAGTTCGAGAACCAAGGTACCATAGCTCAGTCGGTAAGAGTGTGGTGCTGATAACGCCAAGGTTGCAGGTTTGATCCCTGTACGGGACAGCTGCATATTCCTGCGTTGCAAGGGGGTTGGACTAGATGATCATGAGCGGCCCTTCTGACTCTATTAAGGATAGATTTTAGCCAGGCCAAAAGGGTGCAAAACAGGGCCAGAGAGGGGGCTGGCCTGGGGAGAAGAGGCATGGCTCAGGAGGAGCCAGATAGGACTGGAGAGCAATATTTTGCCTGCAGGTGCAAGGTTCTCCACCCCAGTTATAGCTCTAGGAGTGCTTACAGCTTCAATCAATAAAGCAAAGGATTCCTTGCCTCCAATGAATCTGGCCGATATAATCTTAAGGCTTAGTTGTAATACTTAACAGGGTGTGTGTGTGTGTGTGTGTGTGTGCGCACCTGCAACTTCCCAATCTCCCACACACTTCCTCTGGCATTTTACCTCTGCCCTTTCATCCTCTTTATCAGATGGGAAGATACATTCAGCAAAAGAAAAACTCCACCTAAAAAATATTAATATTCTCGGGTTTACTTATGAAATCAGCCGGTGGAATCAGTCAACAGTAGCCAGCCTTTGGAAAGGTAACATGAAAGAGTTCCGGCTGAAAGGTTAACTTGTTTATTTTTCTTGGTAATCATTAGCCATGCCCTGGAATCGTATTCAGGACAATTCTAGCATGAATAATAATAATAATAATAATAAATTTTATTTATATCCCGCCCTCCCCAGCCGAAGCCGGGCTCAGGGCGGCTAACAACAATAAAACAGTACAAAAGTACAACACAAACAACACTCTAAAATCATTCATTATAAAATTAATTAAATTCAAGCCACTGGCCACCACTGGGCCAGAGCTCCGCAAAGATTGCTGAGGGAGGGAGTCAGGCTGTGCCCTGGCCAAAGGCCTGGCGGAACAGCTCTGTCTTGCAGGCCCTGCGGAAAGATGTCAAGTCCCGCAGGGCCCTAGTCTCTTGTGACAGAGTGTTCCACCAGGTCGGAGCCACAGCCGAAAAAGCCCTGGCTCTAGTTGAGGCCAGCCTAACTTCTCTGTGGCCTGGGACCTTCAAGATGTTTTTATTTGAAGACCGTAAGTTTCTCTGTGGGGCATACCAGGAGAGGCGGTCCCGTAGGTACGAGGGTCCTAGGCCGTATAGGGCTTTAAAGGTTAAAACCAGCACCTTAAACCTGATCCTGTACTCCACCGGGAGCCAGTGCAGTTGATATAGCACCGGATGAATGTGATCTCGCAGCGAAGACCCCGTAAGGAGTCTTGCTGCAGCATTCTGCACCCGCTGGAGTTTCTGGGTCCTACGGAGCAGAAAATATGGATGCCGAAGCCATTTGCTGGGGGAAAGGGGCGGGGAGAAGGGAGAATAACCCATTTAAAAGTTTACACATCTTAAATCCTTGGGCAGGCTGCGGCGTTGTTATTTTATATCCTGCTGCTGCTTTTGCAAACAGAAACGTTTAATTTATTACTCATGGTGTTTCTTTTTCCTAGGGCCACAGTGGAATCGTGCAAGGCAGACTTTAATTGGTGAGGCTGGAAGTTCAGGGCACACACCTGTTTATTATTTGTTAATCTGTTTGCTTTTGGGCATGTTCTGTCAAGAGGGAACCAAAGGTGAGTTATTAAAAGTTGTGTTTCCTTTTGACTTTAGAATGTAAGAAATGCTTGCTGGCAAATTTCACAGCGCCAATGGCAATGCCAATGGCAAATTTCACAGTGGCCAACCACCTTCTTCTTCTTCTCCTTTGGCATTCCTTCATAGCCGAGTAAGATTGTCTTCCATAAACACGGTTTTAACAGTGAGTCCATAAGTGACTGTAGAGGCCAATTCTGGATCCACACGTCCTCTTTAAAAAAGATGACAGAACTGATTTTTGCGGAAACTATCAAGGCATCTCTCTATGAGCTGCGGCAGGAAAAATTCTTGCAAAGATCTTTGCAAACTGTCTCTTAACAATATCTGAGGTGACCCTTCCTGAATCCCCAAATGCTTTTCAGCCTTCTAGGGAGACAGTGGACATACCGTACTTTTCGCTCTATAAGACGCACCAGACCACAAGACGCGCCTAATTTTTGGAGGAGGAAAACAAGGGGGAAAAAATTCTGAATCTCAGAAGCCAGAACAGCAAGAGGGATCGCTGCGCAGTGAAAGCACAATCCCTCTTGCTGTTCTGGCTTCTGGGACAGCTGCACAGCCTGCATTCGCTCCATAAGACGCACACACATTTCCCCTTACTTTTTAGGAGGGAAAAAGTGAGTCTTATAGAGCAAAAAATACGGTAATTTTCACCACTTGACAGCTTCAAGGAAAATGCAGAGAGCACCTGACTAAGGCTTCTGACGTTGTAAATCGTAATGCCCTGTGGACTGTCCTTCTGAAAATTAGCTGCTCAGATAAATTTGTGAATATCCTTCGGCTCCTCCATGATAATACGACAGCAACAATCGCAGATAACAATGGCTCTCAAAGTGAACCGTTCACAGTGGGATCAGGTGTTAAACAGGGTTGTGTTATCGCCCCAACTCTATTCATTATTTTCATTGCCATGATCCTACACTTAGCCTAAGGGAAACTCCCCACCGGAGTAGAAATCATATATCGAACAGATGGAAAGCTCTTCAATCTGAGTAGGCTGAAAGCAAAGAGTAAGGTTACCGTAAATGGTGGCAGCAGCAGGTTTTGCATTCATTGGGGGCCGAATCTGCTGCTCCTGTGGACACTGCCGCCTGAGGCAGTCACCTTACTTAGCCTCATCAGTGGGCCGGCCCTGCGACTTCCACTGTGCAGGAACATTTTGCCCAACATGGGGCTCAAATCCCCTACCCTGAATTTAAGAGTCTCACTAGTATGTTTTTGAGCGTAATTCAAAGTTTTGGTGCTGACCTTGAAAGCCCTAAACGGCCTCGGCCCAGTAGACCTGAAGGAGCATCTCCACCCCCATCGCTCAGCCCAGACTCTGAGGTCCAGCTCCGAGGGTCTTCTGGCAGTTCCCTCCCTGCGAGAAGCGAAGTTACAGGGAACCAGACACAAGGGCCTTCTTGGTAGTGGCGCCCTCCTTGTGGAACGCCCTCCCATCAGGTGTCAAGGAGATGAGTAACTATGTAACCTTTAGAAGACATCTGAAGGCAGCCCTGTACAGTGGTACCTCGGGTTAAGAACTTAATTCGTTCCGGAGGTCCGTTCTTATCCTGAAACTGTTCTTAACCTGAAGCACCACTTTAGCTAATGGGGCCTCCCACCACCATGTGATTTCTGTTCTCATCCTGAGGTAAAGTTCTTAACCTGCGGTACTATTTCTGGGTTAGCGAAGTCTGTAACCTGAAGCATCTGTAACCCGAGGTACCACTGTATAGTGAAGCTTTTTAATGTTTAATGTTCAATTATTTTATATATGTTGGCAGCTGCCCAGAGTGGCTGGGGCAACCCAGTCAGATGGACAGGGTAAAAATCAATCAATCAATCAATAATTTATTATTTATACCCCACCCCTCTGGCTGGTCTTCCCCAGCCACTCTGGGCGGCTTCCAACAAAATATTAAAATACAGTAATGCATCAAACATTAAAAGCTTCCCTAAACAGGGCTGCCTTCAGATGTCTTCTAAAAGTCTGGTAGTTGTTCTCTTTGACATCTGGTGGGAGGGCGTTCCACAGGGCGGGTGCCACCACCGAGAAGGCCCTCTGCCTGGTTCCCTGTAACTTGGCTTCTCGCAGGGAGGGAACCGCCAGAAGGCCCTGGGCGCTGGACCTCAGTGTCCGGGTAGAACGATGATTCCTTTGGGAACAGAGTTCGTTAAAGCACCCATTGTCTCACCTTTCATTCTGCACATGCTCTGAAGCTCACTATTTTGTGCATCATCAGCTTGGCTCCCTGTGGAGGAAGCCAGCAGTACCACTCTAAATCCGGTGCTGCCAGATAATGGACTAGAATGGACCCCTTTCGGCTTGACCCAGGAGAGCTGGGTTCTTATGAGGCAAGGCTCCTGGGATCCATCTGCAGTGGCGCTTAAGCCTGCGCGCAGCAACCTGCGGCTTCTTTCCGCGCTCCCCCGCCTGCCCTCTGGCGTTTATTTCTGTGCACGGAAGGGGGAAACGCGAGAGGAGTTTTGCTGCAGGGGGGCCTGCAGAGGGACAGTGTTGTGTGTCGGGGGGGGGCATCCTGGGCAAATATATACTCCCCCCCTCTTTTTTTTGTCAACTCCCCGCTGAACAGATCAAACACGTTTTATTTGTCCTGTATTTTTTCTCTCTCTCTCCAAGGCAGTAAATCCCGCACGTTTTTGTTATGCTAATACGGGCTGACATCACCACTCACATCAAAGCCCCGAGGAGCGCATAAAAGCAGGTTCCGTCAGCCGGAGAAGAGCCATAAAGGACTTTTGCAGCTGTGGAGCTGGACGGGGGTTTAGGAAGAAGAAGAGGCGATCGCCTGCGACTCAGGAGCCACACACACACAGAGAGAGAAAAAGACGCGCACTTTGCAACATCTTCCCAGAGCCTCTTTTGCATTATTATTATTTTTTGCAATCATTTTTCCCCTCCTTCCCGATTTGCTCCCCCGTTCCA
Source organism: Podarcis raffonei (assembly GCF_027172205.1). Classification (NCBI taxonomy): domain Eukaryota; kingdom Metazoa; phylum Chordata; class Lepidosauria; order Squamata; family Lacertidae; genus Podarcis; species Podarcis raffonei. The sequence goes on along the minus strand of NC_070605.1, from coordinate 10,228,705 downwards.
ACTTCCCAGCGTCTCTTTCTCTCTCTCTCTCTCTCTCCAAATCCCTCGCCCGTCCTAGCTGTGTGTTTTTCAGTTTAACATCTATTTTTCCCTCCGGCTGATCTTCCTGAGCTCGGGAACTGTGTTTGGGAACCGTATCTTGGACTGCTAACATCTGCAAAACCGAGGCGTCCTCTCTGCCCAGGAAACATTTGGTGAAGCGGGGCTGTTGAAGACATCGCCCACCTCAAATCCCCTTCCTTCCCCACCCCAGTTTTTGGAAGACGATTTTGGAGAAGGGACAAGGAAGAAGATTTCCCCCTCCCCACCGCTGCCAAAAGGTAAGGAGAAGCGAGGGACTTTCTGTTGCTGTTTTTTTTTTATTAGTAAACGCTGCGATCCTTTGAGGCTTGGTTTGGGTTGGGGAGAGGAGCGGTCCTAGTAATTCCTGGCTGAATGATCTGGGAGGGTGAGGAGATCGACTAGATCCGGCTTGCTCAGAAAGTCTGGGATTTATTCATTGACGGAAAGTTGATGCGCCCGGATACCCAATTACGCTTAAGCGGCGCTGTGTGGTCTGTTTCAGTGAAATTGACAAGACGGCGCTGCGTTGTTTCGGAGGGTGGAAATGCAAGTCTGTGGAAGCTGTTTATGTTAAAGTGTACACACACACACACTTTATTATTTATTTAAAATAGCCACAGCTTTGTGTGTTTCACACAGCCCTTGACTGGCAACACTTGGCCAGTTTTGCAAAACAGGGAGGGCAAAAAGTCAGGCTTTCCAAACCTGGAGCGGTGGCGCGTGAGCAGAAATCGCAAGCGTTTGGTACTTCGGCCAAGAGGCGCGTTGCGCTGCTGCAAAACCCCCGCGTTTAAAAGGGGTCGGGGTTGCTGAGCCTGCTTGTAAAGCCCTCTTATTTTTAAAAGAAGTCAGCGTTTTTGTAAAAAGAGAGAGCAGGAAATGCAACGCGATGTGGTTATAGAAGCAGATGCGCCGTGGCTTGCCAGACTGCTCTCTGGAGAAAGAAACTGCTGCTCTCGTTATCTATATGCTGGAAAACTATCTCTAGATGCGGGTTATCCGGACGTGCAGACAGACAGAGAGGGGTCCGCGTGTGACCCGCTGTAACACACACCTGTGACTCTAATAAACAAGCGCCTTTCAAGTGTAACCTCTGATTCCGGATTGCATGAAATATAGAAGAATAATCACGTTACTATTTCCGAACACAGAACCAAAATTCAAGAAGGCCCCCTTCCCCTTTTAATATAACGCTGCCAACATTTATTCTGTCTTTGCGCCACAATGTACGTCACTTTGTCGAGGGAATGCATTTTAATTGGATTCGCCCTCCTCGCGATATCACGAGGGCTAGAAACTTGGAGCGCAAGCCATCAAGAATGCCTGTTGCGTAAGACCCTTTGAGCTCTACACAATTCCTGCTCTCAATGCGAATTGCGCTGGAGAAATCCCTAGATAATATTCTGGGAGCAAAAAAAGAAAAAGGAGCTGTTGGCAGTCAGGTGGCAAGCTTGCTGACATTTAAATTGGAGCATTTCTACTCAGAAGTAGTAAGCCCCGTTGCACCCAATGGGACTTCCTGGTGTAAATGTGTATAGGATTCTATACCCCTAAACACACTTGTTGGACAATATTCCATTGAACTCAGTTGGAATTAATTCTGAGCAACCACATGCAGAGTTGAGCTGGGATGCTGTTCATTGGAAGGTGGGGGGGCGCTTATAAAATGGGTCCTACTCATGAGTAAGCATGCATGGACTTGGGCTGCCAGTTTGGTAGATAGCTGACAGTGGGGGCCCATCCATGATCTAGGGATACTTTTTTGGTTTGTAAGCTGCACTCAACTCAGCTGAACTTCCTCCACCTTAAATATGCCCAGGATTGAAACAGCACTCTCATTTGCTTATTTATCGAAGCATTTATAATCCGTACTTTTATACGAGTACAGAAAGGTGCTGTGCAGCATGCAAGACTAGCGACATGAGTAAAAGCATCAGGAAAAAGAAATCATTTAAAATGCCAATTAATATAACGATCAATTACTATTAGTTTAATATATGCCTCGCATTTTTACGAAAGCACACAGCGGCTCTTGCAAACACCCGCAAGCAGAAGGCAGGTGTTACTTGTCCCTAAAACAGCTGGAAAGGCAGGTTCATTTTGTTGCTGTTGTTAAAAACTGATGATAGGCACGGTTCAGGAGGTTTGACTGAGCCAGCAAGCTTTCGAAGGTTGTGGGGACCCTTTAGATGAAAAAGGGGGTGCACTGAGAACTGGGGGAAACAGTAGACGCTGCAGGAGGGTGGACTTCTATGGGGCGGCAACATGATCTGTTTAACTGCGTCCCAGGCAGACGGCAATTCACCTAGTAAAGACAAAACGTTATGGGTGCAGACTTTTGGGTGATGGAAAATATTTGCTTTCTTTCTCCGCCTCCCCCCCAACCACTCCACAGATGTGATTTCATAGGAGTCTGGATTTGCAAATCCAAACCTGCGGTCAGGATGAGCCAGATATAATTGCTGGCAGGCGCGTCCCTGTTGTGAATTTTGCAAAGGGGGAAAGCGCATTCTGCTTGCTTATATTTTAAATTTCCAGACCGTCCTCCATCTGAGGAACACAGGGTGTGTTTTACAGTGTGCAAGAACACAAAAATACTTTCCATAGAAACCTACAAGAGAAAAACAACAAACCTCCGTCGGCCTAACAGGCTATAAATGAAACTTCATCAAGGTTTGGGAATCTGGCTCCCACCTCTTACATTTGTATTCTGCCTTTTATGTATGTGTCCTATGTGTGGTTCTCAGAGAGCTGACGTAGACCTGCTTATTAGGTTCAGAAAGATGGTAGCCCCACGCGCCTTCAGGCCGGTCTTTAGCTGCTTTCTGACTGCATTCAAGGAGAGCTGGCTGTTTTTCAAAGGTAGGATCAGGCTCACAAAACAAGCTTTTCTGGTCCTGGGCGGCTGTACTCTAATTCAAACTGGGGTGTGGCTGAATATATTTTGCCTTTGAATACTAGGTGCTAGGTGCAGAGAGGCAGGTGCGCTGTTGCTCTCATAGGTGCCCAGGGGCTTCCTAAAGGCATTTGATGTTCTTACGTTGCATGAAAAAGAAAACTGGTTTTTCAATGGGCAGGGCTGTAGCTCAGTGCTGCATGTGCAGAGGACCCTGGGTTCAATCACTAATGGGCAGGGGGAGACTCTCTCTTCCCAAGACCCCAGGGAGCTGCTGCCAGTCATTGTTGACAATAATGGGCTAATGCACCAGTGCTTTAACGCAGTTTCCATGTTCCTAAAGGTAAAGGGACCCCTGACCATTAGGTCCAGTCGTGGCCGACTCTGGGGTTGCGGTGCTCATCTGGCTTTATAGGCCAAGGGAGCCGGCGTACAGCTTCCGGGTCATGTGGCCAGCATGACTAAGCTGCTTCTGGCGAACCAGAGCAGCACACGGAAATGCCATTTACCTTCCCACCGGAGTAGTACCTATTTATCTACTTGCACTTTGACGTGCTTTTAAACTGCTAGGTTGGCAGGAGCTGGGACCGAGCGATGGGAGCTCACCCCGTCGCGGGGATTTGAATCGCCGACCTTCTGATCAGCAAGTCCTAGGCTCTGTGGTTTAACCCACAGCGCCACCCGCGTCTCTTTATATAAGGTAGCTGCATGCTTAAGCCTTCAATATACTGTGGTACCTCGGGTCACAGACACTTTAGGTTACAGACTCTGCTAATCCAGAAATAGTACCTCGGGTTAAGAACTTTGCTTCAGGATGAGAACAGAAATCACGCGGCGGCAGCAGGAGGCCTCATTTAGCTAAAGTGGTGCTTCAGGTTAAGCACAGTTTCAGGTTAAGAATGGACCTCCAGAATGAATTAAGTTCTTAACCTGAGGTACCACTGTATATTCTGGGTGGTCTTCAACTAAGTTTTTACTCAGAGTAGACTCGCTGAACTTAACGACCGCATCTAAATTGAGCTGGGCTTATGACTGTTTTCCCTTTGTGGAGAACGGGAGCACAACTCCATGCAATGGGAAACATAGCATGTCAGGGAGGAAAGTTTGGTTTCGTCTTCTCTCTTGATAAGCTGAGGAAATAGCTTAGTTGGTTAGAGCATGGTGCTGATAAGGACAAGGTTGCAGGTTTGATCCCTGTACGGGACAGCTACGTTGCAGGGGGTTGGACTAGATGACCCTCAGGGTCCCTTCTGACTCTACAATGCTATGATTCTAAGCTATTTATTCATGGGCTGCAAATGGTTTTGTTGGGAAGGGGTAGCCAGACAATGCAACCCACCCCCTTCTGTAGCCTGAATTGGTAGTTCAAGACATGCTTTACCATATATATATAGTTTCCGATTGTGTAAATTGCCCCCAAATTATTCTTACATTTTGTCGAAGGCAAAGTGCCACAGACAGGATTTCTCCTGAACTCCAAAACATCTGGTCCTGGCAGAGCTCCATCCAGCAAACTTTCAATGACTTGGAACTAGATGTTAACAAGAGTAATGTCATCTTGCGGCTGAAAATATAATCCCCGTCTCTCTCTTTCTTCCCTTGTCTTACATAACATTTAGGGAGGAATGACACGAGAGTTAATTAAAGGAATGTTTTCTTTAAAACGATCCATTAGTTTAACATCATTTATATCCCGCTTTTCCTCCCGTAGGAGATCAGAGCAGTATACATTTTTGTGAAAAAATGTTGATATATGGATGTAACAGCCAATAGGAAACAGTAGCAAGATAACACAGCGGCTAAAATATCTTCAACATCTGATTAAAAAGCAAAGCTTTTAACGTCCCTCCTTAAATATAAACAGCCAGCAGCCTTGTAATTGGCATTTTTCATGAATTCAAAATGGGGGGAAATCAGTGATCAAAATCAGTTCAGCTTTGAAATGGGTGGTTGAAATCAGTGCAGTTTTCAAATCCATGGTCATAATCAGTGCAGGTTTGAAAGGTCCAGCCTGTCATTTTGATTCAAAAAGACACCCAGTTGTAGCCAAAGATAGATGAAAACCTGCTGCTTGATCTTCGGAACCCATGGACCAGAGCACGCCAGGCACTCCTGTCTTCCACTGCCTCCCGCAGTTTGGTCAAACTCATGCTGGTAGCTTCGAGAACACTGTCCCACCATCTCATCCTCTGTCGTCCCCTTCTCCTTGTGCCCTCCATCTTTCTCAACATCAGGGTCTTTTCCAGGGAGTCTTCTCTTCTCATGAGGTGGCCAAAGTATTGGAGCCTCAGCTTCACGATCTGTCCTTCCAGTGAGCCCTCAGGGCTGATTTCCTTCAGAATGGATCGGTTTGATCTTCTTGCAGTCCATGGGACTCTCAAGAGTCTCCTCCAGCACCAAAATTCAAAAGCATCCATTCTTCGGCGATCAGCCTTCTTTATGGTCCAGCTCTCACTTCCATACATCACTACTGGGAAAATCATAGCTTTAACTAGACGGACCTTTGTTGGCAAGGTGATGTCCTTTATTAAATGGCTCAATAAAGCTGCCTGCATGTTTCCCCCAAGCAAGCATCAACATTTCTTTCTCCCTGCACACCAACATTTGCCACCGCCCACAAATATGTCCATTTCCTCTTTTTAAAGCCAACAGCAGCCAAAGAAGAAGCTATCTTTCTCTACAAACTCACACAGATGTGTTTAAAAGGGGGGTTGGGGGACGACTCAGCCAAAGACAAACAGGGTCAGGTTAGTAGCAGGAGATAACAAGCCACTTGTTCCTGCCTTGACTTGTGACCTGACTTTTCACCTTTGTAAACAACACATCCGATTTCACCACCCCATCCCTCATCCTTTCCTCCCCTTAGAAATTCCTCTTCAGGTTACACCTTTAGCTCCCTGTGACCTCAGGGTATGTAAAAGGAGCTTGCAAAATATGTGACACATTTTTCTCCACCTGCTGATGTTTTGATCCTAAGAATCTCCATTCTGGCAGAAATACTGGTCTTCTAAAAAAAATAATTAAGAAATGGTCTACATGCCACCCCATAAAATAAAGTTTTCTGATGCCTTGCAATAAAGAAGAAAAAGTCCAATTTACAGTGGTACCTCGGGTTACAAACGCTTCAGGTTACAGACTCTGCTAACCCAGAAATAGTACCTCAGGTTAAGAGGTTTGCTTCAGGATGAGAACAGAAATCGCACGGCGGCAGTGGGAGGCCCCATTAGCTAAAGTGGTGCTTCAGGTTAAGAACAGTTTCAGGTTAAGAACGGACCTCCAGAACGAATTAAGTTCTTAACCCGAGGTACCACTGTAAATAGAAAATAAAACATAACAGTTGAATCAAAAGTTGCAATGGTGGAAGAAGCCCATTGCACTCCCAAAGTGGAAATAGAAATTTTTTAAAAAACCCAAGAGGCCCAGACTAGCTATTTAAAATTTGTGTGAATCAAAAGGTCTTCATCTGGTGTACAAAAGGCTCTTCTTATATGGCATGCTGGATGAAGCCAAAATCTCATTTAGATCAGCATCCTGTTCTCACAGTGGCCAAGCAGTTGTCAATAAGCGAGCACCGAGCACAAGAGCACTCTACCCTCCTCCTCCACATGCAGCTGCTGGGTGACCCTGGGCCAGTCACACTTCTCTGAAGTCTCTCAGCCTCACTCACCTCACAGAGTGTTTGTTGTGGGGGAGGAAGGGAAAGGAGAATGTTAGCCGCTTTGAGACTCCTTCGGGTAGTGATAAAACGGGATATCAAATCCAAACTCTTCTTCTTCTTCTTCTTTTCCTGCAACTGGTACTCAGGAGCATTGCTGCAGGCAGAGCACAGCCATCGTGACCATGATAGTAGGCTTTCTTAGGTAGACTGGGTGAGTCTTTGTTCATCAAGTGCAATTCTTTAAAATGCAATCTGTCCAAAATTAAGCACCACCGCTGGTCCCATCACCTCCTGGCAAATAGAAGGGGAAGAAATTGAGGCAGTGAGAGATTTTACTTTCTTGGGCTCCATGATCACTGCAGATGGTGACAGCAGTCACAAAATTAAAAGACGCCTGCTTCTTGGGAGAAAAGCAATGACAAACCTAGACAGCATCTTAAAAAGCAGAGACATCGCCTTGCCAACAAAGGTCCGCATAGTTAAAGCTATGGTTTTCCCAGTAGTGATGTATGGAAGTGAAAGCTGGACCATAAAGAAGGCTGATCGCCGAAGAATTGGTGCTTTTGAATTCTGGTGCTAGAGGAGACTCTTGAGAGTCCCATGGACTGCAAGAAGATCAAACCCATCCATTCTGAAGGAAATCAGCCCTGAATGCTCACTGGAAGGGCAGATCGTGAAGCTGAGGCTCCAATACTTTGGCCACCTCGTGAGAAGATAAGACTCCCTGGAAAAGACCCTGATGTTGGGAAAGATGGAGGGCACAAGGAGATGACAGAGAACGAGATGGTTGGCCGGTGTTCTCGAAGCTACCAGCATGAGTTTGACCAAACTGCGGGAGGCAGTGGAAGACAGGAGTGCCTGGTGTGCTCTGGTCCATGGGGTCACAAAGAGTCAGACATGACTAAATAAGTAAACAAATAGCATTTAAGGAGAGAATAGACTTTGGATGAGTCATCAGGCAGAGCCATCAGGAATAAAACCCATCACCCAATGGAATAAAAACACAAATTCAGCCCATTTTAGTCCCGAAGACTAAACTAAGGCCAATTGATTTCATTGTTATTGGCCCATTATTCAGCAGTTAATGATAGGGATGATTGGGAAGGAATGCATAGCAGCAGATCCTGTTCGTTTTGTTGAATTATTTGGAGAAAACAGTGCAATGTTGGTACGTTACGGCTGGTTTTTCTCAGGATCTGCGCTCTGCAAATTGGGCTTTTGAGTTTCACCTCTGGAATATCGCAAACTGCTGCTTTAGGAAACAGCAGCAAGAGGAGCCTGTGTTGTTAAGAAGCCCAAATCCATCAGAGAGATAGAGGCTCCAAAATAGCCCATTTCAAGCAGTGCAGCGAATGCTTTAAGGAGTGAAGTTTTCAAGTGGGGCTTCTTTGGGGCAGAGATAAAAGGCATTTGAAACACTCCAGTGGCAGCAGAGGCAGAAGCTGGGATAAAAATGGCCAGCGATGGACTGAACTTATCTCTGCTTGCAATGATTGGGGATATTTTTTGAAAAAAGAAGTTAGAAGAGGAGGTCTGCCAAGACAAGTCTGCTCTTTATAATGGCACTTTTCCAGGAACGGCGTTTGGAGAGAGTAGATTCCGTGGCCGGTGGGACTCCCTGGACGAAAACTTTCTAACACACACAGCAGAGCACAGCTCTCTCCTCCAGAGTCATGCTCAGAGATTGATCTCCCCTGACTCTCCCAGGTGGTTCAAACGCACTCATAAAAAGTAGGGCGTGTAAGAGCATAAGAGCAGCTTGGCTGGATCAGTCCGAAGACCCATCTAGTCCAGCTTCCTACGCTTACCAGTGGCCAACCAGCTGCCTATTATGGGAAGGCTGCAAGCAGAACTAGAGAGCAACAGCAACTCTCCCCAGCAGGAATGCACATTCAGACAGTGGAGGCAGAACATAGCCCTTGTGCCTAGGAGACCTCCAGGTGTCCCTATTTTCCAGGGACAGTCCTGGTTTCTGATTTGATCCTGGATGTAGAATGTCCTGCTTTTCCTTAGGACATCCCTATATTCATCAGAGAAATGTTGGAGGATATGGAATAGGACGTCCCTATATACACCAGGGGACGCAGGTGGCACTGTGGTCTAAACCACAGAGCCTAGGACTTGCCGATCAGAAGGTTGGCAGTTCGAATCCCCACAATGGGGTGAGCTCCCATTGCTCGGTTCCTGCTCCTGCCAAGCTAGCAGTTCGAAAGCACATCAAAGTGCAAGTAGATAAATAGGTATCACGCCGGCGGGAAGGTAAACGGCATTTCTGTGCATTGCTCTGGTTCGCCAGAAGCAGCTTAGTCATGCTGGCCACATGACCCGGAAGCTGTACGCCGGCTCCTTCGACCAGTAAAGTGAGATGAGCGCCGGAACCCCAGAGTCGGCCACGATTGGACCTAATGGTCAGGGGTCCCTTTACCTTTACCTTTACCTTTATATACACAAGAGAAATGTTGGAGGGTATGTAAGATGCATCTGTTCACTGAGGCTCCTGTAGATTCCAACACTTTTAGTGGTTGTTTGAAGTCTCTTGTATCATGGAAATTATTCAGTCAAATAGTTATCTAGCCTGATTATCGTCTTTCAAAGCAACTACGCTATTCCAAACTTAAAAATGGAAAGTGTGTGTGAAAGGGTGTGTGAGAGACAGAGTGGGTTTGATCACATTTCTAACAATATTTAGAGTGCGTCTTATGCTTTACCCACATTATCGTGTTGTTAGGATCAAAGAATTGCAGAGCTGGGAGGGACCCTAGGGTCATCTAGTCCAACCCCCTGCAATGAAGGAATCTCAACAAGATCATACATGACAGGTAGACATCTAACCTCTGCTTCAAAGCCCCCAAGGAAGGAGAGTCCACAACCTCCTGAGGGAGACAATTCCACTGTCGAACAGCTCTTACTGTCAGAAAGTTCTTCCCGATGTTTATTCGGAACCTCATTTCTTGCCATTGGAATCCATTGGTTCGGGTCTTGCCCTCTGGAGCAGTAGAAGGAAAGCTTGCTCCATCTTCCAAGCGACAACTCTTCAGACGTAGGCAATTCTATCACCTCTCAGTCTTCTCTAAACATACCCAACTGCCTCAACAGTTCCTCATCAGTGTGGGAATGTTCAGGGATGCAGGAGAGGATATATTGTTTGATTATAGCCTTTCCAACTTGTGTTAACAAATTCCACAATTTAGCAGAGCAACATTCCCCTTTTTAAACTCACAGCGGATGCGTTCGATCAGGCTCACTAAAGCCTCTATAATAACTGTTCTGGTATTTCCCCCTTTTCCCCTCATAAAAGATAAGACACGACACACTCTTCTATAAAAGTATAAAAAGAGTTTACTCACTCACATTCTGTTCACAACTGGATCCCAGAAGACAGACTTAGCTTAGAAAAGTAGCATACATCTGGACACTATCTCATAAGGAGACAGTCCCTTTGTCCTCTCTTGGCTGGAAGAGAGCATCTTTGGCTAAGCAGATGTTGCTTCTTCGACGAAAGTAGTCATAGATAGAGAGATGGATGCCCTGCCCTGTGCTTTTGTCGTTACCTGCACAGGTGAGGCTAAGCCCACCTCTAGTCACATGCAGAGGAAGTCTGTCCCTGCCAAGAAGGAAACGGGAAGTTTACCTGCTGGCTGGACAAACATTCCTCCCCATGTGTAAACATGTTCACTCTAGGAATGTTGTACTTGACTGCTCTTGTGTTTCGCATCCCATAATCAGAGCTGGTTTCCTGGTCCTTGATCACCTTGGTCAACCTCCTCTGCACATGTTCCAGCTGCTGCTGCTGCTGCTGCTGCTTCTTCCTCATAATCACAAAGATAAGGCTGGTTCATATATACTGTATAAATCGGTCATTTGCATTATTTCCCATATTGCAGATAGGAATCTTGAGGTCTGCTTAAAGCTACCCAGCATGTTCACAGCAGAGGCAAGCTTTGAAACCAAATATTTGTTGATTTGCTACAGCAAATGCACTCTCTCTTGCTTGCTGTAGTCTGCACTGGCTTTGCGGTTTCATGGTTTTATAGCTTTACTCATACGCCTGACGGTTTTAACTTGTAAACCACCCAGGATTTTTTTCCTCTTCAGTTGGGCGGCCTAAAAATGCAGCAAACAGATACATGGATTGATTCGCAGCTCAGTCTCTTTGCTGCTACGTCACCCTTTATTTATCACAGCAGACATGCGAAAGACAGCAGTCGTAACAACAGCTTTATGCCCAAGTGGGCTTTGAACCCGGGTCTCCTAGACCGATACTCTAACCACTACACTATTCCTTGCCATGCAGGGCCACACTTCACAACAGCAGAATCACGTCATTTAAAAGAGGTGGTGATGGCTCCTGGAATCCTCAGGCAGTTGGCAGGCTCTGAAGGCTGCCCCTCTCTCAGGCAACTGGGCGCAAAGAAATCATACATAGTTGTACCTTCACAGCCTAGCCATATATTTGAGAAAAGCTCCCTCTCTTTCCCCCCACCCACCTAATTCTATCTAATGGAAGTAAGGGCTGTAACTCAGTAGCAAAGCAGACTCTGTAAGAGAAGGTCTCAGGGTCAATCTCAGACAATGTAGACAACGCTGAGCTACCTAGACCATTGGTCCATCTCAGTGTAACGCACCTTGCTACATTCTTTTCCATAGTACAGCCTTAAGATAAGCAGGGAGTTGGACTAGATGATCCTCGCTGTCCCTTCCAACTCCACCATTCTATGATTCTAAGATGCACAGCCTGATCCATCTTGGATCGCTTTCAACGGGAAGGAAATCTTATTGACCACAGTCCAAACTTATTTCTAAGTAAGGCTGCAGTCCTACGAAATCCTTGCTTGGAGATTATTTATCGTTATTTATGTCTTCCTCTTATGGGAGTGGAGGGCCGCTGAAAACACAGTCAAGTAACCAATTACACATCCATCAGTTAAAAAACATGTCTCTTCTTCTTTGGCGATCACTCGTAGCCGAGTAAGATTGTCTTCCATGAATGCGGTTTTAACAGTGAGTCCGTAAGTGGCTGTGGAGGCCAATTCTAAATCCACACATCTTTCCACAGCAGGGACATAGGTTTCCGGGCAGGAGCTGATCATGGTGAGGATTTGCCAAGCGTGCCTTCCTCTTAGCGTGTTTCTCCCTTGCGTCCTGAGTTCGAGTGTTTTCAAAGCCCATGACATCTTTGGGAAAGGCTGTTCTCCAACTGGAGCGCTCGCAGGCCAGTGTTTCCCAGTTGTTGGTGTTTATACTACATTTTTAAAGATTTGCCTTGAGACAGTCTTTAAACCTCTTTTGCTGACCACCAGAATACGCTTTCCATTTTTAAGTTCGGAATAGAGTAGTTGCTTTGGAAGACAATAATCAGGAATCCTCACAACATGACCAGTCCAATGAAGTTGATGTTGAAGAATCTTTGCTTCAACACTGGTGATCTTTGCCTGTTCCAGGCCACTGGCATTAGTTTGCCTGTCTTCCCAAGTGATGTGTAAAAATTATTGGAGACACCGTTGATGGAATCTTTCGAGAAGTTGGAGATGCTGTTTATAAGTGGTCCATATTTCACAAGCACAAACAATAAGGTTGGTAGAGTCGTGGACAACTCTGGGGTTGTGGTGCTCATCTCGCTTTATTTGCCAAGGGAGCCGGCGTGGCCAGCATGACTAAGCCGCTTCTGGCGAACCAGAGCAGCACACAGAAACGCCGTTTACCTTCCCGCCGGAGCGGTACCTATTTATCTACTTGTACTTTGACGTGCTTTCGAGCTGCTAGGTTGGCAGGAGCTGGGACCGAGCAACGGGAGCTCACCCCGTCGCGGGGATTCAAACCTCCGACCTTCTGATCAGCAAGCTGTGGGCTCTGTGGTTTAACCCATAGCGCCACCATCGTCCCTCTAGCAATATAAAAGCAGACAGTTAATACCCACCATTTTCAGGGAGGAATAATCTGGGAACAGAATTGCACATGTGTAGAAAGGGAGGAGAAGGGGACGACAGAGGGCGAGATGGTTGGACAGTGTTCTCGAAGCTACCAGCATGAGTTTGACCAAACCGAGGGAGGCAGTGGAAGACAGGAGTGCCTGGCGTGCACTGGTCCAGGGGGTCATGAAGAGTCAGACACGACTAAATGACTAAACAACAAGAAAGGGAGGGAGGAACTAGCGACATTGTCCAGTAATGTCTGTTGCTGTTGCCCACTGGTGTGCATGAGATTTAGCATGACATGCCAGTACAGTGGTACCTCTGGTTGTGAACAGGATCCGTTCCGGAGGCCCGTTCGCAACATGAAAAGAACTCAACCTGCAGCGGTGCATCTGTGCGGGTCGCGACTCGCCGCTTCTGTGCATGCGTGTGACGTCATTTTGCGCTTCTGCGCATGCGCGAGTGCCAAAACCCGGAAGTAACCCTTTTGGGTACTTCTGGGTTGCCGCGGGACGCAACCTTTAAAAAATGTATCATGAAGCAAACGTAACACGAGGTATGACTGTATATTGGTCCAGAAGCCTCCGTTCCATAATGCAGGTGTGAAAGGAACGCTAGGAAGCAGGACAGAAATGCTAGCGTTCTAATCGGGAAAACTGGTGCAATTTCCCCCCCCCCCTGCCTTGATGCATTTCATGCGTGCTCTTCTGAGGTCATTGAGTGAAGAGAAGGATTCAATAAATGCATTTAAATCCTGGGCTATTATTATCCCTTCCACACACACGCACACCTCCTGCAAAGCCCTGTGCGATCTTCCTGCAGAGAGGCTGTTTGCAATTGTGTGCTTATTCCCAGCTGCGGTGGTTCCTTGGGGTCCAGGTGTTTGAGTATGTGGGAGAAGTGAGATACTCTACCTAATGAAGTGCGAAGGAAATCAAGAGGCAGAAGGCAGCTTCAAGCATCCCTCACAGGCACTCCAGGCAGCCTCCAACATCTGCAAGCAGAGAGGGCATTTCCATTAGCCGACATCCGTTCCTGTAATTCGTCTCCTTAAAAAAAAGCGCTCTTTCCCTCCACTTCGACTTTTAATATATTTGCAAATGAAAAAAGGATGAAGATTAAAACCTCCAGGGAGGGTGGAGATTTGATGTCCATACATTTCCCCCCTCCTTTCCTCTTCTCAGCCATACACATATATATAAATGGGGAGGGATAAAGGCAGGATAAAGAATGAAAATCTGCCATATGCAGAGTTAACCAAATAGGACTTGAGTGCCTTTGCTGTAATTCAAGCCATCCAGTCTGCCTGTCTCTGGAACTACATCGATTCTATTAAGAACAGGGGGACTTCGTGGTGGCAGAAACCCAAATTTCGTTCGCGATTCGCAAACCACTCCTTTGCAGTTTGATTTCTCTTTCGGTACAGATGTAAAAAGGCGAGGCGTTAACCCGTTTTTGTTTTCTTCTCCGCTTCCTCAATTTCAGATTGGTGTTTTGAGGAATTCCTCTCTCCTCCCTCCTCTCCCACAAAGGAGGGTTTTTTTCTTCTCCCAAAAGCCACTTTTATTTTTTCCTGAAGAGATTTTGTGGCGAAAAGAGAGAGGTAGAACCGGGCAAAGATGACACGGCAATTTTTGGTGGCCTTTTTCCTGGCTTTCGTTCTGCAGAATGGGACCTGCAACGGAATCAAGTGGCTGTAAGTGTTGTATTTAATTATTATTTTTTAAAATCTGCCCAGGCATTGTGTGACAATTTTGCAATCTTGCCACGTACTTTAAACCATGTGTCAGGGTGGAGGCAGAAAAGCCTAGGTCCAGCTAGGCATGAGGGAAGCGTTATCCTTGTTTATTCATGTATCTGCCCCAACGGTGAAAATAGTTGGGGGAATGTGTGCAATTTTAACTTGGCTTCTTACTGGAACCACAAGATCTACCAACCAGAGCGAGGTTCAAACGACAGACAGAATGAAAGCCCATAGATTTATTTACAGTACCAGAACTGAACTCACGGTCTTTTCAACGCAGACATCTGCGCCTAGATAGCAGTTCTTCAGCCCAATTTATGTAGGGAAAAAATTGTTTTGTTGTTGCTGTTGTTAAACAATTGGGAGTCAAGCCACCTTGCTGAACTTCTGAAAATCACCAATCTGCCATTCACCCATATTTATTGCGCACAATCTCTTTAAACATACAACCCGCATGGATGGTGTTTGTGTGGATGTGTGTAATGTACAGCTTTCTCTCCCAACTGCTTTTGGCTAAGGGAAACTGGTCAGATTTTGAAAGATGGGCTTTTCTGTTTGCCAGGGAACATCAAGAAATATCACTCAAGTCAGCCCAACAGTTTACACCCAGGCTTTAGCTAAGGCTCATGCCGTTTCGTTCCAAGTTGTTCCTTGATTCCTCTGATAGCTGATTTTGGTTGACTCAACCTGTGATCAGTGCCAGATTTATGTATAAGCTAAACGAGCTACAGCTTAGGGCCCCACTCTCTTGGGGCCCGCCAAGAAATTGAAAGAAAAAAACTGGATGTACATTTCCAAAATATAAGATAAAAAAAACAAATAAAATAAAACCTACATACAGCAACAGTGTTTTGTGTTGTGTAGGCTCCTAGGATATAAGTCATGGGCCCCACCTGCTCGCCTGCTCCCTAAAACATCACTGGTTTGCTCCTTTCTATATATAGGGTGCCTACATTCTGCATGGACTTTTCTTTTTTTTTTTTGGAAAATGTTTATTAAGATTTTACAAAACATATATCACATATGACAAAATGAGAACATCAACAACAAACAAAAAATACACACTTAACAAGAAAAAGAAAAGAAGAAAAGAAAAAAGAAAAATTCCACTTTTTAAATTTCAAAAATCCATATTCCTCTTTCCTGACCTCCTCACATCCCCCTTTTTGTATTCCTCTTTATTCCGTCAAATTCAGCAAATTCTAACCCTTTTTCCAAACTCGTTTATAATTATATATTTCCAGTTATTATGTCTCTAATTTCCCTTATCTTGAACCCTTACACCACCTTATATACTTTGACATAATATTATTCTAGTCATACCCCCTCCTTGTTAAGATTCCTCTTTTCAGAACTCTTTTAACCATTAACAATGCCATGTTGCCTTCACATCCCACATCATTTTAACACTCAAACATTTTACAATATTTTTGTAGATAGTTCTTAAACTTTTTCCAATCCTCTTCCATCAATTATTCTCCCTGGTCACGGATTCTGCCAGTCATTTCTGCCATCTCCATGTAGTCAATCACTTGCATCTGCCACTCTTCCACGGTGGGTAGATCTTGTGTCTCATTCTGCATGGACTTTTCAACAATTACTTTGATAAAATACATATTTTGTTATGTGCAAATGGCTTTCGATACCCGCTAGGTCCATAAATTACCACCTAGCATATATCCAACACACAAAAAATTGTAGTTGACAAAGGACAGCTGGACATATAAAGGGCCCCATTACCTTCAGTAGCTTAGGGCCTCATCAAAACTAAATCTGGCCCTGCCTGTGAGTTTGTCCTAGTGTGGTGAGTTATGCAGAAAAGAGGACATCAATTTGCATAAGATTTACACATGGTAATGTATGCATATAGACACAAATGTAGGATTAAGAACCATAAATTAAATAGAAATGCAATGCATTTCGCCCTAGTGGAGAAGGCACCAAATGGCCTGTGTTCCTGTTCAATCTACTGACCAGATGCCACTGACTCCTGGTTTTTTAATCTCTGAACCAGACTTGGACTGAAAAGGTCACCAGTGGAGCTTCAAGCTGGACTGAGAAAGAGTCTCAGAGGCTGGATAGACAGCGTGGGAGGGGTGCTTTTGAACCCTGGGATGGAGGCTCCCATCTCTGTCTTAGCTGGGTCACCACATAATAATAATAATAATAATAATAATAATAATAATAATAATAATAATAATAATAATTATTTATACCCTACCCATCTGGCTGGGTCTCTCCAGCCACCCTGGGCGGCTTCCAGCAAAGTATTAAAATACAGTGGTCTGTTAAACATTAAAAGCTACCCTAAACAGGGCTGTCTCCAGATGTCTTCTAAAAGTTTGGTAGTTGTTTTTCTCTTTGACATCTGGTGGGAGGGTGTTCCACAGGGCGGGCGCCACTACCGAGAAGGCCCTCTGCCTGGTTCCCTGTAACTTGGCTTCTCGCAGGGAGGTAACCGCCAGAAGGCTTCGGAACTGAACCTCAGTGTCCGGGCAGAATGATGGGGGTGGAGATGCTCCTTCAGATATACTGGACCAAGGCCGTTTAATGTCTTTTAAAAATGTGTTAGGGTGTTCAAATTTGCTGTAGAGTAGTCTGGGTGGGTGGGGATAGCTCAGTTGGTAGAGAATCAGACTCTGAATCTCAGGGACTTTGGTTTGAGTCCCGCGTTAGGCAAAAGATTCCTGCATTGCGAGGGGCTGGACTAGATGACCCTCGGAGTCCCTTCCAACTTTGCAATTCTAATATTCAGGCCATCCCTTTCCCTGGAATCGCTGAGAGTTGAATCGCTGGCTTGGCTTGGAAAGGGGAGGCACGTCTTGCTCGTAACTGGTTGTTGTTTAGTCGTTTAGTCGTGTCCGACTCTTCATGACCCCCTGGACCAGAGCACGCCAGGCACCTCTGTCCTCCACTTCCTCCCACAGTTTGGTTAAACTCATGCTGGTAGCTTCGAGAACACTGTCCAACCATCTCGTCCTCTGTCGTCCCCTTCTCCTTGTGCCCTTCATCTTTCCCAACATCAGGGTCTTTTCCAGGGAGTCTTCTCTTCTCATGAGGTGGCCAAAGTACTGGAGCCTCAGCTTCAGGATCTGTCCTTCCAGGGCTGATTTCCTTAAGAATGGATAGGTTTGATCTTCTTGCAGTCCATGGGACTCTCAAGAGTCTCCTCCAGCACACACGGCTGCCACATGGCAGGATCATGCTCCCTAGCCAGATGGAAACAGCTGCCACATGCCTTTTTGAGTGTCTGCTGCGTTAAAATGGAAAGAGCGAAATTCGTTGTGAGATCAGACATCGTAGCACCCGCATGTGGGGCTCTTCAGCTCATCCAGAATAATATTGGGAACTGTAGCTTGCTTAAGGGTGCTGGGGATAGTGGCTCTTTGTTGGTTAAACTACAGCTCCCAGGATTCTAGCAGGGCACGGGAGTCATGTGCTTCGAATGGTGATTTAACAGTTTGGCGTTGTACGCAGCCAAAATGTTGGCATGTGGAGTGCAGCTGTTCAAGATTCCAGCGGCTCCATTCCATTCCATTTCTCTTCCTCACTCCAGATTTTCCATTTCTCCCTCCTTCCAGCAGTGAGTGTAGTGCCAGCGTGGTATAGTGGTTAAGAGCGGTAGTCACGTAATCTGGGGAACCGGGTTTGCGTCTCTGCTCCTCCACATGCAGCTGCTGGGTGACCTTGGGCCAGTCATACTTCTTTGAAGTCTCTCAGCCCCACTCACCTCACAGAGTGTTTGTTGTGGGGGAGGAAGGGAAAGGAGATTGTGAGCCGCTTTGAGACTCCTGAAGGGGAGTGAAAGGCGGGATATCAAATCCAAACTCTTCTTCTTCTGAGTCCTAGTCCTAGTTTCTCTGTATTCATCCTCAAAGCAGCTTGTAGAGAGTTGAACCCCAGAATTGTAGAGTTGTGTCTTCTAGTCTGACCCCCTGAAATTCAGGCATCTAAACTAAGGAACCCATGACAGATGGCCGTCCAACTTCTGTCTGAAAACCTTCAAGGAAGGAGAGCCCAGAAGCTCTTGAGGGAGTCTTAAGATGACCAAGGATCCGGAAACCAAGCCTGATGAGGAATGGTTGAAGGAGCTGGGGATGTTTAGCTTAGAAAAGAGCTTGGAAAAGAGGAGTCTGAGAGTAGATAGGATAGCCATTGAGATATTGATCTCATGGGCTGTCACATGGAAGAGAGAGCAAGCTTGTTTTCTCCTGCTCTGGAAGGTAGGACTCGAACCCATGGCTTCAAGTTACAACATAGGAGATTCCGACTAAACATCAGGAATAACTTTCTGACAGTAAGAGCTGTTAGACAGTGGAACAGACTCCCACTAGAGGTGGTGGATTCTCATTCATTTGATGAATGGCCATTTCTCTTGAATGCTTTAGCTGAGATTCCTGCATTGTAGAGGGTTGGACTAGATGACTCTCAGGTCCCTCCCACCTCTACAATGCTATGATTCTCTGCATCTGTTCCCTTCCAGTATCTGAAGATAGCTATTGCATCACCTCTCAGTCTAAAGAACCATAGTGATAACAATAGCCACAATTTTTTAAAAAAATATTTTATTAAAGTTTTCTTGGTTTACAAAGGTATGCGCAATGTCTCTTTTTTCAAGTTACCTTTTCCATAGGTCAGTTTCATTTGTTGAGACATTAGGGTTACATTAGGAAAAAGGGTTAAATCACAGATCCTAGGACTTGCCGATCAAAAGGTCGGCGGTTCGAATCCCCGCGATGGGGTGAGCTCCCGTTGCTCTGTCCCTGCTCCTGCCCACCTAGCAGTTCGAAAGCATGCAGTGCAAATAGATAAATAGGCACCACTCTGGCGGGAAGGTAAATGCCATTTCCGTGCGCTGCCCTGGTTCACCAGAAGCGGTTTAGTCATACGGCCACATGACCCGGAAGCTGTACGCCGGCTCCCTCGGCCAATAAAGCGAGATGAGCGCCGCAACCCCAGAGTCGGCCATGACTGGACCTAATGGTCAGGGGTCCCTTTACCTTTAGGAAGAAAAAAAGGGGAGAAGAGGTAGAGGGGGCCATCGTGCGTGGGGGTGGGGTCGGGAGGCGATATTTCTATTTTGCTTAATGTACGTGTGGGGTTTTGTGTCAGTGTCGTTTGTGCAGGTTCTCTTTGCTGTTCGCTTGTGTTCCTTTGGTGGTGAGAGAAATTGGGGTTGGCCTAGGGCTTGTTTGTGACTGGTTGTGTTGAACTTTGTTTTCGTGTGTGAGTGGGGTGGGTGGGTGTTTTGGAATCAGGTTAGCCATATTGATTCATATGCTGTTGGTGGATTCTTGTTGTCGTCTTGTTGGGCTGTGTATGTGATGAAGGGGAGCCAT
Source organism: Podarcis raffonei (assembly GCF_027172205.1). Lineage (NCBI taxonomy): Eukaryota > Metazoa > Chordata > Lepidosauria > Squamata > Lacertidae > Podarcis > Podarcis raffonei. The sequence goes on along the minus strand of NC_070605.1, from coordinate 10,209,093 downwards.
ACCGGGATGAAGGTATCGTCTTCACAATAGCCATAAGGTAAAGGTAAAGGGGACCCCTGACCATTAGGTCCAGTCGTCAGGGTTGCGGCGCTCATCTCATTTATTGGCCCAGGGAGCTGGCGTACAGCTTTCAGGTCATGTGGCCAGCAGGACTAAGCCGCTTCTGACAAACCAGAGCAGCGCACAGAAATGCCGTTTACCTTCCCGCCGGAGCAGTACCTATTTATCTACTTGCACTTTGACGTGCTTTCGAACTGCTAGGTTGGCAGGAGCAGGGACTGAGCAACGGGAGCTCACCCCGTCGCAGGGATTCGAACCGCCGACCTTCTGATCGGCATGCCCAAGGCTCTGTGGTTTAACCAACAGCGCCTACCCGCTGAACTGGTAGGGGAGCCCAAACTGTGGGCAGGCAGGGATGCCAACTTGAATAAACTATTAGGGCGGGGGGCAAATAAGAGTGTGAGAAAGGAATAGCTTCTGATTTGATCTTATTCTCCAGTGCAGCCCTTCCACAGCCTTATTTGAGGAATAACACCACTGGAATTTGCATGTCTGGGATCAGGCCCCCAGTTCTGTAATTTTTGCTGGGTACGTGGAAGAAATAGATTACGAGGAGTTGGGAAATGGCTTTTTAAAGATGTCCACTAGGGGGAGTTGCTGGCAGTACGGACACGAAGGGTATCCTTTAAAAAAAAAACATTAATTGGTACCAAGCAAGGGGGAAATTAAAGGGGGGGAAAGGTGAAAAATACATATCTCCTACCAGCAGATTTCTGTTGTGGCCATGGTCTTATTTTTAAGAATAATGCCCGTGGTATTTTGGGCAGTGGTGTTCTGACAATGTGTTATTGGTTTGTTGATCTGTTGCTTTTATATGCCGCCTTTTCCTTCAGTGATCTAAAGGTGGTGTTCGTTGTTCTCCGCCCCCATGTATTAACCTCACAGCAACCCTGTGAGGGAGGTCAGATTAGGAAGCAGGGACTAGCCCAAGTGAGCTTCAACCCCTGGTTTCTCAGGTCCTAGTCTGAAGCTTTAACCACTACACCACACTCCCTTTTGATATGTGGGTGGAACAGGAATCTCACTCATTGAGAGGCAACACTGCAGCCAGGAATCTCAGCTAGCATTGCTCAGAAAGGCCTCTCGCTCTTCCTGATGCCTTGGACAACATTTGGCAGTCCGAGAAAGCGAAAACTGGCCTAGATGAACCACTAATCTCACTTACTTTAGGAAAACTTTGCGCATTCAATAATAATAATAATAATAATACAGTCATAACTCTTGTTGCATTTGCTGCATGCTGTAGCTTCTCGGGTTGCGAACATGGCAAACCCGGAAGTGTATATTTCTAGGTTTCGCCACATGCACATGCTCAGAAGCGTTCTGCACACTTCGTGCATGCGCAAAAGCATTCTGTGTGCTTTGCGCATGCGCAGAAGTGCTCTATCATGCTCCACACTTGCGCAGAAGCGCCACTCTAGTTGCGGACTTTTCAGGGTGCAAATGGCACCCCGGAATGGATCGTGTCCGCAACTAGAGGTACCGCTGTAGTAATAATAATAATAATAATAATAATAATAATAATAATAATAATATGCTGCCCATCTGACTGGGTTGCCCCAGCCACTCTAGGTAGCTCCCAACAAAAAACGATGTCGCATCAAACACTAAAAAAATTCCCTGACCAGGATCCCTGGATATGGGGGTTCCAAACAATCAGGGATCCCAGATAGCAGATCTCTCTGAGACTTGGAGGGATGTTGCACAGATGGGCTAATGATCTGACCCAGTGGGAGGCAGCTTCACACGGCCTTTGGGGCTGACTGCGCCAAACAAAAGCTGACAAATGTCCCCGAACATGCTGGCCTCCCTATGCGCTCACCAAGCCAAACTCTCACAGCTGGCATGAACTTCTTCAAGGCGGGTTTCCTATTTGAATTCAACAAAGCAGTGCCTGCCAATGCCCAGAGAGGAGTTGGCTGAGCCTCATTTGGTGGCACATAATATTTTATTTTTGACTTGTTTAGCCTGCAGTCTCTGGGTCGCTGCACTCCCGATCGAGCTCTGCCGCCTCCGGCGAGCTTACTCCTGAGTAATGGGGTGGGAAGCCTGCAGCGCTGGCTCGTTGCGCAAAGATCATTGTCTTGCTCTGCGCGTCGACAAGGCGAGGGCATCCAACTGCTTCCCTTTCTTTCTCGTCCAGCGGGCAAACATCGTCGTTGTTTGTTAAAGGCTGGCTGCTCTTCTGATATTTTCCTGCTGAAAAATCTCAGCTGCGTGCCAAGGAGAGAGTGAGAGTGGGGCGACACATATTGTTGACTCAGACCTTGTTCGCACATTTCGATTTGGGTTGGCTAACCCACAGTCTTTTTGGCTTCTCTGAATGCCGGGCTCCTGGGGGAGCTGGCAATTCCTTCCCAGGCATTTCTCTTCCTCTCCCCACGCTAAATGGTTGCCCTGGGAAAGCTGCGCCCAGACGACAAAAGCTGCAATACAGCACAGCGCTAAGAGGTTTTCAATCAGAGAGGCGACGGGCAGCCTCCCTCTGCAGGGCAAGCCACAAAAGCTGCAATCCATTACAAAACTAAGAGTTCTTCATTCAGAGAGGCGATGGGCAGCCTCCCTCTGCAGGGCAAGCCACAAAAGTTGCAATCCAATACAAAACTAAGAGTTCTTCATGCAGAGAGGCGACAGGCAGTCTCCCTCTTGAGGGCAAGGCATTCATTGGAAGTGCCTTTACAGAACCAATGATGATGCTTCACTGTCCCTGGAAAGGTTACGCTGCGTGATAATCCGTAGTATGTAGTTCAGCGCTTATTTATGCAACCGGAGCCTCCAGTTTTCTAGAGTCAGGAAAATTCTCTCCAGAGGATTAGAGACTCAAAGAGCTAGAGAAAGTCTGGTACCATGTTACCTGCTGCACCTTATTCCTGCTTCTGAGTGAATGTGTTCAGCTGCCCAAGCTAATTACGTAAGCTGACAAACCCCGCAATATGCGCCTGGACTGGGAGTCTGTGGCAATCAGGCTTATGCTTTTCTGACAGTATCCCTAACACTATTTGAAAGCCTCATCAACTCGGTATAAATCGGATTTGACACTTGTTTATATTATCAGGGGAAGGGCTGAAGAGTGGTAATAACTTTTTCTTTTTCTTTTTAGAAAGAGAAGAATAAAAAAAACCAGCTCTGTTCAAGATCTCAGGCAGGGAGAACTGTAGCTCAGGAAATTTCGACTAATAGGAGGGTACATGCAGTGCCGGATTTACGTATAAGCTAAACAAGCTATAGCTTAGGGCCCCACTCTCTATGGGGCCCCTAAAAAAATTAGAGGGGGAAAACTGGATGCACATTTCCAAAATATAAGATAAAAACAAATAAAATAAAACCTACATACAGCAACAGTGTTTTGTGTTGTGTAGGCTCCTATGATGTAAGACATGGGCCCTGCCTGCTAGCCTGCTCCCTAAAATATCACTGGTTTGCTCCTTTCTATATATAGGGTGCCTCCATTCTGCATGGACGGGCTGCACGGCAACATGTGCAAATGGCTTTCGATACCTATGAGGTCCATAAATTACCATATAGCATATATTCAACACAAAAAACAGCGACATTTTGTTGTTGACAAAGGACAGCTGGACATATAAAGGGCCCCATTGCCTTCAGTGGCTTAGGGCCTCATGAAAGCTAAATCCAGCCCTTGGTACAAGCCTGCAAGCCAAGGTCAGGGAAGACCAATAGCTCAGTAGCAGAACATCTGCTTTGCATGCAAATCATTGCTTCAACACGGGTGAGCTTTGCTTCTTCCAGTACACTAGTATTAGTTCGCTTGTCTTCCGATTTGAAAATTCTCTGAATTTCTCCATGACTTCCACTTTTATAACCAGGAAACCCCTGGAGGTTGGAAGTTGATTGCCCAAACTGAGATCCCTACATAACACATATCCAAGTGAATGGTTGCTGTAACTTAGCAGCGTAATATCTGCTTTGTACCTGGTTGGCTCTGTGAGAACAGGATTATGGACTAGATGGGCCATTGGCCTGATCCAGTGGGCTCTTCTTTTGTTCTTAAGCCTACAAACAGAGAGCCAGTGTGGTGTAGTGATTAAGAGCGATAGACTCGTAACCTGGGGAACCGGGTTCGTGTCTCCGCTCCTCCACATGCAGCTGCTGGGTGACCTTGGGCCAGTCACACTTCTTTGAAGTCTCTCAGCCCCACTCACCTCACAGAGTGTTTGTTGTGGGGGAGGAAGGGAAAGGAGATTGTTAGCCGCTTTGAGACTCCTTCGGGTAGTGATAAAGCAGGATATGAAATCCAAACTCCTCCTACAAACAGGATCTGAGTGCAACGGCTTTCTCCCCATATTCGATTCCCACCAACGGATGTTCAAAGACATACACCTCAAACACTGGGAGGCAAGACACAGCCACTGAGACTGCTAGCCGCGATGATGCACAAAGCCAGAAATAAACTCAAATCCCCCTGGTTTACTATCCCTAGTACTTCAAGACTTCCATAAAAGTGCCTGGCTTAAAACCGTCTATCAAAAACTTCACTCTTGTGGCCTATGCCCACAACACCTACTCGCTATGGGCCACACTAAAGCAAACAGTCTAATTGGTCAACGTCTAAAAGATACTGAGCATCAGAACAACCTGGTCACTATAAGGAAATTCTGCCCTTGGTATGTTCAGTTCCTACCTTATTTATTCAACATCTTTATCAATGACTTGGATGATGGACTCAAGGGCATCCTGATCAAATTTGCAGATGACACCAAACTGGGAGGGGTGGCTAACACCCCAGAGGACAGGATCACACTTCAAAACGACCTTGACAGATTAGAGAACTGGGCCAAAACAAACAAGATGAATTTTAACAGAGAGAAATGTAAAGTATTGGACTTGGGCAAAAAAAATGAGAGGCACAAATACAAGACGGGTGACTCCTGGCTTGAGAGCACTACATGTGAAAAGGATCTAGGAGTCTTGGTTGACCACAAACTTGACATGAGCCAACAGTGTGACGCGGCAGCTAAAAAAGCCAATGCAATTCTGGGCTGCATCAATAGGAGTATAGCATCTAGATCAAGGGAAGTAATAGTGCCACTGTATTCTGCTCTGGTCAGACCTCACCTGGAGTACTGTGTCCAGTTCTGGGCACCACAGTTCAAGAAGGACACTGACAAACTGGAACGTGTCCAGAGGAGGGCGATCAAAATGGTCAAAGGCCTGGAAACAATGCCTTATGAGGAACGGCTAAGGGAGCTGGGCATGTTTAGCCTGGAGAAGAGGAGGTTAAGGGGTGATATGATAGCCATGTTCAAATATATAAAAGGATGTCACATAGAGGAGGGAGAAAGGTTGTTTTCTGCTGCTCCAGAGAAGCGGACATGGAGCAATGGATCCAAACTACAAGAAAGAAGATTCCATCTAAACATTAGGAAGAACTTCCTGACAGTAAGAGCTGTTTGACAGTGGAATTTGCTGCCAAGGAGTGTGGTGGAGTCTCCTTCTCTGGAGGTCTTTAGGCAGAGGCTTGACAACTATATGTCAGGAGTGCTCTGATGGTGTTTCCTGCTTGGCAGGGGGTTGGACTCGATGGCCCTTGTGGTCTCTTCCAACTCTATGATTCTATGATTCTACCTCTCCATTTTGATTGTCTGGCCCCATATCTGTACAAACTTATCATCCCAGAAAAATAACAGTGGAGGGTTCCCTAATGCGTCAGCTCATCTTGAAAACAGAACCGGGTACTTCAGAGGTGGTGGGAGAAGTTGAAAACAATATGCAGGCCTCAGTGCCAAGGCATAAGGCAGATCGGCCATTTCTGTGTTGAGTTCCACCAAACGCCGTGTTGTGCTCTAAGAAATGCCAGCCAGAACGCTCATAATTTTTCTGCCTCTCTCCCAATTCACCCACAGAGATGTTTCCAATTACGAAGCTTTAATGCAAGAGGTTCAAACGTGAAAGACGATCAGAAACTATATTTATCCGTCACGGTCGGCTCTTTAGAGTGTGACTGGCTCTATGAGAAACAGCCCCGCCTAAGAGTTAACCGAATTCCTCTCTTTGATTCCACATTTTGAGATGCCTCCCTTTCTATTGTCTCACAAATCCTCCCTTACTCTACCGGAATTCACCGTCCTATTAAAGTTTTAACACACAAAAGTTATAACCAAGTGCTCTTTAAAGCGTTTCGCTGATGAAAACAGTTCCCAGTTTATAAGCTCCTTTCACAGAATGCTTGAGAGTGGTAAATGCCACCATTTGTAGTACAGTGGTACCTTGGGTTACATACGCTTCAGGTTACACACTCTGCTAACCCAGAAATAGTGCTTCAGGTTAAGAAATTTGCTTCAGGATAAGAACAGAAATCATGCTCCGGCGGCGCGGCAGCAGCAGAAGGCCCCATTAGCTAAAGTGGTGCTTCAGGTTAAGAACAGACCTCCGGAACGAATTAAATACTTAACCTGAGGTACCACTGTATGCTGTTCTGAACAAACGTTTTTTCTTTCTCCAGACCAGGACACGGTCTATCGTACATTTCTCCATGTGGCACACAAACACACAATTTAGGGAGGAATTCAATATAGAGCTAGAACATTTCTGCCTACCTGATTGAATGATCTGCCCTTTCTTCCACCCACCCACACACCTGAGCTGATTTTTGGGGGTCAGAACAGCCAGAAACCCATACCCTCCAACATTTCTCCAATGAAAATAGGGACGTCCCATTCCATAATGATATTTTACTGTTTATACCCCACACACCTTACTGGGTTGCCCCAGCAACTCCCAACATATATAAAACAATAATAAAACATTAAAAGAAAACCTTCCCTACACAGGATTGCCTTTAGATTGTGGGAATGTGCAGGGATGCAGGAGAGGATATCTTGATTGTAGCCTTTCCAACTTGTGTTAACAAGTTCCACAATTTAGCAGAGTAACATTCCCCTTTTTAAACTCACAGTGGATGCGTTTGCTCAGGCTCACCAAAGGCTCTATAATAACTTTCCCCCTTATTCCCTCATAAAAGATAAAACACGACACAGTCTTCTATAAAAGTATAAAAAGAGTTTACTCACTCACATTCTGTTCACAATCGGATCCCAGAAGGCAGACTTAGCTTAGAAAAGTTACATACACTTCAAAACTATCTCATAAGGAGTCAGTCCCTTTGTCCTCTCTTGCCAAGAGAGCATCTTTGGCTAAGCAGATGTTGCTTCTTCGATGTATGTAGTCAAAAGGGAGAGAGATGGCTGCCCTGCCCTGTGCTTTTGTTGTTACCCGCGCAGGTGAGGCCACGCCCACCTCTAGTCACATGCAGAGGAAGTCTGTCCCAGCCCAGAAGGAAACAGGAAGTTTACCTGCTGGCTGGACAAACATTCCTCCCCATGTGTAAACATGTTCACTCTAGGAATGTTGTACTTGACTGCTCTTGTGTTTCATATCCCACGCAGATGGCTCGGGGTTCGGTTAAGTCCACACCCTCCAACATTTTTCCAATGAAAATAGGGACATCTTAAGGAAAAGTGGGACAATAGGGGATCAAATCAGAAACTGGGACGGCTTCTCTAAAGCAGGGAGGTCCCTGGAAAATAGGGACACTTGGAGGGTCTGCATAAACACAGAAGGGGAGAGGGATTTTGGGTTCAAGTTCTGCTTGTGGTTTTCCTATTGGGGCATCTGGTTGGCCACTGTGAGAACAGGATTCTGGATTAGATGGGCCACTGGCCTGAATCAGCAGGCTCCTCTTATGTTCTTACGTTAATTTCGGAAGGGGGGAGAGGGCAGGTCCATAGCTATGTGGAGGTTAGCCGGTCCCCCCCCCAGGGGGCGCCATTGAAGTTTCCAGTCTGTGTGTGTGTGTACACAAATGTGCATTGGGGTGTGTGTGCCAAACTGAGTCTTTGGCCTGGGTGAAATAAAGTCTAGTCTCGGATGTTGACATCAACCCAGGCCTCTTCAGATGGATGCGAGCCCACGAGTGCCCCATTGGCGACCCTGACCCACTTCTCAGCACTCACGCCCCAAATGTGGAACCTCTCCTCCACCCCTGAGGTTTACTCCTCACCCCATACCAAAAGCTGATAAAAACGGATAAGCTTTGCGTGTTTAGACCTTTAAACCTCCCCCTTAAATAAATTCAGACAAGACTCAAATTTTGGTTTTTGGCAGAATTTAGGCCACAACTTTATTGATTACAGAAAGTGACTGGTTGCATAGGCTCTGGTTCGACTAGCTCCCTGCACTGTTGCAGGTAGCGCTGACCCAGGGCACCAGCATAGGTCAGCCAAGGGTGAACACCTGGATAAGCGGGAAGCTGGGAACAGGCTATCTCTGCCACCCAAATGCCCCCCTGGACTCAGGCACGGGCACAACCCCCTCACAGGGCTTGACCAAACCATCGAGCCCCTGGATTTCTTTAACGGAATACCCTTCACATAGGGATGGCGAGAGCATTCTCCCATCCCTATCCCCTGAACCTTACAAGTTGTGACGATTTACTACGCGGCAGGCGAAACCCAAATGACAACAGCCAATCAGCCGAGTGGGGGAAATTCCTGCCGTGCCCCTGTCCCAATGACAGACGACACACGACGGCATAGCAAGGTCAAGCGCAAAGCCCCAAAAGTAGGGAGAGGTGGGCGGGTGTTCTGAATGCATGCGCCGAAAGAGGAAGCTCTGGGTCATGTGCATGGGCATAAATAGGTCCCTCGAACCATCTGGACTGCATCCCATTGGCCTGATTGTACCCAGCTTCGAGGGACTTACCAATCGGGTGTTGTGGCTTTCCAAACGTACCCACCCACAACACAGGGTTAGGTTGCCAGGTCTCACCGCAACAGGTGCCCTCTTTAAGGGAGGACCCGATTTGTCTAGCTTTCGAGGCAGCTTTCTGATAAACCTCTACCTGACTGAACCTAATTTTTAATCAGCCCCTCCTGTCGTTTTATTTTATTGGCTTAAATAGTCACATTATCATGTTCGTATGCTGTAAACGGCTCTGTAAAATTAGTATTGAAAAGCGGTATTAAAAATACTGCTTCTTCTTGTTGGTTCTTATCCTGGCTCCGCTCCTGACAGGGACTCAAGGAGGCTTACAGATAAATTACAAACAGCTAAACAGTTAAAACAGTTTAAAAACCAAAAAAAAAAAAAAAGCATGGAAGGATAGGCCCAGGCTACATCCCGTCAGCAGCTTTGTGGGCATCAAAGTCCCCTTCCCATCCTTACATGCGCTTCCAGAACATTCTGGAGCGTTTCCTTTCCCCTTGCTTTTCAGTCAGATCTGGCAGTCTTGGCTGTCCCATTTGCCAAACCAAACTTTCAAAGTTCAGAGCTGGAGAAGGCTTTGAAGGGGTGGGTGGTGACTAATGGCTAAGCCCATTGCTGAGGTAAAAGCCTCACATGGCGCGGGTTCAAACTCCTCAGAGGCGGCTCCGGATAAGGGTTCCACTGATCAAAGCATCTGGTTCCAAGCCTGCCTCTAATCCAGGTCTTTAAGAGAGTCGGCGAAGTAGCCATTTGCCGGTGGCAGGGAATAAATCACACCCATAAAACGTGTCCATTAGAGACCAGAGGGTATTCACCTCAGGGTCTCAAGATGGCACATGGAGAAACTGAGGCGAGGTGCAAGTGTCATTTTAGCGCAGCTAGAGGTGGACCTTCCTTTTGAGCCGTGGCCATCACCGAACTGCTGAGAGGGTCATTCTCCAGCTGTGAGCCGTAAAAGACTTTTTATGAGCAAAAGGAGAACAGTTTACGGCCACGCCAGCTAGATGATAAAAGCTGCACGGGAAGTAGCTCTTCGTGTTTCAGCCTGACCTGGCTGGGTGGCTGGGATAGAATCCTTTCCAAAATGTCTGCTTCTCTTCCGTTTACCCCTCAGATTTCCAGCTGCAACATGGAGACAAAACACCGTCTTCTCGGCCGCAACATGGTCAACTGTGGGCCTTTTGTGCTCCACGAAGCGAGTTTTTACCTGTCTCTCTAGCAACCCTTCCCATTTTTTTATTATTTTCTAGGCATTCCGCCTCCACTTTCACTCGAAAGCAGTGCAGCTTTTAAGAGTAATGAATGAGGGGTGTGGGTGGCACTGTGGGTTAAACCACAGAGCCTAGACTTGCCGATCAGAAGGGCGGCGGTTCAAATCCCCGCGACGGGGTGAGCTCCCATCGCTCGGTCCCTGCTCCTGCCCACCTAGCAGTTCAAAAGCACGTCAAAGTACAAGTAGATAAATAGGTACCATTCCGGTGGGAAGGTAACGGCGTTTCCGTGCGCTGCTCTGGTTCGCCAGAAGCGGCTTAGTCATGCTGGCCACATGACCCGGAAGCTGTACGCCGGCTCCCTCGTCAAATAAAGCGAGATGAGGGCCGCAATCCCAGAGTCGGTCACGACTGGACCTAATGGTCAGGGGTCCCTTTACCTTTACCTTATGAATGAATGACTGAATCTCCAGACAGCTGTGTGGGTTAGCAGTGAAAAGTCTGGTGCCAGGAAATCCAGGGTTCAAACAACAACAACAACAACAACTTATTACTTATACCCCGCCCATCCAGCTGGGTTTCCCCAGCCACTCTGGGCGGCTTCCAACAGGAGATTAAAAACACATTAAAGCATCAGACATTAAAAACTTCCCTAAAGAGGGCTGCCTTCAGATGTCTTCTAAAAGTCAGATAGTTGTTTATTGCTTTGACGTCTGATGGGAGGGCGTTCCACAGGGCAGGCACCACTACCGAGAAGGCCCTGTGCCTGGTTCCCTCTAACTTTGCTTCTCTCAGGGAGGGAACCACCAGAAGGCCCTTGGAGCTGGACCTCAGTGTCTGGGCCGAACGATGGGGGTGGAGATGCTCCTTCAGGTATATGGGGCTGAGGCTGTTTAGGGCTTGTGGAATCTCAGAACAACCATCAGTCCACCAAAAGGGGCTTTTTCCTGGTGCAGGTGATGATTTCCTTATTAACTACATTTCTATCCCACCTGTTTCTCCAATGAGCTCAAGGTGACATACATGGTTCTGCCCCACCTCAGCTAATTCCCACAACAACCCTGTGAGGTTGTTAGGCTGAGAGGTGATGACTGGCCCTACGTCACCCAGAGAACCTCATGGCCAAGTGGGGATTTGAACCCTGCTCTCCCAGGGCCACTATATATAATCACTATACCTTGCCTCAAGCAGCAACATTTATTGGGCTGACACCAGCAGTTACCTGTAACCTATAAGCATCTGTAAGACCATCCCATATCATCGGGCATAGTGTCACAATGTGGGGATGTTTGTATCACTGTGGTCTAAACCACTGAGCCTCTTGGCCTTGCCAATTGGAAAGCCAGCGATTTGAATCCCCGTGACAGAGTGAGCTCCCGTTGCTCTGTCCCAGCTCCTGCCAACCTAGCAGCTCGAAAGCACACCAGTGCAAGTAGATAAATAGGTACCCCTGTGGTGGGAAGGTAAATGGTGTTTCCATGTGCTCTGGCACTTGTCACAGTGTCCCATGTGCCAGAAGTGGTTTAGTCCTGCTGGCCACATGACCCAGAAAGCTGTCTGTGGACAAATAATAATAATAAGAATAATAATTTATTTATTTATACCTCACCCTTCCCAGTTCAAAAACCGGGCTCAGGGTGGCTAACAACAAATTTAAAACACTTTAAAACACTTAATTATAAAAGCAGCATAAACGACAGTATAAAACATGAATAACAATAAATTTCAAAAATCAATTAGATAATCCCCAGGGCTAGCTGGCTGAATTGGTCCTACTTGGGCCAGCGAGGAGGCCAGGGGAGAATTAGCTGTGGGGTCTCAGAGCGAGTGATCTTCATAAAAGGGGAGGGGGAGGGAAGAGAAGGGAAATAAAAGATCAGGCTGAATTCAAATTGAAGGCCAGGCGGAATAGTTCTGTCTTACAGGCCCGACGGAAGGAGGTTAAATCCTGAAGGGCCCTAGTCTCATGGCACAGAGCATTCCACCAGGTCGGAGCCATCACTGAGAAGGCCCTAGCCTTGGTGGAGGCTAGTCTGACTTCCTTAGGGCCTGGGACCTCTAAACTATGGTTATTCATAGACCTTAAGGTCCTCTGTGGGGCAGACCAGGAGAGGCGGTCCCATAGATACGAGGGCCAGTTCCCTCAGCCTGAAAAGCGAGATGAGCGCTGCACCCCATAGTCGAATGGGACTTAACTGTCCAGGGGTTCTTCACCTTTACCTTAGTGTCACAACATCGTTGGGAAAGCCATGGGGGTCACCTCTGTTGATAGGATTAAATAGCGGGAATGAGACTCGAGGACATTGACGGCAAATCAATCAAAGATCTGTGCCCAGTGGGGACGTGAAATCTCTGGCAACGGGGAGCTGCTTCTGAGAACAGACACAGAATGAGATGGTTCACTTCAGTCCAGCCTTACGGCTGCGCAAACTGCTTAGGATGTTTTCAGATAGGGATTAGGGGAACGGGGAAGTGTGCTGCAAGCTGGGAACTGGTTTCCGTCAACCGCGAGATGCTGTGTGTTTGGTTATAAAATTCATTAAAGCCGGATCGAATGGGGACGCCTGTCAGGGTTCTAGGAGCGCCAAGTCTCCTTCTCTGGGACTTTTGAGGATTGCCAAAATTGCTAATGGTGACGGCCGGGTGTGTTTCTTTCTTCGCCTTCCCAGAGCCTTGTTCAAGACTCCCTCGGTTCTAGCCCTGAACCAGACGCAGCACTGCAAGCAGCTGGAAGGGCTGGTGGTTTCGCAAGTCCAGCTGTGTCGGAGCAACCTGGAGCTGATGCAAACCATCATCCAGGCCGCACGGGAAGTGATCAAGACGTGCCGCAAGACGTTCTCCGACATGCGGTGGAATTGCTCCTCCATCGAGCTGGCGCCCAACTACCTCCTGGATTTGGAGAGAGGTAAGGTGGTGCTGTGAGTTAAACCACAGAGCCTAGGGCTTGCTGATCAGAAGGTCGGCGGTTCGAATCCCCATGACGGTGTGAGCTCCCATTGCTCGGTCCCTGCTCCTGCCAACCTAGCAGTTTGAAAGCACGTCAAAGTGCAAGTAGATCAATAGGTACCACTCTGGTGGGAAGGTAAACGGCGTTTCCGTGCGCTGCTCTGGGTTGCCAGAAGCAGCTTAGTCATGCTGGCCACATGACCCGGAAGCTGTACGCCGGTTCCATCGGCCAATAAAGCGAGATGAGCGCTGCAACCCCAGAGTTGGCCATGACTGGACCTAATGGTCAGGGGTCCCTTTACCTTTAAAAGGGTGCTATTTGCATAACACACATTTAGTGCCTCGATTCTGCAGACTGGCTGTAGCTCAGAGGCAGAGAACCTGCATGCAAAACATCCCTTCTTCAATCCCTGGAGCTTACAGGTGGGGCTGGGAACGATCAGGGTAGGCAGTACTGAGTCAATGGTCCAGCTCATTATTAAGGCAGCACCCTATGTTCTGAGAGAATTACCTCTCTCCCCCTGACCTAGCCACTGTGATCCACATGACGGTCATCTCCAGACTGGATTATTGTAACTCACTCTATGTGGGGCTGCCCTTGAGGCTGACCCAGAAACTCCAGCAGGTGCAGAATGCTGCAGCGAGACTCCTTATGGGGTCCTCGCTACGGGATCACATTCACCCAGTGCTATACCAGCTGCACTGGCTCCCAGCAGAGTACAGGATCAGGTTCAAGGTGCTGGTTTTAACCTTTAAAGCCCTATACAGCCTAGGACCCTCGTACCTACGGGACCGCCTCTCCTGGTATGTCCCACAGAGGACCTTACTGTCTTCAAACAAAAACATCTTGGACATCCCAGGCCACAGGGAGGTTAGGCTGGCCTCAACCAGAGCCAGGGCTTTTTCGGCCGTGGCCCCCATCTGGTGGAACGCTCTGTCCCAAGAGACTAGGGCCCTGCGGGACTTGACATCTTTCTGTGGGGCCTGCAAGACAGAGCTGTTCTACCAGGCCTTTGGCCAAGGCACAGTCTGACCCCTTCCTTTGGTAATCCTCATAAAACTCTAGCCCATTGGTTGCCATTAATTTGATTCTGAATTGATTTTGGAATGAATTGATTTTCGAAGGTATTTCAATTAATTAATTGATTGTGATTTTATGTAAACTGTGTTACTTTTACTGTTGTTAGCCACTCTGAGCCCAGTTTCGGCTGGGGAGGGTGGGATATAAATTATTATTATTATTATTATTATTATTATCATCATCATCATCATCATCATTCATATAACTGATATGTAGGGCCATCCCAAGGCATTTTGTTGAACACAGGCACAGAGAATGCATCTCTATGGGTACCACACCTGCTTTGTATGCAGAAGGTCCCCAATTTAATCCTTGGCATCTACAGGTAGGGTTTGGAATGTCCCCTGCCTCAAACTTTGCAGAGCAATGGCCTTACTTATTATAAAGCAGTTCTCTTAAATGGCAAGTTGATGCCTTCCCCCCCATGTATGGAAATGGACTGGACTGACAGTTGAATCTTACTTCCGCACTGGCAACAGAATACAGTCCCCAAGGACACCTGGGGACAGCTGGCTGGTTTAGTGGGTACGTAACAGGCCCACGGCAAGGGACGCGGGTGGCGCTGTGGGTTAAACCACAGAGCCTAGGACTTGCCGATCAGAAGGTTGGCGGTTCGAATCCCCGCGACGGGGTGAGCTCCCGTTGCTCGGTCCCTGCTCCTCCCAACCTAGCAGTTCGAAAACATGTCACAGTCCAAGTAGATAAATAGGTACCGCTCCGGCGGGAAGGTAAATGCCGTTTCCATGCGCTGCTCTGGTTCGCCAGAAGCGACTTAGTCATGCTGGTCACATGACCCGGAAGCTGTACGCCGGCTCCCTCGGCCAATAAAGCGAGATGAGCGCTGCAATCCCAGAGTCGTCTGCGACTGGACCTAATGGTCAGGGGTCCCCTTTAACAGGCCCATGGCACGCTTCACTATGCCATCCAGCAGAGGGGAATCGCCAGGGGGCACAGGCGGAGGAACAGTGTGGAGGGGCTGCCTTCCTGTGTCTGCCACCTGAGGCAATGACCTCACTCTGCCTAATGAGAGGGCTGGTTCTCTCATCTCTTAGTTAGATGAATAGCTCTGCTGGTCAGAGCTTAGTGCTGATAACGCCAAGGTTGCAGGTTGGATTTCCATATGGGGCAGCTGCATATTCCTGCATTGCAAGGGGTTGAACTAAATGATCCTCAAGGTCCCTTCAATTATACCTTGATTGCGTATAGTTTGCTATCGAGTGACTTCCCAAAAAGGCCTTGAGACTTGCAGGTATAGGGCAGTATAATAATAATAATAATAATAATAATAATAATAATAATAATAATACTACAGAAAATAAGAAAATGTGAATATTCTGGCTCTATTTTCAGTGAATATTCAGTGCCTACAGGCATTCGGTGATATCTGTGATTTCTGTATAGTGGTACCTCAGGATGCGAATAGGATCCATTCCGGAGCCCTGTTTGCATCCTGAATAGAACGTAAGACACGACGGCGCGTCTGCGCGTGTGCGGGTCACGTTTTGCCTCTTCCGCACGTGCGCGTGATGTCATTTTGCGCATCTGCGCATGCACGAGCTGCGAAACCTGGAAGTAACGCACTCCGTTACTTATGGGTTGCCGTGGAGCGCAACCGGAAAGCTCAACCTGAAGCACATTCAACCCGAGGTATGACTGTATTGGGTATTTTATTTAATATTGGACATTTTACAGTTTTGGGTGGTTTTTGGCAGGTGTTTTTGGCACCTAGTAGTACTTGCTAGATGAGAAGCGATGAACTTTAGAGGTTGACAGCCTGATTATCACGAGAGCTTCCGAGATTTCCTATTCATTGAACCATGTTTCCCTCCCCCGTTTGTTTTCTACCCGACTGAAAATCCAGTGGAAATGTATTCCTATCGACCTTTCTGTCTCCGCAGGCACCAGGGAGTCGGCCTTTGTGTACGCCCTCTCCGCCGCAGCCATCAGCCACACCATCGCCAGAGCCTGCACCACCGGGGACCTCCCTGGCTGCTCCTGTGGTCCCATCCCAGGTGAGACACCTGGACCTGGGTATCGCTGGGGAGGATGTGCTGACAACCTCAACTATGGTCTTGTCATGGGGTCCAAATTTTCAGATGCTCCCATGAAGATGAAAAAATCAGGATCACAAGCCAATAAGCTGATGCATCTGCACAACAGTGAAGTAGGGAGACAGGTAACCAATTCCAAAAAGAGATGTTCTCATTATGCAATCGCCGTCCGGGGTTAACAAAAGGGTTGGAAGCCGGTACAGATTCAACCAGCAATTGGGCTGAACCTGTGTACAAAGGGAAAGCTTTGGGCTGGGCCATCACCCTGCCAAGAAGCAAATGGAGCTGGAATCTTCAAGCTGGCAGACTGTGGGTACCATTAAGGGAAACTGAGCAGGAGACCCATTGCACCAGTATGTTTTCTCCTGCGGTCACTCGTGGCAGAGTTCCTGGAGGGAGATATTGGCCAGTTCTCTGGCTTCCACCGAGAAGGCCCTCTCCCCAAATCCTTACCCTGCATGCCTGTGGTTCAGCACAGGCACCAGGTTCAATCCTTGTCATCTTCAGGGTCCCTGTTTGAGACCCTGGAGAGCCAGTGCTAGTCAGTTTGATGGTCTCATTGAGTCCCAACCCTTTGGCGTTCCTGGGGGAGTCCATCCATTCTCTGCTCTGTGCCCATTAATGTTTCAGTTATTGCCTTGCATATCCATGTTATGGCTTGCCATTCATTCTTTTTTTCCAGTTTCCACTAAGCCTTCTGTTTTGGTCTGGCTCCCACCGCCCTTGCTCAGCAAGCAAAAATGCCTGGCTGAGTTTGCCTACCCTAACCCAAATCAATAGGACTTTTACTCCTGAATGGAGATGTTTAGACTTGCAGCTTACAAACAGAGGCTGCATAGCGCTTGCTTCCTAAGTTAACTATACTTTTGCAACCAGCTGGTGTGGTTGGCTGCTCACTTTCAGAGGCGGCTGCATGGACAAAAACAGGTGGAGAAGTGAATCTAAAAGTAGAAGATTTCTGCAAATGAATTCTAAAAGTGCAGAAGCCCATTCAAAACTGCAACCAAACCTTCCAGGGATTTTGCCCATTGGTTGAGGGGGACGCGGGTGGCGCTGTGGTCTAAACCACTGAGCCTCTTGGGCTTGCCGACCAGAAGGTTGGCGGTTGGAATCTCGGTGGTGCTCTGTCCCAGCTTCTGCCAACCCAGCAGTTCGAAAGCACGCCAGTGCAAGTAGATAAATAGGTACCGCTGCAGCGAGAAGGAAAATGGAATTTCCGTGTGCTCTGGTTTCCATCACGGTGTTCCGTTGCACCAGAAGCGGTTTAGTCATGCTGGGCACATGACCCGGAAAGCTGTCTGTGGACAAACAAATGAGCGCCACAACCCCATAGTTGCCTTTGACTGGATTTAACCATCCAGAGTTTACCTTTACATGTTACTTGAGTGGGCATGTCAACTCCTTACTGAGGCTATCCTCACTGTGGCAAGATATGAAGCAACCTCTTTGGCTAGTAGATTCCAGATGGAGTGACTTTTCATGCCTCTGAATTCCATTTCTGTGTATTATTATTATTATTTTATTTTAAAAAGAAAGAAATAGCTCCAGTTGTAAAGGGGTTTGTTTGAGCCACATCCTCCACCACGACTCAGAGATGTGCTTCTGTGTACTTCTTCCCATCATGAGCAAAAGCAGCGTGAATTGTTTCATGGTGTAACAGAGTAGCATAAGCAAAAATGGTGGGTCCTTGCCCCTGTGAGCTTACAATCTAAATTGCGGCAGTGGGCCAAGACGGCGGAGGGTGGAGCGGGGCAGGGAGGTGGAGTCAAGGGGCAAAGAGAGATAAACGGGGCAGAATCGAAATGCTTCCCCAGACCTATGCAAATTACCGTATTTTTCGCTCTATAGGACACACTTTTTCCCCTCCAAAAATGAAGGGGAAATGTGTGTGTGTCCTATGCAGCGAATGCAGGCTCCTTGGCTTCGCTGCGACGCGCCTGACCTGGAAGCTGGAGGAGGAACAGAAGGGTCTCCTTCCTGTGCCTTCTCCCTTTCTGCGCAGCGCCTCTCCTGTGAAGGAGACACTTCTGTTCCTCCTCCCACTTCGCAGTGACGCGCCTGTCCAGCGAAGCCCGAAGAGGAACAGAAGGGACTCCTTCTGTTTCTTTTCCAGCTTCGCTGAAGGGGCAGCGCCCTTCAGTGACGTGCCTGTCCTGGCTTCTGCCTTAGCCCTGCGCAGCCTCTTCAGGCAGAGGGAGCCTTCATCTCACTGCCCTGAAGAGGCTTGGAGCGGTTATCCCAGAAGCCAGAACAGCCACACGATATCCCAGAAGCCAGATCCCTCTTGCTGTTCTGGCTTCTGGGGTTCAGAATAATTTTTTCTTGTTTTCCGCCTTCCAAAACTAGGTGCGCCCTATGGTCCGGTGCGCCCTATGGAGCGAAAAATACGGTATATACAAATGAGTTTCATTCACGTGCCCAAGACGCACAGCCTTGATTGTAACGCAGTGAGGACATTTACTCCTTTCAGCCTTTCCCTGGGAGGGGCGGCAACAGTTGGGGGATGATGGTGAGCATTTGAGCAAAAGGGAAAAGTCACTTCAAAATCCCTGTGCTTCTCTTTCTACAGGCCCTGAAAGCTTCTCTGGAGATGAAATGCAAATGCCATGGAGTATCTGGTTCCTGCTCGATCAAGACCTGCTGGAGGGGGCTTCAGGAACTGAGAGACATTGCCCTGGATTTAAAAAACAAATACCTTTCAGCTACAAAGGTGGTGCATCGGCCTATGGGCACCCGCAAGCATCTAGTCCCCAAGGATCTTGACATCCGCCCGGTAAAGGAGACGGAGCTGGTTTATTTGCAAAGCTCGCCTGATTTCTGCATGAAGAACGAGAAAGTGGGATCGCACGGGACTCAGGACAGGTAAATGCTCTCCAGGTGGAAGCTGTTCTTCATCCTCCTCTCGCTTAGTAAAGGGTAAAGGGTACCCCTGACCATTAGGTCCAGTCGTGGCTGACTCTGGGGTTGCATTGCTCATCTCGCTTTATTGACCGAGAGAGCCGGCGTACACCTTCCGGGTCATGTGGCCAGCATGACTAAGCTACTTCTGGCGAACCAGAGCAGCGCACGGAAACGCTGTTTACCTTCCTGCTGGAGCGGTACCTATTTATTTATTTATCTACTTGCACTTTGACGTGCTTTCGAACTGCTAGGTGGGCAGGAGCAGGGACCTTCTGATCGGCAAGTCCTAGGCTCTGTGGTTTAACTTAGTAGTTCCCTCCAAATCACCACCACTAAGCCTAAGTCGTTAAAATCTTCTTTCTGCAGTAAATACTCAGGAAACAAGACTTGATGCCAGTGCCCAGAAAACCCTGCAGGCCAGTGGTTGATTCAAGGGTCTGTGTTTTGCAAATCCATTGGGCTTCGGAGCCAGGACTCAATGGAGTCTGACTCATTCGGAAATGTATTGCACATCCTTAGAATCAGCAGTCTGCAGGTGGCATCCAGTCCCCAAGTGTTTCTTTAAAAAAAAGTTTTAATCTTCTTAAAATAACAATAATAACATATTTTCTGCTTGTTCTTCATCCATGGGGTTCTTGTTAGTGGTTTGGGGTATGCTTGGGTGTCCAAAACAGCTATAGTCCCCCAAGCAAGGAACCTCTTCTTACTGCTAGAAAGGACCCTTTCTTCCGTTGTGTCTTTGGAAGAAAGTCTTGGAGCTCAGGGAAGGAGGGCTCCTTTCTGTTTGCCAAGACTTTCATGCAATGGCTTTTAAAAGTATGAAGAGGTCTTCCCTTCTCCTGCTTTCCCCATCCAATTGCAGCACTGTGGTGGGGAGAACCCCCCTCACTTCTCTGCTGATTGGCAGAAGTGTGGGGGATCTGAACGGATGTGAGTGAGCGTGGGCACCTGCCTGTCCAAACGTGTGGGCATTGAGTGTCTGGTCTGTATGTGCATCCAGAAGAGTCCTGCTGGATCAGTCCAAAGTTGTGCGCCGGGTACACGCAGGTTTCAGCACCTGCTGCCCAGTAGTTTCAGCACCACGGATAGTTCCCCATGAGCCACGTTGCTCTGACCAAGGCTGGAGGTCAGCTGAGGCCCTTATGAGACCCTTCTTCCTAAGCTCCACCCAATTACCCGAAATATTAGGGCTCTTAAGAACCAACCTTCTGGCCTACACGCAGTCACTTCCTCGACTTACTGTGGTCTCCCACTTGCCATGCTGCCTGAGCTATTGGTCAGGTGTGGAACAGGTAACACAGGCTCCGTTTCCTCCTCCTCTGAGCTCAAGGCCATGATACCTGAGATCCTAGGAGCCACTGCCAGTCAGAGTAGACCATGCTTGGCTAGTTGAATATAGTATGACATTGTGTAAGGTGGTTTCCTATTTTTCCATGCTGAATCGGGCTCTGTGGCTGAGACCGAGGCCACACCTTACAGTTTAAAGTACTGCTATACCACTTTTACAGTCATGGCTCCCCCCAAAGAATCCTGGGAACTGTATCTAGATAGACTTATGCTAAGCTAGACAAGCCAAGGATCTGATTCTATCTAAGGCTGTTTCCACCATCTCCATGTTACTGCCCTCATTCCTCAGCTGTACAGTCTTGTCTTGGTATCCTCTTTTCCATCTGGAAGATCCATTGTCAGACAAATGACCCGTGTCCGTGGCAAAACAAAAGGGCTTGTGTTTGGGGATTGGAGAACCCAAAAGTCAGCCCTCCAACTGGCCTGGAGATGACCCAACACCGTTGACATCCAAAGTGCTTTGGATTTGTACAGGGAGGTTATCCAAGATCCCTCGGCACACGTTTATTTGTTTTTAAAGCCGTATCCTGGTTGAATTCCCACTCAAAGCATTGAATTTCTGCCTTACAGAATTCCAGTTGGACACAACCACATTTTTAATAATCGTCTGCTTTCCCCCCTTCCTTCCCTCCTCTGTCTTGCCGTCTTGAATTGCTGCCTTCAGTCAGCCAGGCAATATTGCTGTGCTCAGTTAAACAGTGGCTGCTCTTTGCTCTGAGAATCTTTGCTCGACATATTCCTTTAATTTTTGGGGAGTTACTGTTCGGTTGATGATGATGATGATTTATTTGTACCCCATCCATCCGGCTGGGTTTCCCCAGCCACTCTGGGAGGCTCCCAACAGAATATTAAAAACACGATAAACCATCAAACATTGGAAACTTCCCGGACTTCCGGGTTAGCGCCATCGGCTAATGGCGGATTCCCTCCGAGCTCCGGAGGGAATCGGCTCCGCAGGATCCGGGTCTTGCCGCTGCGGCGACGCGGGGACCCTCAGAAATCACAGGCGCTGAAGCCTGTGAACTTGGTGACTCGGCGGGCACCATGTGTGCCCCCCGACCCGCGAAGGAGCCTTTTTAAAGGCTTTGGAACGGGGGACGGGGTGAGCGGCGCGGTGCTGAGAGTCGACTGCTTCTCCTGCGGAGTGAAGCCGCATGCCATGGTCGGAGAGCGCTGACTTCTTCTTGTGAACAATTCGACTCTAAAAGCAACAACCCGTGAGTAATACGGAAATTGGATTTGTAAAGAAAAAAATTTTTTTTTAATTAGGCACGATTGGGGAAGGCGCAAACAGGAAGTCCGTCTCCCCGTCTTATAAATAATCTAAAGCAAGAACTAGCTAACTAAGGTCGAGAGAATTTTTTCTTCTTTATTGGGTAAAAGACATTAATTTCACGATTTGGCAGTATAAGTAATTTCACTGGAGGATAAGAGCTAATTTTGAGAGCTGAAGTGCCACCCCCCGGACCCGGGAGTGATCCGCGAGAGAGCCTGTTGAGGAGATATAGAAGAGTTTGACAGCTGTCAAATTAGCTGTCAAGAAGGAAAAAGAGAACTTTGTTTCTGCTATCTCTGCTGGATATATTTGCTACAATTTGGTTATATTTTGTTGAAAACAAGGAAGAACTGATAAAAACTAACTTGATTTTTGGATTTGAACTGGAAGGAAGATAAAGTAACCAAAATCCCTCTAGAGGGGATTTTGGGACATTACAAGAATGGCGGAAGGAGGAAAAATTCAAGCTAAATTGGACAGAGTGTTTCTTCTCTTGGGAAAGTTACAAGGCCAAATTGATGTTTTGGCTACAAATGTTGCAACTCTGGACTTAACAGTAAACAAATCCATTGAATTTGATAAGGGCTTGACTCATGAAGTCCATGCAGCTGGACAAGAAGAGAAACTTGAAAGATTTGAGAGTGTGGAGAAAGAGATATATGTTGTTTCTGAGGAAAAGGAAGGAGGAGATGTAATGTTGCAGGTGACAAAGGAGAGCCAGAGGCCTGACATGATGGCTACAAAGGAAAATAAGTACTGGATGATGAAAATCTGTTTTGAATTGAAGATTGAAGAATGGAGAGATCTCCTTATGTGGAGATCTGAAGACCTATGGATTACAAATTTGATTAAGGTGAAAGTTGGAGCTTTTGGGACATTTGGACTTAAAAGGAGTAAGAAACAAGATTCAGGCTCCACTTTTAAGTATGGAGGTCTGGCTGGAAGAAATATGGACCCTATTGGGACAGAGCTTCTCCGAGATCTGGTGTTTAATATTAAGGACTACCAAAAAAACCGGCAGAGAGGAATTGAGAGAGAATTAAGAGCCTCGGACGTGAGGTCTCCAGGCTGATAGTAGACTAAGACTGATGGACATTTGTTGGGGATTGAAACCGGGAAAGGGGGGGTGGGGTTTGGGAATCCAAAGGGTGCAGAATAATAATCTGTTTTTTTTTATTTTGTTTGTTATTAGTATGAAAATTGGGGAATTCGTGGAAGGGAATTTGGGTCGACTTTAGAAAAAAGTTTTAAGAATGAGCACTGATGTTTAAATACTGATGTTTATAAGTTAAAATTGTTTTTTTTTAAAAAAAAATGAATTAAATATAAAAAAGGTCAAAAATTGGGGACAAGAACTTGTTGAATTAACAATTTGAATTGGAATATAAGAAGGGGAGGTGTGGGGAAGTCAGGGAAATATGTTATTGAAAATAAGGATTGTAAACTTTATGTGTTTTTAACTTTTTTGTTTTTTCTTTTTGATTTTTTTTTTAAAAAACAAACAAACATTGGAAACTTCCCTAAACAGGTCTGCCTTCAGATGTCTTCTAAAAGTCAGATAGTCCTTTATTTCCTTGACATCTGATGGGAGGGAGGGCGCCACCACCAAGAAGGCCCTCTGCCTGGTTTCCTGCAACCTCACTTCTCGCAGTGAGGGAACTGCCAGAAGGCCCTCGGAGCTGGACCTCAGTGTCCGGGCAGAACAATGGGGGTGGAGACACTCCTTCAGGTCTACTGGGCCGAGGCCGTTTAGGGCTTTAAAGGTCAGCACCAACACTTTGAACTGTGCTTAGAAACGTACTGGGAGCCAATGTTGGTGTTTCAGGACCGGTGTTATGTGGTCTCGGCGGCCGCTCCCAGTCACCAGTCTAGCTGCCACATTCTGGATTAGTTGCAGTTTCTGGGTCCCCTTCAAAGGTGGCCCCACGTAGAGTGCATTGCAGTAGTCCAGGCAGGAGATAACTAGAGCGTGCACCACTCTGGCAAGACAGTCCGCGGGCAGGTAGGGTCTCATCCTGCGTGCCAGGTGGAGTTGGTAGACAGCTGCCCGGGATACAGAATTGACCTGCGCCTCCATGGACAGGTGTGAGTCCAAAATGACTCCCAGGCTACGCACCTGGTCCTTCAGGGGCACAGTTACCACATTCAGGACCAGGGAGTCCTCCACACCAGCCCGCCCCCTGTCTCCCCAAAACAGTACTTCTGTCTTGTCAGGATTCAACCTCAATCCATTAGCTGCCATCAGTCTGCGGGCAGGTAGGGTCCCAGCTTGCATACCAGGTGATGACCTATGCCCAACTCTAGTCCTGACAAACTGGGGCTGTAGCTCAGTGCGAGTGCATCTGCGCTGCATGCAGAAAATCCCCAGATCAATCTCCATTGGCACAGGCTTGGAATGTCCCTAGTCTGAAACCCCGGAGAGCCTCTGCCAGTCAGTGTAGGCAAGCCTGAGCTCAATGGACCAAAAGTCTCGCTCCATTTAAGGCAGTTTCCTATGGTCTTATAAGGGAGCAGAGACTTTTCATGCAGGAGCCAAAGGCGTTATGGAATCTCTGTGTCTGGGGGTGTGTGAAAATATATAAAATATAGTTCACACTTCCCACACATAAAGAAGTGTAATGTTCATATGGACCTCTTCCAAATAGCTTTATAAGGCCCCAGGGGCTTCTATAATATTATACGCTGTTTGAGCTTCCACGTTTGGAAGATCCCACCGCTGCTGCCTTTTAAAACCGATCCGTTGGGCCGAAAGCGCTTTCTCAGAAGGTGTGCATCCTTCTGCCTGCCCACCGGCCTCCCCAGCAATAATGCGTTCCCATTTCATCCATTCACACTCGCTCGCTCTGGACTGGCAGAGGAAGAAGAAATGACACTTTCCCTTTCAAGTTGGAGCAGGGATCAGCAAATCAGAGGTGTCGGAAAGGCGATGTCGCCAGGACCAGCTTCTCTTTCCCCTCCTTCCCGCTTCCCCCTCCTCTGAGAACATTAGTGGATTAACTGGAGTTATTAATGGATTTATGTACTCAAGAATGGACTTCAGGCAGTGCTGCTATGAATTGTATTCTCTTAGGTGTATCTGGGCTGTGGGTTGCGCAACAGAAGTATATCAATGCCTATTAGTTGTGGTCCAATGGAACCTCCAGGCTCAGGGGTAGTCTACCACCATATCAACTGCTGGAGGATGCTGCTATCTGCAGCCTCCTTTCTCTGTCCCTGGATTCCCAAGCATGTTGCTCCATCTCAGAGAAAAGGATCCAGGGGGGAGTGACTGCCTGGGAGAAGCAGTGAGTGCGGAAAGGGTTAAGCCAGCGAGGCGGGTGGCACTGTGGTCTCAACCACTGAGCCTCTTGGGCTTGCCGATCAGAAGGTGAGCGGTTCAAATCCCTGCGATGGAGTGAGCTCCCGTTGCTCTGTCCCTGCTCCTGCCAACCTAGCAGTTCGAAAGCACACCAGTGCAAGTAGATAAATAGGTACCACTGTGGTGGGAAGGTAAATGGCGTTTCCGTGCACTCTGGTTTCCATCACGGTGTCCCATTGCACCAGAAGCGGTTTATTCCTGCTGGCCACATAACCTGGAAAGCTGCCTGTGAACAAACGCTGGCTCCCTCGGCCTGAAAGCGAGATGAGTGCTGCAACCCCATAGTCGCCTTTGACTGGACTTAATCATGCAGGGGTCCTTTACCTTTTACCCTTTTTACCTAAGCCAGGGGTGAGGAACTTTTCTTAACGTGAGAGCCGCATTGCCTTCTGGGAGCCATGTGCCAGTGGCAAAAGTGGGTGGAGCCGTGAATGTAAATTTTACCTCTGTACAATAAGATTGATCTCTGCCCTCCAGCCAGATAAGCAGACAGCGTTCAACAAACCAGGCAAACATACTTAGGGAGGAGTCAAAACAGAGGCATGAGAGGGTGTGGCTTGGGGAGAGTCTTGAGGGCCAGACAGAGAGATTGAAGGGCCGCATTGAGCCTTAGTGTCTCCATCTCTGTCCTAATGATAGGGAAACGCTGCCATATTTAATGGAATTTGGAGCTGTGAGTCCAGCACTATGCGTGCAATGTTTTCTGACTAAAATTGTCCACAATTCCTGCTTGTATGAAACCTACAAGTACAAAAGCAGAGCAGCACACAAGAAGCTCATAAACTGCCCCCCAGTTCACACATTAGGCTTTGACCCAGCTGACACGCATTCAAAAGCCTCTGGGTGACTGTAGTGACATCAGAATGGGAGTTACAGGCATCCACACAGAGCCCCCTCACTTGCTCATTCAAACCAGCAGATCAATTCCTTTAGGTAAAAGGTAAAGGGGCCCCTGACATTTAGGTCCAGTCGCGGATGACACTGGGGTTGCAGTGCTCATCTCGCTTTATTGGCTGAGGGAGCCGGCGTACAGTTTCCTGGTCATGTGGCCAGCATGACTAAGCCACTTCTGGCGAACCAGAGCAGCGCACGAAAACGCTGTTTACCTTCCCACCGGAGTGGTACCTATTTATCTACTTGCACTTTGACGTGCTTTCGAACTGCTAGGTTGGCAGGAGCTGGGACAGAGCAACGGGAGCTCACCCTGTGGCGGGGATTCAAACTGTTGACCTTCTGATCGGCAAGCCCTAGGCTTGGTGGTTTAGACCACAGAGCCAAACACTGAAAGCAGGAGTTGTGACACTGAAAAGGTGGACCACCTGTAGCTCTAAATTCTGACAGCTGTTTCTACAGTCACCTGGAAGCTGCTGCTGCTTCCTCTTCTTCTTCTTCTTCTTCTTCTTCTTCTTCTTCTTCTTCTTCTTCTTCTTCTTCTTCTTCTCACTCATAGCCAAGTAAGATTGTCTTCCATGAACATGGTTTTAACTATGAGACCATAAGTGACTGTGGAGGCCACTTCTGGATCCACACATCCTTCCACAGTGTTGACATTGGTTTCTGGGCAGGAGTTGATCACGGTGTGGATTCGCCAAGCATGCCTTCCTCTTGGCACGTTTCTCCCTTGTGTCCTGAGTTCAAGTGTCTTCAAAGCCCAGGATTTGGTAAAGGCTGTTCTCCAACTGGAGCACTTGCAGGCCAGTGTTTCCCAGTTGTCAGTGTTTATACTACATTTTTTAGATTTGCCTTGAGACAGTCTTTAAACCTCTTTTGTTGACCACCAGCATTACGCTTTCAAATTTTAAGTTTGGAATAGAGTAGTTGCTTTGGAAGACGATCATCAGGCATCCGCACAACATGACCAGTTCAACGAAGTTGATGTTGAAGAATCATTGCTTCAACACGGGTGATCTTTGCTTCTTCGCCTATCTTCCGATTTGAAAACTTCTCTGAATTTCTCTATGACTTCCCCTTTTATAACCAGGAAACCCCTGGAGGTTGAAAGTTGATTGCCCAAACTGAGATCTCTACATAACACATATCCAAGAGAATGGTTGCTGTAGCTTAGCAGTGTATATCTGCTTTGTACACAGGAGGTTCCCATTTCAGTCTTCAGATGGGGCTTGGGGTGTCCCCTGCCTGAAATCCTGGAAAGCTGCTGCCAGCCTGTGTGGCCAATACTGAGTCAAATGGACCAATGGTCTGACTCAGTTTAAGGCAGCTATCTGTGCAGAACAAGGCAACCCACTGCTTGCATGCATCTAGTTATATGCTTTGTAATATTGCAAGTAGCCAGTAGTAGTTGATTCTATCATTGCTTCTCTCCCTTTATTAAAAGCCCCTTTAGAAAAGAAACAAAAATGTATGGAGGCATAAAAGATAACTTTGTTTTCTCCAGAGCCATGTTATGAGTTCCGTATCTGGGATGGACTTTCCAGGAACGCATAATGCAGACCTTATTGTCTGGTGCAGCTCAGATGCTTAACATGCGCAGGAAGAGCTGATAAGCTATCTGCCCAATGCTTTTACTAGCAGATTTAAGCTTCACTCACTCACTCATGGAAATAGGAACCCACATCTCCAATCTCTGGTGTGCCCGGCTGTTTGCGGTTTGCAGAATTGGTGGCTTTGTACTTCTGGAAGCGATGCTTAACAAATAAGCGCCTGTGGTCTGTCCCATATAGAAGTGTAGGGCTTCCAGACTATTGCTGTTTTCGGGTGGGATTCCATCACATCCAGATAAATTGCCCTGTTGTATTTTATAGGGTGGTCTTGTGCAACAAACCTGCTCCTCCCCCCCCCCAAAAAAAACCAGTGCGCTGGAAATGCATTGGGGAGTGTGGGATCGCACTTATTTTGTTGCAACGTCATCTAGTGTCCCTCCAAACACATCAGAACAAATAGGCATCATCATCTAAGCTCCCTGCCCAGGGCTGGATTAAGGCCCTGAGAGGCCCCAAGCGGTGCAAAGATTCTGGTGCCCTCCATGTAATTCGTAATAAATTTATGAAGCATTACTAAAAACAGGGGAAGAGTGCGTAGTGAAGCCTCAGGAAGTTCAACAAGCTCTCTGCCTTACTTGAATTTCATAGAATCATAGGAATTGTTTAGATTGAAGGTCCCCTGAGCAGTGCCAGATTTACGTATAAGCTAAACATGCCATAGCTTAGGGCCCCACTCTCTTGGGGCCCCCCAAAAAAATTTAAAGGGGAAAAAACTGGATGTACATTTCCAAAATATAAGATAAAAAACAAATAAAATAAAACCTACATACAGCAAGAGTGTTTTGTGTTGTGCAGGCTCCTATGATGTAAGGAATGGGCCCCACCTGCTAGCCTGCTCCCTAAAATATCACTGGTTTGCTCCTTTCTATATATAGGGTGCCAAGATTCTGCATGGACTGGTTCCACTGCAATATGTGCAAATGGCTTGAGATACCTATTATGTCCATAAATTACCATATAGCATTTATTCAGCACAAAAAACAGTGACCGTTTGTTGTTGACAAAGGACAGCTGGACATATAAAGGGCCCCATTACCTTCAGTAGCTTAGGGCCTCATGAAAGCTAAATCCGGCCCTCAGTACAAGCCTGCAAGCCCAGGTCAGGGAAGAGCAATAGCTCAGTGGCAGAACATCTGCTTTGCGTGCAAATCATTGCCTCAACACGGGTGATCTTTGCTTCTTCCAGTACACTGGTATTAGTTCGCTTGTCTTCCGATTTGAAAACTTCTCTGAATTTCTCCATGACTTCCACTTTTATAACCAGGAAACCCCTGGAGGTTGGAAGTTGATTGCCCAAACTGAGATCCCTACATAACACATATCCTTTCTATATATAGGGTGCCTACATTCTGATACCTATTAGGTCCATAAATTGTTGTTGTTTAGTCGTTTAGTCGTGTCTGACTCTTCGTAACCCCCTGGACCAGAGCACGCCAGGCACTCCTGCCTTCCACTGCCTCCCGCAGTTTGGTCAGACTCATGTTAGTAGCTTCGAGAACACTGTCCAACCATCTCCTCCTCTGTCATCCCCTTCTCCTTGTGCCCTCCATCTTTCCCAACATCAGGGTCTTTTCCAGGGAGTCTTCTCTTCTCATGAGGTGGCCAAAGTATTGGAGCCTCAGCTTCAGGATCTGTCCTTCCAGTGAGCACTCAGGGCTGATTTCCTTCAGAATGGATTGGTTTGATCTTCTTGCAGTCCATGGGACTCTCAAGAGTCTCCTCCAGCACCAGAATTCAAAAGCATCAATTCTTCGGCGATCAGCCTTCTTTATGTTCCAACTCTCACCATGTAGCATATATTCAACACAAAAAAACAGCGACCATTTGTTGTTGACAAAGGACAGCTGGACATATAAAGGGCTCCATTACCTTCAGTAGCTTAGGGCCTCATCAAACCTAAATCCGGGCCTGCCCACGAGAGTCTTCTAGTCCCCTGCAATGCAGGAATATGTAGGTGGCCTGCATGGCGATAAAATCCACGACCAGGAAGTTATCAGCACCATGCTATAATCAGCTGAGCTAACTTGTGGGTTTTTAACCAGCCAGGCGCCAACTGCGTGTGGCTGAAACTACATGAGCTGAACGTGCACCAGATGTGATCATGCTGTAAAAAAAAGGTAAAGGGACCCCTGACCATTAGGTCCAGTCACGGACGACTCTGGGGTTGCGCTCTCATCTGGCTCATCACGCTTTACTGGCCGAGGGAGCCGGCGTACAGCTTCCGGATCATGTGGCCAGCATGACTAAGCCGCTTCTGGCGAACCAGAGCAGCGCATGGAAACACCGTTTACCTTCCCGCTGGGGTGGTATCTATTTATCTACTTGCACTTTGATGTGCTTTTGAACTGCTAGGTTGGCAGGAGCAGGGACTGAAAAACAGGAGCTCACCCCGTTGTGGGGATTCAAACCGCCAACCTTCTGATCGGCAAGTCCCAGGCTCTGTGGTTTAACCCACAGCGCTACCCGCATCCCTGTGATCATGCTGTAATAAATAGCAAATAAATAACACACCTTACGTGCTGCAAGTTCTAAGGTCAGTCCCTTGCACCTGTGTTTCAAAGGAGAGTTGCTGGCAAGGCAAGGCAAGGCTATCTGAAACAACTCTCTGACTTGGGACCTTCATGTGATTTAGAAACCCAAGATCTCTGCTGAATCCATTGTTTCCATCAATGGTCTTGTAAAGGGGAACTGGAAAGAAGGAGGAACTCGAGGGTGGGAGAAGATGAACATGTGGAAAAAGAAGCAGAGGCGAAGGTGGGAAACTTCTCTCGCATCCCGTCAATTGTGTTTTGATCACTTAACAGGATGATGGGGATAATTAGGGAGAATGTTCCATTGTCTATGACTTTATGCATACAGTTGCATCATGCGCCGCAGGGAACAATTTCACGCCAGCAGGTGGATGCATTGGTTAACTGAAGAGGATGTGTCCATTTTGACCTAACGATCATCCCCCAATTAGCATCCTCCCCCTACCGGTGAATTTCTGGGGGGAATCAAATGACTGAAACAGGTCTATGCAAAACGCTCACCCCACCCACCCAAATGAGGGCACAGTGGTGCTTAGAAAGCTTTAAGTGGAAACCTGGGACTCGTTCTTAGTTATCCTGGGGCCATGTTGGAAAAAAGAAAGCCTGTTTTCGTTTATGCTCTTTTTCCTTCCTCTTTTTCAACAACAACAAAAAAGTTGAAACTGGAAGCGGTCCTGAACCAAAGTCCTGAAATCTAAACACACCCAAGCTTTAGGGAGCATTCGTAGCTTGAATCTGGAGTTGGCGTTCCTGCTAATGCGCCCTGCCCTCCTGATTCTCCCAGAACCCTCCCAGATTCTGCAAACGGCCAAGTTGCACAAGGCCTAGGTGGGAACCAATAGTTTAAAACTGCACAGAATTGGTGCGCAACTCTGCATCTTGAGAATTACATTTCCGATGGGCCAGTGCTATTGCGTAGATAGATGTCTCCTCATGATTATCTCTGCTGTGGTTTTGCTAAGCAAAAGAAATACAACCTGGAGAGGAAGATAAATCTTGACAGGAACCGGTTTGCGAAACAGCTCCGCCGATTTATGAGCGCCAGTAACAAGCATGTGCTGAACCGGGGAGAAAAGATGGTTTCTATTCAGCTGTGGGGATGGAACTTCCTTGTAGGGAAAACCCTGTTTAACCTTATCTTTTAAATGAGGCCCTTTGAGTTTCCTAACACCAGCCTCCCACCTTCTTCCTAAAACACTCACCAACAGTTTTGAAATAAGCAGTAAATGATACCAGACTAGGATGCAGTTAATGGAAAGGGAATAGGGGAAAGAATAAAAGACAAAGCAGGAATATCTCTGCCTTTCACTGGAAAGGGTGAAACAATTTAGGTTTCCAAAAAATAAATACATCAGTTGATTCAATTCTCTATGAAATGAGCAATTATACTTGGAAAGTGAAATGGCTCTCTTTCCCTCATCCCTTTTAGATTAGTGAGCTCTGGTTTGGTTTGTGGAACAACTATTAGGAAGCACCAAAGCCAGGGATGTAAGGAGGTAGTGATTTTCATATTGCCCTATGTTCATTGCAATCTGCACTTTCTGTTCTGCTACAGTTTTGCCTCCACTAAAACCTGTTTCATTCATCTCCCTATCTGCTACGGGCCGTGCATTTTAACAGAAGGCAAACTGTAGAAACATTAATTGGTTGTGTGATATTTGCAGACTAATAATAATAAATTTTTATTTATACCCCGTCCTTCCCAATTCAGAAAACCAGGCTCAGGGAAGCTAACAACAAATTTAAAACACTTAATTGATGCAACAAAAAACAGCATAAAATACAGTATAAAATGGGAATAATAATAAATTCAAAAATCAATTTAGGGGGGAAATCCATCCAATAAACATTAGATGATCACCAGGGCTAGCTGGCTAAATTAGTCCTATTTGGGCCAGCGAGGAGACCAGGGGAGAATTAGCTGTGGGATCCCAGAGCGGGTAATCTAAAAAAACAGCAGGAATCTCTGGTAGCAGGTACTTGGGAGTTCTTTTCAAACAGCCATTGGGGTGCCCCTGCCAATCAGAATAAACTACACTGGTGTAAATGGGAAAATAGTTGAATTTAGCACACAGTATTCATCTACGCTCCTTTGTTCTTTGGCATGATCTGATCTTTGCTGCCTGGATAAGTCGAAGACAAGAAGGGAAAGGAGGAGTAAACAAGTTCTGAACAAAGCAGAAGAGTTTGCAGGGTGGTGAAGGGAGAGATGGGTTCTTTTCTGGAATACAGATATCAGAAGAGTCAATCTGCCGGCCAGGCTAAAGATCCACCATGCTGTTTTCCACTGCAGAAGAGATGTCTCTTCTGGGAAGCCCATCAGTGCAGGGCATGAGGGCAATGGCAGAAAGAGTGTGGTGTGTTGTTGTTGTTGTTTAGTCGTTTAGTCATGTCCGACTCTTCGTGACCCCATGGACCAGAGCACGCCAGGCACACCTGTCTTCCACTGCCTCCCACAGTTTGGTCAAACTCATGCTGGTAGCTTCGAGAACACTGTCCAACCATCTCGTCCTCTGTCGTCCCCTTCTCCTTGTGCCCTCCATCTTTCCCAACATCAGGGTCTTTTCCAGGGAGTCTTCTCTTCTCCTGAGGTGGCCAAAATATTGGAGCCTCAGCTTCAGGATCTGTCCTTCCAGTGAGCACTCAGGGCTGATTTCCTTCAGAATGGATCGGTTTGATCTTCTTGCAGTCCATGGGACTCTCAAGAGTCTCCTCCAGCACCAGAATTCAAAAGCATCCATTCTTCAGCGACCAGCCTTCTTTATGGTCCAGCTCTCACTTCCATACATCACTAGTGGGAAAACCAGAGCTTTAACTAGACGGACCTTTGTCGGCAAGGTGATGTCTCTGCTTTTTAAGATGCTGTGTGTCTTAACATCTGCAAAGGAAGCAGATTCAGGGCTGTGGTCCTAGTCTAAACATGAGAAGAACAGAAGATGAGCCTGTTGGATCAGGCCAATGGTCCATCTAGTCTAGCATCCTGTTGGCCAACCTGATGCCTTCAAGTAGGACCTGAGCTCAAGAACGCTTGTGTTCCTGAACAACTGGTATTCAGAGGCTTAGGGCCTCTAGCAGTGGAAGATAGTCGTGATGACCTCCATGAATTTGTCTAATCCTCTCACACCTTTCACCCCACACTTTTCTCCTACAAATCACACCCTTCCCGGCTGATGATTTTCTGGCAATCCAGGGGGTTTACAGTCACGAAAGTTCCTCCCGAACCCTCCAGCTCCCCCCTGCGTGCCTGTTTTCAGCTGTGAACCTTTGCTCCAAATATTTGTCTTCTCGGCTAATTTGTGTAGGAGGGATTGCGCTGAGGTTTGCTGCCGGCGGCCATCCTGGCTCGCAGGGGTGTCTTTTGAGCGACGCCTTCGGTCCAGCACTAGACAAACATGCAGCATGTGGCCGCAAATTGTGGGTTTTTGGCTCCCGGGGGGGACGTTCTGCAACGAACGAGCCGCGCCGAGCCTTCCAGAGATCTGTAAATATTTGCACGCATCTCTTCTCTCCCCCTTAGCCCACCCCACACCCCTGGAAAAAAAAGAAGTGAGTGATGAGAACGGCCGGCTTAAGAGAGCCAGGAAGGGGAAGGGAGAGTTAAACCTGGATAGGAACTCAAATCTGAAATAACAAACAGGAGGCCAGGCTGAGTCAGAAATAAATAAAAGGACAGGCCGAGAATGAGATCTCAGCACTTCATTAATCCCATAACTTCTCATAAGCATTACCTCATGAGGAATTTCATATAAATCTCTTCGGATTCATTTCCATCCATTAACCGATGGTCCACGGCGTAGGGTCCAGCCATCCTCAACTCCTCCACCACCTTGGTTTCCCTCCTCTGCTTCTCGCCAACCAGATCTCATGTTGAATTACGGCCGTGTCCAAAGCAACGGAGCACGCCAGGCTGTTTTGGAAGCAATGTTGAAGCCGTTTGTAAAGAGACAGGAAAAAATCGCAGCTTTTCCACATCCATTGGACCTTGTGTTTATTGGCAGTTGGCATCGTGCAGCTGCAATCAGAAACTGAGCCCAGAATGGCGCTGCTGTGAAGTTTGGATCATGGTTAAGAGGGGGCGATTCATGGCCTTGTGTGGTATTTGGGGGGGGGGTTGCTAGAGGAATGAGATTTAGGGCTTGCCAAAAAATTCTTTGCTTCGGCCTAGTATACCTGAAGGAGCGTCTCCACCCCCATCGTTCTGCTCGGACTCTGAGGTCCAGCTCCGAGGGCCTTCTGGCAGTTCCCTCTCTGCGAGAAATGAGGTTACAGGGAACCAGGCAGAGGGCCTTCTCGATGGTGGCACCCGCCCTATAGAACGCCCTCCCGTCAGATGTCAAGGAAATGCAGTGGTACCTTGGGTTACAGGCGCTTCAGGTTACAGACTCCGCTAACCCAGAAATAGTACCTCGGGTTAAGAACTTTGCTGCAGGATGAGAACAGAAATTGCACAGCGGCAGCAGGAGGCCCCATTAGCTAAAGTGGTACCTCAGGTTAAGAACAGTTTCAGGTTAAGAACAGACCTCCGGAACGAATTAAGTTCTTAACCTGAGGTGCCACTGTATCCAACTTTTAGAAGACATCTGAAGGGAACCCTGTTTAGGGAAGTTTTTAATGTTTGAAGTTTTATTCTGTTTTTAATGTTCTGTTGAAAGCCGCCCAGAGTGGCTGGAGAAACCCAGCCAGATGGGTGGGGTAGAAATAATAAATTATTATTATTTATGGGAGGGCCATAGCCCAGTGGTTTGAGCATCTGGTTTGCACGTATAAGGTCCATGTTCAATCCTTGGCATCTCTGGCTAGAAGGGTCAAGCAGAAGGCAATAAAAGCGCCTCTCTTGTCCCTGAGACCCTGAAGAACCGCCAGTGAGACTAGACCAGGAGCAGCCGATACCCAGTTTTTATAGAGAATTCTGATTGTGTTCACATTTCAAGGACAATCTAAGACCACATTATCGTCACCAAACGTTGCATGTTTCCTGAAGTCAGGGAGCAGGTTTTTGTCTATGTTTGACTACAGTTAGGTGCCATTTTGAATCAACATGGCGGGCAGAAACTTTCAGAACCGCACTGATTTTTTGGTTTCTTAGAATCCCCAAGCAGCACCAGATATGGGGAAATTGCTTTGCAAGCAAAAATTGTGTGTATTAGGAGAAATTCAGACAGGAATGCTGATGAATTTGCTGAGGGCTTTTTTTTAAAAAGGGGGGGGGAACTGATTTGGCAGTGTGGAGAACTGAACTTAAGGCTGAACTGAACTTAAGGCTGAACTTAAGGCAAAGTAAGAAGCTGAGAGAAACGGAAAACTGACAGAATGTGCCCATCACTAACTAAAAACTCCATCATCCCTGATCCTAGGCAATGCTGGCTGGGGCTCATGTGTGTTGTCCCGCAAAATTGGGGCGGGGAATTACATTTCTCACCCCTGGAGTAGACAGCACTGAGCTCAATAGACAAATAGTCTGATCTGGCATAAAGCACATTCTTATATTTGTGTGATCATGGCAAAAGGCAGCGTTTTAAGGGGGGATTCCCTCCACCCCAATATTAAGAAAAGAACAGCACTCCTTTGAGCAGAAAGAAAAACAACTCCCGCAGCTGCTGCATTGCAAGGTTTGCCCTGCTGGGATGGCTTCCTTTAATGTGGCAGTTCAAAGGAGGCAAGTGTTTTCACCCCTCTTCACATGTCTCCTGAAAGATTATAGGAACATGGTGCTAACTGCCTTCCCCTTCCTTTCAAAGCACCATCCTTGTTTGGGTGACTCCCCCAGCAGAGCCTCCAAATGTCCCTATTTTTCGGGGACAGCCTCAGATTTATAGAAGCTGTCCCAGTTTCTGATTTGATCCAGGAATGTCCTGCTTTTCCTT
This sequence comes from Podarcis raffonei, assembly GCF_027172205.1. Taxonomy (NCBI): domain Eukaryota; kingdom Metazoa; phylum Chordata; class Lepidosauria; order Squamata; family Lacertidae; genus Podarcis; species Podarcis raffonei. The sequence continues at coordinate 10,173,242 of NC_070605.1, read as the reverse complement.
AGGACGTCTCTGTTTTCATTAGAGAAATGTTGGAGGGTACGGAATAGGATGTCCCCATTTTCATTAGGAAAATGTTGGAGGGTATGGCTTGCATGTCCCTATTTTCATCAGAGAAATGTTGGAGGGCGTGGAATAGAATGTCCCTGTTCTCATCGGAGAAATGTTGGAGGGTATGGAATAGGATGCCCCTATTTTCATCAGAGAAATGTTGGAGGGTATGGAATAGGATGCCCCTATTTTCATTGGAGAAATGTTGGAGGGTATGGAATAGGATGCCCCTATTTTCATCAGAGAAACGTCAGAGGGTATGCAATAGGATGTCCCTATTTTCATTGGAGAAATGTTGGATGGTATGGATTCCATGTCCCTATTTTAATCAGAGAAATGTTGGAGGATATGGAATACGGTGCCCCTATTTTCATCAGAGAAATGTTGGAGGGTATGGATTCCATGTCCCTATTTTCATCAGAGAAATGTTGGAGGATATGGAATACGGTGCCCTTATTTTCATCAGAGAAATGTTGGAGGATATGGAATAGAATGTCCCTATTTTCATCAGAGAAATGTTGGAGGATATGGAATAGGGTGCCCCTATTTTCATCAGAGAAATGTTGGAGGATATGGAATAGGGTGCCCCTATTTTCATCAGAGAAATGTTGGAGGGTATGGAATAGAATGTCCCTATTTTCATCAGAGAAATGTTGGAGGGTATGGAATAGAATGTCCCTATTTTCACCAGAGAAATGTTGGAGGACATACGGAATAGGACGTCCCTATTTCCATCAGAAAATTTTGGAGGGTATGCATCAGCCCCTTCCAGTTTGGAGGCGTGAGCACCCACAACAAGAGGGTCCCGATCCAAATTCAGTGCCCGGAAAAGTGCGATGCTGTAACCTGTGCAAATGCTGCAATTTCAGCAGGCGTGCCTCTGTTTGTGTCCTGTCTCCTCTTCCTGCAATGTCGGGGGGGAGACCATGCAGGATAGAAACATAGGACGTCACTTTCAGCTAAATTGGACTATTGGTCCTTCTTGGAAGAGGCTGTCCAAGGTTCCAATCAGGGGATATTCCCAGCCTTCCTTGGAGAGATGGTGAGGATTGGACTTGGGCCCTTCAGCATGCGAAACAGATGCTCTACGGCTGAGCTACAGCCCTTTCCCCGAAAGGGAAAAGTCTTCCCAGGCGGAGATGCTTTTGGCCGCTTTCAACCTGATGATGTATTGGTTCCCTTCCAGCTCCCAGTCCCGCAAGGAGCCTGATGGGCTTTGCAGCTGAGTTCCTCAGGCATCCTTCCCCACCCTCTAGCCTTTGGCATCCCCAGCTCATGACGTTTTCTGTCTTGCAGGCAATGCAACAAGACCTCTAACGGCAGCGACAGCTGTGACCTTATGTGCTGCGGCCGCGGCTACAACCCCTATATGGACAAGGTGGTGGAGCGCTGCCACTGCAAGTACCACTGGTGCTGCTACGTCACCTGCAAAAAGTGCGAGAGGACTGTCGAGAGATACGTGTGCAAGTGAGGCTCCCTCCTCGTGCCGCTCGGCTCCCCTCTGGGCCCACAGACTGAGACATCTGTGCCACATTTCCCAGCGCTTTTCGGACAGGAGAAAAGCTTTCCGAAGCCTGGACGATGTTTGCTTTGCTTTTTTAAACAAGAAACCCACAAGACTGTTGGAAAGCCATCGCAACGCTGGGATGACCAGACATTTCATAAATTGGGAAGCATCTTTCACAATCCGCGGAGGACAGCATCGCTTAAGCTGGCAAACAGGTGTTGGCGCTTGGATCTTCCTTGCCAAAACAACCGCAAAGACCAAACTCGGTTCTTATATAGTGGACAACCGGTCTTCTTGTTATTGTTCAATGCCTGGCCACTGAGTGCCTTCTGTGTGTGGTATGGGGCCGGGGGAATGGGAAGCGGGTTGCCAGGAATCGGATAAGAACACATGAAAGTCAATACAGGAGAGCCTTTGTTTCTCTGTTGTAACGTAACATGACATTGGATAGCGGACAAAGGAAATTTTACAGTGTTTTACTGCAGAGGCTCTCTCCCTCTCTCTCTCTCTCTCTCCTGGTTCCCTTTTCACAACATCGTTCTTTTTTTGGATGGGAGTGCCGTCAAAGGAGGAAAGATCCCCATAGTATTTTGCCCCCGTTTTCCCCTTCTTTCTAGGGTTGAGTGACTGTGCCTGGTGTGAGTGATTGCTTTTGACCAGAGCTTCCCAAACTTGGGTCTCCAGCTGTTTTTGGACTACACATCCTATCATCCCTGACTGCTGGTCCTGCTAGCTAGGGATGATAGGAGTTGTAGTCCAAAAACAGCTGGAGACCCAAGTCTGGGAAACCCTGCTTTTGACACACGGTCACTTTGAGAAGCTGATGACCCAGCGGAAAGGAGCAGGCAAGGATCAAGCCCCGTTCCTCAAAAGTGAGCGCCCACTGTCGTGAATTTCACGATGCATCTCGCTTTCTCTTGAGTTCTCTCTTGTGTGCCTTGCTCAGAGGCTCCTGCGCTTGCAGAGCATGTCCAGAAGGAGGCGGTATGCCATGCATCTGAATTGGCAGAGAGGGAGGGCGCAAACATCAAGAACAACGCAGGAGAGACTTGGGGCACCTCCAGGCTGTCTTAGTTTTGTGGGTAGGATTCAGTTGCAGACCAGCAAAGACAGGTTGCACAACTGGAACCAATCTAGCCGCCTTGGGGACTTTTGCTGGAAGTAAAGTGATGGGGAAGAGCTCTTGCTGGTTGCCTAACCTCCCTGCAGGCAAATCAAGATGCATGCTCAATAAGCAGGCCATCTGGAAGTGCTCAAAGTCCTACTCTTGCAGCAACCACTACCTCCCACAGCTTTAGATTTGGGGCTGGGCAGTTGGAGGGTAGCCTCCCCCCAGAGTTGGCATCAGGTTTCTGGGAGCCCTGGGCATGGTGTCCTCTGGGGGGTCCCCATTGCAACCTGGTGGTCTCCCCAAGGAAGCTTATGAGGTGCCAGTGGGGAAGAGACCCTTGTGCTTTGATATTTTTCTGAGGGCAGCGGGCACACTGCAAAGCAGAGCGCCCCCTGAGGCTGTAGCTGCACGCTGCCTTTTCTCTAGAATGCTTCTAAGTCCTGAAAGTGGCGAGCGACTGCAACCTTGGCATCACGGCACACTTGCCGTGCAAAAGAAAGCCAAACAAAAGAAAACGATGCCAGCAACCAACATCAGAACCAGTGGGCACTTTGGGGTTGCCCTGGCAGTTGCCTGAGCATGCTGGGTGCCAACGGCAGGCCTGGCTTCACCCCTGTCAGCCGTGAAAAGTCAATGGAGCCTCCAGGTTCAAGAGCAGTCTTTCTCGAAATACCAGTTGTTGGGAAAACAGAGTCAGGGACAGCAACCGTTGTCTTTGTGGCATTCTGGGATGCACCCGGTGGACCACTCCCAGGACCAGGACGCTGAGCTTTCACGCCAATCCAGCAGGGCTCTTCCTTATGCCCTGGCCCCAGACCTGCCAGCTGCTGATCCTTGCATCGATCCACCTTGAAAGAGAGCTTCGGCGGCAAAGGACAATCTCATGCGTCCCATTCATGGTGTCAAGATATGGCTGGGAATGTGCATAATCTTGGATTGGTACCCAAAGTTCAGCTGCTATTATTCCCAAGCAGGGAATCGTGGCATGGCACTGCTGTAAGTGTGTAGCACAGATGGGACCTAAAATAACCACGGCAAGTGATGCGTTGAGGAAAACCACATGGCAGATTTTGTGGTTGTTGTTGTTTTTTTAAAAAAAGAATATAATTATACAGTCGTACCTTGGAAGCCGAACGCCTTGGGAGTTGAACGTTTTGGCTCACGGACGCCGCAAACCCGGAAGTGAGTGTTTCCGGTTTGCGAAAGTTCTTTGCGAATGACGCAACTTCCGCAGCTTCCGATTGGCTGCTCAAACTGTTTCGGGAGTCGGACGGACTTCCAGAATGATTCTGTTCGACTCCCGAGGTACCACTGTATAGCTGAGTTCGAAGCTTGGAAGCTGGACCTAGCCAGTTCCTCAGTCTGTCTCATTCACACATCACTTGCATTGCTCAAAAGAGTTCCTAAAACACAGAGAAGTCTCGTTGGTAAAGGAAAAAACAGTTATTTACTTATAGTTTCTTCAGATTTACAAGGATGGCTTTGGATTTTAAACCTTACATGGTGGGAGCTGGTTTCTCGTGGCTGCTTCATGCAGGAGAGAGGAAGGAAGAGTTTGGGAAGGGGAAGGGTATTGCTTGGGAATTTGGCAGGAAACCGCGAAGAATATTCATCCCTGACTATCTATTAGTCTCTGGGACGCGGGTGGCGTTGTGGGTTAAACCACAGAGCCTAGGACTTGCCAATCAGAAGGTCGGTGGTTCGAATCCCCGCAACGGGGTGAGCTCCCGTTGCTCGGTCCCAGCTCCTGCCAACCTAGCAGTTCGAAAACACGTCAAAGTGCAAGTAGATAAATAGGTACCACTCCGGCGGGAAGGTAAATGGCGTTTCCGTGCGCTGCTCTGGTTTGCCAGAAGCGGCTTAGTCATGCTGGCCACATGACCCGGAAGCTGTACGCTGGCTCCCTCGGCCAGTAAAGTGAAATGAGCGCCGCAACGCCAGAGTGGGCCACGACTGGACCTAATCGTCAGGGGTGCCTTTAACTTTATCTATTAGTCTCAGCCTTGCCCTCTCCTGAACGGAGGCATGCAATGTTGCTTATACCCAACCACAGACCAAGACAAGGAGAAAGGTTTGTGTTGGGGACACCTGGGCTCAAGTCTGTGGGTGGTTCTGCTAGGCCAGAGATGGGAAAGGTGTGGACATAGGTCATCTTGGCCAACCCCCTGACCAGCAAGAATCACAACTAAAGAATATTATCTGCTGGTACCCTGAGTCTCACTGCAGTTGGTTCTGGAGGGGGGCGTTCATGTTTGTGTGTGTATGCTAGCTACAGACGAAGAGTCTTGAGACCCCCACAGAGGGATATGCATGAATTTCAGACACTGACGTTGTCCCTTTTTGGCAGACCTCGCCAAAAACCCTGGGACAGGCTGCACGGTCCTGCCAGGATTAATCCCAGCACAGAACCACTATCTTTCGCAGATGTACATATTTTGTTTTGTATGCGGAACATACAGAAATATTTATGAAAATATATCCGTTGCTTTCCCCACCCTCTATTCTACTTTATATATAAATATTATATATATATATATATATATATATTATATATATATTACAAGCAAGCTTAACAATGGTATGAAATAAAGGCTGGAATTGCACACGAATCTTGAGAATGCTTATTAGCCTGAAGCAATGCTTTTCCTGTGCAGGTGCTGGCAATTTGAGTCTCAGATGCCATTGGGGCAGCATGGCATAGTGGCTAGAGCACCAGGCTAGGAGCTGGGAGGCCAGGGTTTGGATCCCCACTCAGTTATGAAGCTCACTGGGTGATCTTGGGGCCCCCTCGCTGCCTCTCAGCCTACCTCACAGGGTTGTTGTGCGAACGGGGAGGGGGGAGACTGAATATAAACGCCTTAAAGAAAGGAATGCATACATGAGCAGGGCCACATGATCATCACCTGCACCAGTGAAATGCACTCTCTGGTAGAGTCCCAGGGCAGTGGCAAAACCCACCATGGATGCTGGCTTGAATTTCCCGACCACCAAGAAATGCCCATCATCTAGGTCCCCATGCCAATTTCCTACCACATCCCCGAAGTAGCTTCACCCCAAGGCATTGTGGGAAATTTAAATGGCTGCTCTCAACCTCCTGTTGCACATTGGAATGCTGTTGTCCAGTTATGTCTTTCAGGTCCCAACCACATAGGAACCTAATACAATGGTACCTCGGGTTAAGAACTTAATTCATTCTGGGGGTCCGTTCTTAACATGAAACTGTTCATAACCTGAGGTATCACTTTAGCTAATGGGGCCTCCCACTGCCACTGCGCCGCCACAGGGCGATTTCTGTTCTCATCCTGAAGCAAAGTTCTTAACCCGAGGTACTATTTCTGGTTTAGTGGAGTCTGTAACCTAAAGTGTCTGTAACCCAAGGTACCACTGTATATTGGTGGGTGCACTAGAGAGCCCTTCATTGAGGTCCTCTTCCAGCCTGTCTATGAAGGACATCAACAGAGGGACATAGGAAGCTGTTTCAAAAGAAAGCCCTTCTTCACGCAGTGCAAGGTGAAACTATGGATCTCACTGCCACAGGATGCAGTGAGGGCCACCAACTTGGGTGGCTTTAAAAGAAGGTTGGGCAAATGCGTAGAGAAGACTGGAGATGGCTTCTAGCCATGATGGCTATTCTCCACCTCCACAGCTGGAGGGGGCAAGTCGACCAAATACCATTTGCTCGAAACCACAGGAGGGGAGTGTGCTCTTGTGCTTGGGTCCTGCTCATGGGCCTGCTTTGGAGTATCTGGTTGGCCACTGTGTGAGCAGGATGATGGGCCAGACAGACAATTGGCCTCATCCAGCAGGCCATCTTCTTCCATTCCTTTGTCACTTCCCTTTTCAGTTCTTAGGACTGTTTGCTGATGTGTGTTGACTATTTGCAGACTAGTTGTGCTGCAGAAGGCGTGCTGGGGAGACCACACATTCAAGAAACGCAGAAGTAACTTTTGCTAGGTTTTAATAACAAGAACTCCTTTTACACTAAATTACATTATATCAATAAGCATGACCCATCCACCATCCCATTCACCAGAGTACTGATAGAGCTACATGCTGCTCTTTGTATACCATACCCAACAGCTTAATTACCACAACTTAACAGCACCTGCTATACTGCTTCACAGCTGTAAAACTAGGTCACGTTCTTGTGGAACCACATCTTGTGGAACAATAATGAACCTTCAAATTTAAAGAGACCATTCAACAATGTGGACCATCTCGCATGACCTGCTACGGCAGGGATGGGGCACCTCGGCCCTGGGGGCTTTCACACGGCCCTTCAGCCCTCTTTATCTGGCCCCTGGAACTCCCCCCAGGTCACACCCCACCCCGGCCCTGCTTTTCAATCGTCTCAAATGTACCCCTGAACTTGGATAATGTTTCTTGCCTGCCTGGATGAAGATGAGAGAGAGATGGTTGAGTAGGTGAACTTCACTCATTGCTCCACCCACTTTTGCTTCCGGCTCCGTCCAGCCATGGGATGTACCCCACCCCCTGAAGATTGCCTAGAAAGTTATGTGGCCTTTGGGCTGAGAAAAATTATTATTATTATTATTATTATTATTATTATTATTATTATTATTAAATTTTATTTATACCCCACCCTCCCCAGCCAAGACCAGGCTCAGGGCGGCTAACACCAGGTATATAAACAATTGATTGAAATACAACTTAAAAACAAAATTTGTTATGTACTGAAGCTCTCATCCTGGGCCAGCAGGGGGATACTGTAGATAGTTTTCACTCAGGTCCACATATGCAAATAAGGGATTGAAAGTGACGTTCAGTGGTTGGATAGTTACAGAAAGTTGTTACAGTTGCATTGTAGTGGAGCTCTATATAAGCAGGCTGGCTGAACCCTTCAGTTCAGTTCTGTTCTGGCCTGTGAATAAACAAGAGCTGTTTGAAGAATCGCTGTGTCGTCTGATATGTTCACCCACAACTTAACAAGATTAAAATACAACATTAAAATGCAGCCTCATTTCAGAAGGAACTCAAATCAAAAACTTTTTTGGGGATGAAAACGTCGAGTCTTCACCAAGGCCAGCTATCCAGACGGGTCCTACGTGGGCCAGAAAAAAGCCAGGGAAGTCCCCAAACAGGAGTTCCATCACAGAAGGAGAAAGGGAAAAGGAAAGAGGGGAGGAAGAAAAAGGAAGAAAAAGCCCCCTTCCTTGTGTTTTGGCCTCTTTCCAGCCTGTCTAATATCCTTTGGATGTCTCGCCTCATCTGTGGTAATAATGATGTCCGTTTGAGAAAACTCCCAGCTGCCCCTTTGTGGGGTTTTATTCTGGTGTGTGTGTGTGTTGTTGTTGCACAGGCAAAAGAGGAAAGTGCCTTTACACACTGATACGGAACGGGGGGGGGCATGTCTTCTTCACCTTCTTCTTCACTACAATATATCCATTTATTTCAAATTGTCAATGTCAAAAGGGTCTAAAATCTATAAAATTCATAGAAAATCAACGTGCCAATTTGCTCAATTTCTCCAGGACTCCATGACACCTCCCCTGTCCTCCATAATCCCTCAAGTAAGGTGTTAAGACCCTAATCCTGTCAAATCACTCTGCCAAGCCTTTCCTCCGGGCAATGCCAGGTGGCAGACTATGCATACATGGACCATTGTCTTCCCATCACTGGCACTCAGGAAGTGCTTATCTGCGCATATCTCCAGCTCTGCATATTCCCCCCTCCCTCCTCCATATGTTAATCCGGTGTAACCCAACCTCTCCTTAATGTATTCATGATGTAATCTCTGTAACCCAACCTTTCCTTAATGTATTCATGATGTAACTGGGATGTATTTTGCACTGTATTCTGGGACATGGAGGGAGTTTCAAAAGTTCATGTCACCCCTTTCTCGCTGTTCAATCTCGTCTTGAACCTGTTGCGCAATAAACTTGGATCTTCTGCAGTTTGCTCCTGTCTCCGGCTGAGCTCATTTTCTTCCGCAGGGACCCGCGGACTTACTTAGTCCTACGAGCTGGGTGGCAGAGTAGCCCCGCACCCAGATTTTACCGTAACAACACACACACACACACACACACACACCCCCCACAACAGACAAGGCAAATGACATTGTTTCCCATGAAGCTACACATTTGGGAGTTTGGGGGGAAAGAGAGAGAGAAGAGGGTTTGGGCGAGGAAAACTGCAATCTGAATGCAATTAACAATGGCTTTGTCAGGAAAGTGATAAACGGGTCCCGGAGGGATCAGCCTTGTTTCCTGCTAGAAAACAGACCCCTGAAGGCAGAACCACTCAAAGTGTCTTGCTGTGGAAGCCATGTGGCTGGTCTGCTGGGGAAGAGAAACCAGCCCTCTCTCTTTCTCACAGGTTGCATGCACTGCTCCCTGGGACACGGCCTCCCCAACCTCTTCTGTACATAACGTGCAAGGAAGGCCAGGGACAGAGGATAGCTTCCCCAAATGTTGAAAACGGCACGAGAAAGGGATTTTTGCCTGGAGCAAAATTACTGTAAACTGCTCTGCGGATGAAGGATGCTATATAAGTTTGATTAATAATAATAATAATAATAATAATAATGCAGGCTGCCATTCCGTTTTTTCCTGCAAATGGGACAGGAGCAAGCCAGCAGTAAGTCACACCAAGGAAGTGGAGTTTGAGGTATTTTAGCAGAGGTCGGATGGCCATCTGTCAGAGATTCTTTAGCTGCAATTCCTGCATTGTGTGGTGAGTCCCCCCCCCCAGTGGAAATAAAGACACATGACACAATTATTAAGGTTATTAAGGTTAATGGGCTAATGAGGGTGAAAGAGGAGAGTGCAAAATATGCTCTGAAGCTCAACATCAAAAAAAACTAAGATCATGGCCACTGGTCCCATCACCTCCTGGCAAATAGAAGGGGAAGAAATGGAGGCAGTGAGAGATTTTACTTCCTTGGGCTCCATGATCACTGCAGATGGTGACAGCCGTCATGAAATTAAAAGACGCCTGCTTCTTGGGAGAAAAGCAATGACAAACCTAGACAGCATCTTAAAAAGCAGAGACATCACCTTGCCGACAAAGGTCCGTATAGTTAAAGCTCTGGTTTTCCCACTAGTGATGTATGGAAGTGAGAGCTGGACCATAAAGAAGGCTGATCGCTGAAGAATTGATGCTTTAGAATTATGGTGCTGGAGGAGACTCTTGAGAGTCCCATGGACTGCAAGAAGATCAAACCTATTCATTCTGAAGGAAATCAGCCCCGAGTGCTCACTGGAAGGACAGATCCTGAAGCTGAGGCTCCAATACTTTGGCCACCTCATGAGAAGAGAAGACTCCCTGGAAAAGACCCTGATGTTGGGAAAGATGGAGGGCACAAGGAGAAGGGGACGACAGAGGACGAGATGGTTGGACAGTGTTCTTGAAGCTACCAGCATGAGTTTGACCAAACTGCGGGAGGCAGTGGAAGACAGGAGTGCCTGGTGTGCTCTGGTCCATGGGGTCATGAAGAGTCGGACACGACCAAACAACTAAACAACAACAATGGACTAAATAAGGCCACAACTTTATTGGTTACAGGTGATGAGCGGTATTGGCTTAGGCATTGGTCGTAACCGGCTATATCCAACTTCAGTCCGTCCGCTTGAAGGGTTAACCACCAGTAGGGGGAGTCCTGCTGATGCACATCAACTAGGAACTCCCCCGGGGTCACCGCTCGGGGGCGTGCCCTAGGCCCTCACCTCATTAGGCTTCGGACAGGGCCACGCCCCCTGGAATCCTTTATCGGACTACCCTTCAATATGCGGGGCAGGTGATAGCGCTTCCTCCCCTCTTCCATCTACAAAACAATACCAATACCTAACCGCCAATACCAAGAAAGTTGTGACGATTTGCTATGAGGTAGGTGAAAAACCAAGTGGCTGGTGCCAATTTGCCAAGTGGAAAAAATTCCTACCAGGCCCCTCAATGGCGACCAACTGAAGTCCATAGCAAGGTCAAGGAACAAAAACCTTAAAGGGCAGGAAACAGGAGCAGCTGGAGGCGGTAAAAGAGGGAGATCCCCAGCCGCGCCTGTGTTAAATAGGGCAGGCCACGCCCCCAGAGCCAGCCGATTGGCTGACCAGGAGGTGACGCAGCCGGGGATTCCCTCAATCGCATGGAGGGGCTGTGAAGCCTGCAACACCACCTCCTTTGCATGGTGGAATTTGGACTAGATGACCCTACAGTACTATGATATGGCAGTCCAGGGTTTATTTCAACAAGGCTTAAACAGCCCCATGGTGCTATTTGGCTGGAGGTGCTTCTTTTCAGCAGGGGAACATGCACACAAACCACACAGAGCAGGACTGAACCCTTTGTTCACTCCAGGGGGTCTCCTTCGCTAGTGCATTCCTCTCAGTGAGCTGGTGACCTGCTGAGTGGAGAATTCATTCCTGCAGGGAACCTGAGAGCCAGTGTGGTCTAGTGGTTAGAGTATCAGACTAGGACCTGGGAGACCAGGGTTTGAATCCCGACTCAGCCTGAAGCTCATTTGGGCCTGTCACCGCCTCTCAAGGGCAGTCATTTAATTTTATCCTGATTCTAATTTTAAAGCTGTATTTTAATCAATTGTTTGATTGTGTTTTTTAATGTATTTGACATTTGATGTTGGCTGCCCTGAGCCCGGTCTTGCCCGGGGTATAAATAAAAATTTACTTACTTACTTATTTACTTACTTCAGCCTCACAGGGTTGTTGTGTAGATTAGCTGAGGAGGAATAAAACCACGTATGTCACCTTGATCTCTTTGGAGAAAAAGGTAGGATATAGGTGTGATAAGTAAAACATGCCGTAGAAGACCAATGCAGCCAGCAAAGTAATAATAATAATAATAATAATAATAATAATAATAATAATAATAATTTATTTATACCCCACCCATCTGTCTGGGTTTCCCCAGCCACTCTGGGCGACTTCCAACAAAAGATTAAAATACAATAGTCTGTCAAATATTAAAAGCTTCCCTAAACAGGGCTGCCTTCAAATGTCTTAAATTGACTGTTCCTGGCATGTAGCCAAAGCGAAGCGCAGGGCTGTTTAAAAGCCCTTTTTGCAAACAGCCCCATGCTGCTCTTTGCAGAGACTGCCTGCCTCTCCTGCTTTCCATCAGCCCCAGATTGCTTCAGTTGGTGCACCCTGTTAAGTTGTGGGTGAACATATCAGACGACATAGCAATTCTTCTAACAGCTCTTGTTTATTCACAGGCCAGAACAGAACTGAACTGAAGGGTTCAGCCAGCCTGCTTATATAGAGCTCCAGTACAAAGTAACTGTAACAACTTTCTGTAACTATCCAATCACTGAACGTCACTTTCGATCCCTTATTTGCACATGTGGACCTGAACTATCTACAGTATCCCCCTGCTGGCCCAGGGTGAGAACTTCAGTACATAACACACCCCAACCCAGAGCGATCCAAGGCTGTCTCCATCATCAGAGGCCAGATCTCCCTGAATCAGCCTGATTCTGCTCGGAATTTAGCCCAAACCAGTGCACTGCAATAAAAGGTAAAGGGACCCCTGACCATTAGGTCCAGTCATGGCCGCCTCTGGGGTTGCGGTGCTCATCTCGCTTTATTGGCCAAGGGAGCTGGCGTACAGCTTCTGGGTCATGTGGCCAGCATGACTAAGCCGCTTCTGGCGAACAAGAGCAGCGCACGGAAACGCCGTTTACCTTCCCGCCGGAGCGGTACCTATTTATCTACTTACACTTTGATGTGCTTTCAAACTGCTAGATCGGCAGGAGCAGGGACCGAGCAACGGGAGCTCACCCCATCATGGGGATTCGAACCACCGACCTTCTGATCGGCAAGCCCTAGGCTCTGTGGTTTAACCCACAGTGCCACCCGCATCCCTAGTGCACTGCAATAGCCGGTGTCATTGGTGAGGATGTGGTTCACACAACAGTGGTGTGCTTGCAGAACCGTTGCTCCTGCCATCACAGCTAAGAACTTGTTTTTGTAACTAGTTATCCCATCAGTTGCCTGGGGGTGGGAGAGACCATCTGGAGGGACCTTGAAATGTGTGAAAACAGAGCGCTTCTGTCTCCGTCCCACCTTGCGAGGTAATTCTCTTCCACGCTTAAGCCAAGATGGGCTGACTCCAAAACAGTCTCCAGCTGCTTCCCATGGGATAATCTTCGAGAAGGCTGTGAGATCTCCAGCTTCCTGACTGTCAGCTGAAAGAACAAAAACCAGAAAAGGTTTTAATCTCTCGCACATCCCTTTATCTCTCGACGCACCCCTTCCGTCATCCCTCTCAAGTCTTCCATCCTCCTCAGGCTACTTCGCACAGCTTATTTCCTGCCTTCTGCAGTTGCGTGTCTTTGCTGAGTCCTTGGGGAAAAGGAAGAACGGGAGAACGCGGCTCAGGGTTTTGGATTGTGAACCGGGAGCAAAGTTTTTGCAGAACTGACACCCAGACAAAATGCACGATATCAGAGAGCTTGTGGTTTCCAGCAAATGGTATTCAGAGGCATTGCTGCCTCTTACTGTGGAGGCAGAACATAGCCATAAAGCCTAGTAGCCTTCTCCATTGATTGGCCAAATCCTGTTTTAAAGAAATCCAAGTTGGTGACCATCACTGCCTCCAGGAGGAGTGAGGTCCATGCTGGCCGGTGAGCAGAAAACCCATTGGAGGTGTTAGAGAGAGGAGGCAGGTGAGGAAAGGTCTGCCCATTATCCTGGAGGGCACCATCTCTTAGTTGCAGATCTTGCGATGGAGCTCATTCTTTTGGGGTGCTGATGGGGACACTTAAGAGGCCAGCTAAGGTCATTATCTCACAAAGAAACTTGGCATAGTTCAGCAAACTCTGCTAGATTCCAACCTTCACTAGGTACGGGACCTCAAGAATTTGAAGGGACTCATGGCATCTTCTAGACTGACCACCCCCAACCCACAACAATATAATAGATACCCAAAAAAAGGCAAAATCACAGGCCAACTGCAGTGAGACTACCACCTCAGGTGGCAGTGAAAGCCTTGGATGCTTTGATCTACCATCTTCTCAGCAGCAGCAGGATGCCTGAAGCTACCTCTACAGCAGCCTCTTTCCCCACCCTTGTCTCTGATATAGATCCCTCCTTCTTCCCTGGTGGGGAGGTGGCACCATTTTCTGGTTTGCCTCAGGTACCAAGATGTTTGGGCTGGTCCTGGCCAACAGCTAATTGTTATGGGAGCGGCCGCCGAGACCACATAACACCAGTCCTGAAAGACCTACATTGACTCCCAGTATGTTTCCGAGCACAATTCAAAGTGTTGGTGCTGACCTTGAAAGCCCTAAACGGCCTCGGCCCAGTATACCTGAAGGAGCGTCTCCACCCCTATCATTCAACCCAGACACTGAGGTCCAGCTTCAAGGGCCTTCTGGCAATTCCCTCCCTGCGAGAAGTGAGGTTACAAAGAACCAGGCAGAGGGCCTTCTCGGTAGTGGCACCCGCCCTGTGGAATTCCCTCCCATCAGATGTCAAGGAAATAAGCAACTAATTGACTTTTAGAAGACACCTGAAGGCAGCTCTGTTTAGTGAAGTTTTGTTTTATCATGTTTTTAATATTCTGTTGGGAGCCGCCCAGAGTGGCTGGGGAAACCTGGCCAGATGGGCGGGGTATAAATAATAAATTATTATAATATTATTATTGTTATGGAAAGATATATCCTTAAGTGCCTGGCAGAGGGCAAATGTTCAGCAGATGTTGAACGATTGAAACAGAAGGTGCTCAACTCAGTGCTCAACCTGAGATATCAGACCAGGCCATCTTTTTTCTCAGGGAGTGATCAGCCCATCTTGCAGCAAGTCCACCTCAAAAGTAAGGAATGCCTCTCTGTTTAAAGCACATATCCCTGATCCTCAACCATATGATTTCATGGGCAGAAGCATATCTCTCACGACTTTGCATCTGGAGTTCTCCATTCTGAAGCATGTTGTTGTCTCCCTTTCATCTCTGCAGTAAGCTCTGGCTCTCCTCTATATGTGGACATTGAACATCTTGAATTCATCTTGAAGGCATCTGACAAGGTTCCCCCGTGATATTCTTCTTGGCAAGCTGGAAAAAATGTTTGCTAGATGATAATACTCTTCGGCGGTGGATTGGCAAGTGGTGGGTGGACTTGCACCCCAAAGAGGTCTCATCAACAGCTTTGCCTCGTCAATGGGACAGAAGTGACAGTTCTGGTACAGTCTTGCTTAACATCTTTATAAATGACTTGGACAATGAAGCAGAGGAAAGATTTGCAAATGACACCCAACTGGGGAGGGGTGGTTAATACCTTCAGAGACAGAAACAAGATCTAAGTTTATCTTGACAGGATGGAGAACCAGGCCAAAAAACCAAGGAAGAAATGAATGCATTTCAACAGAGATAAAGGGAAAGTTCTGCATTAAGTCAGACACCCAAATGCAAGATGGCTTGACAGCTGTGCATGTGAAAAGGATCTCAGGGGGTTTGGTAGACTGCAGGCTAAGCGTGATTTGGCAAAGCGACGCAGCATCTGAAGAGGTCAATGCAACTCGAGGTTGCATCCTCAGAAGTTAAGGTGGCCAGATGACAAGAAGCAAATGGTTCTGTTCTCTTCTTTTGCTCAGACCTCACCTGGAGGCCTTTGTCCCGTTCTGAGCACCATGGTTTAACAAGGCTATTGACAAAACTGGAGTGTAGCATGGGTGGTGAAGGACCTGGGGGCAAGCTCTCCAAGGAAAGGCTAAAGGAGTTGAGTCCCTTTAACCTGGAGAGGATTAAGAGACTATTTATGTACAGGGTGGTTGTTGTTTTTTTGTACAGCCCCACCACCAATCCCCTGGCTCTGAGCCTTCCTCCTCTGGGGGGTTCCCTCTTCCTCCTCTTGGAGGTCCTCTGCATCTAGCCAGTCCCTGACAGCCACCCACAAAGGACATCTGGGCCTCTACTGACAAAGATGTCTCCAGGAATACTTCCAAAATATGCACTTGCTCCTTCAGAGATACTGCAGCCCCATCCAGAACAGGTAACCTGCCAGGTTTCCCAACATGGGAACCACACGCCCAAAGATTCTCCATCTTCCTTGGATTCAGACACAGTTCATTGGCTCTCGTCCAGTTCACCACTGCATTCAGACACTGATCCAGAGATTTCACAGCCTCCTCTGGGCAGCTGGAGGAACCTGGAGACAATGATTCTTCTCCCCGCGACATATCAAAGGTGCAATAACAGTATAGGTACTACATTGGCAGGAGGTGGGAATAGATGACCCCCAACTCTTAAAAATCCATGATTCAGCACAACATTCAGGCAAAGGGAACACTTTCAGCAGCCAACCGCAAAGTAATGAGGTGAAGGGAGAGAAGTAGAGTAGTCGTAGCAAGAAAATGGAAAATGGACAAACCAGCTGACGCAATGGTATAGAAAAATGTGGGAATATAGCAAGTTGACAAAACTTGCTATATAATTCAATAACTACTGAAGGATGTGCACCAAACACATTTATTGAAAAATTGGAGCCCGTTAATTATAGGAAAGCAAAATTCCAAGACAACCTTCAAGGTTACGCATTGCTTTCAGTCACGTAATTTGGCCAGCTGCTTGGGAACGTAATAGTAACCAAGGATACCTAGTAAGTGTATGCAACTATTTTAAAAACATAAATGACTTTTAAAATACAAATGCATGATATTATTAAATCATATTTATAATCCATGTTTTCGGGCAGTGGAGCTTGTTTTGTGCAATGCAGAAAACGAGCAGGTCAGGTGGAAAGTTGGGTTACACAGATGTACGCCCTGGTAACCTCAAGACCGGGCCATTGCAATGCTCTTTACATGGGGTTCCCTTTGAACACGGCTTGGAAGCTTCTATTAGTGCAGAATGTGGCTGGCCGACTGTTGACAGGTTGGAGGCAAACAGATCATATAACACCAGTATTGTTCCAGCTACACTGGCTGCCTCTAAGCTTCCAAGTCAAAATGCTGGTTTTGATCTTTAAAGCCCTTTACATCTCAGGACTCCCAAGATCTCCTGGAACTCTTAGATCAGCAGTTCTCAACCTGTGGGTCCCCAGATGTTGTTGGACTACAACTCCCATCATCCTTGAGCTCTGGTCTTGCTAGCTAGGGGTGATGGGAGTTGTAGTTCAACAACATCTGGGGACCCACAGTTTGAGAAAAGCTGTCTAGTTCATCTGAGACCCTTCTCCAGGTTCCCCTCTCTGAGGAAGACTCGAAGAATGATGGCAAAGGAGAGGGCTCTTATTTTGTGGCTCCCCACCCATCCAGGAGCGTCTTCACTGGTATCTTACATTTCCTTCCAGTCTTTCGATAGTCTGAGATCTTGCACTTGTATGTGTGTGCAAGTCCTGCTTACCAAACATGATGCATTCCCTGGAAATGTTTCGTCAGATGTGTGTTCACATAACGAGTCCATGATTTCCATCATTTCGTATGGAAATATTTCTAATGTGGGATTTATCCGTTCTCTCTCCTCCCTCTCTCCATGGGTTCTCCTGGAAACATCTTCAGCCAATCAGCAAAAGAGAGAGACTAAGGGCAAAACGTCTAGATTTGATCTCGCTACCCCCTCTCTCCGCAAATGGCTGCCACAGACCATCAAAGCACAAATAAACAAGGAAGTCAGCTGTTTGGATAAGTGAATCTGCAGAGCGTATAGCAAGGTTTGGGCATGATTCTCTACGTGTGGATAAGTGAATTTTCACAGAAGAGGAAGAAGAAGACTTCTACCTGACATGCTTCTTCTCTGTGTGCAGCAATTATTTCTCTTAAACATCCAGGCCAGCAAAAGCTACAGGACAGGACTGGAGAATGAGAGCCAGGGCCACATTCCCTTGCAGGCAATTTTCCAGGGTCACATGCCAGTAGTGGGTGGAGCCAAAGGGGAGAGTGGGTGGAGCAACGAGTGTCTCTCATACCTTTGTACAGTTGTCTGCATTCAAAAACCACACCCACACATCTCTTCACCTTCTATCCTACCCCCTCAAATATTTTATGGGGGGGGGGGTGAAGGGACCTCAGCCACTAAGACTTGGCTCCTATGTCCCTTAGGAAGGAGATCCCCACAAGCCTAGACGTGCTCCCTTTTCCAGGCCAGAGAGCTTGAACAGAAAGATGAGCTAGTGAGCTGCTCTGCTGCCGGTGCAGCTCTGCTGCAATGACATTCGGAAGCAGGTGGCTTTCGTGATGAGAGAGCTACGCAGCTGCTCAGCCCACGATAGGCAACACGCCAGGAGTCCGAGCTGAGGAGATCCCATATTTATCATCCCTGCGTCGCTGGGACTGACAAGGGAATAGATTAGTGTAATAGAGCTAAAGAGCAAACATCTTCTCACGGCTATTTCTTAAAGGACCAAAGTTTTCAACTAGGATTTGCCCTGACAGGAGTAAGTGCATATTCGGGTTCCCCTCCTTAATGGGCTGCGTCTGCTTAGTGTAACTTCGCCTTAGGATGTGATGTCTTGTCAGGCTTGGAAGGGATATTTTATGGAGCAATCTGCTCTTCTCCTTGAACCGCATCGGAGCTAGCGATGATTAATGCAATGCGTTCTACACGGGGCTTCCTTTGGAAACGGCCTTTAACGACCCATAAGCATCGGTAAGGGTACAATCCTGCTTCTGCTCACTGGGTTGGGCAGATAGACCACTGCTATAGTCATCTTAAAATGGATGCTGGTGGCGCTGTGGTCTAAAGCACTGAGCCTCTTGGGCTTGGCGATCAGAAGGTTGGTGGTTCGAATCTGCCCAACAGGGTGAGCTCCCGTTGCTCTGTCCCAGCTCCTGCCAACCTAGCAGTTTGAAAGCAAGCCAGTGCAAGTAGATAAATAGGTATCGCTCTGGCGGGAAGGTAAACGGCGTTTCCGTGTGCTGCTCTGGTTCTCCAGAAGCGGCTTAGTCATGCTGGCCACATGACCCGGAAGCTGTATGCCGGCTCCCTTGGCCAATAAAGCGAGATGAGCACTGCAACCCCAGAGTCGGCCACGACTGGACCTAATGGTCAGGGGTCCCTTTACCTTTACTGCTGTGGTGGGAAGGTAAATAGTATTTCTGTGTGCTCTGGTTTCTCTCACAGCGTTCTGTTGCACCAGAAGTGATTTAGTCCTGCTGGCCACATGACCCGGAAAGTTGTCTGCGGAGAAACGCCGGTTCCTTGGCCTGAAAGCGAGATGAGTGCCGCAACCCCATAGACTTAACTGTCCAGGGGTCCTTTACCTTTACATTTTTACGTCTTATGGGACCATGTGCTACTGGCTGCCAGTGAGTGACGGAGTCCAACTGATAAGAAGATAAGAATCGCTCTGTCAGGCCAGTGGTCCATTTAGTCCAGCATCCTGTTCTGGATGCCTCTTCTGACAAGTTTGCAAGCAGGATCTTACCACAAGTGCCACACCCCCAAGATTCACAGCAGCTGGGATTCAGAGGCCTCCAACAGTTGAGGTTGAACATAGTCAATTAGTAGCCACCAAGAGCCCTCATCTCCATTAATTTGTCTAATCTGCAGAAAAAGAAGGAACATTTTATCATATGTGGTGGGAATGTAAGAAAGTTAAAAAAAAACACTTCTGGGAAATGATATATAATGAGATGAAAAAGATGTTGAAATATACATTTTTAAAAAAACCAGAAGTATTTTTACTTGGTATTATAGGCAAGGATATTAATAGGCAAGATGTTAAATTGTTTTTAATATGCAACAACTGCGGCAAGAGTATTGTTAGCCCAGAAATGGAAACAAGAAGAAATTCCGATGAAAGAAGAATGGCAGACGAAATTAATGGACTATGCAGAATTAGACAAAATGACAGGAAGGATTCAAAACCTGCGGGACCAGAGATTTACAGAAGATTGGAAGAAATATACGAACTATTTGAAGAGCAACTGTAATCAACTCTGCGGATCTCTAAGTGTGCCGGTGTCGGTGGGCATCGGTCGCTGTGATGTTCGGGCAGAAGAAAGCTTTTGAAGCTCCCGAACAAAAGACCAGGAGGGAGAGAACATGCCAGTCGGGCATGTGTCTCTGCCAGGGTCCTACTCGAGTGTAGGCTGAACTCTGGAAAATTCATGAGAAACAAAAGATCTTTGCTGCTGAGGGCCTAGTTAAATTATGGAATGAGCTCCTGCAAGATATAGTGATGACCACCAACTGGGGTGAGTGTAAAAGAAGTTTAGACAAATTCATGGAGAATAATGCTATTGTTGTCTACTTGCTTACCTTGTGGGACATCTTCAGGAGAAGAAAAGGCCAAGGAGTAAACCCCATACAAATCTGGAGTGGGACCCCTAAGTTGATTGGATGGCGCCTTGTACGCCTCCTTCCAGCAACTCCTGCAGCCAAGCTGGTGCCAAACATCTTGCTCTGCTTTCCTTTGGACCACATCGGCGAGGCCAAGAGGAGGGTTTTGTCATAGAATCATAGAGTTGGAAGAGACCACAAGGGCCATCGAGTCCAACCCCTGCCAAGCAGGAAACACCATCAGAGCACTCCTGACATATGGTTGTCAAGCCTCTACTTAAAGACCTCCAAAGAAGGAGACTCTACCACACTCCTTGGCAGCAAATTCCACTGTCGAACAGCTCTTACTGTCAGGAAGTTCTTCCTAATGTTTAGGTGGAATCTTCTTTCTTGTAGTTTGGATCCATTGCTCCGTGTCCGCTTCTCTGGAGCAGCAGAAAACAACCTTTCTCCCTCCTCTATGTGACATCCTTTTATATATTTGAACATGGCTATCATATCACCCCTTAACCTCCTCTTCTCCAGGCTAAACATGCCCAGCTCCCTTAGCCGTTCCTCATAAGGCATCGTTTCCAGGCATTTGACCATTTTGGTTGCCCTCCTCTGGACACGTTCCAGTTTGTCAGTGTCCTTCTTGAACTGTGGTGCCCAGAACTGGACACAGTACTCCAGGTGAGGTCTGACCAGAGCAGAATACAGTGGCACTATTACTTCCCTTGATCTAGATGCTATACTCCTATTGATGCAGCCCAGAATTGCATTGGCTTTTTTAGCTGCCGCGTCACACTGTTGGCTCATGTCAAGTTTGTGGTCAACCAAGACTCCTAGATCCTTTTCACATGTACTGCTCTCAAGCCAGGTGTCCCCCATCTTGTATTTGTGCCTCTCATTTTTTTTGCCCAAGTGCAATACTTTACATTTCTCCCTGTTAAAATTCATCTTGTTTGTTTTGGCCCAGTTCTCTAATCTGTCAAGGTCATTTTGAAGTGTGATCCTGTCCTCTGGGGTGTTAGCCACCCCTCCCAGTTTGGTGTCATCTGCAAATTTGATCAGGAGTCCATCATCCAAGTCGTTGATAAAGATGTTGAATAAGACCGGGCCCAAGACAGAACCCTGTGGCACCCCACTAGTCACTCTTCTCCAGGATGAAGAGGAACCATTGATGAGCACCCTTTGGGTTTGGTCAGTCAGCCAGTTACAAATCCACTGAGTGGTAGCATAGTCAAGATCGCATTTTACCAGCTTCTTTACAAGAATATCATGGGGCACCTTGTCAAATGCCTTGCTGAAATCAAGGTAGGCTACATCCACTGCGTTCCCTTCATCTACCATCTCATATGGGCAGCCCAGGACCTCCAGGCAAACTGCCCAGGCTTGCACCCCTGGGGAGGTCACTTCAGTGTTGTGAATGCAACAATTGACCTCACCACCATATGGGATTTCATTATCTACACACTAAGCATGAGCTGAAGTCAGATGGGATCTCCCAGTGTCATCACTGGGTGACTGGCAATAGATGATGAAGTGTTTCAGATTCCCAGCTGTCCAGCAACAATGCTAACTAAATATCTTCCCCCTTCTTAAATTTGGTTGTTTGGAGGAAATAACAAGAGCAGGTTTTTGTGTGAAAGGACTTGTGCTTCTGGTTCTGACCATAATTTCTTGCAACTCCACAACATGTTCTCAGGGGGAACCCTGGTACTTAAATCTAAGCATGCAACCTCCTGGCAGACAGAATACCAACACGACGGGCAAACTACAAGCGTGGCAGATTTCGCACCTAGTTTGGCAGATCCAGAGGGATTTCCCAATTGCTGTTCAATTTCAGTTTGGCTGAAACCTGCCTTGCCGCCATTAAGATGCCACAGGCATTTCCAGATGGGAGAGTCAATCTCTTCAGGAACACATTTTAACAGCTGCCTGCAAGGCTCAAAGGGGATTTTACAATCTGGGCTCACTAAAAGCCAGTTAACGCCAGAGTCAAACAATGGCAAACAGATCCCCAGCAAGGTAGACAGGCCAGACAGGTTCTCTAGCAAGTGTCCAGAGGCTAGAAGGTCTTAGGTTCCCCATCTCTGATATTGTCTATTCTTGCAGTGACTGCAAGATGCCTATCCTCTAAGCTCCACCCCTTCCCACTAACTCCTCCCCCAGATTAGGAAGCATCAACCCATAGCACCCAAACTCCACAATCCCAATTCCTAAGTTTAGAGTCTCAGGGAGGAGGAGGAGGAGGAGGAGAAGAAGTTTGTTTGTTTGTTGTTTGCTTGCTTGCCTATTCATCCGCCCACTCTGGGTGGCTACCAACACAATATTAAAAACATGATAAAACATCAAACATTAAAAACTTCCCTAAACAGGGCTGCCTTCAGATGTCTTCTAAAAGTCAGGTAGTTGTTTATTTCCTTGACATCAGATGTGAGGGCGTTCCACAGGGCGGGTGCCACCACCGAGAAGGCCCTCTGCCAGGTTCCCTGTAACCTTACTTCTCGCAGGGAGGGAACCACCAAAAGGCCATCGGAGCTGAACGATGGGGGTGGAGATGCTCCTTCAGGGATACTGGGCCAAGGCCGTTTAGTGCTTTCAAGGTCAGCACCAACACTTTGAATTGTGCTCGGAAATGTACTGGGAGCCAATGTGATATGGTCTCAGCGGCCACTCCCAGTCACCAGTCTATCTGCCACATTCTGGTGCCACACAGTGACCTCAGCTAAGTTTCTCAACCCTCTTGCAAGATGGATCATATTTTCCTTTGTTTTGCTACGCCTCTCCTTGTTTCTTAAGTACAAATGGCTGGGTTTTCACTTGTGTGGTTCTCCTCAGGAGGTTCCTTCCAACTTATCCAGCACAACCTCAACCTTTCGTAAGAGAAGAGGCATTTTTAATGAAAGATCCGGGCGGTCCAGAAGTCACAAACCCAGCCAAATAATCAGAAGGGAATTCCTTGCACAAGCGAAGGGAATTATTTGGTCTTGCAGTCTTAAGGCTGGCTTTCCCGTTAGGTCCAGGGCATGTGTCCAAGATGCAAAACCTGGGAGCCAGGGCCTGGCCATCTTTATAATGCAAATATTGACGGGTGTTGAAGGAAACAGCCGTAAAGAAATATTGTCAAAGGTAACCAACGAATTATTGAATTTTGGCTTAGAAGATTGGATCCCAGATGCTACAGGGGCATTCTTCCACCAGGGAGGTGACGTCTGCAGGCCAAAGAGCCACGGCTAATAATTATTTTATTTTTCTGCTATTGGACTCAGGAATTTGCAGGGGACGGTGGAAATATGGAAACACTCAATAGTGGATGGGAATGTCTTATTGTTCAGGAATTGATTGTGTAATAATCCAAACCATGATCCGACGCATGCAGCAAAACTAATAAAGCTATACCTGGCAAGAGCTGGAGACTAAATATTTGCAATATGATGGCCCGGCTCCGGGCACAAAGGCCTCCGTCAGGATAATATTGGAAAAAGATGTAGTGCGGTTTGTGACCAAATCAAAACAGCCCAGAAGGACGGGGATGAGCTGTGTGCAGTGAGATGTTCAGTCCAATGTAGAAGGTGTTGCAACCATTGAGGTTACCAGGTCCAAGCAGCAGATGATGTGTAATGTACACAAGTCAATAAAGGGAGGGAAAGGAGCCATTTATATGTTCAAATATGTTGTTGCTGTTGTTTAGTTGTGTCTGCCTCTTCGTGACCCCCTGGACCAGAGCACACCAGGCACTCCTGTCTTCCACTGCCTCCCGCAGTTTGGTCAAACTCATGCTGGTAGCTTCGAGAACACTGTCCAACCATCTCGTCCTCTGTCGTCCCCTTCTCCTTGTGCCCTCCCATCTTTCCCAACATCAGGGTCTTTTCCAGGGAGTCTTCTCTTCTCATGAGGTGGCCAAAGTATTGGAGCCTCAGCTTCAGGATCTGTCCTTCCAGTGAGCACTCAGGGCTGATTTCCTTAAGAATGGATTGGTTTGATCTTCTTGCAGTCCATGGGACTCTCAAGAGTCTCCTCCAGCACCAGAATTCAAAAGCATCAATTCTTCAGCGACCAGCCTTCTTTAGGGTCCAGCTCTCACTTCCATACATCACTACTGGGAAAACCAGAGCTTTCACTAGACGGACCTTTGTCAGCAAGGTGATGTCTCTGCTTTTTAAGATGCTGTCTAGGTTTGTCGTCACTTTTCTCCCAAGAAGCAGGCATCTTTTAATTTCGTGACTACTGTAATTTTAACTGGGAAGATGCAAATCCCTCTCTCTCTCTCTCTCTCTCTCTCTCTCTTTTTTATAAAATTCTTTTTTCCTTCCTTGAAATTTCTTGGATGTTCCTTATGAATGGGAAGAATCCGCTGGTTGGGATCAGGCTATCTTAAGGATCACCTCCTGTATTGTTCGAGTGA
This sequence comes from Podarcis raffonei, assembly GCF_027172205.1. Classification (NCBI taxonomy): domain Eukaryota; kingdom Metazoa; phylum Chordata; class Lepidosauria; order Squamata; family Lacertidae; genus Podarcis; species Podarcis raffonei. The sequence continues at coordinate 10,148,996 of NC_070605.1, read as the reverse complement.
CATTGACTGTTCTTTCTTATAGTACACCGCTTAGAGATTTCCCACAAAATCATAGCATCATAGAACTGTAGAATTGTAAGGGGTCCAAGGGTCATCTAGTCCAACCCCCCACAATGCAGGAATCTCAGTTAAAGCATCCATAGCAGATGGCCACCCAACCTCTGCTTAAAAACCTCCAAGGAAGCAGAGTTCGTCACCTGCTGAGGGAGTCCATTCCACTGTCAAACAGTTCTAACTGTCAGAAAGTTATTCCTGGTTTGAATTAACTAAATAATGCTTTTTGTTCAATAGGTATCTTTAGTCTTGTAAATTTTCATTATTATTTTTGTCGTGTGTTTTTCCTTTTTCTTTTCTCTCTCTCTTTATTTCTTTTAAATAATACAAATTTATCCTAGAGGTTTGATCATTTGATTATGTATACTGTAATAATATTTTTTAAACCAGCAACTGTGGAAATATTTTTTTATTTGATTATATTACTAATGTAATTACCTGGACGTAGTTGGGGCTGGTTTTTTTTTGGGGGGGGGGAGTTAGGGAAAAACTGTGTTTGCTTGTATTTGATTATATGTTGTTCTTGTAGTCAACTAATAAAATACTTTTTAAAAAGATGTATACTGTAATAACTGTAATAACTATCTTAAATCTAGAAATATCCAATGTAAGATTAGTTTGTGGGTTTTTTTCCTTTGTTTTGTTTGTGTGTGTGTAATGTGTGTTTAAGAAAAGTGAATAAATTTCGAAAAAAGAAAGAAAGTTATTCCTGATGTTTAGTCGAAATCTCCTTTCTTGTCCCTTGAAGTTGCTGGTTCGAGTCCTACCCTCCAGAGCAGGAGAAAACAAGCTTGCGCCGTCTTCCATGGCACAGCCCTTTAGATATTTGAAGATGGTTATCATACCTTCTCTCAGCCTTCTCTTCCCCAGGCTAAATAATAATCATTATAAATTTGATTATGATAATTACAATACTTCCATTATATGATATTGGTTCTTGCACCGGCTGCCTTGCTGCTGCTGTAGATTTAAAATCCTCTCAACTAAATTAAACAGGTATCTCATGAGTGGGAGAGAAAGGGGTTACGGCCGCAGTTGTGCTCCCAACAATGCACAATTGTGGTTCATCACCACCTGTTCTTATAAGCTGCTTTGATGTCAACAGACCACTTGTCGGTCATGAAATCCCGGAAGCGGCAGCTGCATTACATTCCTGGCCAGAGATGCACACCTGAGAGCCTCACAGTCTGGAGAAATACTTATATCACGCCCCTTCACCTCCACAGACTTGCGCAAGAGTGGGGTGTGCATGTGTGCGCCTGTTTGTGCTGATTTGTGTCACAAGGATGCTCATTAAAGGAGCTGTCGGATGTAGGACTCTGCTCTTTGTCAAGCCAAGCTTATGCCTGACTGCAGATATCCAAGCTGAGAATTCAGCGTCAGAACGTAAGAACATACAAACAGCTTGCTGGATTAGGCCAAGGGCCTACCTTGTCCAGCACCCCATTGTCGCAGTGGCCAGCTAGATGCCTGTGGGAAACTGGCAAGCTAAATCTGAAAATAATAGTAGTAGTAGTAATAATAATAATAATAATAATAATCCAGTATATCTGAAGGAGCGTCTCCACCCCCATCGTTCTACCTCAGGTCCAGCGCTGAGGGCCTTCTGGTGGTTCCCTCATTGCGAGAAGCCAAGTTACAGGGAACCAGGCAGAGGGCCTTCTCGGTGGTGGCGCCCGCCGTGTGGAACGACCTCCAAGAAGATGTCAAAGAGAACAACTATCAGACTTTTAGAAGACATCTGAAGGCAGCCCTGTTTAGGGACAGTTTTAATGTTTGATGTATTACGGTATTTTAATATTTTGTTGGAAGCCGCCCAGAGTACTGGGAGCCAATGCAGATCACTCAGGACCAGTGTTATGTGGTCTCAGCGGCCGCTCCCAGTCCCAGTCTAGCTGCCGCGTTCTGGATTAGTTGCAGTTTCCGGGTCACCTTCAAAGGTAGCCCAACGTAGAGTGCATTGCCCCACGTAGAGTCCAAGCGGGAGATAACCTGAGCATGCACCACTCTGGTGAGACAGGCTTTCATCATTTTATTTTCTATAGCTGAAATTCTCTTAATAAAATACTAATTTTTTAAAAAAGCAGAAGTTGGATGGCCATCTGTCACAGGTGCTTTAGTTTAGATTTCTGGATTATCCGATCCTTGGGGTCCCTTCCAACTCTCCAATTCTATGATTCTGTGGCCTGCGACTCCCGTCTGCCGCAGCAAGAATGGCCAATGGCTAAAGATGATAAGAGCTACAGTTCAGTAACATGGACGGCCATGGATTCCCCATGTCTGTTGTATACAGGGAAGGTTCCAATGAGAGTTGCGTGGCAAGTCCCCTCCCCCATGTGAAATGAAGACACCGGACACAGAATTTTAGGTTAATGGGCATAAAAAGGCCACAACTTTATTGATTACAGAATTGGAAGGTATTGGCCTTAGGCATTGGCTCCTATCGACTACCCGGCATGGGGACCGGGGAGGGTTGTCCACAAACCGTGCGAGTCCTGTTGAAGTACGCCAACTAGGATCCCACGGGTGTCACCGCTCTGGGGCGTGCCGGAGGCCCTTACCTCCCTAGGTTTCGGACAAGGCCACGCCCCTCGGAGTCCTCTACCGGACTACCCTTACTTTTGGGGAAGGTGATGGCGCTTCCTTCCCCCCTTCATTTGCATAACAATTGACCCCTGCCAATGCCTAACCACCAATACCAAAATAAGTTGTGACGTTTGCTACGAGGTAGGCGAAAAAACCAAAAGGCTTGAAGTGCGCCAACTTGGAAAAATTCCTACCAGGCCCCTTGCGCCGACCAACCGAAGTCCATAGCAAGGTCAAGGCTAGCTAAACCTAAAGGGAGGGTGGGATGGGAAAACCGCTCAGCTGGAAAGGGGGCAAAGAGGGCGGTCCCCGGTCGTGCCTAGTCTTAAATAGGCTAGGCCACGCCTCCCCGGCCCGCTGATTGGCGGGCCGGGTCGCTGACATGCCCGGGGATTCCCTAACCACGCGGGGGCAAGGGCCAGCCCCCGCGTGTGAGATGTGGGAGGGATTTCTGCCCGCAACCCCCTCTCCTCCCAGGTCGGAAATGGCTTTGCAGCACATTGAGCTCTTGAACTCAGAACCTGCTTGCAGGCATCCCAGTAATTCATCGGTTGGCCACTGCGAGAACAGGATTCTTGGACAGACGGCTTCATCCTGCAGGGCAGTTCTTATGTTCTTACGCATTTCCATTTAAACAATGACTTTTGCTGAGGACTCCCTGCAGAGCTCCAGGCTGTCGATTCCTTTGCAACCGCAGATCTGCAGAGTTGCTGTCGGTCGGATGGGAAGCGATTTCTTCCCCAGACAAAGCCAATTTAAATGTATATGAATTGGCAATTTGCAGGAGGATGAGAAATTGCTAAGGCATGGGAACTGGGTCTTTAGGGAGAGAGGAATCTCGGCTAAATGGGTTCCATCCCCACCACTGTAAGCAAAAAAATGAAGCCCCCCTTTTTTTTTTGCATTTAAGTGCCCTGTTAAGTCACCGGCTTGACAGATACAATCGTTTTAATAACTGATGACCCCTTACGCAGCTGTCTGAGCTCTGCCTGAGCTTCAACATGTCACAGGTTTCCTAGGGCCCTTGATCTAAGATCCGCTCATTGGGAAAGTCTTTCTGACAGACTAAATATTAGCAGATCTTTCTCGCACCGGCGATGAGTCTCATTTCAGGCTCCGATACACTGCTGTCCTGTTGGCACAATCTCCTGATCGCCGCCCCAGCTGAAGAGAAGTCGCTGCATTTGGAAATTATTTGGAGTCAATGGGCATCAGTGTGTGTGTGTGTGTGTGTGTGTGTGTGGTCAAAATGGAAAAGGATGTAAAATTAAGTTTGGATGTGTGGTTGAGGAACCACGTCTGACTGATGGGCCCGTTCTTTAGCTCCCCATCCCCCTGTGGGCTGCCCATCTGTCAATCACCAGACATCACAATTACATCTCTTCTGGAGGAAGAGAGGGGAACCTGCCCCGCTGTATATTGGGGGTGTGTGTGTGGAGAGAGTCTTCTCCTTTAAATTCCTGGGAGTTTACCTTACTGAGGACCTCACTTGGAAAATCAACATAACTCAGGTGGTCAGGAAGGCCCAACAGACTCCATTTCCTCAGGGTCTCGCAAAAGAATACAGTGGTACCTTGGGTTAAGTACTTAATTCGTTCCGGAGGTCCGTTCTTAACCTGAAATTGTTCTTAACCTGAAGCACCACTTTAGCTAATGGGGCCTCCTGCTGCTGCCGTGCTGCCGGAGCCTGATTTCTGTTCTTATCCTGAAGCAAAGTTCTGAACCCAAGGTACTATTTCTGGGTTAGCGGAGTCTGTAACCTGAAGCGTATGTAACCTGAGGTACCACTGTAATGTTAAACAACAACTGATGAACTCCTTTTACTGGTCCACAATAGAAAGTGTCTTTTCATATTGTATCACAGTGTGGTATGCTGGCTTGACAGCCACGGACAGAAAGTCTCTACAGAGGGTGGTGAACACAGCTGTCCCCTGAGCCCGCTAGATGACAACGCAAGGGATTGTTGCCTTAGGAGAGCTAGAAAAATTCTCAGGGACGATTCACAACCTGGCCATCACCTCTTTAATCTTCTACCCTTGGGCAGGAGATATAGAAGTTTAATCAGCCGTACCGACAGGCTAAAAAATAGCTTTTATCCATGGGCTGTTAGGCTGTTGAACGGAAAATAACATAGCGAAATTGACTTGTGAGGTGGTGTGTTGTTCGACAAGAGATTGCGTGTTTGGGGGGGCAGGCTTGTTTAATTTCATTGTACACAGGTTGTACAATGACAATAAAGGTACATAAATATCCCGCTGTACATTGGGGAGGGCTGTGTGGAACGAGTCTCTTCCTTTAAATTCCTAAGAGTTTATCTCAGTGAAGACCTTACCTGGAAAATAAATACAACCCAGGTGGTTAAGAAAGCCCAAGAGAGACTCCATCTCCTCAGAGTATTGCGGAAGAACGATGTCAATCAACATTTGATGATCTCCTTCTACCGTTCCACAATAGAAAGTGTCCTTTCCTACTGCATCACGGTGTGGTACGCTGGTTTGACATCATCTGATAGGAAGTGCCTACAGAGGGTGGTGAACGCAGCACAAGATATTATGGGCTGTCCCGTGAATCCGATGGATGGCATCGCGGAAGAACGTTGCCTCAGGAGAGTGAGGAAAATTATCAGGGATGATTCACACCCTGGCCGGCACAGAGTGGCTGGGGAATGCCGGCTGGATGGGCAGGGTATAAATAAATTATAATAATTTCATGACTGCTGTCACCATCTGCAGTGATCATGGAGCCCAAGAAAGTAAAACCTCTCCCTGCCTCCATTTCTTCCCCTTCTATTTGCCAGGAGGTGATGGGACCAGTGGCCATTCATGCCAAAGGATGGAGGCTCCCTTGGAAGGAAGAAACTGGGCTCCCTTGAGATTGTGCAGGGACCTGGCATCGACTTTCTCGGTTTTCAAGTTTACCTGCCTTGCTGCCAGAGCACTGATCCTAAACGGATGCGTATGAGAGAGCAGCCTTTTTTGGAGAACTTATTTGGGCTTTCGATAATTCGCTTTGGGGAACGGGCAGCGGCCAAGGTTGCCTCATGTCGGGCGCATCAATTTCCCAGCTGTCAGAGTCGAGACAGTGAGCAGGAACCGCAGCCGGGGGTCCCACATGTTCTCCCTGCCGACCTGCATAAGGGGGTGTTTACGACTTATGGATTCCAGGCCAGGTTTCAGGTTTCTTTCGCTTCCTAAGTTCCGTGCCAGTTTCGAGTCCGAATGTTTGTTGGCTCCATCGTCATGGTAGCCAAGGGCGGCCTGATTGTGGAGAGGGTCTGGCCGTCCAACAGGCGAGAGCACTAACCTGGAAGGCCAGGATCACAGCCACTATAGATTTCATTGGGTGGGGGGAAATGGGGGAAATCTAGATTCTGAGCCAAGGACTCCCCCCCCCCATGCAATGGACAAATGAGGTAGTAGAATCCTAGGGTGGTAGAATGAAGAAGAGAAGAAGAAGAGTTTGGATTTGATATCCCGCCTTTCACTCCTCTTCAGGAGTCTCAAAGCGGCTAACAATCTCCTTTCCCTTCCTCCCCCACAACAAACACTCTGTGAGGTGAGTGAGGCTGAGAGACTTCAAAGAAGTCTGACTGGCCCAAGGTCACCCAGCAGCTGCATGTGGAGGAGCGGAGACACGAACCCGGTTCCCCAGATTACGTGACTACCGCTCTTAACCACTACACCACACTGGCTCTCTTCCTCCACCACTGCAGTCATGGGGGACAGAGAGGGGTTGCCATTTTTTAATGTTCACCATGTCGTTTTTCACATACCTCTCTAATGAGAACAAAACCTGAACCTAACATACCATTCCTTGCAGTGTGCGTCCGTTTTCTGGCACGAAGCTTTTACTTAACAGAGAACTGCTCCACATGGGATTCCCCCCACCTACCTGCCATCTCAAGTCTATGGAACCACCTCAGCATTCTATGGGAAATGACACAATGTAGAGCAATGGTCACATTTGCACCAAACGTTTAAAGTGTTATGGTAAAAAAAAAGGTAAAGGCAAAGGACCCCTGGGCGGTTAAGTCCAGTCAAAGGAGACAATGGGGTTGCGGCGCTCATCTTGCTTTCAGGCCGGGGGAGCCAGAGTTTGTCCACAGACACCTTTCCGGGTCATGTGGCCAGCAGGACTAAACCGCTTCTGGCCCACAGAGGACCATGACCGGTGCCAGAGCGCACGGAAACACCGTTTACCTTCCTGCCACAGCGGTAACTATTTATCTACTTGTGCTGGTGTGCTTTTGAACTGCTAGGTTGGCAGGAGTTGGGACAGAGCAATAGGAGCTCACCCCGTCACGGGGATTCAAACCGCCAACCTTCCAATCGGCAAGCCCAAGAGGCTCAGTGGTTTAGACCGCAGCGCCACCTGCGTCCCTAAAGTGTTATGGTACCACTTTAAATGGCTATGTCTTCCCCCAATGACTTATGGGAGCTGTAGTTTGTTAAGGGTGCTGAGAGTTGTCAGGAAACCCGCAGTTCCCCTCTCAGTACTACAATCCCCAGCGTCTTAAAAGGGGTTTTACTCTTTGAGGGGAACGGGGGGGGGGGTCTCCTAGCAACTCAATGAATTATGGTATATGCAGAATTAGGGCCTCCTTTGATAGAGACATAGGATGATGTAAGAACACCGAAGGGACGCGGGTGGTGCTGTGGGTTAAACCACTGAGCCTAGGACTTGCTGATCAGAAGGTCGGTGGTTTGAATCCCCGCGACGGGGTGAGCTCCCGTTGCTCGGTCCCTGCTCCTGCCAACCTAGCAGTTTGAAAGCATGTCATGTCAAAGTACAAGTAGATAAATACGGTAGGTACCGCTCCGGCGGGAAGGTAAATGGCGTTTCCGTGCGCTGCTCTGGTTTGCCAGAAGCGGCTTAGTCATGCTGGCCACATGACCCGGAAGCTGTACGCCGGCTCCCTTGGCCAGTAAAGAGAGATGAGCGCCGCAACCCCAGAGTCGGCCACGACTGGACCTAACGGTCAGGGGTCCCTGTACCTTTACCTTTAACAACACCAAAGAGCCCGCTGGATCAGGCCAATGGCCCTTCTAGTCCAGCATTCAGGACTCAGGTGCCCCAATGGGAAACCCATTTGAGCACAAGAGCTACTCTCCCCTCTTGAGTTTACCAGAAGCTGGTATCCAGAAATATTGCTGCCTCCAGCCATCAATAGTCCTTTCCTCCATAAATTTGCCCAGTTCTCTTTTCAAGCCCTCCAGGCTGGTGGCCATCACTAACTCCAGTGTCAATGAGTTCCACATTTTATCTATGTGTGATTGGATATGAACCTCTTTAACATCGGGACTAAGTGTGATTTTTCTCTCTCTTCTCAATCTACCCTCTCTCTGCTAGCAGGTCTCCCTGACCCTACCCAGGTTTGCAACGAAGGCGGGAAACGGCTGGACATTAGGAATGCTGTAATCCTATTTCTAATCTCTTGCCCCATCTGGGGCCCCCCAGCCGAATACCGCATTATCAATCTGGCCGTCTCCGATGATGGAGAGCACATGGGAATTTCAGATAATGGATTGCAGAAGAGGATGTGAGTTTCCAAATGGTTTTAAGATGCCTGGCATGAAGCTGGGTTTATTTTATTTTTAATCTATCTTTTCTTTTTTTTAAAAAAAAAGGCTGGGAAAAATGATTTGCCAAAAAAGAATAGAGGTGGAAGGAGGAGACAATAAGGGGTGGGGGGAGAGGAGGCCTACACAATATGCAACAAGTTCATGAGGACAAATGGCAAGCAAAGTAGAGCATTGTAAAGGGAAAGGGACCCCTGACCGTTAGGTCCAGTCGGGACCGACTCTGGGGTTGCGGCACTCGTCTCTCTTTACTGGCCGAGGGAGCCGGAGTACAGCTTCCGGGTCATATGGCCAGCATGACTAAGCCACTTCTGGTGAACCAGAGCAGCGCACGGAAACGCCGTTTACCTTCCCGCCGGAGTGGTACCTATTTATCTACTTGCGCTTTGACGTGCTTTCGAACTGCTAGGTTGGCAGGAGTGTAGCCTTATTAGACTTTACCGACAGGTTGGCAGGAGCAGGGACCGAGCAATGGGAGCTCACCCGGTCGCGGGGATTCGAACCGCCAACCTTCAGATCAGCAAGTCCTAGGCTCTGTGGTTTAACCCACAGCGCCACCTGCATCCCAAAAAGTAGAGCATTAAAAATGCCAGAAGAGCTCCTGGTGGGAGATGCATCATGTTCCTTCTGGGGTGGTTTGTCCAGCTTTGGTGCCCAACCTGCCCTCAGCTCTCACCTGTGGCTCCTAGAAGCTGTCAGCAGGCGACAGCAGCCACAATCCAGGGAATGGCTCCAACTGGCCAGCTAAACCAGGTGTGCTGGTCCCATGGGCTAACCGAGAGGCGAGGTCTGAGTCCAGTCCGAGGTCAAAGGTGCAGTATGGAGGCAGTCCAAAGAAGTTGAAGCTGGATGCAGGGCAGGTAGTCGGGTGAGGTCAGGAGCTCCAGCAGGATAGCAGGACAGGGTTCAGGCAGGAACTAACAACTCATGAAGTTGCTCCTGCAACTTGGGACTGGGGCTGGCTGGCCTTTATCTCCTCTGAGGCATAGGGTGGCCCCGATCCTCAGGTGACTCGCCTCTCCTGGCCTGGAGGCAAGCACTCCTCCTGCAGGAACTTAGTTCCCTCCGCCTCTCTGCCCTGAGCCTCTGCAGCTCAGGAGAGGCTGGAGGGTTACCGGACCCAGAGGCAACCTCAGCTTCCTCTGATGGGGCTGAGAATGGAGCACCTGCAGGCAATGGGTCCTCCATCACCTCAGGAGCCAGAACAGACTCAGCTGGTGCCTGCACCTGAGGATCCAGCACAGGTGAGGACCCTTCGGGCTCATGCCCCAGCCCCAGCTCAGCTGGTTCTGGCGGCAGGGAATCATGTGCAGGCTGGGATCCCTCAGGTTCAGCATCCTCAGGTTCAGCAGGCTGGGATTCTCCCAGGCCATCACACCAGGTGAAGATACCCGATGGGTCTCAAACCCTCGGTGGGTTAGGGACTTCCCCTGCATGTGAAGACAGGCTCTGGCAGATTGAGCAGATGAGACCAATAGTGGGTTCATTAGTCAAGAAGGCAGTTTCTGCATGTTATGTACTGATGTTCTCACCCTGGGCCAGCAGGGGGATACTGTAGATAGTTTTCACTCAGGTCTGCATATGCAAATAAGGAATTGAAAGTGACATTCAGTGATTGGATAGTTACAGAAAGTTGTTACTGTTGCATTGTAGCGGAGCTCTGTATAAGCAGGCTGACTGGCCTGTGAATAAACAAGAGCTGTTTGAATAATTGCTGTGTCGTCTGATATGTTCACCCACAACTTAACAGGGTGCACCCGCTATAGAGAGACTTGAGGGGCAGATGGGGCTTGTCCATCTAGGATATGGTTACCAGATTTTTTTTTCAATGAATCCAGGGATACTTTTTTTTTTTTTAAGTAGCAACAGGAAGTCAGCAGTGGGGATGGTGAGGCAAAAGTGTCGAGATTCAAGCAAGCAGAGCCTCCAGCTCTTAGGAATTTGGCCACCCTCCAGGTGCCCGGCTTGAATCCTTACCTCCCCTGCCAGCGTCTGCCGGCAAGATCAAGGGAGGTCTCTTCGGCGATCCTTTTCAAACGTGAAAAGAACACACCACTCCTCCCCCAGGGAGGGGGAATGAGACAGACAGAAATATATCTACATGTCTTTATTTCTGTCTTTCAGCAGTACAGAGAAAACATGTCTGCACACTCTGCTTTCCCAACGCAGAGAGAGAATAAACTCCACCCATGTACTTCCAGTACAGGGTCATGTGCTGCTCTGAGGTAACATCCGGCTCTCAGAGCACTTTACAAACAGTCCCAGTTTCCCACGGGACAATCCAATAACACCCACATCCTGTTTACCATTCCAGCCACCTGGTGCTTGCTTCTGCATTGCTCCTTTTTCGTAACATCCTCCCCCAAAAGAATCAATGCGTGTTGCAGCAAGCAAAGCATGATCCAGAGAAGAAAACAAACAGTTGTTATACACATAACACTCCCCTGTTGTTTCAGTTCCACCCTTGGAACTCCCCGCCACTGGTTTCCCCAGTGTACCTCTCTGGTTGTCTGGTTTCCAAGGAATGAGTGCATCTGCATTACCTTGGCTAGCAACTCTCTGTTGTGTCTTTGTCTCTGACTTAGACACAGCTCCAACCTGTCCTTGGTTGTTTACAACAGCAACACATGCAACAGCTAAGTTAGCAAACTCTTTTGAGTACCTCTTGGGTGGTTGACCCTTTGTAACTCTCTCAGACCTACGTATGAGGTGCTGATCCTCTCTGCTCACTGGTCCAGTCTCAGGACTCTTTGGAGAACTAGTTCCAATGGTAAACAGTGGTTCATCCTTCAGTTGTGAAGGCCTATCTATTGTGTGAGACTTCCTCTCAATGACTGTGACAACTGAGCTCTCCGAGCTATCAGTGTCATCACTTTCTGTACAGCTGAAATCAGTGAAATCATCATCATCTGAATCGTCCTCAGTGGGAAATGTGTGTACTATCACTCTCTCCTGTTCAGGAGCACTCTCTAGAAATTTTGTGAGAATCACCTGACCAGATTCAGACAAAATTACTCTGTAGAGACCCTTTTCATACCCCACAAAAATGCCTCTGGCATTCTTTACTCCATCTGGAGCTTCTGTTCTCACATGAGACCCAAAAACCTTGAAATGGGCAACAGAAGGTTTTCTGTGGAACAGTTTCTCAAAAGGAGAACTTCCCAACTCTTTTGAAACCTTTCTCACTTTCGTATAACAGAACGACATTAGAGACTCGGCCCAGTACTCATGTGGCAGATGTGAACTAAGCAATTGCGCATTCATCCCCTTTTGCAATTCTCTGTTCACCCGTACACAGACACCCCTGTTCCACGCTTCCGCTGAAACAGCAATCTTGTGTCTAATCCCCTTCTTCTGCAGGAACCTCTGGAAATCCTGTAAAAGAAAAATCTGCTTCTCATCTGTGAATAGACAATCAATGTTAGCATCATGCATACTCTTAACTTTGTCACAAAACTCCTGAAACCTCTCCAAGGCTTCCTTTGGCTTTCTCAACACATAAACCCAGACATAGTTAGAGAAATGATCCACACACACAAGATAATATCTTGCATTGCCTCTAGATGGTTCTAGAGGACCAATCACATCAGCATACACCCGCTGAAATGCCCTGTTGACTCCGGTCTTCTTCTTGCTCACACCTGCAAGAGAAACTTGGTTAGACACAGATGAATTACATTCCATGTAATCACTTTGTGCAAAAGTCAACAAATATAGTCCATCCTTTTGTTTGGCAGAAAGATATAACTCTCCATCTTTGTAGATCTCGCAGCTCTCAGCATCGTAGGACAGTTTCAGTCCTCTCTTTGCAATCTGCGAAACACTCAGCAGATTGAACTTCAATTCAGGAACCAAGTAAACATTGTTTATTGTCAAGTCCAGACTCTTAAGATAGACAGTCCCCACGCCGGCCGCTTCTAGCTCCTGACCATTGGCCTGTGTCACAGTGAAGCTTTGCTTCTTAAACGATGAAAAGAGTTCTTTGTGTGGAGACATATGAACTGTCGCGCCCGTGTCAATAACAAACGAGTTCCCAACGTTTGGCGTGGTTCCTTTCGCCATCATAGCTTTTGCAGGTTTCACCGAAGTCTTGGTGTAACCTTTGCCTGACGCCTCAGGCTTTGCTGAGCGGCCCTTCGCTCCTTTTGGCTGACGTGGCTTCTTACAGTTCCGCTGAAGATGCCCAGCCTGTCCACAATTGTAGCATCGGACAGCGTTCAAAGCTAGAGCTTTTTCTCCAGTAGCGTCATCTGCGGGGGAATTAGAACTCCGTTCCTCCCTCCCCCGGTCCTTTACTTCCAGTGCAGCAAGTCTGTCCTGTTCATTCAGAACTACGGCACACACCCTCTCCGCGGTCAAATCTTGTGCCGGGAGGGAACCAAGCTGACTGGCAACCGTTTTGTAAGTCCGATTTAAGCTGTTGATCATCATGAAGCAAAACACTTCCTCCTGCAGACGGAAATTGCGTTCCACCATCTGCTGGCGCAGATATTTCATCTCCGTCAGGTGCGCTTGAACATCTCCATCAGGCACAAGCCTCAGATTGGTCAGCTTCTCAAAATACAGCAATGCTGAAGAACCAGCATCCCTCTGATGTGTTCTTCGTAGCATCTCCCAAATTTCCCGTGCATATTCCAAACCCTGAATATGCACCAATTGGTCATCTGACACACACAGAATTATAGCCGTCCTGGCTTTCAGATTCTGTGACTCCCAACCTCGGGTTGGTGCTGCTGGGATGGGGTTCTCAATCACGTCAAAGACCCTCTGATTCTGCAGCAGGGCCTTCATCTTTATAGACCAAGATGAATAATTGTCATTAGTGAGGGGAGGGGGATAGGGCAAACCTCCCGCCTTCTTGGAATCCATGCTGAATCCAAGGGTCAGTTTTGCACACAATCTCAAGCCAGCTTTCACTTTTCAAGCCAGTAAAACTCCAAAAGTCTTTGTTTACTGCTTCACTGGCAGGCTTGCCTTTGGGCTGTTTTTTCAAAACCCTTGCACAGCTGCGCAGATACACTTTCGATTTCCCAGGCTCTTTTTAGGCCACTCAGTAACTGGCAGACGTTGCCAAGCAACCTGCTCAGGACGGAACTCCTTATCTAAACCACAGGAATTCCTGGTATGCAAGCTTGCCCTCAGAGCTTGTTTTTTTCAAACGCAGCTCTTCCTTGTGAACCAGAAAATAAGCCTTTCTGCGTTCATTTTTTCTAGCCCGAAATGCAGCATACCTTGTGAGCATACACTCCTCTCGGTGTCCAGCTGTCTGTTCTGTTCAGCTTCTGGCTGCAGGCAGACGCTTTCTTTATCTCCTTAGGTGCAGAGGATGGCAACGATTCATCGACCTCTCACCTCTCATGCAGATTCTTATAGATCAGATATCCATCGGTCTGCTACCAGTTGTCGAGATTCAAGCAAGCAGAGCCTCCAGCTCTTAGGAATTTGGCCACCCTCCAGGTGCCCGGCTTGAATCCTTACCTCCCCTGCCAGCGTCTGCCGGCAAGATCAAGGGAGGTCTCTTCGGCGATCCTTTTCAAACGTGAAAAGAACACACCACTCCTCCCCCAGGGAGGGGGAATGAGACAGACAGAAATATATCTACATGTCTTTATTTCTGTCTTTCAGCAGTACAGAGAAAACATGTCTGCACACTCTGCTTTCCCAACGCAGAGAGAGAATAAACTCCACCCATGTACTTCCAGTACAGGGTCATGTGCTGCTCTGAGGTAACATCCGGCTCTCAGAGCACTTTACAAACAGTCCCAGTTTCCCACGGGACAATCCAATAACACCCACATCCTGTTTACCATTCCAGCCACCTGGTGCTTGCTTCTGCATTGCTCCTTTTTCGTAACAAAAAGACCCCGGGCCCAAGCATACATGCATATTGTATAAAGGTGCAAAGCCCTTCTTTCGCACCCTGTGAAACAGAAATGCACAGAGTTTTTTTAAAAAACTGGACAATGGCACGCCGCACACCCATGACTCCTGAGCCTTCCCTGATCTCCTGCCCCCTTCCGCCTTTGTTTTGACAGATCGGGGGAGGCTCAGGAGTCAAGGGTCGGCTGCCATTGCCCAGGAGGGGCACAAGGAGCGCGGTTACTCTGCCAGGCAAGGTGCAAAGCCCTTCTTTCGCACCCTGTGAAACATAAATGCGCAGAGTTTTTTAAAAAACCAGTCAACACCTGCCTGCCTGAGCCTCCCAAGCCTCCCCTGATCTGTCAAAACAAAGGAGAAGGGGGCAGGAGATCTGTACCACCAGACGTCCCCGGTTCCTCTTCGGCAGTGGCGGCGGCAGCGATAATAATCATAATAATAATAATAATAATAATAATAATAATAATAATTTATACCCCGCCCATCTGGCTGGGCTTCCCCAGCCACTCTGGGTGGCTTCCATAAAAACCAAAAATACAGTAAAATATCACACGTTAAAAACTTCCCTGAACAGGGCTGCCTTAAGATGTCTTCTGAATGTCAGGTAGTTGTTTATCTCTTTGACATCTGCTGGAAGGGCATTCCACAGGGCGGGCGCCACTACCGAGAAGGCCCTCTGCCTGGTTCCCTGTAGCTTTGCTTCTCGCAATGAGGGAACCGCCAGAAGGCCCTCGGCGCTGGACCTCAGCATCCGGGCAGAATGATGGGGGTGGAGACGCTCCTTCAGGTCTACTGGACCGAGGCCATTTAGGGCTTTAAAGGTCAACACCAGCACTTTGAATTGTGCTCGGAAACGTCCTGGGAGCCAATGTAGGTCTTTCAAGACCGGTGTTATATGGTCTCGGCGGCCGCCCCCAGTCACCAGTCTAGCTGCCACATTCTGGATTAGTTGTAGTTTCCGAGTCACCTTCAAAGGTAGCCCCACGTAGAGCGCATTGCAGTAGTCCAAGCGGGAGATAACCAGAGCATGCACCACTCTGGCGAGACAGTCCGCAGGCAGGTAGGGTCTCAGCCTGCGTACCAGACGGAGCTGGTAAACAGCTGCCCTGGATGCAGATTTGACCTGTGCCTCCATGGACAGCTGTGAGTCCAAAATGACTCCCAGGCTGCGCACCTGGTCCTTCAGGGGCACAGTTACCCCATTCAGGACCAGGGAATCCTCCACACCTGCCCGCCTCCTGTCCCCCAAAAACAGTACTTCTGTCTTGTCAGGATTCAACCTCAATCTGTTAGCCGCCATCCATCAACTCCTGAAGCCAGCAGAGCCAACTGCACTACCAGGCTGGCTCCGGGCTGCTGAGGCTGCCGCTGCCATGTTTCCTGGAGACAGATTTACAAATCTGGGGACATTATAGGGACGGAAATTTGTCCAGGGACAGATTTGCAAATCTGGGGACTGTCTCCGGGAACCAGGGACGTCTGGTAACCCTAATCTAGGAGAAGGAAAACTCTGATCCTAAACCTCCACTGCCTTGTGGGACAAGAAAAGGCTCAGAAGTCAACCAATCCAGAGTGGAGCCCTTAAGACAGTTGTATGGCACCTTTTTGTTCAGGCAACTCCTGCAGCCAAGCTGGTGGCAAACGTCTTGCTCTGCTTTCCTTTGGACCACATTAATGAGGCTGAGAGGGGAGTCTTGTTGTCTGGGCAGCCCAGGACCTCCATACGTACTGCCCAGGCTTGCACCCCAGCAAGGTCACTCCAGTGCTGTAAACGCAATGCTTTGACTTCACCCCCGGAGGCAGACTCCATTGTCTCTTGAGACAGACAAACGCCAATCCAAATCTGCTTTGGTACCTTATGGTGAAGGGACACGGGTGGCGCTGTGGGTTAAACCACAGAGCCTAGGACTTGCCGATCAGAAGGTCGGTGGTTCGAATCCCCGCGACGGGGTGAGCTCCCGTTGCTCGGTCCCTGCTCCCGCCAACCTAGCAGTTCGAAAGCACGTCAAAGTGCAAGTAGATAAATAGGTACCACTCCGGCGGGAAGATAAACGGCGTTTCTGTGCGCTGCTCTGGTTCGCCAGAAGCGGCTTAGTCATGCTGGCCACATGACCCGGAAGCTATACGCCAGCTCCCTCGGCCAATAAAGCGAGATGAGCGCACAACCCCAGAGTCGGCCACGACTGGACCTAACGGTCAAGGGTCCCTTTACCCTTACTACCTTATGGTGAAGGGCAGGTAGGAAACAAGAACACCAACAATTTCTTCCTACTGCGAGAGTTCCTAATCTTTTGCAGCAATCCCATTTCCACAGCGAGGAGACCCGCGAACATTTCCACAGCTTGGGATCTCACATGTCTTGTGTTACTTTCAGCAGTGAAGCCATTTATCAAACCCCTGAGTAGATTAACATAGCTGGTGCTAGAGGGGATTAAGCCACCACGAAGGCGCTTGTTTACACCATCCGTTATCCTGGGAGAGCAACCTTCCCGAACTCCTGTCAAGTGCTTGATTTGTTTATATGCTCTTGGGGTGAATAAGAGGATAAGGCTGGCAGAAGACTCTCAGCAGCCCCTGCCCAGAACTGGGCGCAACATATACTTGCCCATTCAGCATATAAAGGTGCTGATGTGTGCCAAAGCAATAATAATAATAATAATAATAATAATAATAATAATAATAATAATAATAATTTATTTATACCCCGCCCATCTGGCTGGGCTTCCCCAGCCACTCTGGATGGCTTCCAGCAAAATATTAAAATACAATAATTCATCAAATATTAAAAGCTTCCCTTAACAGGGCTGCCTTTGGATGTCTTTTAAAGTCAGTGAGTGCTCACTGGAAGGACAGATCCTGAAGCTGAGGCTCCAAGACTTTGGCCACCTCATGAGAAGAGAAGACTCCCTGGAAAAGACCCTCATGTTGGGAAAGATGGAGGGCGCAAGGAGAAGGGGACAACAGAGGACGAGATGGTTGGACAGTGTTCTCGAAGCTGATAACATGAGTTTGACTGAACCGCAGGAGGCAGTGGAAGACAGGAGTGCCTGGCGTGCTCTGGTCCATGGGGTCACGAAGAGTCGGACATGACTAAACGACTAAACAACAACAAAGTTGCTTATTTCCTTGACATCTGATGGGAGGGCGTTCCACAGGGCGGGTGCCATTACCGAGAAGGCCCTCTGCCTGGTTCCCCGTAACCTCATTTCTTGCAGGGAGGGAACCGCCAGAAGGCCCTTAGAGCTGGACCTCAGTGTCTGGGCTGAGCAATGGGGATGGAGACATTCCTTCAGGTATGCTGGGCCGAGGCTGTTTAGGGCTTGTTGTGGAATCTCACAACAACCATCAGTCCACCAAAGGGGCTTTTTTCTGGTGCAGGTGATGATTCCATGGCCCTATTCATGTATGCATTTCCTTACTGATTGCATTTCTATCCGACCTGTTTCTCCAAGGAGCTCAAGGTGACATTCATGGTTCTGCCCCACATCAGCTAATTCCCACAACAACCCTCAACATCTGGGTTTCACAATGATGGAGAAGCTCCTTCAGGTATACAGGGCAGAGGTCATAGAATCATAGAATCATAGAATCATAGAGTTGGAAGAGACCACAAGGGCCATCGAGTCCAACCCCCTGCCAAGCAGGAAACACCATCAGAGCACTCCTGACATATGGTTGTCAAGCCTCTGCTTAAAGACCTCCAAAGAAGGAGACTCCACCACACTCCTTGGCAGCAAATTCCACTGTCGAACAGCTCTTACTGTCAGGAAGTTCTTCCTAATGTTTAGGTGGAATCTTCTTTCTTGTAGTTTGGATCCATTGCTCCGTGTCCGCTTCTCTGGAGCAGCAGAAAACAACCTTTCTCCCTCCTCTATGTGACATCCTTTTATATATTTGAACATGGCTATCATATCACCCCTTAACCTCCTCTTCTCCAGGCTAAACATGCCCAGCTCCCTTAGCCGTTCCTCATAAGGCATCGTTTCCAGGCCTTTGACCATTTTGGTTGCCCTCCTCTGGACACGTTCCAGTTTGTCAATGTCCTTCTTGAACTGTGGTGCCCAGAACTGGACACAGTACTCCAGGTGAGGTCTGACCAGAGCAGAATACAGTGGCACTATTACTTCCCTTGATCTAGATGCTATACTCCTATTGATGCAGCCCAGAATTGCATTGGCTTTTTTAGCTGCCGCGTCACACTGTTGGCTCATGTCAAGTTTGTGGTCAACCAAGACTCCTAGATCCTTTTCACATGTAGTGCTCTCAAGCCAGGTGTCACCCATCTTGTATTTGTGCCTCTCATTTTTTTTGCCCAAGTGCAATACTTTACATTTCTCCCTGTTAAAATTCATCTTGTTTGTTTTGGCCCAGTTCTCTAATCTGTCAAGGTCGTTTTGAAGTGTGTTCCTGTCCTCTGGGGTGTTAGCCACCCCTCCCAGTTTGGTGTCATCTGCAAATTTGATCAGGATGCCCTTGAGTCCATCATCCAAGTCGTTGATAAAGATGTTGAATAAGACCGGGCCCAAGACAGAACCCTGTGGCACCCCACTAGTCACTCTTCTCCAGGATGAAGAGGAACCATTGATGAGCACCCTTTGGGTTCGGTCAGTCAGCCAGTTACAAATCCACTGAGTGGTAGCATAGTCAAGACCGCATTTTACCAGCTTCTTTACAAGAATATCATGGGGCACCTTGTCAAATGCCTTGCTGAAATCAAGGTAGGCTACATCCACTGCGTTCCCTTCATCTACCAGGCTTGTAATTCTGTCAAAAAACGAGATCAGGTTAGTCTGACATGACTTATTTTTCAGAAATCCATGCTGACTATTGGTGATCACAGCATTCCTTTCCAGGTGCTCACAGACTGTTTGCTTAATGATCTGCTCCAGAATCTTCCCTGGTATTGATGTCAGACTGACTGGGCGGTAATTATTTGGGTCCTCTCTTTTCCCCTTTTTGAAAATAGGGACAACATTTGCCCTCCTCCAGTCTGCCGGGACTTCGCCTGTTCTCCAGGAATTCTCAAAGATGACTGCCAGTGGTTCTGAAATCACATCTGCCAGTTCTTTTAATACTCTTGGATGCAGTTCATCTGGCCCTGGAGACTTGAATACATCTAGACTAGCCAAGTATTCTTGTACTATCTCCTTAGTTATTCTGGGCTGTGTTTCCTCTGCTGAATCATTTGCTCCAAATTCTTCAGGTCGGGCATTGTTTTCTTTATCGGAGAAGACTGAGGCAAAGAAGGCATTGAGGAGTTCAGCCCTTTCTGTGTCCCCTGTTTGCATTTCACCATCTTCTCCTCTGAGTGACCCCACTGTTTCTTTGTTCTTCCTTTTGCTACGAACATACCCATAAAAGCCTTTTTTGTTGCTTTTAACCTCTCTAGCAAGCCTGAGTTCATTCTGTGCTTTAGCTTTTCTGACTTTGTGTCTACACGTGCTGGCTATTTGTTTGAATTCCTCTTTCGTGGTTTCCCCCCTTTTCCATTTTTTGTACACATCCTTTTTTAATCTTAACTCAGTTAAAAGTTCTTTAGATAGCCACCCTGGCTTCTTTAGGCACCTTCCATGTTTCCGTCTCATTGGTATTGCCTGAAGTTGTGCTTTTACTATCTCCCTCTTAACAAAGGTGATTTAGGGCTTTCAAGATCAGCACCAACACTTTCAATTGTGCTCAGAAAAGTACAGGGAGCCAATGTAGGTCTTTCAGGACCAGTGTTATGTGGTCTCGGCGGCCGCTCCTACTCACATTCTGGATTAGTTGTAGTTTCTGGGTCACCTTCAAAGGTAGCCCCACGTGGAGCACATTACGATAGTCCAAGTGGGTAAAGGTAAAGGTAAAGGTAAAGGTAAAGGGACCCCTGATCATTAGGTCCAGTTGCGGACGACTCTGGGGTTGTGACGCTCATCTCGCTTTACTGGCCAAGGGAGCCGGCGTACAACTTCCGGGTCATGTGGCCAGCATGACTAAGCCGCTTCTGGCAAACCAGAGCAGCGCACAGAAACGCCGTTTACTCTCCCGCCAGAGCGGTACCTATTTATCCACTTGCACTTTGACGTGCTTTTGAACTGCTAGGTTGGCAGGAGCAGGGACCGAGCAACGGGAGCTCACCCCGTTGCGGGGATTCGAACCACCGACCTTCAGATCAGCAAGTCCTGGGCTCTATGGTTTAACCTACAGCGCCACCCACGTCCCTGTCCAAGTGGGGGATAATGCTAATTGGAGAGCCGGTGCAGTGTTTAGGGTTTGAACCAGGGTGACCTTGGCTTAGGTCTTTGCTCAACCTTGAAACTGCTGGCATGGCATATAACAGCCCTGCTGGATTAGCCCACTGGAGTCCTTTACTTTACTTTACCTTTACCTAGTTGAGAAACATAGGACTGGTGGACATGCCTTTTCCTAACTTGTAAGTGTACTTTTGAAAATAAAGAGTTAATTCTTCACTCTGGACCTTCTTTGCCTGACAGCAGCGTGACATCTAATTAGTCAATGAAGTGGACTAATTGCCTCTTTAATTCCAATTATCTCTGTTAAATACAGAGTCCTTCACCCCATGAATGGTGATGAACATAGCCTGGGGCCTTTAGAAGACGCCCAGCTTCTCCAGAATAAGTCTTTGGAGAACTTCCAACTTTTGCTCTTGCGAGCAAAACCTGACTCACAGTTGGATGGTTGGCCTGTTATTAGCGGGTATATCCAACCACCTGGGACTGCAACTGCCAAATCAGTGCAACCCCCCCCCCCAAAAAAAAACCCCAAACCAAAACCAACCCTCTCCTAGCTATCCGCCAGACACTTCTGGGCCAGCTTGTCTTCATGAAATATTTTCAAATAACTCATTGTCATTCTTTCTCTCTGCCCCCTCCTCCCGCGCCATTCCTTTCCTCCGCTTCTCTTTCCAAGAAATTGATTGGCTAATAAATCTGAGCATCAGTTCTGCACGTCCAGCTCTACGGACATGGACTCGACATTATTTGCAGCGTGTCTGCGTAGATTTCCTGAGGCTGCCAGATCTTGAGGTCCATCAGCCTGCGGGATTGCTGTTGTAAATCAGGTGTGCTCAGCCCAAGAGAGGCTGAGAACAAGGTACTTCCACGGTCTTGACGATGGTGAAAACTGATCTTTCTCTCTCTCTCATCTGTCTCCTAGAATTGTAGAAACAGAGTTGGAAGGGATCCCGCCCAGGGATCATGTGCAGCGCAGGAATCACAGCTAAAGGATCCAACCACATATTAAAAACCTCCAAGGAAGGAGAGTTCACTATCTTCCAAGGGTGACCGTTCTACTGTCGAACAGATTTTGCCTTCAGAAGGTTCCTCCTGATTTTTTTTTAATTAGATTTTCCACAATAATAACAAAAACCACAAAGCAGAATGATACACCAAAACAGGAAAAAAAGAAAAATACATCAATGAATGAAAAAAGGGGGGGAAAGGAACAATAAACAGATAAACAATAACAACAAACTTAATTCTTTACAAATCCAACCTTTTAAACATCTTGGTTGACTTCCTCAAATCCCTCCCTTCTGAGTTTCCTTGTAATTAAAGGTAACAGCTTTCCAATATCATTATTAAACTAAAACAATTTCCAATTTTAGTCCATCTTATTCACATTTCTTAATCCCATTTATTTAATTATAACTTAGTTTAATCCTAGGCCTATTTGTTTCTTTCAAGTAATTTTTAATTTTTTATATTACAATATTTGTTCAAATAGTCCTTAAATTTCCTCCAGTCCTCTTGAAACTCCTCTTCTTTCTGGTCGCGGATTCTTCCAGTCAGGTCAGCTAGCTCCAAAAAGTCCATCATCTTCATCTGCCAATCTTCCACTGTTGGTAGTTCTTGTGTTTCCCAATTTTTAGCAAGTAATATTCGGGCGGCCGTTGTGGCATACAAAAATAATTTAACATCTTCCTCCTGATGTTCCTCCTGATGTTTAGCCAGAATCTTCTTTATTGCCATTTCAAAGCACTGGTTTGGGTCGGGGGGTGATGAACTTTATTGGCTCTGTGGACCAGCTGCAGAAAATGGGCAGGACACGAATTGACAGCACTGGCGGAGGAACAGGGGTGTGTGGGGAGCACATCACCCCCGGCAGCACAATCCCGGTGGGATGCCATCGCTGCTGCCCCCCACCCTGCGCTGGGAGCCATGCCCCCACAGGCGGTGCACCGCTCCCCAAGGAGGCGTGCCACACCCCTGCGGGCAGCATGTCACACCCTGGGAATAGGTGCCACGCCCCAGGGATGTGTGCCACACACCCAGGAAATGTGTCAGCCATGCCCCTCCTGCTCTTCGCTCCCCCCCCCCGCAGGAGCTTGAAGCTCCGCCACTGTTTGACAGGTGGGTTGTTCTGCCCATCTGTCAAAATCCCTTGTGTGCACAGGTGTCGGGTGCATGAGGATCAGTGGCGTAGCGTGGGTTGTCAGCACCCGGGGCAAGGCAAGTAATTTGCGCCCCCTAACCCGTGGATTTGCGCCCCCTAACCCGTGGATTTGCGCCCCCTAACCTGTGGATTTGCCCTAACCCCAGATGTTGCGCCCGGTGCGGCCGGCCCCCCCTGCACCCCCCACGCTACGCCACTGATGAGGATCATTCCCAGAGCTGTGCTTCTGAATCCCAGTCTGTGGAAACCACAGAGGAAGAAGAGGAAGAAGAGGAAGAAGGAAGGAGGAGGAGGAGGAGGAGGAGGAGGAGGAGGAGGAGGAGGAGGAGGAGGAGTTTGGATTTGATATCCCGCTTTATCACTACCCTTAGGAGTCTCAAAGCAGCCAACAATCTCCTTTCCCTTCCTCCCCCACAACCAACACTCTGTGAGGTGAGTGGGGCTGAGAGACTTCAGAGAAGTGTGACTGGCCCAAGGTCACCCAGCAGCTGCATGTGGAGGAGCGGGGAAGCAAACCTGGTTCACCAGAGTACGAGTCCACCGCTCTAAACCACTACACCACACTGGCTCTCTTGTGAGTTCTCTTGTGCTCAAATCTTGCTTGCGGGTTTCCCAAAGGCATCTGGTCGGGATTGGCCATGGTCCCAATCCAGCAGGCTCTTCTTATGTGTCAGAGGGAAGGAAGATCTGCATTCTGTTGAAGCCATAAGCTTTGGAAAGGTCTCTTTATGTTCATGACATGCTTTCCTTGGCTAGCGGGGAAGTAGCAGTAGCTCACCGGCGGATGAGTTTACCTTTCAACTGTCCCCCACTTTGGACTTCAGGGAAGGAAGAAATTATATTTCCTTCTTGTCTGGTCGTGACCTTCCTTGTCCCGGGTGGGATTTTTCTGCCAAGCCACGACCAGGACAAAAACAGATCACCAGATGGCCACGAAGAAAGAGAGGGGATCATTCTCTTTCGAAGTCTCCTCTTTCTCTCTCCTTCACTGCCTTACTTTATGAACTCCTGAAATTTATGGCAGAGTTCTGGTATGCTGTATTCCCTCATCCCATCGCTCTCTGCACCGGTTTGCGCGTTGTTTGTTGTTTTAAGAATCAGAAAGAGATTCCCCGGGAGGAAAAGGCAAGTTAATATTCGGAGCCTTCGCCTATTTCCTTCAGGCCCTGAGCAAATATTCCATTGACTTGAATAGAAGCAGGAGCAAACCCATATATCAGTGTCTGGTTTAAACCATATTGCATGCGGGTAATGTTGAATTATGGACCCCGCTGTGCTGCCCTCCAAGGAGAATCAAAATCAAAATGAATATCTTTTTTTTTAAAGAAACCTCAGGCACCTGATATTTATGCAAATGTTTAAATAAATAAACAAGCATGTGTAATTAATTTTTTCTAATGATTTACGACCTGAGCCATAGAAATTTGATTACCCCTCCAGCATTTGAAGAGATGAGTTGAGCAGACAGTAACATAACTTTAAATGGTTTCCAACGAGATTAATTGCTCTTATTAGCATTTGTTATGTTAATTTATTAGGCACTGTTCCCCCCCCCCCCGTGAGAGGCGACTCCAAATAACTTACAAAATGCCATGGACTTGCGGGAAGCCGACGAGGGTGTACTGGGGTAAAGGGAGCCGGGATTTGACTCGGGAGAGGGGGGCAGTATTTTGGGGGACTTGTACGCGGGTGGCACTGTGGGCTAAACCACAGAGCCTAGGGCTTACCGATCAGAAGGTCAGCGGTTCGAACCCCCACGACGGGGTGAGCTCCCGTTGCTCGGTCCCTGCTCCTGCCAACCTAGCAGTTCGAAAGCACGTCAAAGTGCAAGTAGATAAATAGGTACCGCTCTGGCGGGAAGGTAAACGGCATTTCCGTGTGCTGCTCTGGTTCGCCAGAAGCGGCTTAGTCATGCTGGACACATGACCAGGAAGCTGTACACTGGCTCCCTTGGCCAGTAAAGCGAGATGAGCGCCGCAACCCCAAAGTTGGCCACGACTGGACCTAATGGTCAGGGGTCCCTTTACCTTTTTATCAGCCTGAAGGCAAGAATTAGAGGCAGGGGGAGCTTCAGAGATGGAGGAAGAGGCTAGTCAGGCAAAGGAAGGGCTGGCTGCTTACACATCCCACACCACTGTCTCCCAGAACCAGGAGAGAATTATGACCACTTCCACGCAGTTGCAGTCTCTGGCTATGTGGGGGCAGCCCATCGGGAAAAGGTACATAAACTGATGGAGGAGGAGTGGTCCCCAATTGCTGCAACAGTGTTGGTGCTGACCTTTAAAGCCCTAAATGGCCTCGGCCAGGTGGACCTGAAGGAGCATCTCCACCCCCATCGTTCAGCCCGGACACTGAGGTCCAACTCTGAGAGCCTTCTGATGTTTCCCTCCCTGCGAGAAGTGAGGTTATAGGGAACCAGGCAGAGGGCCTCCTCAGTAGTGGCACCCGCCCTGTGGAACGCCGTCCCATCAGATATCAAGGAAATAAAGGACTATCTGACTTTTAGAAGACATCTGGAGGCAGCCCTGTTTAGGGAAGCTTTTAATATTTGATGAATTATTGTATTTTAATATTTTGTTGGAAGCTACCCAGAGTAGCTGGGGAAACCCAGCCAAATAGGTGGGGTATAAATAATAGGTTGTTGTTGTTGTTACATTGACCAAACCAGTTTCCAAAATATATACCATCTCCAGGCAAGAAAGGGGCATTATCAGAGTTCAAGCCAGGAAGAAACAGACAAGGAGGCTGCAAAGCAGGGCATAAGGAGATCAGGTCATGGCTTGGGAAGGTTCCCGGGGGCCACAGAGTCACAGAGGGCCGTATCTGGCCTGATATGCCCTGTCCCTGATTTAGGACATCTAAGTTCCACACTAGCTTAGGAAGCTGCCTTCAACGTGCCTCCTCTGCCCCCTTTCTTTAAATATCTAGGTAAGTTTCAAAGCGAATCGAACCATCACCATTTCCGCAGCAAACCCCATGCATCACTACTGGGAAAACCATAGCTTTTACTATACAGACCTTTACGCCGCCCCCCCCCCGAGCTTTGTGCCATTTTGTCCCCTCCTCTCCCCCTTAACCACCTCCAGCCCTTCCGAGCGAGCACAGAAACTCTGGCAGCAAAACCCATCCGTCAAATTGGCAACATGGAGAGGAAGCGACCTCTGACACCGGCTTAAAATGAGCCTAGATGAGTCTCCAAAGGAGGAGGGGGGAGCCAGCAGGCTGCGCGATCCCCCCTCCCACCCCCCCAAAAATCTTCCCAGCCATCCCCCACCCCACCCCGTCCCGCTGGCCCAAAAATGTAATGAATAAAAAGCCAACATTTGGTTGCCATTACCGGTGATTAGGGTAAGCTGTTTTAAAATATGAAGTGGGGGAATTTATCTTTATTTCCTAGGACAGCCCAGATGAAGACAGCACAGCCCCATCTCGGTTTCCCGAGCTGTCTCAGTTTTCAATCATTTTTCTAACCAGCTTCGTCAGATATTCGTCTTGCTTGGCTAAAAACTCCCAGCTAGACCCAAGGCTGGTGCAGTCTAGGCGGAGGCATTGATTGGTTATCTGCTGTGGTTTAGATGGCACAGGGATAACGGACACAGGTATAGCAAGAGAAGATGAGAAAATATTCCTCTATGCTACAGGAGCAGCAAGGATCCTAATGGCTAAAAACTGGAAAAAAGAAACCGTGCCAACAAAAAAGAAATGGCAAGACAAACTGTTTGAGTACATAAAACTGGCTAGATTAACAGGCAATTGGAGATCACGCTAGACAAGAGTTTCAAAAAGCATGGGGGAAATGCAGTGAATAATTCACAAAACAATGCCCTAAAATACATACCTGGATTAATGTCTGCAGGAGACTTTGTGGATATTTAAGTTATATTTAGAAAAATCTTAATAATTATTCATAAAAGAAATAGTTTATAAGAAGTAAATAAGGAGACAGCATCTTAAAAAGCAGAAACATCACCTTGCCGACAAAGGTCCGTATAGTTAAAGCTCTGGTTTTCCCAGTAGTGATGTATGGAAGTGAGAGCTGGACCATCAAGAAGGCTGATCGCCAAAGAATTGATGCTTTTCAATTATGGTGCTGGAGGAGACTCTTGAGAGTCCCATGGACTGCAAGAAGATCAAACCTCTCCATTCCTAAGGAAATCAGCCCTGAGTGCACACTGGAAGGACAGGTCCTGAAGCTGAGGCTCCAAGACTTTGGCCACCTCAGGAGAAGAGAAGACTCCCTGGAAAAGACCCTGATGTTGGGAAAGATGGAGGGCACAAGGAGAAGGGGATGGCAGAGGACGAGATGGTTGGACAGTGTTCTCGAAGCTACCAGTATGAGTTTGACCAAACTGCGGGAGGCAGTGGAAGACAGGAGTGCCTGGCGTGCTCTGGTCCATGGGGTCACGAAGAGTCGGACACGACTAAACAACTAAACAACAAACAAAATAAGGAGGCCTGATACAGGATAAAGGATATCTTTTATTTGGTTGTTTGTATTGTTGTATGCTATGCTCACTGTATGTTATGTTCACGTTTAATGAGGGCGGATTTGTGTATTCGGGGAGGGGGGTTTATGTTATGTTGTAAATGAAATTCCAATAAAAATTTACAGTGAAGGAAAAAAAGGATGGCACAGGATGCCATAGAATTGTAGAACTGTACAGTTGAAAAGGGACACAAGGGTCATCTAGCCCAACCCCATGCAATGCTTGAACCCACGACCCTGCGATTAGGAGTCACCTGCTCTGCTCCCTGAACAGCAATTTCCTGGGGTAGGGGGCAGTGCCGGATTTAAAGGTAAAGGTAAAGGGACCCCTGACCATTAGGTCCAGTCGTGGCCGACTCTGGGGTTGCGGTGCTCATCTCGCTTTATTGGCTGAGGGAGCCGGCGTACAGCTTCCAGGTCATGTGGCCAGCATGACTAAGCCGCTTCTGGCGAACCAGAGCAGCGCACGGAAACGCTGTTTACGTTCCCGCCGGAGCGCTACCTATTTATCTACTTGCACTTCGATGTGCTTTCGAACTGCTTTAACCCACAGCACCACCCGTGTCCCGTGCCGGATTTACGTATAAGATAAACAAGCTGTAGCTTAGGGCTCCACTCTGTTCTTAACCTGAGGTACCACTTTAGCTAATGAGGCCTCCCGCTGCCGCTGCATGATTTCTGTTCTCATCCTGAATCAAGGTTCTTAACCCGAGGTACTATTTCTGGGTTAGCGGAGTCTGTAACCCGAAGCGTATGTAACCTGAAGCATCTGTAACCCAAGGTACCTCCACACATATTTAGAATCTTTTTAAAAAGACTGGAAACCCTGTTTAGTCTATATAAAAAAGTTATTTCCCATATGCAAAGATCACAGTGGGGTTTGAAGTATAAGAAAACAGTGTATATCAACATGTTAGAGAGGGTGAAACTAGATTGGACAGAACCTTAAAATGCAATTGTATGTAATTTGAGTTATAAACATTTGGGTGAGTGGGAAGTCACTAGTTTTGTCAAACTGTAATATAATTGTTAAGTAACAAATGCAATTTTCTATACGGAAAAAAAGAATAAAATATTATCACAAAAAAGTGAGAAGCTTTTTCTAGCTAGAGGTACAATGCACACACTGGACTAGAAACATGCAAAGCCGAGATTTACAACATATTGAATCCTGTGGCCAATGCGTTTTGGGAGGCAATAATGGGACTTCAAAGTCTTCAAATCCCTAACCTGGACTTTCTTCTGTGTTTGAAACAATGCAGATGGTGGAATTTGAAAGTGGCCGATCCTGGGGCATTTGGGGGAGGATGAGGTGGGGTAAGATCCTGCTCTCGTATAACTTAATTAACTAATCCATTGTTAGCCGGGCTCAGCTGAAACTGAACATGTGCAGCTAGCACGAAAAACTGACCTGCCTTTGGCTGCTCTGGGATTTTGGAACGTAGCGAATGTTTCTGCCGCGAGGACAAATCCATTCAGCGTGGAAGAGAGTTGAGGGGTCAAGACATCAGGGTGCCGTGATGTATTGGGAGCCCTGCTCTGGTTACTCTGACGGTGGGGGAGAGGATGAAATTTATTCTCCCGCTAAGACTCTTGAAACCAGAGAGGTTATACTGACGTGGTGTTAGCTCATAGCATGGAATCCTATCTAGCCTGGAAGGGGAGGAGGGACACCCCAGAGGTTCCTAAAACCAGGGTCCTGTTTTCATCTGTGTTTTATTCCTTGTATCCTTGTACACCACTTAGAGATTTTAAATATCCAGTCCTTTGGAAATGCTGATACAGTCATACCTCATGTTGTGAACGCTGCGGGTTACGTCTTTTCAGGTTGCATCCCGCGGCGACCCGGAAGTACAGTAGTACCTCGGGTTAAATACTTAATTCATTCCGGAGGTCCGTTCTTAACCTGAAATAGTTCTTAACCTGAAGCACCACTTTAGCTAATGGGGCCTCCTGCTGCCGCTGTGCCGCTGGAGCACGATTTCTGTTCTCATCCTGAAACAAAGTTCTTAACCTGAAGCACTTTTTCTGGGTTAGCGGAGTTTGTAACCTGAAGCATATGTAACCTGAAGCGTATGTAACCCGAGGTACCACTGTACCGGAAAGGGTTACTTATGGGTTTTGCCGCACGCACATGCGCAGACATGCAAAATGACGTCACGCACATGCGCAGAAAAGCACTGCAGAAGCAGTGACTCGCGGCCCACGCATGTGCAGATGCGCAGACACGGGGTGCGTTCCGTTCAGGTTGTGAATGGGGCTCTGGAACGGATCCCGTTCGCAACCAGAGGTACCAGTGTATGTAAACAAGCAAGCAAGCATTCTTGGAACAGCCCTGCAATTTTCAAACCAATGATCACACACACAGACCCCACCACCATTCCTTATTCCTCAAAGGTTTGCTCCAATGTCATGAAGTCAGAGGGGCACTAGGCTAGTCTTCTAAATGCCCCTGGTAAATTAGAGCTGTTGTTGTTTAGTCGTTTAGTCGTGTCCGACTCTTCGTGACCCCCTGGACCAGAGCACGCCAGGCCCTCCTGTCTTCCACTGCCTCCCGCAGTTTGGTCAAACTCATACTGGTAGCTTCGAGAACACTGTCCAACCATCTCGTCCTCTGCCGTCCCCTTCTCCTTGTGCCCTCCATCTTTCCCAACATCAGGGTCTTTTCCAGGGAGTCTTCTCTTCTCATGAGGTGGCCAAAGTATTGGAGCCTCAGCTTCAGGATCTGTCCTTCCAGTGAGCACTCAGGGCTGATTTCCTTCAGAATGGATCGGTTTGATCTTCTTGCAGTCCATGGGACTCTCAAGAGTCTCCTCCAGCACCAGAATTGAAAAACGTTAAAGTATTAAAGCCTGGAGCCACCTTCCCAAAGCTCTGTATGCTCACATGCGCAGCGTTGGGACACACCTTCGCCCACCAATCACCTTCGCAAGCTGGTGCATCTGGCCCTAACTGTGCTCTTATGAAAAATTTCACGACACGCCACTGCGAAAGAAGTACTTATCCATGCAGTGCGTTGTTGTTGTTGTTTATTCAACTTATACACTGCCCTATACCAGGAGGTCTCAGGGTGGTTCACAACAGGACCACAAAATATAAAATCAAACCAAAAACAGTAACTCAATAAACACCTGCCCCTCCAAAAAAAGCCACTTTCTAAAAGGGCGTGGGATGTCAATAAGATCAACCAAAGGCCTGGTCAAAAAGGGATGCTTTTGCCTGGCGCCTAAAGGTATGTAATGAACGCACCAGGCGAATGTCCCTGGGGAGAGCATTCCATAAATGGGGAGCCACTGCAGAGAAGGCCCCGTTCCCTTGTTGCCACCCTCCAGACCTCTCGAGGAGGTGGCACATGAAGGAGGGCCTCAGAAGATGATCTCAGGGTCTGGGTAGGTTCATAGGGGAAGAGGTAGTCCTTGAGGCATTGCGGTCCTGAGCCATTTAAGGCTTTGTAGATCAAAACCAGCACTTTGAATTGGGCTCGGAAACTAATTGGTAGCCAGTGCAGTCGGACCAGGATCGGTGTAATGTGCTCAGACCGTCTTGCTCTAGTGAACCATGGCAATCCCTCCCACAGTAAGATGTCATTAAAAGGAAGCACATAGATAAAATATGCAATTTTCTCCAGCAGGAGGCAGTGAAGAGCCACCAACCTGGGCATATTAAAACGGGGGCAGCCTATTTCTGAAATGATGGTGTTGGGGTGTTAGGGGTGAGGTCCCCAACTCAGATATGAGATTCTGAGTTTAATCCAGAGACTTTTTGCTGCAACCCAAGCTCTCTTGGGTCTCCACCCCCATCGTTCAACCCGGACACTGAGGTCCAGCTCCAAGGGCCTTCTGGCGGTTCCCTCCCTGTGAGAAGTAAGGTTACAGCGAACCAGGCAGAGGGCCTTCTCGGTGGTGGCACCTGCCCTGTGGAACCTCCTCCCATCAGATGTCAAGGAAATAAACAACTATCCGACTTTTAGAAGACATCTGAAGGCAGCCCTGTTTAGGGAAGTTTTTAATGTTTGATGTTATTCTGTTGGGAGCTGCCCAGAGTGGCTGGGGAAACCCAGCCAGATGGGCAGGGTATAAATAAACCATCATCATCTCTTGGATAACAGCTCCTAGGGTTTGATTCAGAGCTAGCCTGGTTTAAATGGATGGTGTCAACATGCCCTGAAATTGCTTCTCTCAGTTTTCCAATCTACATGGCTAAGAAATCTCTGCAGACCTGTGATGGCCTAATGATGAAATGTATAACCATAACTGTCAGCAGTCTGCAGTTCTGATATTTTTTTTGAAAAAAATCCTCTCGCAAGCATCTTCCCTGATTGCTCCTGGCACCGATGTGCTGCCTTCTGCAAGTGAGATGTGTGGTCCCAGCCAAGTTGGGGTGTCAGGAGAAGGTCAGCTTGAATCATATTCTTGAATCCTGCAGGCCATTGGGCTTCCTCTCAGCTCCCTGGAGGAAAGACACAATTGGTAGAACTGGGAGGAGCACCTTGGAAAACGAGGGATGGATGAAGCAGTCCGTTTCCTGTCCAATGGCATGTTTGCTCACTCAATAAGTCTGTTCTGTCACCTTTCACGCTAACCTGCAATTCGATTGGTTTTTTAAAATTAAAAATGCATGAAAATCTTCTTCTTTCTTTGGCGATCCCTCATAGCCGAGTAAGATTGTCTTCCATAAACACAGTTTTAAGAACGAGTCCGTAAGTGACTGTGGAGGCCAATTCTGGATCCACACGTCCTTCCACAGGGGGGACATTGGTTTCCAGGTGGGAGTTGATCACGGTGTGGATTTGCCAAGCCTGCCTTCCTCTTCGCACGTTTCTCCCTTGCATCCTGAGTTCGTGTCTTCATAGCCCATGACACCTTTGGTAAAGGCTGTTCTCCAACCGGAGCTCTCTCAGGCCTGTGTTTCCCAGTTGTCGGTGTTTATACTACATTTTTTTCTATTTGCCTTGAGACAGTCTTTATTTATTTTTTTAAAAGATTTTTATTAAAGTTTCAAAAATTATATAAAAACAAAACAAAACAAAAATACAAACAGACAAAAGTAAAAACAAGTATACTTTCAATCCCTTATTTTCTTGTAACTTACTTCCCCGACTTCCTCATACCTCCCCTTTCTGTATTCCAATTTCTAATTTATTAATTCAGCAAATCCTTTCCCTTAATTTTCATTTAATTTTTGACCTTTCTTTTCTTTTTGCTTATCCATTACAGCTGGAAACCACGTAAGTTCTAAACCAGCGTCATTCTAACATTCATTAATTTTGCAATGTTTCTTAAGATAGTCCTTAAATTTCTTCCAATCTTCTTCCGCTGTCTCTCTCCCCTGGTCTCGGATTCTGCCAGTCATTTCTGCCAGTCCCATATAGTCTATCACCTTCATCTGCCATTCTTCCAGGGTGGGTAGGTCTTGTGTCTTCCAATACTTCGTGATAAGTATTCTTGCTGCTGTTGTAGCGTACATAAAGAATGTTCTATCCTTCTTTGGCACCAATTGACCGACAATACCCAAGAGAAAGGCCTCTGGTTTCTTCAGAAAGGTATATTTAAATACCTTTTTCAGTTCATTATATATCATTTCCCAGAACGCCTTAATCTTTGGGCACGTCCACCAAAGGTGAAAGAATGTACCTTCATTTTCTTTACATTTCCAACATTTATTATCAGGCAAGTGGTAAATTTTTGCAAGCTTGACTGGGGTCATGTACCACCTATAAATCGCCTTGAGACAGTCTTTAAACCTCTGTTGTTGACCACCAGCATTACGCTTTCTATTTTTAAGTTCGGAATAGAGTAGTTTCTATGGAAGATGATAACCAGGCATCCTCACAACATGACCAGTCCAACGAAGTTGATGTTGAAGAATCATTGCTTCAACACTGGTCATGTTTGCTTCTTCCAGTACACTGGCATTAGTTCGCCTGTCTTCCCAAGTGATGTGTAAATTTTTTCGAAGACACCGTTGATGGAATCTTTTGAGGAGATGGAGATGGCATTTATAAGTGGGCACTAGTGCACAGCACAGTAGATATGTAAGCATCTGGAAGTGAGGAGTAATAGATTCAAATCCTGCATCTTCTTAATTACTGGAAGCTGAACCAATGGGTTCAAATTATGAGAAAGGAGATTACTACTCAATATCAGAAAGAACTTTCTGATGGAATGAGCTGTTAGACAGTGGAACGGACTCAATATGGAGGCCAAATGGCCGAAGTATTGGGAAATTTTGGAACAAGAAGGAGATAGACTGAAACTGCAGAGTTTTGAGAAACTAAAAAACAAAGTGCAAGACTGGCTTCATTATTATCAGATAATGGAGGCTTACAATTTGGATAAGAAAGTTGGCTTCCAGGTGGAAAAATCTAAATTGGAAACAGAACTGTTAGAACCCAAAACTCAGATTTTGTCAAAAATGTATAACTTGCTGTTGAAATGGAATACTCAGGATGAGACGGTTAAATCTGTTATGATTAAATGGGCACAAGACGTTGGACATAACATTATGTTTGCTGACTGGGAACAGTTGTGGACCACTGGGATGAAATTTACGGCATGTAATGCCTTAAGAGAAAATATTATGAAAATGATATACAGGTGGTAGATGACCCCAGTCAAGCTTGCAAAAATTTACCATTTGCCCGACAATAAATGTTGGAAATGCAAAGAAAATGAAGGTACATTCTTTCACCTTTGGTGGACGTGCCCTAAGATTAAGGCTTTCTGGGAAATGATCTATAACGAATTGAAAAAGGTATTTAAATATACCTTCTTGAAGGAACCAGAGGCCTTTCTCTTGGGCATGGTCGGCCAGTTGGTGTCAAAAAAGGATAGAACTTTCTTTATGTATGCTACAACAGCAGCAAGAATACTTATTGCAAAGTACTGGAAGACGCAAGATCTAACCACTCTGGAAGAATGGCAGATGAAGATGATTGACTGCATGGGATTGGCAGAAATGACTGGCAGAATCCGTGACCAGGGAGAAGAGTCGGCGGAAGAAGATTGGAAGAAATTCAAGGACTATCTACAGAAATATTGTAAAGTTAATGAATGTTGAATGATGTCGGATAGAAATCAAGGGGTTTTTAGCTGTAATGCTTTGAGATAAGGATTTGCTGAATAAATAATTTGAATTGGAATACAAGAAGGGGAGGTATGAGGAGGTCAGGGAAATATGTCATTGGAAACTAAGTATTGTGAATTTTATGTGTTTTTAAACTTTTTTGCTTTTTTCTTTTTGTTTGTATAAAAATTGGAAACTTTAATAAATATCTTTAAAAAAAATATAGACAGTGGAACGGTTTCCCTTGGGAGGTGCCGGACTCCTCCTTCCTTTGCGGTTTTGAAGCAGAGATTGAATGGCCATCTGTCATGGATGCTTTAACTGAGATTCCTGCATTGCAAGGGGTTGGACTAGATGACCCCTGGTTTGCCTTCCTAGTCTACGATTCTGTGATTCTAAGGTGGCTCAGCGTTACCAGGGGAACCAGAACTCTGCAAAACATCAGGCGAAGCAGGAGAGATCTGACCCGGCTCTCCGTCTACAGCTGTTGAGTTGCACTCTGGCTACTTACAACACCGCTAATAAGCTGTCCCATAAATTTAAGAAATTGATTTGTTTTAATGTTAGGAAATATATGGTGTCCTTTTATCATAATGCAATAACCGCTTGGCTCAGATGACTCGGGCTCTCTCTGCTTCCCCCCCCCCTCCTTCCTGTGGAAGAGAACTCCTGTGTGTGCACTTATCACATCACTTACCCACACCCCGGAGTCCTTTATAAGCTTAATTGAGTGTAATTAATTTTTTACCAGGTAGAGCCATTATAGGTTTTTTTTAAAAAAAACAACTCTTTATGCAGTGTGCGGATTTGATCCGACTGACCTCACAGGGTGGAATAGATGCATTTTTTTAAAAAAAAACCATTATTACTGTTATTATTAGAAAAGGGAGATCTGGTTAGTATTAGCAACTGTAACTTATATGCAGCCCCCTGACAAGATTGGGGTGGTTTTTTTGTGTGTTTTTTTACAAGATGAAGTATTACCTTTTTTATTTTTTAAAAAAAATGTGAATATTTGAGAGATAGCTTTAAAAAAAAAAGCCAGAGATGAGCTTTGGAGTCAATTTAACTCTTTAAAAAAGTTTGAATTGGGGGGAGGGGCTATGCATGTTAAAAATTATAGGGAGTCCCATATGCTTCTCTCATTCCACAGATGTGATTCCTATTTGAATCAGAAGGGATGCCAGGGAGGGGCCGTCTGTCTCTAACACGAACCCACCCACTGACATCAACGGCAGTTACGTTAGTGCAGTCCTGGGCTTTGCAGAGGATATTATATCTAGACTGACAGACAGGCCAGGACCAGACCCTGTCCAACAATAATCAGGTTATCGCAGGTGTCCCTAAGGCACCTAAGGTCCCTAAGGCAAGCTAAGGCTACCAGATTTCTTTCAAAGAATCCAGGGACACTTTTTTTTTTGAAAAAAGAAAAAAAAGTTTTTTAAAAAATTAAGAAGTAATACCTTCCCTTCTGTGGTCTCCTCTATCGCGCAGCCTTCCTCTGGGGCCTGGCCTGTTCTCTTGGAGCGCTAGCAGCCATGGAGTAGACTCGGGTCGGGTCTGGGCTCGGCCACGTGTCCTTGCCCTCCCGGTGCTCTCCTCCTGAGCAGCAGCAACGGCTCCCCTCTTTTTTCTCCTTCCTCTTTCTCTCTCTTCCTTCTTCTCCTTCTCCCCTCCTCCTTCTCCCTGTGTCAGCTCCAGGGACTTCCTGGCCCCGTAGTGCCGCTGGGCAGTTGGCCGAGTGGCCGGGCACTCTTGCTCCCGACTCAATTTGGGTCATGGGGGGGGCAGTCAGCAGTTCTCCCAGTTGAGGCGCCGGGTGTCCCTGGTTCCCCCTTGGCAGTGGCGGTGGCAGTGGCAGTCTCAGCAGCCCAGAGGCAGCCTGGTAGCGCAGTTGGCTCTGGCTGGCTTCAAGAGCTGCTCGCTGCCACGGCGTCCGCCATTTTGCCTCGCTGGAAGTCCACTAATGATGTGTCTTGTGCCGTTGAACCAATCATGCAACATTCATTCCCTACTAATAAATTTACAACACTTAAAATATAAATCCAGGGACATTAAATGAAATCCAGTGACATTCCGGGGACGGATTTTGTCCCGGGACAGATTTGGAAATCCAGGGACTGTCCCCAGGAAACGGGGATGTCTGGTAACCATAGGGTAAGCCCAAGACCCATGTTTCTTGAGGGGAACAATCTAAGTGATGGAGCAATTCCCCTACGAGGAAAGACTGCAAGCTTGGGGTTTTTTTAATTTTAGTTTAGAGAAAAGCCCCGTAAAATATTAAAATACAATAGTCCTTCAGATGTTAAAAGCTTCCCTAAACAGGGCTGCCTTCAGATGTCTCCTAAAAGTCTGGTAGTTGTTTTTTTCCTTTGACATCTGGCGAGAGGGTGTTCCACAGGGCGGGCACCACCACCGAGAAGGCCCTCTGCCTGGTTCCCTGTAACTTTGCTTCTCGCAGTGAGGGAACCGCCAGAAGGCCCTCAGCGCTGGACCTCAGTGTACGGGCAAAACGATGAGGGTGGAGATGCTCCTCCAGGTTTACTGGGCCAGAGACATTTAGGGCTTTCAAGGTCAGCACCAACACTTTGAATTGTGCTCAGAAACGTACTTGGGAGCCAATGAAGATCTTTCAGGACCGGTGTTATGTGGCCTTGGCGGCCACTCCCAGTCACCCATCTAGCTGCAACATTCTTCATTAATTGAAGTTTCCAGGTCTCCTTCAAAGGTAGCCCCACGTAGAGTGCATGGCAGTAGTCCAAGCTGCACTCTTGGCTACCTTCCTCTCCAGCCTTCTCTTCTGCTCTGGTTCTGGACTGCTGTCTTTCACAGAGTCTCCCAGCTCACTAAGCCCTGTTACCTCTCCATCTTCCGACACCTCCTCCTCCCAGTCTTCTCCCTCTTCTCCCTCTGACCACTCATTGGATGCTGGAGACAATGGATCCAACAGAGTTCGTCTTATGTTCTTAACCAAGAACAGTCGGGATATGGAAGACATTCTCTTTATTCTTGCCCCCCCCCCCCCGTTTATGAACACAGCAAAGAGTAAGCAGACATATATCCACCATCTGGGAACAATGCCATTATTTGCAAGGGGGAGGGAAATATCTTGGCACCAAGATCTGTTGTGTTGTAAAGAGGAGACTGAAGATTCGGGCTTCTTCTTCTGCATTGTTTGTGCAAACGAAGGGCAGTAAATTATTCCGGCTCATTGTGCTTCGATTTCTCGCAGCTGTTCAGTTTGACTTAACCAGCTCTGATCTGTGCAGTTTCCACCCAGATGGTTTTCCCCCAGGTATTTGCACACAACGGATCTTTGCAAATGCTTCTCGTTTTACTGTCCTTTTTATGCCAGGCCTCTTAACCTGTGCGGTGCTCAAAACCATTTGATGAGAGACTTGAAAGGAAAGCCGTAAAAATGGACACAGAATGCGGGGAGGAGGCATGTTAACAGAATGAGCGTTTTAAGGGAGTTTGCTGGGGGGGGGGTGTTGTTTTTTACTCCAAATACCACTCAGGACAGAACAAGATTTTCAGCGGCAGTTTCTAAATCCCTGTCTGTATCCAACACTAGGGTCAGGGGCACCATGTGCCAACTCCTAGGGGCTCAGCTGTAGAGTTTGCTTTTGAGGGTGCAACAACGTTTGTTTAAATGCCCCCTTATTACTCTTTCCAGTATAATCTCATCCACAGTGGGGTGGAAATGATACCGAAAAAGCTTGCTAACACTAAGGGTGCTTCTAGACGACCTGTTTATTGAGCATTCATCCTGATTTGTGTTCAGGGAGGTCGGACAAAGCCCCTTCCGCCTTCAGAGGAGGTGGGATTGCGGGCTGCACGCCCCCGCCACGCGTGTGGTGGCTGGCTCTCAGCCTCCGCGCGACTGAGGGAATCCCCGGCCGCATCATCCCCTGGTCAGCCAATTGGCTGGTGTAAATTAAAGGGTGTAAATCAGGCCTGCCCGATTTAATGCAGGCGTGGCCAGGGATCTCCCTCTTTTGCCACCTCCAGCTGTTCCGGTTTCCCACCCTCCCACCTTTTAAGGTTTTTCCTTGACCTTGCTATGTACCTTGGTTGGTTGCCGCTGAGGGGCCTGGTAGGAATTTTTTCCACTTGACAAATTGGCACCAGCCACTTGGTTTTCGCCTACCTCGTAGCAAATCGTCACAACTTCCTTGGTATTGGCGGTTAGGCATTGGTATTGTTATGTAGATGGAAGGGGGGAGGAAGCGCCATCACCTGCCCCGCATATTGAAGGGTAGTCCAATAAAGGATTCTGGGGGGCGTGGCCCTGTCCGAAGCCTATGGAGGTGAGGGCCTAAGGCACGCCCCCTAGCGGTGACCCCGGGGGAGATCCTAGTTGATGTGCATCAGCAGGACTCCCCCTACTGGCGGTTAACCCTTCCTGAACATCTAGCGCACAGGTGTCAAACACAAGGCCCGCGGGCCGAATCCGGCCCGCCAGACCTCGTCATGTGGCCCGTGTAGCCGCTGCCGGCTGCCAGCCTTCACCTTTTATTCTCGCTTTCTTTCTTTTTTTGACACAAGAAAGCCGCCCTCAGCGCATGCGCGGCAGCCTACAAGCCAGAGAACGTCTGCCCTCTAGCGGCGCCGACGGTTCTACACAGGAAACCTCCACTTTACATGCATTCAGGAAACCTCCACTTGTAGTCCTACAGACACAACCGGCCCTTTGAGGGTGACCAAACTGCTGATGCGGCCCCCGATGAATTTGAATTTGACACCCCTGATCTAGCAGATGGGCTGAAGTCAGATATAGTCGGTTAGGTCCAATGCCTAAGCCAATACCGCTCATCACCTGTAACCTGTAAAGTTGTAGCCATATTTAGCCCATTAACCTTAAATAATTGTGTCACGTGTCTTTATTTCCACTGGGGGGGGTGGGGACTCGCCACGCAACATTCCCTGCTGCAAAGAGAGGAACACAGGAAGCTGCTTTGTGCTGAGTCAGACGTTGACTCAGCACTGTCTACAGTGACTTGCGGTGCCTCTCCTGGGTTTCAGATGAGGGACGCTCACAGATGAGGGACACCTGGAGATGCCAGGGACTGAACCCAGGACCTTCTGCATGCAAAGCAGATGCTCTCCCACTGAGACGTGGCCCCATCCCCAGAGAGCTTAGATGAAGTTGCAGCCCTCTTTAGGGAAGCTTTTAATATTTGTCAAATTATTGTATTTTAGTATTTTACTGGAAGCCGCCCAGGGTGGCTGGGGAAACCCAGCCAGATGGGCGGGGTATAAATTATTATTATTATTATTATTATTATTATTATTATTATTATTAAGCAGATGTCACCCCCACACTTCCTAGTGAATTTTCCCCATCACTTTCCTTCTGGGGAAAAAGTCCAGTATCTGGGGAGGAAGCAGGCTTGTTGTGCAAGACCTCCCAACAGGGTTGCCATCTATTCTGTATAATACAGGATTGTCCCATATTTCAACGTAAAATGCAATGTCCTATATTGATACAGTTTTGTCCTGTATTTCAGATTGTGATGCATGTGTACCTCTCCAGTGTAGAGCCAGTGTGGTGTAGTGGTTAAGAGTGATAGACTCGTAATCTGGTGAATTGGGTTCGATTCCTCGCTCCTCCACGGCAGCTGCTGGGTGACCTTGGGCCAGTCACACTTCTCTGAAGTCTCTCAGCCTCACTCACCTCACAGAGTGTTTGTTGTGGGGGAGGAAGGGAAAGGAGAATGTTAGCCGCTTTGAGACTCCTTCGGGTAGTGATAAAGCAGGATATCAAATCCAAACTCCTATTCTTCTTCTTTTCTCTCTCTCATTCTTCCATGTTCAGGATCTTCTCCAAATGCAAATGTTTGAAAGGGTGTGTGAAAGCTATTTAAGCTCTGGGTTGCCAGGCACAGACAGGTTTATAAATTCTCGTGTGTGTGTGTGTGAGTGAGAGAGAGAGAGAGAGAGAGAGAGAGAGAAATCCCCAAGAGACAATCTTGTTAGGCTGCCATAGGTTGTAATGGATTGCTTTGAAGTTACTTCAGCACGAGATGGAAAAAAAATTGTCCCTGTGCTGTATTTTGCAACAACAAAGGTGGCATCTGTACCTCCCAACCAACCATAACTGCACAGCCTATATTTGCCAGCATGCAGTTGACTTCCACTCAAAAACAGCAATGATTTGGACGCACCCTAATGGAAGGGTGGCGGGACGTGGGTGGCGCTGTGGGTAAAACCTCAGTGCCTAGGACTTGTCGATTGCATGGTCGGCGGTTCGAATCCCCGTGGCGGGGTGAGCTCCTGTCATTCGGTCCCAGCTCCTGCCCACCTAGCAGTTCGAAAGCACCCCTAAGTGCAAGTAGATAAATAGGTACCGCTTTATAGCGGGAAGGTAAAAGGCGTTTCCATGTGCTGCGCTGGTGCTGGCTCGCCAGAGCAGCTTCGTCACGCTGGCCACGTGACCCGGAAGTGTCTCCGGACAGCGCTGGCTCCCGGCCTCTTAAGTGAGATGGGCGCACAACCCTAGAGTCAGACACGACTGGCCCGTATGGGCAGGGGTACCTTTACCTTAATGGAAGGTCTGGCAAAATTCTACCTTTTCCCTTTTTCGCGTCGACTGTGCCCCATCTCGTGAACTTTTTTTCCCCTACTGCTCACCCTCAAAGGAATTATAAGGAAAAGGGCAGGCGGGTGGGGAATCCCCCTTTTCCTCTCGTCGAAAAAGGAAATTGCAAGAAAACTCTCTTTCACCCCTTCCTTTCTCCCCCGAGTCGCTATAAAGGCCGCCTTCCCCATTTTCTCATTTCTGTTATGGGGCCAAGCGTGAACCAACAAGGCCCCGTGGATCCATTAAAGGGTAGCAAGCTGACATCACGCTGGCTCCAGGGCTGCCTCGCCGCTTCACAATTGCTCCCAGCTACCACAAAGGCAGAGGCACTTTAATCCTGCTGAAAATTGACTTTTAAAAAGTTAATTAAGGAGGCTGTTTTCTGTAGGAGGAAAGGAATGTCTTCTCCGCTCCCTCCCCGCCTTGACCATCAATATATCAAACCATTCTCTGCCCTTACCCTTCCCTCTCCGAATTGCAGAGCAGATGAGGCTTTCCTTGGCCAGGAGATAAGGAGCTGATCAATCTAAGTTCTCATTACATCAGAGAGTGTTCCCCTCCGGTGCAAATATTTGACATGTGGTTTCTATTCGGAGGAATATTGGGATCCCTTCCAGAGAGCTTCAGGTCATTGCCTCGAGCTTTCCTCGAATTGTTGTCGATATCGAGGTAATAATAACCTCCAATATCCTGGGAAAGGAGGAGAGGTGGGCAAAAGTTCTTTAAAGCACTTAGGGCGGGAGACAGCGTATCTTG
This sequence comes from Podarcis raffonei, assembly GCF_027172205.1. NCBI lineage: Eukaryota > Metazoa > Chordata > Lepidosauria > Squamata > Lacertidae > Podarcis > Podarcis raffonei. Next base: position 10,107,619 of record NC_070605.1, on the reverse strand, counting down.
CAAATCAGCAGAACGTCAACTTTAACCTCAGGCAAGAGGGTCATAAAACATTCGTGAAGAGGGACACAACAATTTCCAGCTAGGGCTGGTTCGCCAGCTGTGGCCATTCCTGGAACAAGCTAAATGGGTCTCTAGTAACCTCATAGTTGGACTGCTGCAATGGGTTTTGCATAAGGCTGCCCTTAAATCTCCAAACTGTAGCAGGTGCAGAATGCAGTTGCCTGGCTATGGAGAAGGGCAACAAATTGGGAGAACATAACACCACTCTTAGAGAAGAAGAAGAAGAGTTTGGAATTAATATCCCGCTTTATCACTACCCTGAGGAGTCTCAACGCGGCTCACATTCTACTTTCCCTTCCTCCCCCACAACAAACACTCTGTGAGGTGAGTGGGGCTGAGAGTCTTCAGAGAAGTGTGACTGGCCCAAGGTCACCCAGCAGCTGCATGTGGAGGAGCAGGGAAGCGAACCCAGTTCACCAGATTACGAGTCCACCGCTCTTAACCACTACACCACGCTGGCTGTGGTTGCCTGTGAGCTACAGGGTCTAATTCTAGGTTTTGGTATTAGTCTCCAGAGCCTCAACGCAGGGCAGATCCTAATAACCCGTTTATTATTTTTTAAAGTTCTCATGAAAATCCACCAGTGGTTTAGTGTACAGTGGTACCTCAGGTTAAGAACTTAATTCGTTCTGGAAGTCCGTTCTTAACCTGAAACTGTTCTTAACCTGAGTTACCACTTTAGCTAATGGGGCCTCCCGCTAGCACCGCACGATTTCTGTTCTCATCCTGAAGCAAAGTTCTTAACCCAAGGTACTATTTCTGGGTTAGCAGAGTCTGTAACCTGAAGGGTCTGTAACCTGAAGCACCTGCAACCCGAGGTACCACTGTAAATGTATCCTGAAAGACACATTTTTGGAACCAATAATATATGCATCTTTGCAAAACAAAGTTCCCTAATATATTGCAGTTCTGTTATTTTCATTAATATATTTTCATCCCCCCCCCCACTACATCCTAGTACAGTCGTACCTTGGTTCTCGAACGTAATCCGTTCTGGAAGTCCGTTTGACTTCCGAAACGTTAAAAAACCAAGGTGTGGCTTCCGATTGGCTGCAGGAGCTTCCTGCACTCAAGCGGAAACCGCGTCGGACGTTCAGCTTCCGAAAAACGTTCAAAAACTGGAACACTTACTACCGGGTTTTCGGGAGCCAAAACATACAAGTACCAAGACGTTTGACAACCAAGGTACGGCTGTATGTGCCTTTTTTTGGCACATTGCTTTCCTAGAAAACCGCACTGTACATTTTGAATGGTGGCTGTGGTTTGATTCGCATATCGTTCTGGAAAGTGAGGCTGTGGTAGGCTCGCTTTTAAATATGAACTAAATTGAATCCGCCTCCTTCCACCCTAACTAGGACATATGAAATCATAGGGAGGATGCTATGTACGCTGTAAAAGGTAAAGGTAAAGGTACCCCTGCCCGTACGGGCCAGTCTTGACAGACTCTAGGGTTGTGCGCCCATCTCACTCAAGAGGCCAGGGGCCAGCGCTGTCCGGAGACACTTCCGGGTCACGTGGCCAGCGTGACATCACTGCTCTGGCGAGCCAGAGCCGCAAACGGAAACACTGTTTACCTTCCCGCCAGTAAGCGGTCCCTATTTATCTACTTGCACCCGGAGGTGCTTTCGAACTGCTAGGTTGGCAGGCGCTGGGACCAAGCAACGGGAGCGCACCCCGCCGCGGGGATTTGAACCGCCGACCTTTCGATTGGCAAGCCCTAGGCGCTGAAGCTTTTACCCACAGCGCCACCCGCGTCACTATGTACGCTGTATCCCACCCCAAAACTCATTTGCGTTGGTGCGCCCTGATGACATCATCAGCGTGCTGCAGGGACCATCAGCTTTTGGACAAGCCCAGCCATTCCTCTCCCTTGTTTCACGTGGAGCTAAAATTCTGCAGGAACAACACTCGTTGGTTTAAAACACACACACACTCCCAAGAAGATAGATAAGGGAGGAATGGGCCATAGAAGCCCTGAATTCTGACAGGACTGGAATCAATATAAAACTTCATTTTAGCTAAGTGATGCGATGTGGGGCAGAGGAAGGGTAGACAAAAGGAAACAAATAAAGAGGTTTTTTTTGGAAAAGTGAGTGTGAAAGAGACTCCAGGGAGGCAGATGAAGGGCTCTTTATTGCAAAGAACAACACATGATCTGACATGTGTGTTGCACATGGAGAAGGCACTTTGAATCCTTTCCTTTGTTTATGATTTGGTGGGGGCAGGAGAGAGAATAAGTATCTTATGTAGAGGCGCTGCAGTTGAAATATTTGGTCTGGAGGGCAGGGGGTGTTTTATATATGCACACCCCTAAGCATTTATGTCTGTACCTGCACAGTTGGTTCCAAGAGCCCGATTGGAGGGCCGGCGCTTGCATTCCTAGCACTCAGCACCTCCATAAATCTTGCCAACAGGCTGGATTTCCTGTACATTCGTTTATGTGCGCCCATAAGGGCCAGGGCCGGAAAACGGATTCTCTCTGCTGCCACGATGCCAAGCGTTGCGGTTCATTCCTCTCCCCGCCACCCCCCAGAAGACTCTGATCTCATGGAGCAAATATGTAGAGCTGAACTTCCTTCGATGGCTCTCCAGAAAAGAAAACTCAGTGCCCAAGCACACCACCGCTAAAGGTGGCTAAGACTACAAAGCTGAAAGCGATTTGAGGGTCATAACGGCTTTCGGGAAACAACCGCAAAGCAAATTGAAGAAAGCAGAGGATCTACTGAGAAATTTATGGGCCGCCATTATCCAAAACCAGCATTTGTGGAGGACTTTCATTGCTTTTTTTTGAATAATTTTTTTTGATTTTAACATATAAATTATAAAATGTACCACAAAACTTATCACTTATACAATCTTTTGAGACTTCCATCAGTACCTCTGATGATCCACCATTTTAACCACTTCTTATGCATTTCTTGACTTTATATTGCCTTTACATCTCTTAACAAATCATCCTTCCCCTTCTCCATTTTTGCAATACTTCCAATAATACTCCTCACAAAACTTCTTTCAAACCTTCAAACGTCGTCTGATCTTCCCAAATACTTTTCAAATAGTACGTAAATTTACTCCAGTCTTCCGTGAATTTCTGGTCCCGCCGGTTTCGAATCCTTCCTGTTAGTTTATCTAGTTCTGCATAGTCCATTAATTTCATCCTCCATTCTTCAATCGTCGGTAATTCTTCTTGCTTCCATTTTTGGGCCAGTAATATTCTTGCTGCTGTTATTGCATATAAAAAGAGCTTACATTCCTTTCTATTTATATCATTCCCCACAGTGCCCAGTAAAAATGCTTCTGGTTTCTTTATGAATGTATATTTCAACATTTTTTTCATCTCCTTATATATCATCTCCCAGAAGCATTTCACCTTTTTACATTCCCACCACATGTGATAAAATGTTCCCTCTTTTTCTTTACATTTCCAACATTTATTACTGACTTTATACATTTTCGCTAACTTGACAGGTGTAATATACCATCTATACATCATTTTCATCACGGAGGACTTTCATTGCTGATGTTGCACAGAGGAGAAATCCGATTCATGTTCCACCTGCAATCTGTTGTGGTACAGCCTAGACGATGGCTTAATTTAGGGCTGGAAGAAGGCATTGTGTCTGGTTCCGCTGCGTATTTATCGCATGCCGTGCCGTTTCAATTCTGCTGCAGTTTGTCTTCCCCCAAAGGCTACTCTATTCACCTCATTGTCCACCGTGGTGAAATTACGTAAGTTGTCTTCTCATTACGTTATCCAACCTCATTTATTTCACTGCAAAGGAAACACAATGCAAATGGCAAGGAGGTGCTGCAGATATTACTATTGCACAGTTTGAACTGACAGGAAGCATAAAAACGGACTCCTTTTTGTAATGAAGCATAGTCCAGACCCATTAGATATTTTTCAAAACTTTACTTGGCAGAACTTTCGTCAAAACAGAACAGAAACATCAAATGATACATCCAGACAGTTCCACAAGACGTATGCCCGTCCAAGGCATATGCTCAGCATCTTACAAAATATGAAATAACTCCAACAGACCTAGAAGCAGAGGTTCCAGCCTCCATTTTGCCTTAGGCTGTTTACCTGGAGAGCTTCATTTACATCCTTACTCTCACAGTCTGAGAACAAAGGCAACTCCCTTTCAAGATGGTGATTTGTAATTCAATACCTTAATCACCTGATCTAAGGTTAAACACTCACGTCAGAGATACCGGAAAACAGCAATAGTTCATTATCAACTATTAAAGCTCCTTAGAGTTCCTTAGAATACTGCAGTGGAATTTTCCAACGTTAAACCTTTAGCAACATACATGCAGGCATTTTCCATTTCAGTGTCAAATAAATAATTATACTTAACAGGGAGAATGTAATCAAAAACAGAAGAACAGAAGGAAAACTCTGCAGGATCCGGCCAATGGCCCATCTAGTCCAGCATCCTGTTCTCACAGTGGCCAACCAGATGACTGGGAGTAACTGGTAAGCAGGATTTGACCACAAGAGCCCACTCCCCTCCTGTGGTTTCTTTTTTTTTTAAATAGTTTTTATTGGGTTTTACAATTTTATATTCATCACCATTATCACAAAGAAAGAAAAGAATATAAATCCTAATCTCCCTAATCTCCTCTCATGACTTCCCTCATCTTGTTCTTTCAATATTTGCTTCTCCTGCTTATTTATTCTAACTTAATATTGTAGTCTCTAAATTAAATATTGTTATATTCTTATAATTTTGTACCGTAATTCTTTTCAAGTGGCATCTTACATTTTGTTGTTTTCCAGTTATCACATCTTAGCTTCTGTGTTTGTTTTCTTGATTGTAAGTGTTTACTCAAACCCTGCTAGTGAGCTCACTTCTTTACAATGTTTCCTTAAAGGTAAAGGTAAAGGGACCCCTGACCATTAGGTCCAGTCGTGGCCGACTCTGGGGTTGTGGCGCTCATCTCGCTTTATTGGCCGAGGGAGCCGGCGTACAGCTTCCGGGTCATGTGGCCAGCACGACTAAGCCGCTTCTGGCGAACCAGAGCAGCGCACGGAAACGCTGTTTACCTTCCCGCCGGAGTGGTACCTATTTATCTATTTGCACTTTGACGTGCTTTCGAACTGCTAGGTTGGCAGAAGCAGGGACTGAGCAATGGGAGCTCACTCTGTCACAGGGATTTGAACCGCCGACCTTCTGATTGGCAAGCCCTAGGCTCTGTGGTTTAACCCACAGCGCCACCCGTGTATGCCGCCTCAAAACTCATTTTCGTTGGTGCGCCCTGATGACATGATCAGCGTGCTGCAGGGACCATCAGCTTTTGGACAAGCCCAGCCATTCCTCTCCCTTGTGGTTGCTAAAATGGAGCTAAAATTCCGCAGTAACAACACTCGTTGATTTAAAACACACTCACACTCACAAGAAGATAGATAAGGGAGGCTCTGTGGTTTAACCCACAGCACCACCCACGTCCCTTACAATGTTTCCTTAAGTACAGCCTAAACGGTTTCCAGTCTTTTTTTGAAATCTCTACAGTGGTACCTCTGGTTGCGAACGGGTTCCACTCCAGAGATCTGTTCACAACATGAGCAGGAAGCAACCCGCGTCTGCGCATCTGCACATGCGCAGGTCGAGATTGGCTGTTTCTGCACATGCGCGTGACATCCTTTTGAGCGTCTGCGCATGTGCGAGCAGAGAAACCTGGAAATGACCTTTTCTGGTACTTCCGGGTCGCTGTGGGACACAACCTGAAAAGATGTAACCTGAACCGAATGTAACAAGAGGTATGACTGTATCTCTGGGTTTTCCAGATAGCTTCGCCATTTCAGCGTATTCCATCAGTTTTTCTTCCCATTCTTCTTTCATCAGTATCTTGTTCCCCTCCTGTAGTTTCCAGCACATTGCTACCTCAAACTGTTGAGACAGAGTGTAGCCTTCATGGTGTGCAGCCATGGCCATGAATTTGTCTAATCCTCTTCTAAAGCCATCTAGGCTGGTCGCCATCACTGCCCCCGGTGGGAGCAACAGAGAGCAGCAGAAACAACAGTGAATACCAATTGTATTTATTGGATTGGATTTTCATTCCAGACATGAGACAAACAAGCAAGTCCTAGCAATTTCTGCTCCCATTTCTGTTTTTGTTGGAATTTTCCGACATCTCTAGCTTTACTGATGCTTTGTTTATTTTTAACTGGCCTATGGTTTTAAACATTTTTTATTTTTTGGTATTGCCGTCATTTAGATTGGGGAAAGGCCATCGCTCAGTAATAGAGCACATGTCTTGCATGCAAAAAATTCCAGGTTAAATCTGTGGAATCAGCCGACTCCAAGTTGTGGGATGTGATCCATGTAAAGGTAAAGGGACCCCTGACCATTAGGTCCAGTCGCGGACGGCTCTGGGGTTGCAGTGCTCATCTCGCTTTACTGGCCAAGGGAGCCGGCGTACAGCTTCCAGGTCATGTGGCCAGCATGACTAAGCCGCTTCTGGTGAACCAGAGCAGCGCACGGAAACGCTGTTTACCTTCCCGCCGGAGCTGTACCTATTTATCTACTTGCACTTTGATGGGCTTTTGAACTGCTAGGTTGGCAGGAGTAGGGACCAAGCAACGGGAGCTCACCCCGTCGCGGGGATTTGAACAGCCGACCTTCTGATTGGCAAACCCTAGGCTCTGTGGTTTAGACCACAGCACCACCCACATCATCCATGATCCATGAGAGGCAGTCCAATACAACATTCCTTGAAATGCTAGAGAAGACATGCGAGGGAATGTTTGGTCCAGCCAGTCAAAACTTCCTGGTCCTCCTGGCTGGAGCATCCTTGCTTTTGCATGTGATAGAAGGTGGGCGTGACCTAACCTGTCCAGGTAACGAAAGGACGAGTCACACAGCAACCTTTCCTCTTTTTGACTTCCTTCTTTGTTTGACCAGCTTCTAGCTAGGACTGCTCTGCTAGCTCTCAGCTAGCAGAAGCACTGGGATTATTCCCCCATATGGGGTAGATCCACATGTACATATCAGTAACTAAACCTGCCTTCAGGAATCCAACCGTGAACTGATGTAAGTAAACTTCTTTTATTGACTTTGAATAAGATTGTGGCGTCTTTATTCTTTTAAGAGGGATTCAAGGGAACTTTCCAGGAACGTACAATTCAATCTGAAGGCAGACTGAGTTGTATAATAGTGAGAGGCTCACACAAGCCTGCAACCAGCTATCTGCTCTGCATGTAAAAAGGGGAATGTAACTCCGCTAAGTAAAGGAACTTGCGAGTGCAAGTTAGGAAGGATATTAATAAACAATGTATCCTCTCCTGCCACCCTGAACATCTCCACAAGTGGGGATGTGGATGTTTCTTCCCAGTGAGCCACAGCCAGCCAGTGTCCACAACACTCAGCTACCTGGATCAATGGTCTACCTTAGCAGTTTCCTATGTTCCAAACTGTCTAGTTTCATTCGGAACGGAAAGCCACTTTGTGTGATCTGTGCCCAAAGGGTGACCTGTAAATCAGCAGCAACATGCCTAGCATTACTTGGGGAGTCTAAGAAATGAGGGGAATCCATACAATTTCGAAATCGGTGGCTAAAATCAGTGCGCTTTCAGAAAGGTCAGTCTGCCATTCAGGTCAATAACTTTGCACATAAAGTGGTACCTCAGGTTACAGATGCTTCGGGTGACAAACTCTGCTAACCAGGAAGTGATTGCTCCAGGTTAAGAAATTTGCACCAGGATAAGAATGAAAATCATGCGCCAGCGGCAGCAGGAAGTCCCAGTAGCAAAAGCACGCCTCGGGTTAAGAACGGTTTCAGGCTAAGAAGGGACCTCTGGAACGAATTAAGTTCTTAACCCAAGGTACCACTGTACATCCAAATTATTTCTGAGGGCACCATCTTGATTCGAAATGGTCTCCAACCATATCCAAACTCCTTGATCTGAGTAACTGTGATGCAAAATCAGGGCTGTTTTGAAAAGTTTGCTCCCAAAATGCATTCTATTAGGCAAAACATTTTTAAAAATGTATATATTAGGGGGAATTCACACTGAATTGCTGGTGAGTTTTCATGAGGACTAAAAAAGTGAGAGAGATAGCAAACAATAGGTTTTGCACCTTTATACGGAGAACGCAGTGCCGGATATATGTATAAACTAAACAAGCTATAGCTTAGGGCCCCACTCTCTTGGGAGCCCCAAAAAAAATTAAAGGGGGAAAACACTGGATGTACATTTCCAAAATACAAGATAAAAAACAAATAAAATAAACCTACATACAGCAACAGTATTTTGTGTTGTTTAGGCTCCTAGGATGTAAGTCATGGGCCCCGCCTGCTAGCCTGCTCCCTAAAATATCACTGGTTTGCTCCTTTCTATATATAGGGTGCCTACATTCTGCATGGACTGCTTGCATGGCAACCTGTGCAAATGTCTTTAGATACCTATTAGGTCCATAAATTACCATCTAGCATATATTCAACAACAAAAAACAGTGACCATTTGTTGTTGACAAAGAACAGCTGGACACATAAAGGGCCCCATTACCTTCCGTAGCTTAGGGCCTCATCAAACCTAAATCTGGCCCTGGGAGAATGGATTTCACACACAGGCCAATTGATGGGTGCTTCTCCTATCCTTTATTGCACAGGTGCAGCAGCACTGGCTTTTGCTATATGTCTGCTAACTGCTTACAACACTCCTCTAGCTCTCGAAAGCCATGTTACGTTGCTCTTAGAGCAGCCTTTCTCAACTTGTGGGTCCCCAGGTGTTGTTGAACTACAACTCCCATCACCCCTAGCTAGCAAGGCCAGAGCTCAGGGATGATGGGAGTTGTAGTCCAACAACATCTGGGGACCCACAGATTGAGAACTGCTGTCTTAGAGGGTCCTGCTTAGAGCATCTCTTTTCAAGTCCTAAGCACATCCTGTCACTTTCCCTTCAGGTTCTAGCGTCTTCGACTCAGGTCAAGCACATGTTGCAACTGTAGGCAACCTTAGGCCAATTAATTTCCATGGGTCTACTTTGAGTAGAACTTACTTGGCTGCAAAACGGCTCATGTTTCGTCCTGGGGAGGAAAATGCAAACCATACCCATCATGTTGGCCTGGTCTCTGGTCCCACAATCCCCCAGAGTGAAGAGAAATCCGCTCTGTGTTTGAAGCAGTCAATGGAACAAGTCAGCGACGGCAACATAAAAATTCTGGGTTCGTGTTTACACTCTGCATTTTTTCCTTTGGTGTTGGTTCCTTTTCTTTGCAGCTTGCTGTCTTGTTTCGTTCCCACAGAACCAGCCTTGCCCAACAGCCACATGTGTGTACTAAACAGTTCCAGGGACAATTTCCCATGGAAGCGTCATCCCGTCAGATGTTGCTGTTTTCGATCCCTTTTCTACTTTTGCAACCCCCTCCCCTCCTTCAGCAGCGCAGCTTCCTGTGCAAGACTCATCTTCAAGGGCCGATAAACAACCCAGAAGCGCCGTGCCAGACATCCAAATCAGCATGGAAATAAAGAAGAAGAAAAAACATCACCAAAATTGTCGGTGGGCACCATACTTTCTGCTCAGTTCAGAATTGGGCTCCACCAACCAAAGCTTTAAAACAGGGATAAGAAACCTCTGTATGTGGGGGTCTCCATCAATGGCTGACATTGAGGGATGATGGGAGTTAGAGTCCAGCAACATCTGGAATCATAGAATTGTAGAGTTGTAAGGGACTTTGAGGGTCGTCTACTCTGTTGTTGTTTAGTCGTTTAGTCGTGTCCGACTCTTCGTGCCCATGGACCAGAGCACGCCAGGCACTCCTGTCTTCCACTGCCTCCCGCAGTTTAGTCAAACTCATGCTGGTAGCTTCGAGAACACTATCCAACCATCTCGTCCTCTGTCGTCCCCTTCTCCTTGTGCCCTCCATCTTTCCCAACATCAAGGTCTTTCCCAGGGAGTCTTCTCTTCTCATGAGGTGGCCAAAGTCTTGGAGCCTCAGCTTCAGGATCTGTCCTTCCAGTGAGCACTCAGGGCTGATTTCCATCAGAATGGATAGGTTTGTTCTTCTTGCAGTCCATGGGACTCTCAAGAGTCTCCTCCAGCGCCAGAATTCAAAAGCATCCATTCTTCAGCGATCAGCCTTCTTTATGATCCAGCTCTCCATCTACTCTAACCCCCTGCAATGCAGGAATCTTTTGCCCAAGGTGGGATTCGAACCCAGAACCCTGAGATTAAGAGTCTCATGCTCTACTGACTGAGCTATCACAGCTTCCCCAAACCCTGCTTTAAAAATACATGTCAGTAAGTCAGGAGCACAAGGATTACAGGGGACTACCCCCAGCTACAGAAGGAGTGGTTGATTGTTAAGACAAAGGAATTTTATGACAGCTGCTCAAAGTCAGAGATGATGATCTTCTTGCTTGTCTTGCCGTTCCTTGACCCAAAGCGCTCCATTGCTTCCAATTCCATTCCATCTTTGACTTTGCCAAAGACCACATGTTTACCATCCATCCAGTCAGTTTCGGCAGTGCAGATGAAGCACGGAGACCCATTTGTCTTGGGACCAGCATCTTGCCATAGACAAGATGCCAGCACCTGTGTGCTTGAGGACGAAGTTCTCATCAGCAAACTTCTCACCGTAAATCGATTTACCACCTGTTCCATTATGACAAGCAAAGTCACCACCCTGGCACATGAACCCAGGAATGATTCTGTGGAAGCAGGATCCATGCGACGGTCACCTCCAGGCTTGACTACTGTAATTCGCTCTACGCGGGGCTGCCCTTGAAGCTGTCCCAGAAACTCCAGCGGGTGCAGAATGCTGCAGCGAGGCTCCTCACAGGGTCTCTGCCATGGGAGCATATTCACCCAGTGCTTTTCCAGCTGCACTGGCTCCCGGTGGAGTACAGGGTCAGGTTTAAGGTGCTGGTTTTGACTTTTAAAGCCATTCACAGCCTAGGACCCTTGTAACTACGGGACCGCCTCTCCTGGTATGCCCCGCAGAGTACCTTAAGATCCATATATAGCAACACCCTAGAGGTCCCGGGCCCTAAGGAAGTTAGATTAGCCTCAACCAGAGCCAGGGCCTTCTCAACACTGGCTCCCGCCTAGTGGAACGCTCTGTCTCATGAGACCAGGGCCCTGTGGGATCTGATCTCTTTCCGCAGGGCCTGTAAGACAGAGTTGTTCCTCCTGGCCTTTGGCTTAGAATCAGTTTGATTCCCTCCCCGTCTTTCTTTTCCCTTTCTCCTCCTATGAAGAGATTGCTCCCTAATTGTTTTGATGTTGTATCTTAATCTTTTAAACGGTATTTTAATCAACTTGTTTTTATTATTGGTTGTTAGCCAACCTGAGCCCGGTCTTGGCTGGGGAGGGCAGGGTATAAATAAAAAATTATTGTTGTTGTTGTTGTAACCAAAACCTCCCCCCCCCCCAGTGCTTAAGGCACGGAAATTCTCTGCTGTCGTTGGAAACTTGTCTGCAAATAGCTCGAAGGTGATGCGCCCAATGGGCTCGCCGTCAGAGGCGACATAAAAAAACATGACCAGGTTGGTCATTATGGCAGGAATGAGTCGAATAAAGGAAGGGGGTAGCTTTAAAAAAAGAAAAGAAAACAACCAGCGGCGGTAACAGGCAGCACTAGCGTCAACCCCTCTCCACACAGTAAGGAGTGCGGTACATGTCAGGAAAACAGCATATTTGTTTCCTAAGCCCAGTTAGGAATTTGAACCCCGTTGGTGCTGAGATACAATACATCTGAAGCCATCTTATTGGCAGTCAGACCATTGGGTCCTTCTAGCTCAGAATCATCCATGCTGATTGACAGCTGCCCTCCAAGGATTCAGGCAGGGGACCTCGCATGCAGAAGGTCCCTGATTCAATCTCTCACATCTCTGGGTAGGGCTGGGAGAGGTTCTTGTTCAGGGGCAAAAGGGAACCTGCTTGCATCACTGATATCCTCCTATGACAAGGATGAGAAGCCTTTGGTCCTCCAGGTATTGCTCGACTCCAGTTCCCATCATCCCTCAGCGATGGTCCTGTTGGCTGGCATTGATGAGTGTTGGAGTTCAGGACCATCCAGAAGGAGACAGGGTCCCCATTTCTGGCCTAGAATGTGCTCAGTGTGTCCTGGGACATATTACCCAGGGCGATGCTAAGCTCCAACTCGACTTCTTCTTCTTCGGCGATCCCTCGTAGCTGAGTAAGATTGTCTTCCATGAACACAGTCTTAACAGTGAGTCTGTAAGTGACTGTGGAGGCCAGTTCTGGATCCACACGTCCTTCCACAGTGGGGACATAGGTTTCCAAATGGGAACTGATCACAGTGAGGGTTTGCCAAGTTTGCCTTCCTCTTAGCACGTTTCTCCCTTGCATCCTGAGTTGAAGCATCTTCAAAGTCTATGACACCTTTGGTAAAGGCTGTTCTCCAACTGGAGTGCTTGCAGGCCAGTGTTTCCCAGTTGTTGGTGTGTATACGTTTTTTAGATTTGCCTTGAGAGAGTCTTTAAACCTCTTTTATTGGTCATCAGCATTATGCTTTCCATTTTTAAGTTCAGAATAGAGTAGTTGTTTTGGAAGACGATCATCAGGCATCTGAACAACATGATAAGTCCAACAAAGTTGATGTTGAAGAGTCATCGCTTCAACACTGGTGATCTTTGCTTCTTCCAGTACACTGGCATTAGTTCGCCTGTCTTCCCAAGTGATTTTTCGGAGACTCCATTGATGGAATCTTTTGAGGAGTTGGAGATGGCGTTTATAAGTGGTCCATGTTTCACAAGCATACAGTAAGGTTGGTGGTATAATAGCTTTGTAAACAAACATTTTGGTTTCCCTGTGAATGTCCTTAAACACTCTGGTCCTCAAACCAAGTGTGAGCACCAGCCCATCTCCCAGAATCCTCTGCAAGGCCTGCTTCTTCCATGGCATATGCAGCCATATATTGAAAGGGTTCCCTGGCTAAATGTAGGACATTTGAAAGTCCATGGCTTAAGAGGTTTCTAGCTGGATGAAAGGTGCATACCACTGAAGAAAGAGCAGCCCATCTTATATTTCAGACCACATGTGCTTTTTGTTCAGGAGAACATCTTTCTCTGGTTTTTATATGGCACCAAAAGCAACCACAGCAACTGCTCTTAAAATACACGGGCTTGTGGGTTTCTTTGCAATGTAATCCCAGACACATCAGAGAAAAGGCCTTTGAACCTCAACGTAAAATCTCTCCTCCTGTTACCAAAATCTCTGTGTCCAGCCTCCTTCTTCCCGCTCGGTCCATAAAGATGCCCTCAGCTGTCAGAAACAGATCCCAAGATGACCAATGCTGGCTTTATTTATTTATTTATTTATTTATTTATTATTTTATTTATAAAATTTGCATACTGCCCTTCAGCCGTAGATCTCGGGGCAGTTCAGAACTATGTGAACTTGTTGGAAGTGCAAGAGCAGAGACTGTGAAGGGGCAGCGATGGGGGAATTTAGGAATGGGAGAGAAAGTTGGCTTGGTTTGCATTTCCATGTGAACTGAACTAATTCACCCTTCCTCGCACAACAACAGACGAAATTCAACTTTCCTTCAAAATTTGCACTTCCCCAAATTTTGAGATGCTGTGTACATAGATTGCTTGTATTGGGGAGTGACTGGGTATACATAGGAATGCATATTTTTGTATTAAAAAAAAAATCAAAATCTATTATATATTTTGGAAAGTTGCTTGCTCACTATGAAATTGGATGCCTCTTAAGATATCCACTTTTGCACAATGGTTCCTGCAATCTAGAAGCAGGTTTTCATCTTTGTTTGGCTACAACTGGATGCTACTCTGAATCGTTTTATTGTTTTAATTTTATTATATGTTCATCACTGTTTACCTTTTATCTTTTCTATGTTTTTCACTTTTAGCATTTTATCTGCGTTTTTGTTTTTTTGTTTTTTGTGCAAGCCACCTTGAGTTCCAGCCTAGGAAAAAGGTGGGATATAAACAAATATTATTATAATAATGTTAATAATAGTAGTAACGTTATGCACTGAACCTTTAAAAACTGATTCCACACACACCCTTAGAATTCCCAAGCGATGCCAGATACAAGGCTGGTAGCACATTATATGAGGGGAAAACTGTTTTGCCAAATGTATACTGTTTTGTGGGATGTACGGAAGTGAAAGCTGGACCATAAAGAAGGCTGATCGCTGAAGAATTGATGCTTTTGAATTATGGTGCTGGAGGAGACTCTTGAGGGTCCCATGGACTGCAAGAAGGTCAAACCTATCTATTCTGAAGGAAATCAGCCCTGAGTGCTCACTGAAAGGACAGATCCTGAAGCTGAGGCTCCAATATTTGCCCACCTCATGAGAAGAGAAGACTCCCTGGAAAAGACCCTGATGTTGGGAAAGATGGAGGGCACAAGGAGAAGGGGACGACAGAGGACGAGATGGTTGGACAGTGTTCTCGAAGCTACCAGCATGAGTTTGACCAAACTGCAGGAGGCAGTGGAAGACAGGAGTGCCTGGTGTGCTCTGGTCCATGGGGTCACAAAGAGTTGGACACGGCTAAACGACTAAACAACAATACATTAGGAGAAAATCACACTTCATATATGGGCGAATTTTTATGGGGACTTTTTAAATAGAAAAATCAAATCAACAAACCAGTGTGGAAAACTGAGGCAGGAAAAAAAGGAAGAAACTAAGAAAAGTCAGCATTGACAAATTCATTTATCCCTGTGGTATAAGTCAGCGAAGGTCTTTTGCAAAGCAGAATTCCACCCACACAGGTCTTTGCCTGCACTTGGAAGGAAGGAAAGCTCCACCTGGTTCAAGATCCTGTACTTCCTCGGAACATCACACACACAGAAATACACGTACACACTTTGTTCAGGTTTTGCACACCCCCCCCAAAAGGGAATCCACTCCACAATATGAAAAGCAATATAAGTTTAGAGCCTTGAAGCTCTTCTTGGTCACACCATGTTCTTTCCCAAGAATCTCGCAGAAGCAGATTCCAGCTTCCTGTATCAACAGATATCATCCCAAGCCAAATATACACAGTGTGAAAGGGGAAAGGAGAGAGGCGGGTATAGAGAGCTGAGCTCCCACACACTATTTTGACCAGCGAAATAAATTACCACCAAGTCAAAATATTACGTTCCTTTGCAATGGAATGTGCTGAACACATCAACTGAGAAGGAGGGGGCAGCCTCGGTGGCAAAATCAGGATGCCCATTAGCAGTTCTTTTTAAAAAGTTGTTGCTGCTGCTATTATTATTATTATTATTATTATTATTATTATTATTATTATTACATGATCCCAGGGAAACAAGCAACGGCTGCACAGAAAATAGAAATAATCACCACCATCTGCATATAATCATCGTAATCGTACATACATACACCTCAATCACTGGATTTTTACACATCCCTTGGAAAGACAGGTGAACTAATGCCAGTGTACTGGAAGAAGCAAAGATCACCCGTGTCAAAGCAATGATTCTTCAACATCAACTTTGTTGGACTGGTCATGTTGTGCAGATTCCTGATGATCGTCTTCCAAAGCAACTACTCTATTCCAAACTTAAAAATGGAAAGCGTAATGCTGGTGGTCAACAAAAGAGGTTTAAAGACTGTCTGAAGGCAATTTTTTAAAAAAATGTAGTATCAACACCAACAATTGGGAAACACTGGCCTGTGAGCACTCCAGTTGGAGAACGGCCTTTGCCAAAAGTGTCATGGACTTTGAAGACGCTCAAACTCAGGACGCAAGGGAGAAACGTGCTAAGAGGAAGGCATGCTTGGCAAATCCACATCGTGATCAACTCCTGCTTGGAAACCTATGTCCCCACTCTGGAAGGACATGTGGATCCAGAATTGGCCTCCACAGTCACTTATGGACTCACTGTGAAAACCATGTTTATGGAAGACAATCTTACTCGGCTATGAGGGATTGCGGAAGAAGAAGAAGAAGAAGAAGAAGAAGAAGAAGAAGAAGAGGAGGAGGAGGAGGAGGAGGAAGACCTACATACATACACAATACTATTAACACAAAATTAAAACCATTAAAACCTTACAAACCAAAAAAATAAAAGAGCATTTCAGTGGTCCAGACAAATATATGTGCGAGAAGGATCTCTTCTTCAGGAAGATCTCTATTTCAGAATTTTGCTCTCCAACACATGGACTGGGGTGGGGGTGGGGGGGGAGAAGGCGGTGTGCCAAGGGATCAGGGCTCATGCCATTTCCACCAAGTATGAAATGCCCAGATTGGGCTCCTGCCTTGCCCGTATGTGGTGTAGATAGACTTGGCTTCTTAGCTGCTCCATCCATCATCATCTCAAGACATTTACTGCCCTCCTGATCACTCTGACTCCCTTCTTGCAGACAGCTGCATGTTGTCCATTAGTTCCAATGTTCTTAATCCCTTTGTTTTGGCTGAGAAATGTCCTGGGTATTTTATTTCCGTCACGGCAAATTTGCTCTTCTTTTATCCAATTTCATGTCCCCACCACCAACATAGACACCTGTCTAGAGCTCACCTCAACCTCTCTTTGTCTGGTCTTTCCCACGTGTTACCAGTGAGACCCTCGAATCAGCATCTCTGGAGCTGAAGAGATCTTGAATTGCACTCTGCAAAACTGGTTTACCTGCCAAACAGTATCTCAGCTCAGAGGCGTAGCAAGGTCAGGTGGTACCAGGTGCGAAACATTTTTTGTCAACCCCCCTCACACACACACATTACAAGTTGTTGATTTACATTTTTTTAGGTAGGTGTGATGGCCTGGGGCTCAGACTCGGAACCAGAGGAGTCTCAGTCTGCACTACAGATCTAAGGCAGACACTTCCTAACCTGAAGAACTTCCTGGAGCACGGCCTCATGGTCAGATTGTAAGTTCTGTCCACTGCAGTAAGGGGAATGCAGGGTAAATTATTAAAAGTTTGTAGAACATACTATATACCTACGAAGTTGCACTTAGAGCTCTTTCTCCTGACTTTTTGGTTTGCAGCGTGTCCCACCACAAACATTTTGCCACTTGATGGTGATTTGGGGACCGGGAGCCTCGAAAACATCTGGGTTGGATGTGCTTTATAAAAATAGGATCTGGTCTCTTGCAGGAGAATTAGAATATTGTGCTAAAGAATCTCTTAATTCATCTGCGACTGAATATGAAGCTGCATATTCAGGCTGTGTTGTTGTTTAGTCGTTTAGTCATGTCCGACTCTTCGTGACCCCATGGACCAGAGCATGCCAGGCACTCCTGTCTTCCACTGCCTCCCGCAGTTTGGTCAAACTCATGATGGTAGCTTCAAGAACACTGTCCAACCATCTCGTCCTCTGTCGTCCCCTTCTCCTTGTTTCCCAACCCTCTCCTCCATCTTTCCCAACATCAGGGTCTTTTCCAGGGAGTCTTCTCTTCTCATGAGGTAGCCAAAGTACTGGAGCCTCAGCTTCAGTATCTGTCCTTCCAGTGAGCACTCAGGGCTGATTTCCTTCAGAATGGATAGGTTTGATCTTCTTGCAGTCCATGGGACTCTCAAGAGTCTCCTCCAGCACCAGAATTCAAAAGCATCAATTCTTCGGCGATCAGCCTTCTTTATGGCCCAGCTCTCACTTTCATACATCACTACTGGGAAAACCATAGCTTTAACTATTCAGACCTTTGTTGGCAAGGTGATGTCTCTGCTTTGTAAGATGCTGTCTAGGTTTGTCATTGCTTTTCTCCCAAGAAGCAGGCGTCTTTTAATTTCGTGACTGCTGTCACCATCTGCAGTGAGCCCAAGATAGTAAAATCTCTCACTGCCTCCATTTCTTCCCCTTCTATTT
This sequence comes from Podarcis raffonei, assembly GCF_027172205.1. NCBI lineage: Eukaryota > Metazoa > Chordata > Lepidosauria > Squamata > Lacertidae > Podarcis > Podarcis raffonei. The sequence continues at coordinate 10,089,802 of NC_070605.1, read as the reverse complement.
GCCAGTAAGTGATGGGACCAGTGGCCATGATCTTAGTTTTTTTGATGTTGAGCTTCAGACCATATTTTGCACTCTCCTCTTTCACCTTCATCAAAAGGTTCTTTATAGAGATTTAGAGAGAGAGAAGCCAGAGTGTGCCACACAGTCTGAGCTCCCAGTTTCACTAGACCCATTTTGTGGGGTGGGGGTTATGTAGGGGGACTAAGAGTTGCCTATAGAAGACAAAGGAGAAATCCTAATTGACATTGGTAGGTTGTTCATTAGCAGGCAGGGCACAGAGCAGAAAGAATGGAAGAAACCTTCTTCGTGCCAACATTGATGTTTGCAGTTTTTCGGGTTTGGCAGGGGGAGAACCATCTGACTTTGATTTCGTTGTGTTGGTGTTTGGGTACGTGAAAAGGGCAGGCAGTGGAAAGAAAGACCGCCAGCTTTTTCTTTCATGTAGAATGTGAGATGCCTCTGGATATTTCCAGTGGAAATATATTCCCATGGGCTCCCACGTCCCGAGTGCAAATTACCTAACTTGTTTGCATTTCTCTGCTCAAAGATGCATTAGATACAGAAGCATTAAACCCACACAGGCAACACAACTGTGCAAAGGAACTTTTCTTGGTTTATAGCATGGGTAGGCAAACTAAGGCCTGGGGGCCAGATCCAGCCCAATCGCCATCTCAATCCGGCCCACGGACATTCCGGGAATCAGCATGTTTTTACATGTGTAGAATGTGTCCTTTTATTTAAAATAGAAGTACTTTATTGTCACTGTACCACTTGTTTACAGTGAGATTAAATGAGCCCCCGCTCCCCCCCCCAATCTCTCAGTCCTTGTTACACTCTGTGTGCTGTCGTACGACCACCAACCTCGAACGTCAGCTGCAATGTTGCTGTCTTCCATTCAGCAGCCTCATGGCCCACAGGTAGAAACTGTTCTTTAACCTGTTGGCGCGTCTTATCATGCTTCTATATCTCCTGTCTGAGGGCAGGAGATTAAAAATGTGCTGGCCAGGGTGTGAGTCATCCCTGAGAATGTTCCTCGCTTTTCTGAGACAACGGTCTCCTGCGATGACATCTACTGGACTCAGGGGACAGCCCATGATATTGTATGCTGTCTTCACCACCCTCTGTAGGGACTGTCGGTCCATGACTGTCAAACCAGCATAAAGGTAAAGTAAAGGGTAAGGGGACCCCTGACCATTAGGTCCAGTCGTGACTGACTCTGGGGTTGCGGCGCTCATCTCGCTTTATTGGCAGAGGGAGCCGGCGTACAGCTTCCAGGTCATGTGGCGAACCAAAGCAGCGCACGGAAATGCCATTTACCTTCCCGCCGGAGCGGTACCTATTTATCTACTTGCACTGGTGTGCTTTCGAACTGCTAGGTTGGCAGGAGCTGGGACTGAGCAACGGGAGCTCACCCCGTCGAGGGGATTCAAACTGCCGACCTTCTGATCGGCAAGCCCTAGGCTCTGTGGCTTAACTCACAGCGCCACCTGCATCCCTTGTCAAACCAGCATACCACACCGTAATACAGTATGAGAGAACACTTTCTATCGTGGACCGATAGAAGGAAACCATCAGTTGCTGTCTAACATTGTTCTTTCGCAAGACCCTAAGGAAATGAAGTCTCTGCTGGGCCTTCCTAACTACCTGGGCTGTATTGACCTTCCAAGTAAGGTCTTCACTAAGATGGACTCCCCGGGATTTAAAGGAAGAGACTCTCTCCACACAGCCTCTCCCCCCCTTCCCCGATATACAACGGGGCTAGCTCGCCTCTCTTCCTCTGAAAGCCCAACACCATCTCCATTGCCTTGCCAATGTTTAGGTGCAGATTGTTCTCTGAGCACCATGTGGATACCTTTTGAACCTCCCCCTTGTACGCAGATTCATCTCTGCCTGTAATTAAACCCATTATGGTGGTGTCATCAGCAAACTTAACAATTGCAGTAGATGGGTCAGATGAAATGTAATCATATGTATATAATGAATACAGGTATAGACTCAGCACGCATCCCTGTGGAGTGCCAGTGCTGAGCTTCAGGGACGTAGATGTAACAGGCCCAGTCCTCACTATTTGTGTCCGATGTCTCAGAAAGAAGAAGAAGAAGAGTTTGGATTTGATATCCTGCTTTATTACTACCCAAAGGAGTCTCAAAGCGACTAACATTCTCCTTTCCCTTCCTCCCTGACAACAAACACTCTGTGAGGTGAGTGTGGCTGAGAGACTTCAGAGAAGTGTGACTGGCCCAGGGTCACCCAGCAGCTGCCTGTGGAGGAGCGGGGAAGCGAACCCGGTTCACCAGATTACGAGACTACCACTCTTAACCACTACGCCACATCCAATCACAGATGTTAGAAGAAAGGTCCAGGTCCCTTAACTTTCCAATGAGAATGCATCTCTGGCTATTTCAGACCACACAGATTGGCTTCTAAATGCAAGCTGAACCGAATTCACCCCCTATCTCTAAAAGGAGGGGTGGTCAAAGGGTACAACGGCCATTCTCTCCAGCCCCACACATATCCATGTATCCACCTCACTCCTGATCAAGCATTGGCAAGGGACTCCGTGGAAGCAGCACAAGGAACAACGGTTCAGTTTGGCTTCAGAGCAAAACGGATTGGGGTTGACAGGCAGCAGAGATCTTCAAAGCAGGGGGACTAACGAGAAAAAAGCCACAAATATCCCACTGATTTGGCTTTCTTCCACCATTCCTAAACTCCATTCAATTGCAGAAAAGCATACAGAGAGCCTATAAGGGGGGAAGCAGTACCGACAATCCCACATGTCAATCATCATTTAAAGACTATTTATGTTCCCTAAGGCTCACGCTTGTTTGCATGGGGATTTACAACCACTCTGCTTTCTTTTTACTATAATACCCATTTACATTTTTACTAAATCGTTCCATGAGCAGCACTTTGCCTCGGATTCCCCTCCTTCTAAGACGTCACCGGGAAATGAACATCATGACAACTCAAATTGAGCCAGAAGCCATTCAATCGACAGTGCTGCTTTTTGAAAATCATTTAGTAGGGGCACAACCTTCCCGTTTTAGAGCCATTCACATTGATGGCCACTGCTGCAAATTAAACTGTACTTTCTTCTTAATGCCTCTTGCTCACCACAATGCGCATGTAAGGACCTCTGAATCATGCACAACTTGAACGTAGGCTGCCGCAAGAAGGCTCGAACCACATCTGCTGCTCTGCCCCCTTTTAAATTAAATGATTTTTTAAAATAGAATATTTATTAAGATTTTACAAAAACATAGATTTAAAAAATACAAAGAGAAACATAACAAAAGAAAATGATAAAGAAATCAAAAACACCATAAAAAATAAAAATAAAAGTACAAAATACAAAAAAGACAGATAAATAAAAAAGAATTAAAAACAAATCTATTTTTTATAACTTTAAATTCGTTAGCTTGTTTCCTTGACCTCCTCACACCTCCCCTTTTTGTATTCCCAATTAAAATAATCAGGTCAGCAAATCCTTACCCTCTTTCATTTGTCTTAACTCTATATCTTAACATATTGTACCTCTATATTTTCATCCTTTATCAATTCATTTTTGCATATTCTTGTAACTTTGTTGCTAATGCCACTTATTTCCAATCCAACAACATATTTAACATTCATTAATTTTACAGTATTTCTGAAGATAGTCTTTAAATTTCTTCCAGTCTTCTTCCACCAACTCTTCTCCCAGGTCTCGAATTCTGCCAGTCATTTCCGCTAATTCCATATAGTCAATCACCTTCACCTGCCATTCTTCCAGAGTGGGTAAATCTTGTGTCTTCCAATACTTTGCGATGAGTATTCTTGTTGCTGTTGTTGCATACATAAAGAAAGTTCTATCCTTCTTTGGCACCAATTGGCCGACGATGCCCAGGAGAAAGGCCTCTGGTTTCTTCAGGAAGGTATATTTAAATACCTTTTTCATTTCATTATAAATCATCTCCCAGAAAGCCTTAATCTTTGGGCACTTCCACCAAAGGTGAAAGAATGTACCTTCATTTTCTTTACATTTCCAACATTTGTTATCGGGCAAATGATATATTTTTGCAAGCTTGACTGGTGTCATGTACCACCTGTATATCATTTTCATAATATTCTCTCTTAAGGCATTACATGCCGTAAATTTCATACCGGTGGTCCACAACTGTTCCCAGTCCGCAAACATAATGTTATGACCAATATCTTGTGCCCATTTAATCATAGCAGATTTAACCGTTTCATCCTGCGTATTCCATTTCAACAGCAAGTTATACATTCTTGAAAGTATCTTAGTTTTGGGATCTAACAATTCTGTTTCCAATTTTGATTTTTCCACCTGGAAGCCAATTTTTTTATCCAAATTATAAGCCTCTCTTATTTGATAATAATGAAGCCAGTCTTGCACTTTATCTTTTAATTTCTCAAAACTCTGCAATTTCAATTTATCTCCTTCTTGTTCCAAAATTTCCCAATATTTCGGCCATTTGGCCTCCATATTGAGCTTTTCTGAGCCTTTGCTTCCACTGGTGACAACCACCTTGGGGTTTTATTTTCCAATAAATCTTTGTATCTTATCCAGACATTGAACAGTGCTTTCCTGACAATATGGTTTTTAAATGCTTTATGTGCTTTAACCTTGTCATACCACAAATATGCATGCCACCCAAAAACGTTGTCAAAACCTTCTAAGTCCAAAATGTCCGTGTTCTCAAGAAGCAGCCAGTCCTTCAACCAGCAGAATGCTGCTGATTCATAGTAAAGTTTAAGGTCTGGCAGGGTAAATGATTCTTATTTTATTAATAAACCAAATAAGCCAACGAGATAGCTGCGTCGGTAGAGCACGAGATTCTTAATCTCTTGGCCTCGTGTTTGAGCCACACATTGGACAAAAGATCCCTGCATCTTTCAACTCTACAATTCTTTTTTAAAAAAAATAAAATGTTTATTTGGTTTTTCAAATTAAAATCTTACAGAGATATATCAAACATAAATCATAAAAACAAGATTGCAAGGACTTCCATCCTCCCCTCAGTGGGTCCTATTCTTAATCATTTCCTCCCGCATCTTCTATGATAATCCTTTACATCTCCATTGTGTCCAGAATTCAACCTTAAACTACAAATGATATTCCAATCCTACTTACAGTTTTAACTGTTTACAATGGTTTTTAAGGTAAGTTATCAATTTTCCCCATTCCTTATTAAAAATGTTGGTCTTCCTGATTTCTGATTCTTCCGGTCATTTTAGCCATTTCAGCATAATCCATCAACTTCATCCGCCATTCTTCTCTCGTAGGAACTTTATCTTCTTTCCATCTCTGGGCCAGTAACATCCATTCAGCCGAGGTCGCATACATAAATAGTCTTTTATGATCCCTTGAGATTTCGGCGCCTAGAATTCCAAAAAGGAAGGCTTCAGGCTTTTTAACAAAGATTATTTTAAACATTTTTTTCAACTCATTATGTATCGTTTCCCAATTCTACAGTTCTGTGATTCTATGAAATACTGTTACAGCAGGATGAAGGCAGCATAAAGTTGGACCCTGAATGTTCCATGTATAGCTGTCAACTTTCAGATTTGAAAATAAGGGATCAGCAGCCTCAAAAATAAGGGATCAGCAGCCTCACCTGTCCCAGGGACAGTCTACGGGATATCTAACAAGCCAGGATAGCAGCAGGAAGCAGCGGGAAACGGCACTGGAATAAGGGAATTTCCTGCAAAAAAGGGAAGGTTGACAGCTATGGTTCCATGACATTACAAAAAAAATTAAAACCAAGTTTTTCCATAAACCTGGTAGAGGGAATCATAGAGGTGGAAGGCACCTCAAAGCCAATCTAATCCAACCCGCTTCCGATGTAGGACACCCACTGCTACAATATCCCTGCTAGGTGGCCAGTCAGATACTGCTTTGAAATCTTAGCCTCCTCACAGCCCAGCTGAACCTTCAAGCTCTCTTGATGAAGGTTACCAGATTTTTTTCAAAGAATCCGGGGACACTTTTTAAGAGAGAGAGAGAGAGAGAGAGAGAGAGAGAGAGAGAGAAGAATTTTTTAAAGTTATTTTTAAAAATTAAGAAGTAATATCTTATGGTTTTCCCAGTAGTGATGTATGGAAGTGAGAGCTGGACCATAAAGAAGGCTGATGGCCGAAGAATGGATGCTTTTGAATTCTGGTGCTGGAGGAGACTCTTGAGAGTCCCATGGACTGCAAGAAGATCAAACCTCTCCATTCTGAAGGAAATCAGTCCTGAGTGCTCACTGGAAGGACAGATCCTGAAGCTGAGGCTCCGATACTTTGTCCACCTCATGAGAAGAGAAGACTCACCGGAAAAGACCTGATGTTGGGAAAGATGGTTCGAATCCCCGCAACAGGGTGAGCTCCCGTTGCTCGGTCCCTGCTCCTGCCAACCTAGCAATTCGAAAGCACATCAAAGTGCAAGTAGATAAATAGGTACCACTCTGGCAGGAAGGTAAACAGCATTTCCGTGCGCTGGCCACATGACCCGGAAGCTGTACGCCGGCTCCCTTGGCCAATAAAGCGAGATGAGCGCAGCAACTCCAGAGTTGGCCATGACTGGCCCTAATGGTCAGGGGTCCCTTTACCTTTACCACAAACTCTATATAAATTTTATGAAATAAATAAGTTTGTAGAGCTTGAGGCTTTTAATCTCAGGACTGTGGGTTCAAGCCCTATGTTGGGTGAAAGATTCCTGCATGTCCTATGTGATCCCTTCCAACTCTGCAATTCTGTGATTCTATTATCTGCTCTACTGCCTTGCTTCTTGTTTGAGTGTTATTTAACTTTGGGAGGGACTCTTGGCCTCTAAGCAGGCATAAATCTCCCCTTAACTGTAGGAACTGTCAGAAAAGCTCCAAAGTCCACTTCTTTGATCACAAAAATCACCCGAGGTGCAAAGCCCCCACCCCCAGGCCTTGGCGGATGACCCCGGAGCACGCAGGGCAGGTGAGCAGTGATCGATGACTCCTAAACAAGATGTCCCACTGAAACAGCACATGTTTTATAAATTCCTCCTCCCCAACCCCAGTTGCCAGTTGTGACCTGGAAATCTGTAATAGAAACCCAGGTCTTTCTCTCTCTGTCGCCACACTGGGGCTTTGTGCCTTAAGAGGCGTGTGGTATTCTATCACTCTGCAGGGTCTCTTTCAAGTCAGAGACTATAGCAAGCGAGCTGAGCTTTAGGAATTAGAAACATCCAGTCCTTGCATGGGAGCGATTGGGGCCTGCTGTGCCAGCAGAGGTGTGTCGGAACAAGATACCTCTGCAAAACTGCCAGCGGACAACTGAAGGCTACCTCCATCCCAGGTGTAATGGCCTGGGACTCAGGCTCAGACTCAGAACCAGAGGAGTCTCAGTCTGCACCGGATCCTTTATTCCCCTGCAACAAACACCAGCTGGGCCGAGAAGGAAAGACCTGAGTACTTGAAGGAGGAGTGCTCGCCTCCGGGCGAAACAGGGAGATGAGTTGCCAGGGGATCAGGACCGGGATAAAAGGCTGTCTGGCCCCATCCCAGGTTGCAGGTGCAACATTGCTGTATGCCAGATCCTGCCTGAGATCCTGTACCTGTCCTTGCCTGGTTTCCTGCCTCGTGTCCTGCCTCGGCCCTGTCGGACTGACTCCTAGTGGAACCTTCAGATTCTGGACCGGTCCTGATCCCCCGGTGACTCACCTCCCTGTTTCGCCCGAAGGCGAGAATTCCTCCTGCGAGTACTCAGGTCTCTCCTTCTCTCAGACCTCAGTCTCTGCAGCTCGGGAGACGTCAGTGGGTTACTAGACCCAGGGCTGCCTCAGCCTCCCCTGACCCAACCGGTAGTGGAGCAGCTGTAAGTGATGGCCCAGCTGAAGGCAACGAGGTCATCCCCGCATCTGGAGCCAGGGCAGGCTCAGGCCCCTGACTCAGCCCAGCTGGTGCTTGTTGCAGGGGAACCTGTGCAGACTGGGACTCTTCAGGATCAGGCCCCAGACTTGGTTCAGGTGATGCCTGAGGCAAAGGATCCGGCGCGGACTGAGACTCCTCTGGTTCTGAGTCCGAGCCCAAGTCCCAGGCCATCACACCATGAAGAATGGAATGGATCACCCCATTCCAGAGTCCCTCAGTTTCTCATTTCTCCAAACATGTCTCACTCCGTTTTCACATCAGAGTTTTTCACGTCCGCACAAAAATTCACATGGATTTTGAAGCCCCTTTCTACCCATAGGCACATTTTATATGCAACTGCTCAGTATATTACTTTTTGCAAGCCATTTCCCCATATATAATGTGATATTTTATTTTATTTTTGCCCCAAAAGACAGAATCGAGATTCAACATTAATTTCGATAGGGACAAATGTAAGGTTCTGCACTTGGGAATGAATTGTTGGGATACTGCCAGGGAGGCAAAGTCCATCATAGCCCCCAAGCCGGCTGCCGGACGATCCATCGACCTCCCGTAGACAGGCAGTATCAGCAATTAGCGACACGAAGCCTCAGAAATAGATTGCCACATTCTTAGGCTGGTTCACACTCTATCAGCAGAATTCACACAGCGAGAGATGCACAGCAGGAGAGCATATTTACAAGTTTATTCAACGTTGGTCAGAACAAAGAAAAACATGACCGCCTGCATCGGTATTCAGGCACGAAAGAGGAAACGAAAGCAACTGAAAACATAAACATCCTGTGAACAGGAAATACGCAGACTCTGTGACTCACAAAGCCTGCTCCCTTTTATTTGTCATTGAGACATGGCTTCAACCGTCCATACCAGACACAGCTATTCAGTTGGAAGGCTGGGTGGTACATCGTCATGACCGAGGCATGGACTTCGGAAAAACCAGAGGAGGGGGGCTGTGCGTATATGTGAACAAATGCTGGTCCAATAATTCTAAGACTGTGGGCAGTCACTGTTCACCGGATTTGGAATATGTGGCTGTTAAATGTAGACCAGCCTATCTCCCTAGGGAGTTTACAGCTGTTATGTTAACTGGTGTGTACGTGCCACCAGATGCCAATGCCAACTTGGCTTTGGGATGCCTGCAGAGCCTTATCAGCAGCCAGCAAGACAAGTATCCTGAAGCTGTGCACATCATTGCGGGAGACTTCAACCATGTAGAACTTAAAACAGTGCTCCCAACGCTCTATCAGCATGTGAAATGTCCCACAAGAGGGGACAAGACACTAGATAAAGTTTATTCGAATGTAAATCACGGCTATAGGGCTTTACAGCTGCCACACTTGGGCCAGTCCGACCATATGTCTTTGTTCCTGGTACCAGCATATATCCCACTCAGGAAACGGGCTCCCACAATATTAAAATCTGTTAAAATCTGGCCTGAAGGTGCTATTCACCAGCTGCAGGACTGTTTTGAGAGAACTAATTGGGATATTTTCGATCGTTCAGACCTGGAGGAGCACACGGCGGCAGTTCTGTGCTATATCAATCACTGCACAGACACTGTCACAGTAAACAAATCCATCCGGTTTTATCCCAATCAGAAACCCTGGATGAATAGAGAGGTCCAGGGCCTGTTGCGGGAAAGGAACAGGGCTTTCAGGTCAGGCGAGGTGCAGCTTTACAGTGTGGCAAGAGCAAACTTGAAGAGGGGTATTCGACAGGCAAAACGGGATTATAGGCTGAGGATTGAGGACAATTTAAGGAGCAACAACACAAGACAGATGTGGCAGGGGATTCAGCACATTACCAACTACAAACCTAACCTTGGTGCTGTCGACGGTGACCCTTTGCTGGCGGAGGAGCTTAACCTCTTCTTTGCTCGCTTCGAGAAGGAGCCACCTGAGACGCCGGTATTACAGCCACCAGCCCATAGGGGCCCCTCATTCACGGTAGAGGAGCATGAGGTGAGAAAGGTATTGAGGATGGTGAATCCGAGGAAGGCGGCTGGACCTGATGGCATCACTGGAAAGGTGTTGAAGGGCTGTGCGGATCAGCTGGCGAGGGTCTTTACTAAGATCTTCAACAAGTCCTTACACCAGTCTATTGTCCCACCCTGCCTGAAGTCGTCAACTATTGTCCCTCTGCCTAAAAAATCCACAATCAGTAGTTTGAACGACTACAGACCAGTTGCACTGACTCCAATCATCATGAAGTGTTTTGAGAAACTGATGCGCCGTCATATTATTTCCTGTCTTCCATCAACTTTTGACAACTACCAGTTTGCATACAGGGCAAATAGATCCACAGAGGACGCTATCACCACCACTCTCCATGCTGCTCTGTCCCATCTGGAGCAGCCGGGGAGTTATGTGAGGCTGCTGTTTGTGGACTTTAGCTCAGCTTTTAACACTATCCTCCCCCATAGACTGGTGTCCAAGCTAGAGGCGATTGGACTCTCCAACTCCACCTGTCTCTGGGTTTTGGATTTTTTGTCAGAACGTTCTCAGAGGGTTAGAGTAGGGTCACATATGTCCACAGCCCTTAGCCTTAACACCGGCTCACCACAGGGTTGTGTGTTGAGTCCCCTGCTCTATGCTCTCTATACGTATGACTGTACAGCCACCTATTCCAGCAACAAAATCATCAAGTTTGCTGATGACACTACGGTGGTAGGGCTCATTTCAGGAGGGGATGAGTCCGCCTATCGGGACGAGGTGGAGCGGCTCTGTGTTTGGTGTGGAGAGAACAATCTGGCTCTTAATACGGCTAAGACCAAGGAATTAGTGGTGGATTACAGGAAAAAAAAGGCGGACATTCAGCCCTTGCATATCAATGGGGAACGGGTGGAGAGGGTGGCGGAATTCAGGTTTTTGGGAGTAACTATCGATCAGGGCATGACTTGGAGCGCAAATACCACTGCTCTGGTGAAGAAGGCCCAGCAGAGAATTTATTTCCTCAGACTTTTAAAGAAGAACAATCTGAGTGAGAGACTGCTGGTGTCCTTCTACCGAGGCTCCATAGAGAGCATTCTTACATACTGTATTTGTGCTTGGTTCTCCAGTTGTACAGCTAGGGAGAGGAAGGTGCTCCAGAAGGTCATAACCACAGCACAAAGGATTATTGGTCAACCTCTCCCATCTTTGGAAGAATTGTACGGTTCCCGTTGTCTTAGGAAAGCAAACAACATCCTGCAGGATTCATCTCACCCGGGATACAGTCTGTTTGCACTACTGCCTTCTGGCAGGAGATATAGAAACATCAAGTCAAGGACAAATAGACTGAAAAACAGTTTTTACCCGAGAGCTGTGGCCCTTTTGAATGCTGTAACTCGATAGTGTGACCTGGGAGATTGATGGGTGTGGGTGTGGCTGGAATGTGGTTTGTTGGTTGTTGTTGTTGTTTTGCTTTTGTTGTTTTTAAGGGATGGCATCCAATTTCGTTGCACTTGTGCAATGTTGCACGTGTGTAATGACAATAAAGAATCTATCTATCTATCTAAAGAATCTATCTTAAGGTGGAACGGAAATATCCTAACATGAATATCAACCTGGACAAATAGAAGATGGGGGACACCTGGCTTGCCAGTAATACGTGTGAGAAAGATCTAGGGCAGCAGTTCTCCACCTGTGGGTTCCCAAGATGTTGTTGGACCACAACTCCCATCATCCCTGAGCTCTGGCCTTGCTAGCTAGGGGTGATGGGAGTTCCAGTTCAGCAACATCTGGGGACCCACAGGTTGAGAAATGCTGATCTAGGGGGTCTTGGAAGACCACAAGCTTAACGAGAGCCAATGGTATGATGCAACAGAAAAAGAGGTTTATGCTATTCTAGGCTGCATCAACAGAAGTATAGTGTCCAGGTCAAGGGAAGTCATAGTCCGTCTTCCAAAGCAACTACTCTATTCCGAACTTAAAAATGGAAAGTGTAATGCTGGTGGTCAACAAAAGAGGTTTAAAGACTGTCTCAAGGCAAATCTAAAAAAAATTAGTATAAACACTGACAACAGGGAAACACTGGCCTGCGAGCGCTCCAGCTGGAGAACAGCCTTTACCAAAGGTGTCATGGGCTTTGAAGACACTCGAACCCAGGGTGCAAGAATGAAACGTGCTAAGAGGAAGGCACGCTTGGCAAACCTTTGCCATGATCAACTCCCGCCCGGAAACTTATGTCCCTACTGTGGAAGGACGTGTGGTTCCAGAACTGGCCTCCACAGTCACTTACGAACTCATTGTTAAAACCGTGTTTATGGAAGACAATCTTACTTGGCTATGAGTGATTGCCAAAGAAGAAGATGATTCTGCCTTGGTCAGACCATACCTGGGGTCCTGTGTCCAGTTCTGGGTGCTGCAATTTGAGAAGGATATTGATAAGCTGGAACGTGTGCAGAGGAGGGCAACCAAGATGATCAAGGGTCTGGAAGCCAAGCCTTATGATGAACGGTTGAAGGAGCTGGGTACGTTTAGCCTGGAAAAGAGGAGACTGAGAGGAGATATGATAGCTATCTTCAAATATCTCCAGGGCTGTCACATGGGAGATGGAGCAAGCTTGTTTTCTCCTGCTTCTCTTCCATTGGAGGATATTTAAACAGATGTTGGATGGCCATCTGTCATGGATGCTTTAGTTCAGATTTCTGTATTGCAGGGGGTTGAACTAGATGGCTCTCAGGGTCCCATCCAACTCTACAGTTCTATGATTCTCTAAAATATACACATCTATTTGCACATTATTTGGCCAGAGAGCTGCACTGAAAAATCCATGATTGGGGCAATGGAGACCATGCAGTACTTGGTGTGTTTCCCAGCTCTTCAATTCTCTCTCACCCGCATGCATGTGCATCCACCAGCCTATGTGTGTAATGCACACCCGGCCTATTACCAAACAGCCCCCAAATGAAATTGACAGGCCACAAGATTCCTGCTCTCTTCGCACAATGCTGCTCAACGTCCTCACCCTCAAATCGAAGACACTTCCTGACTCTCTGTTCCGTAGCAGTTTTCTGGGCCAGGCGAACAACGATTCCTTGTGCAGCTGGTAAGCAGAGCTCTCACGGCCAACATCTGACTCCGGGAGAAATTGAAAACAGTCCTCCCCACGCAAATCTGTATCCACGTGGCACAGCATGTATTTATTATCCTGTGGGGTGCTGGGCAGGGAGATAAAAGTGAGTTGAGCAGAATGAGGAATCTGGCTGGAGTCTTCCAGGGTTCCAGCAGTCCGGGGAATAGAAAAACAAAGCAAAAATATCCAAGCCTCTCTCTCTGTGTGTGCATTGGTGGGATAATCTATGTTATAGAGTTCTTCAACTTCCATGCAATAGAATCATGTGCTGCTTTAAGTCCCCTGTGAGCATCTTGACAGAAATGCACCACAAAGGACCCACAAGGCTCCCTTGTGGGATAAAGAAGCCCATTAAAGAGGATCAAGAGTATGGTTATCAGATGTCCCCGTTTCCCAGCGACAGTCCCCGGATTTACAAATCTGTCCCCGGAAAAAATCCGTCCCCGGAATGTCCCCGGATCTCATTTAATGTCCCCGGATTTGTATTTTAAGTGTTCTAGATTTATTAGTAGGGAATGAATGAATGTTGTGTGAATGGTTCATATGGGGACTTCCAGAGAGGCAAAATGGCGGGCGCCACGGCAGCGAACAGCTCCTGAAGCCAGCCAGAGCCAACTGCGCTACCAGGCTTGCTCTGGGCTGCTGAGACTGCTGCTGCCGCCACCACTGCCAAGGGGGAACCGGGGGTGCCTGGTGCATCAACTGGGGGGAACCGCTGACACCCCCCTGTGACCCAAATTGAGCCAGGTGCAAGAGCGCCTGGCCAACTGCCCAGCGGCGCTCCAGGGCCAGGAAAACCCCGTGCCGCTGCTGCTGCTCAGGAGGAGAGGGAGGAGAGCACCAGGAGGGCAAAGGCACATGGCCAAGCCCAGGCCTGACCTGAGCCTACTCCATGGCGGCTAGCGCTCCAAGAGGGCAGGCCGGGGTCCAGAGGAAGGCCGCATGCCAGAGGAGACCACAGAAGAGAAGATGTTGTTGTTTAGTCGTGTCCGGCTCTTCGTGACCCCCTGGACCAGAGCACGCCAGGCACTCCTGTCTTCCACTGCCTCCCGCAGTTTGGTCAAACTCATGCTGGTAGCTTCAAGAACACTGTCCAACCATCTCGTCCTCTGCCGTCCCCTTCTCCTTGCGCCCTCCATCTTTCCCAGCATCAGGGTCTTTTCCAGGGAGTCTTCTCTTCTCATGAGGCGGCCAAAGTATTGGAGCCTCAGCTTCAGGATCTGTCCTTCCAGTGAGCACTCAGGGCTGATTTCCTTAAGAATGGAAAGGTTTGATCTTCTTGCAGTCCAATGTATGGACCTTATGCATGAACTGACTAGAGAATGAACTGATCCACTGGGTCTTCTGCTTTTTTCATTGAACTTTATGAGACTTCCGTTGAAATCTACAATTTGATACAATGAATAGTATACCTTATTCATTCAAAAGTACGGCTGGTCACGTCTTGTGTGTTTATTGTGTATGTTTCACGTAACCATAGGTTTGTTGTTGTTTTGTATCCCCATCCTGGCATCAGTTCTGCTGGGTGCCCTTCTCTCTCTCTCTCTCTCTCTCTCTCTCTCTCTCTCTCAACTCCCTGCGTGCCATCCCTATTAAAGTGGGGCATTCCCCACTTTACGTGATTTCACTGATGCCCACAGGGGCTCAGAACACAACCCCTGTGTTGGGGGCAGGACTCCTGTACATAGGACTGTCATACATTTGTGTTTTCCCAGACATGTCCGGGAATCGAGCAGCGAAATGGCATCCGGGCAGATTATCGCTGAATTGGCAAAATGTCCACATGGCAAGTAGCAACAACTTTGTCCTGATTTTCACTTGGGGGAATATGGCAACCCTACCTGTACCTGGGATATGCGGGTGGCACTGTGGGTTAAACCGCAGAGCCTAGGGCTTGCTGATCAGAAGGTCGGCGTTTCGAATCCTCGCAATGGGGTGAGCTCCCGTTGCTTGGTCCCAGCTCCTGCCAACCTAGCAGTTCAAAAGCACATCAAAGTGCAAGTAGATAAATAGGTACCGCTCCAGCGGGAAGGTAAACGGTGTTTCCGTACGCTGCTCTGGTTCGCCAGAAGCGGCTTAGTCATGCTGGCCACATGACCCGGAGGCTGTACACCGGCTCCCTCGGCCAATAAAGCGAGATGAGCGCTGCAACCCCACAGTCGGCCACGACTGGACCTAATGGTCAGGGGTCCCTTTACCTTTACCTTTACCTGTACTTGAATGGGGCAGATATGGGAACAGCACCAGAGAATAATTAACACGGCTGCTGCGGTCGCGTCGAGAACAGTCATGTTCCCCCAAGCAGCACTCCGATGAAGGAGCCCAGCACACCTCGAACGGCAGCATCTAAACATGATCTTGTGTGTTGTCAAACCAGAGGAATCTGCTGCATTCCCCATATCCTTCCCCCTTCCTTCCTCCTTCGATGTGGCTTTTTGGCTAACTGGAAAGGACTGTGCTGCAATTGCTTGCTATCTTGGGAAAATAGGGGGCACAGATTTTTCCAGACACATGAAACATCTCAGCCCCTTTCCCACCCTACAAGCTTAAGGCGGAAGATCTCGCCTGTCAAAATGTCTCTGGCGGTACTGATAGTCATATCTCTCTGTAATCACCTTATGCATTACGTGTCACAACTCCCACGGAGGCCCTCCTCTTAAGAAGGCCCAAGATAGCGCTTTGCAGCTAAGCCTTGTAGCTTTCAATTTCCTTGACACGCTACCAATCCATTGGTCCCATCCGGGGGCCCACAGAGAACATCCCACCCCCATCCTGCCTCTATAGCCTTTGCATTGCAATCAAAGAGAAAGGCTTAAGCCCCGCTCTTCCTCGCTCTCTCTGGAGTCTGTCTTGGCCTGGAAGTCGGAACCTCGCGGCAAAAGGGAGAAATATGTCCATGTTACAGAGCGGCCATGCATCACTTAGATGCAAGAGGCAAGCAGCGGCGGGAGACGTGGTATGAATCACAAAGCCGGCTGCATTTCACTCTGTGGGCACCATGACATTCTCAGCTGTTGCTGATTATCGGGGAAGGAAGGGGTCCGTACAGAATGTGGCTCCTTAACTGATTTCATCTCCTGCGTCAGCTGTGTGCCTTTTCTCCCCCAAGAGGCCGGGATATGATAGCGATCCATCAACTGCAATCAAAGGCTGGAAACAGACAGCCGTTTTTATTTTTTTCCATTTTTTTAAAGAGGGAGTTGGAAGTAGCTCGAGAGAGAGGGGTTCTCCGCAGCCCTCGGCATAGAGGCCCTTTGGCCTACTTGACACGGCTGGCCAATCTGCTAGAACAGGGAATCCTGGGAGGAAAAGCGTTGGAGGTTTAGAGAGCAAACGAGTAAGAGGAAACATGATGGAAGGCTGAAAATTGATGCGCAGTGTGAGGAAAGCTGGAGGAGAAGCATTTTTCTCCCTTCATTGTCTTCTTCTTCTTCTTTGACAATCACTCGTAGCTGAGTAATATTGTCTTCCATGAACACGGTCTAAACAGTGAGTCCGTAAGTGACTGTGGAGGCCAATTCTGGACCCACACATCCTTCCACAGTGGGGACATTGGTTTCCGGGTGGGAGTTGATCACGGTGAGGATTTGCCAAGCGAGTCTTCCTCTTAGCACGTTTCTCCCTTGTGTCCTGAGTTCAAGCGTCTTCAAAGCCCATGACACCTTTGGTAAAGGCTGTTCTCCAATTGAAGTGCTCACAGACCAGTGTTTCCCAGTTGTCGGTGTTTATACTACATTTTTTTAGATTTGCCTTGAGACAGTCTTTAACCCTCTTTTGTTGACCACCAGCATTACGCTTTCCATTTTTAAGTTCAGATTATAGTAGTTGCTTTGGAAGACGATCATCAGGCATCTGAACAACATGACCAGTCCAACGAAGTTGATGTTGAAGAATCATTGCTTTGACACTGGTGATCTTTGCTTCTTCCAGTACACTGGTATTAGTTCGCCTGTCTACCTCTGCAGTGCCACAAATCCAACTCAATGGTGTAACGTTGGGAAATGTTGATAACTTCCCTTACCTTATCTTTCCACATGGGCCAAGATTGATGCCGAAATCCTTCAATGTAACACTAGAACGTGGACATGCCATGAAGCTGAAAGTTGGAAGATTCAGAACTTGCAGAAGAAAGGATTCCCCACAAAAAAAATTATTTGGGAGCATTTCATCTTAATGTGATTTGCTGTTCCTGAATCTGAATGCTCACGTTCTTTGGAGTTAGGTCTAAATATTTTTTCCCCCATCCAAGTCAGAATATAAGGGAAAGCAATATGCACATTGACTCACTTGCATGAGCTATCTGGATATGTCCCTGCAGATACCTTGCTGAGGTGCCCCTATTCTCTGTGGCCTGGAATGTGCATTTGGGGTGGGGGGGGTCACACATACATGCTTATGCTTTGCAACCAGGCTATATAAGTGAGCCAACAGACCAGTTCACTCAGTGGCCTGCCATTGTATTTTCAGAAGCCTCCAGTTGACTGTAGCAGCCATTACCAGAAACAACAGCTACAGGCATTCCTAGAAGGTCACTCTCTCACTTTTCTGCAGCACTTGACTGGGTTCAGCTGCAGCCAAGAGGAACAAAAGCACACGGGCAACTTCCCTTGGCAATGATGTCCTTGTCCCCCTACCCCTATGCTTAGAGAAGCCATTGCTGGAGGATAAATGAGAAGCACCTCTTGGTAAGGTGGCGAAGGGCCTCTTGTGCTGCTGTAAGTTCCACCGGCAGCTGCTACAGTCACCTGGGAGCTTCTGGACATGTGGTGACTGGTTCATAGTCAGCTGTGCGAACTGGGTCTATAACTTTATCATGGCTCCAAGATTACAAGGATAGGCTGAGTTTCCAGGCCAGTGGGTCTACCACTACCACTGCTTCCTTTTCTCCAGCAGCCATGCCAGGTGGTGAGACGTACCCATAAAACGTCTGTAGTCCATAAAAATTCCAGGGGTATTACTTTAATAATAAGTCTGGCCCATCAATGTGAGTCCATTACTGGCACCCTGCTAGGCATTGCTTCTCCCTCCCTCCCTCCCTCTCTCTCTCTTTTTCACATACATACAATCTCTTTTGTCCATACCTTCCACCCCCCCCCACTGCCACTTTCCTTAATGTTCAGGTCTGCCAGAGAATGCCGTAAAGCCTGCAGCCGCAGACCTGGTTTCTTTGAGAGGGAGAGGAAAATTAATAAGACAGTCCGGAGAGAATGGGACGCAATCCAAGAGACAGAGCAAAAAGATGGGGAAGAAATTAAGGAGAAATGGTTGGAAAGGGGCCAAGAAGAGAGGGAGGGGGAAATTGGGGGCCGGGGAAGGCTGTCTGGAGAGGGACATTTTTGCTAGACCTGTTTACTATCTCCTAGTACCGCAGCACATGGCATTAAAAGTCTTCGACACCTTATAAACCCAGCGAAACTAATTTTGCAACACAGAAGTACTTTCCCAGAAGACCCTCCCTGCCCTTCACTCTCTCTCTCTCACACACACACACACATATTGCACACACATTTCCTACTTCTGACCTTCCCCCAGTTTACCTCTACAAAGAAAGGAGAGATATTGGGGTTTCAGCCAAGACGAAGGAGTTAATTTGCCCTTTGATTCCGGCAAGGGAAAAGGAAAGGGATCTTCAGTGACTGTGAGCAATTGGCACCTATTGCAGGCGTCAGCAAGCTTACCGAACGATGGACCAGTCCATGTTCTGTCTGTCGAATGATGGGCTGGAGTGTGCGTACGCGCGCTCTTCTGGATCAGAGCTGCGCCCGTGCACATGCACACATGCTATTTCTCGTGCTCCTCTGACCCGGACGTGCGCTGGAAATAGCCTGTGTGCATGCACACAGGTGCTTTTCCATCCCACATGCGTGCACACACCTTATTTCCGGTGCCATCAACCCAGAAGTCGGTTCCCTGCACCGCGCCGTGCCGGTAAGGGGGTGGTAAGGGTCGCCATGGGCTGGATAGATGAACCCCGTGGGCCGCTACCGACCCATGGGCCTTAGGTCGCTGACCCCTGATCTATTGTGTGTAGAGATGTTGACAAGGAAGTGGTATAGACCCTGCCGCTGAACCGAAGAGCATCTTATGTGTTCTGCTTGATCAAAGATCCATCTACTGTAGATTCGGGCAGGTAGCCATGTTGGTCTGACGCAGTCAAAATAGATAAATAAAATTAAAAAATTGTCCAGTTGCACCTTAGAGACCAACTAAGTCTCTAAGTTGAACAAATTTAGTTGGTTACTCAGAACAAACTTAGTTGGCCTCTAAGGTGCTACTAGGGACACGGGTGGCGCTGTGGGTTAAACCACAGAGCCTAGGACTTGCCGATCAGAAGGTTGGCAGTTCGAATCCCTGTGACAGGGTGAGCTCCCATTGCTTGGTCCCTACTCCTGCCAACCTAGCAGTTCAAAAGCACATCAAAGTGCAAGTGGATAAATAGGTACCGCTCCGGCGGGAAGGTAAACAGCGTTTCCATGCGCTGCTCTGGTTCGCCAGAAGCGGCTTAGTCATGCTGGCCACATGACCCGGAAGCTGTCTGCGGATAAATGCCGGCTCCCTCGGCCTATAGAGCGAGATGAGCGCGCAACCCCAGAGTCACACGACTGGGCCTAATGGTCAGGGGTCCTTTAAGGTGCTACTGGACAATTTTTTGATTTTATTTATTTATTCCATCTATTGTAGTTGTCACTTTCTCCAGGGGTCTGCCAGGATACTTTCTCCAGGGGTCTGGGATACTGCCAGGGAGACAAAGTCCATCTGAGCCCCCAAGCTCCTGCCGGACGATCCATCGACCTCCCGTAGACACGCAGTATCAGCAATAGCGACACGAAGCCTCAAGAATAGATAGCCACATTCTTGGACTTGTGCACACTCTATCAGCAGAATTCACACAGCAAAAGATGCACAGCAGGAGAGCATATTTACAGTT
The DNA here is from genome assembly GCF_027172205.1 of Podarcis raffonei. Classification (NCBI taxonomy): domain Eukaryota; kingdom Metazoa; phylum Chordata; class Lepidosauria; order Squamata; family Lacertidae; genus Podarcis; species Podarcis raffonei. The sequence continues at coordinate 10,069,927 of NC_070605.1, read as the reverse complement.
TATTCAGCGTTGGTCAGAACAAAGAAACCATGACCGTCTGCTTCGGTCTGCTCAGACAACAAGAAGAAACGAAAGCAATTCAAAACATAAACATCCTGTGAGACAGGAAATACGCAGGCTGTGACACAAACATCCTGCTCCCTTTTAAGGTGGAACGGAAATATCCTAACAGTATGCTGGTGATGGGTAAGGCCAGAAGCAAAAGTGGGTGAAGCAGCAAATTAATTTTTAGCTTTGCGCAACAAACCATTTCCTGCTCTACCTTCCACTCAGGGAAGCAAGAAGCATTATCAAAACTCAAGGACACATTCCAACCAGGAGGGGACACTCCTGTTGCAAAGCAAGGTTGTGATGCATGTGGCCGGGGGGGGGGTAAACTTAGAGAGAAACCTGTGTGTACAGCCCCTTACTATGACTTGAAAAGATTTCTTACCCAGACTTCACCATACGGTTTCAGGGCAGGATAACAAACATATGCTGTTGGCATGTTCCTTTCTCAAGAGACAATGGAGTGCACCTCCAGGGGTGAAGTCCAACCGCTGGAGAATCACAGCGTCTGCTGTGGCTGCAGAGATCGGTAACTCGCCACTGCTACATCCTGTGTTGTTTTTGTTGTGTTAGCAGTGACTTCCCTGGGGCACAAGCCTGGGCAGTGTGTCTGGAGGCCCTGGGCTGCCCAGATGGCAAGACCCCGCTCTTGGCCTCATTGATGTGGTCCAAAAGAAAGCAGATCAAGATGTTTGGCACCAGCTTGGCTGCAGGAGTTGCAGGAAGGAGGCATACAAGGTGCCATCCAACTGCCTTAGGGATTCCACTCTGGATTTGTGTAAAGTTTACTCCTCAGCCTTTTCTTCTCCCAAAGATGTCCTACAAGGCAGTACATATGGATTTTCTACCTTCTATCCCCCAAGTGACCACAGAGACCTGAACACTTATAAATTCATGGATGGAATGGAGAATAGACTCTGTTGTGTCTCATTGTCGTCCTCTTGCCCAATGTGTGTCCTATAATGCTCTCGAAAAACATAGCGAGGAAATGCAAATACTGTATTTTTCGTGCCATAAGACGCACCAGACCATAAGACGCACCTAGTTTTTGGAGGAGGAAAACAAGGAAAAAAATATTCTGAATCCCAGAAGCCAGAAGAAGCAAGAGGGATCGCTGCGCAGGGATCCCTCTTGCTGTTCTGGCTTCTGGCTTCATCGCGCGAAGCCTCTTCAGGGCAGGGGGAGCCTTCATCTTGGGGGCTTTTCCCCGAGGAGGGAGCAGGGACTGACGGGATGCCCTTCTCCCTCTGCGTGGAAAAGCCCCCAAGAGCCACACACACGCTCCATGTGGCTCTTTAAAGGGAGCGCTGAGCACAGCCTCCCACCTGCATTCGCTCCATAAGACGCCCACACATTTCCCCTTACTTTTTAGGAGGGAAAAAGCACGTCTTATGGAGTGAAAAACACGGTAGTTAAATATCCGAGTCAATAAAAAATATTTTGTCAATGCATTCCTTTAGATCAACGGTTGTCAACCTGTGAGTCCCCAGATGTTGTTGGACTACAACTCCCATCATCCCTGAGCTCTGGCCTTGCTAGCAAGGGGTGATGGGAGTTGTAGTTCAACGACATCTGGGGACCCACAGGTTGAGAAAGGCTGCTTTAGATGCCAAAAGCAGTTTTTGAATCCCAAGGAGCTTGGCAGAGTCTGAAGATGCATGGCGAAGATCTACGTTTTAATTAACTAAAGCAAACTGGGGATATACATTCAAGATTTCACTTCAGCAAAGAAAAAAGAAAAAATATCTGCCCGCTCTGCTAATATTAGGATACCCTGGAAGATGTCCAGGTCATTTGTAAAGCAAAGCAAAATTGCTACCCATGACCCTTGAACCATCTTGCCCCACATTAGTCATTTTACACCCCACAATAACAGTTCTGGGAACTCTCTGGGATTGTGAATACTGACCTTGTTTAATCAGGTGTCTTAATATTATCTTTCTTTTTTACAACTGCAGGAGAGCGAAGGGGCATTTGACTAAGGCCTGAACTTAAGCAGGGGTTCCTGCTTAACTTGAGCGCTGAGCCAAAGCAATATGCTTTCGTTTCAATTCTGTTTTGGGCATTACGGATATACACTTCTGTTGATATGCTCTTGGGTTGCTCCATTGACATGTCCCCTGTTTTTCATCCAAGTCCTGGACTCCAGAGGGAGCTGGGAAAAAGTCCCTAGAAGACTGATTCTTAAGGGTTTAGGGAGCTGGACAATTTCGGAGGTTCGTTTCTTTTGAACGAACTCCCTTGGAAGGAGGGTGGTTTGGAGGTTTTCAAACAGAGGTCGGGTGCTCATTTGTCAGGGATTACACATTTTGCCTAATATACACACATTTGTAAAGCATTTGCCCCAATATATGTCGGTTTCAAGCCAAAAGTCAGAGGAATTGGCCACCCTCCAGGTGCCCGGCTTGAATCCTTGTTGACCTCCCTGTCAGCGACTCCCGGCAAGACCAGGCGAGGTCTCAATCGGCGATCCTTCTCAACGTGAGAAGAACACACCACTCCTCCCCTGCCATCCCCAGGGAGGGGAGAGAGACAGACAGAAATGTATTTACATGCTTTTATTCCTGTCTTTCCAGCAGTACAGAGAAACGTGACTGCTCTCTCTCATCACCAACAGCAGAGAGAGAAAACTCCTCCCATGTACTTCCAGTACAGGGTCATGTGACACTCTGAGCTAACATCCGGTGCTCAGTACACTGAATAGGCTGTCCCTTTGTTCCCACGGTACAGTCCCATTTATCAACATCCTGTTTGGCTTTCCAGCCACCTGGAGCTCGCTGCAGCATTGCTCCTTTTTCGTAACACTTTTCACTAATATATGCATTTATATGCACACTTTACCCTGGTATATGCATTTCTGAATACATCACTTGGTTGGAAAACTGCACTGCAAAATTCTGAATCAGACTTTCAAAGGAGGGGTGTGTTTCAGTTCATGCATTGTTTTGCAAAGCACAAATTAAGTAACACCTTAAATGTGAAACGAATTGAATTTATTTGCATACTTACCTGAAGATTGTGACTATTGAACTCGTTTACTCAAGTGTCTTAATATTTATATACAGTCGTGCCTTGGTTAATGAATGCCTTGTGACTCAAAAGTTTTGGCTCCTGAACGCTGTGTAGTGGTTTGCGAACATTCTTGGGAACCAGAACATCCATCGTGGCTTCCGTGGCTTCCAGCTGAGTGTAGGAAGCTCCTCCAGCCAATCGGAAGCCTCGCATTGGTTTTTGAACATTTTTGGAAGTGGAACGGACTTCCGGAACAGATTCTGCTCAAGAACCAAGGTACGACTGTATTGCCAAAGGATAAGGAAGAAAGGGCATTAGGTTAAGGCCTGAATTTAAGCTGTGTCCCTGCTTAACTTGAGAGCTGAGTCAAAACAGTATGTTTCATTTCAGTTTTGGTATTATGGATATACACATCTTTCAATGCGCTATTGAGCCTGCAAGCAAGAACCGCCACTCCCCAATGTATTTTTGTGCATTGTCTTCACCAACAAACTTTTCTTTTCTTTTCTTTTCTTTTCATAGAATCATAGAATCATAGAATCATAGAATCATAGAATCATAGAGTTGGAAGAGACCACAAGGGCCATCGAGTCCAACCCCCTGCCAAGCAGGAAACACCATCAGAGCACTCCTGACATATGGTTGTCAAGCCTCTGCTTAAAGACCTCCAAAGAAGGAGACTCCACCACACTCCTTGGCAGCAAATTCCACTGTCGAACAGCTCTTACTGTCAGGAAGTTCTTCCTAATGTTTAGGTGGAATCTTCTTTCTTGTAGTTTGGATCCATTGCTCCGTGTCCGCTTCTCTGGAGCAGCAGAAAACAACCTTTCTCCCTCCTCTATGTGACATCCTTTTATATATTTGAACATGGCTATCATATCACCCCTTAACCTCCTCTTCTCCAGGCTAAACATGCCCAGCTCCCTTAGCCGTTCCTCATAAGGCATCGTTTCCAGGCCTTTGACCATTTTGGTTGCCCTCCTCTGGACACGTTCCAGTTTGTCAATGTCCTTCTTGAACTGTGGTGCCCAGAACTGGACACAGTACTCCAGGTGAGGTCTGACCAGAGCAGAATACAGTGGTACTATTACTTCCCTTGATCTAGATGCTATACTCCTATTGATGCAGCCCAGAATTGCATTGGCTTTTTTAGCTGCCGCGTCACACTGTTGGCTCATGTCAAGTTTGTGGTCAACCAAGACTCCTAGATCCTTTTCACATGTAGTGCTCTCAAGCCAGGTGTCACCCATCTTGTATTTGTGCCTCTCATTTTTTTTGCCCAAGTGCAATACTTTACATTTCTCCCTGTTAAAATTCATCTTGTTTGTTTTGGCCCAGTTCTCTAATCTGTCAAGGTCGTTTTGAAGTGTGTTCCTGTCCTCTGGGGTGTTAGCCACCCCTCCCAGTTTGGTGTCATCTGCAAATTTGATCAGGATGCCCTTGAGTCCATCATCCAAGTCGTTGATAAAGATGTTGAATAAGACCGGGCCCAAGACAGAACCCTGTGGCACCCCACTAGTCACTCTTCTCCAGGATGAAGAGGAACCATTGATGAGCACCCTTTGGGTTCGGTCAGTCAGCCAGTTACAAATCCACTGAGTGGTAGCATAGTCAAGACCGCATTTTACCAGCTTCTTTACAAGAATATCATGGGGCACCTTGTCAAATGCCTTGCTGAAATCAAGGTAGGCTACATCCACTGCGTTCCCTTCATCTACCAGGCTTGTAATTCTGTCAAAAAACGAGATCAGGTTAGTCTGACATGACTTATTTTTCAGAAATCCATGCTGACTATTGGTGATCACAGCATTCCTTTCCAGGTGCTCACAGACTGTTTGCTTAATGATCTGCTCCAGAATCTTCCCTGGTATTGATGTCAGACTGACTGGGCGGTAATTATTTGGGTCCTCTCTTTTCCCCTTTTTGAAAATAGGGACAACATTTGCCCTCCTCCAGTCTGCCGGGACTTCGCCTGTTCTCCAGGAATTCTCAAAGATGACTGCCAGTGGTTCTGAAATCACATCTGCCAGTTCTTTTAATACTCTTGGATGCAGTTCATCTGGCCCTGGAGACTTGAATACATCTAGACTAGCCAAGTATTCTTGTACTATCTCCTTAGTTATTCTGGGCTGTGTTTCCTCTGCTGAATCATTTGCTCCAAATTCTTCAGGTCGGGCATTGTTTTCTTTATCGGAGAAGACTGAGGCAAAGAAGGCATTGAGGAGTTCAGCCCTTTCTGTGTCCCCTGTTTGCATTTCACCATCTTCTCCTCTGAGTGACCCCACTGTTTCTTTGTTCTTCCTTTTGCTACGAACATACCCATAAAAGCCTTTTTTGTTGCTTTTAACCTCTCTAGCAAGCCTGAGTTCATTCTGTGCTTTAGCTTTTCTGACTTTGTGTCTACACGTGCTGGCTATTTGTTTGAATTCCTCTTTGGTGGTTTCCCCCCTTTTCCATTTTTTGTACACATCCTTTTTTAATCTTAACTCAGTTAAAAGTTCTTTAGATAAAAGTTCTTTTTGGAACATGCAGGTATTACTGTACACATTATTATACTGTACACATATATTATGCTGTTGTTGTTGTTTACTCATTTAGTCGTGTCCTCCTCTTTGTGACCCCCTGGACCAGAGCACGCCAGGCACTCCTGTCTTCCACTGCCTCCCACAGTTTGGTCAAACTCATGCTGGTAGCTTCAAGAACACTGTCCAACCATCTCATCCTCTGTCATCCCCTTCTCCTTGTGCCCTCCATCTTTCCCAACAGCAGGGTCTTTTCCAGGGAGTCTTCTCTTCTCATGAGGTGGCCAAAGTCTTGGAGCCTCAGCTTCAGGATCTGTCCTTCCAGTGAGCAATCTCTCCTCATCTCATGAGGTGGCCAAAGTACTGGAGCCTCCGCTTCAGGATCTGTCCTTCCAGTGAGCAATCTCTTCTCATCTCATGAGGTGGCCAAAGTACTGGAGCCTCCGCTTCAGGATCTGTCCTTCCAGTGAGCAATCTCTTCTCATCTCATTAGGTGGCCAAAGTCTTGGAGCCTAAGCTTCAGGACCTGTCCTTCCAGTGAGCAATCTCTTCTCATCTCATGAGGTGGCCAAAGTATTGGAGCCTCAGCTTCAGGACCTGTCCTTCCAGTGAGCAATCTCTTCTCATCTCATGAGGTGGCCAAAGTCTTGGAGCCTCAGCTTCAGGATCTGTCCTTCCAGTGAGCAATCTCTTCTCATCTCATGAGGTGGCCAAAGTATTGGAGCCTCAGCTTCAGGACCTGTCCTTCCAGTGAGCGCTCAGGGCTGATTCCCTTCAGAATGTGTAAATGTGTATTATGCCGTACACATTATATATTGCATAATTGCATTGCAAAAAATCAGAGAGCTGCAAATTCCCAAGGGAAACTATATTTCAGTTCACATCTTGGTTTGGAAAGTATGAAATAGTTACGTTGGCATTAAAATCTGAACGGAATGGATTCACCCCCCACCTCAAATCCCATTCTCTGGGAAACAGGGGCATTTGGAGCACATGAAAACTTGAGGAAGATGCCGAAATCCTCAAAAATCCTCAGAAATTCCACCCAGCCGTTCTAAACGTAAGTCCCCTTGCCAAAATCCCAAGCTCTTTGAAATTACACAGGTGCAGCTCCAAATTCATGCATTCAGTTATTATTATGGGGGACAGGAGGCGGGCAGGTGTGGAGGATTCCCTGGTCCTGAATGGGGTAACTGTGCCCCTGAAGGACCAGGTGCGCAGCCTGGGAGTCATTCTGGACTCACAGCTGTCCATGGAGGCACAGGTCAAATCTGTGTCCAGGGCAGCTGTTTACCAGCTCCATCTGGTACGTAGGCTGAGACCCTATCTGCCTGCGGACTGTCTTGCCAGAGTGGTGCATGCTCTGGTTATCTCCCGCTTGGACTACTGCAATGCCCTCTACGTGGGGCTACCTTTGAAGGTGACTCGGAAACTACAACTAATCCAGAATGCAGCAGCTAGACTGGTGACTGGGGGCGGCCGCCGAGACCATATAACACCGGTCTTGAAAGACCTACATTGGCTCCCAGTACGTTTCCGAGCACAATTCAAAGTGTTGGTACTGACCTTTAAAGCCCTAAACGGCCTCGGTCCAGTATACCTGAAGGAGCGTCTCCACCCCCATCATTCTGCCCGGACGCTGAGGTCCAGCGCCGAGGGCCTTCTGGCGGTTCCCTCATTGCGAGAAGCAAAGCTACAGGGAACCAGGCAGAGGGCCTTCTCGGTAGTGGCGCCCGCCCTGTGGAACGCCCTTCCAGCAGATGTCAAAGAGATAAACAACTACCTGACATTCAGAAGACATCTTAAGGCAGCCCTGTTCAGGGAAGTTTTTAACGTGTGATATTTTACTGTATTTTTGGTTTTTATGGAAGCCGCCCAGAGTGGCTGGGGAGGCCCAGCCAGATGGGCGGGGTACAAATAATAAATTATTATTATATCATTATTATTATTTATTAGAATAAACAAGGACTTTCTTGTCCTGTTCTGAAACTGGAGTGGACTCCAGTTTGGTTTGGCTGGTGCTGGGCAGATACTTCCCCATAAACCAAATTCTAGTGGATGCAGGGTAAGAGCCATCCTGAAACAAATAATAATAATAATAATAATAATAATAATAATAATAATAATAACAATTTATTATTTATACCCTACCCATCTGGCTGGGTTTCCCCAGCCACTCTGGGCAGCTCCCAACAGAATATTAATAATAAAAAAGCAACCACATCAAACATTAAAAGCTTCCCTAAACAGGGCTGCCTTCAGATGTCTTCTAAAAGTCAGGTAGTTGTTTATTTCCTTGACATCTGATGGGACGTTGTTCCACAGAGCGGGCGCCACCACCGAGAAGGCCCTCTGCCTGGTTCCCTGTAAGCTCCCTTCTCACAATGAGGGAACCGCCAGAAGGCCCTTGGAGCTGGACCTCAGTGTTCGGGCCGGACGATGGGGGTGGAGATGCTCCTTCAGGTATACAGGGCCGAGGCCATTTAGGGCTTTAAAGATCAGCACCAACATTTTTAATTGTGCTCAGAAATGTACTGGGAGCCAATGTAGGTCTTTCAGGACCGGTGTGAAGTTGGTTCCTTACATATGTAATCAACAAAGCAGCCCCACTGCAGGAAGTCGGTGGCCATGGAGAGCTTTAAAGAGCCGCTCCTGGTCTCGCGTTTCAAGACATCCTTGCCTCCTGCTATGAAGGAGCAACATGATCCAATGCACTCCAAAAGGGGGCTGGAAGATGGAGGAGACTACAAACACCATCCTCCTGAGAGTGACCTGGTCACGCTGTCTTCTCTGCCCAGGTCTCATCAAGCATTCATCTGTGGGGTGTGACGTGTGGCTGACATAAGTTGTAGAAGCAACCACTTCACTGCGCCCCAGCAAGAGAAGCCGATGGACTCTCTGACCTTTCTTGGAGCTGCACTGAGATTCCAGAGCAAGGTCTCTTTCAACGTTTGTGTTTTCCTTTTCTTTTTAGAACAATGCATCTCAGTGGATGGGGCATAATGGGAAGCGTAGGACCTCTGTTGGGGGACATGTCATGCACCTTTTGGAGTAGTGGGTCCAGCTTTGGTCAAAGGTGCACTCAGCTCTCACCTGTGTGATGGTGCAGTAAAAAAGAAGAAGAGGTTAATGGTACTCTAGGGTGAATCAATAGAAGTATAGTGTCCGGATCAAGGGAAGTAATATAGTCTCTCTCTCTCTCTCTCTCTCATTTGCTTTTCTATTTTATCATATCATCCATGTACAATGTATACTGTGTTACAGTCAAACACATGGTAATAAGAAAGAAAGAAAAAGGTAGCATAAATATAAAACCTATGTATGAATAATAATAGCAACATAACTTATTCCTCCAATTTATTTGACTCATAAAGGTAAAGGTAAAGGGACCCCTGACCATTAGGTCCAGTCGTGGCTGACTCTGGGGTTGCAGTGCTCATCTCGCTTTATTGGCCGAGGGAGCCGGCATACAGCTTCCGGGTCATGTGGCCAGCATGACTAAGCCGCTTCTGGCGAACCAGAGCAGCACACAGAAACGCTGTTTACCTTCCCGCCGGAGCGGTACCTATTTATCTACTTGCACTCTGATGTGCCTTCAAACTGCTAGGTGGGCAGGAGCAGGGACCGAGCAACGGGAGCTCACCCCATCACGGGGATTCGAACCGCCAACCTTCTGATCGGCAAGTCCTAGGCTCTGTGGTTTAACCCACAGCACCAACCACATCCCATTATTTGACTCTTATAAACCTTAATGTTAATTCCCCTACCACTTTCCCCCTAGTTTCCTATCTTTTCAACTGTGTTTTCTTGCTCTACTAAGTAGTTTCCATTACCATACACTCTCCCACTGCTGAGTATTTTTTCCCCCACAGTCTGTTACACTTTTCTTGATATAGTATTGTTCCATATAATCTATATGGAATGTCCAGTCCTCTTTTAAATTCTTGTCATCTTTATTTCTTAATCTATTTGTCATGCAGGCAAGTTCCAATATTTTAAGATGCCATTCTTCTCTTGATGGTACTGCATCTGTTCTCCACTTTTGTGCTACCAAAATTTGAGCCGCTGTAGTCCCATCCATACAGGATGTGGGTGGCGCTGTGGGTTAAACCACAGAGCCTAGGACTTGCCGATCAGAAGGTCGGTGGTTCGAATCCCCACGACGGGGAGAGCTCCCGTTGCTCGGTCCCAGCTCCTTCCAACCTAGCAGCTTGAAAGCACATCAAAGTACAAGTAGATAAATAGGTACCACTCCGGCGGGAAGGTAAACGGCGTTTCCGTGCGCTGCTCTGGTTCGCCAGAAGTGGCTTAGTCATGCTGGCCACATGACCCGGAAGCTGTACGCCGGCTCCCTCGGCCAATAAAGCAAGATGAGCACTGCAACCCCAGAGTCAGCCACGACTGGACCTAATGGTCAGGGGTCCCTTTGCCTTTACTAGTCACATCCATAAAGTAGTTTGATTGGGGTGGGGGGCTGTTTCTGTTGTTATTATTCCCAGAAGGAAAGCTTCTGGGTTTTTGGGAAAGCTTCTTTTAAGCATTTTCTTAAATTCGTTGGCACATTTTTTCATTCATGGTGGTCTTTCAGAATAATAAAAGAATTCTGGGTGATGGTATTAGTTCCACACTATTCTGTCTTGGTCGGACCTCACCTGGAATCCTGTTTCCAGTTGTAGGTGCCACAATTTGAGAAGGATATTGACAAACTGGAAAGCATAATGCTAGCGGTCAACAAAAGAGGTTTAAAGACTCTCTCAAGGCAAATCTTTAAAAATGTAGTATAAACACTGACAACTGGGAAACACTGGCCTGCGAGCGCTCCAGTTGGAGAACAGCCTTTGCCAAAAGTGTCATGGGCTTTGAAGACACTCGAACAAAGGCAAGCTTGGCAAACCCTCGCCATGATCAACTCCTTCCCAGAAACCAATGTCCCCACTGTGGAAGGATGTGTGGAACCAGAATTGGCCTCCACAGTCACTTACAAACTCATTGTTAAAACCGTGTTTATGGAAGACAATCTTACTCGGCTACAAGTGATCGCCAAAGAAGAAGAAGAAGATTCTGCCTTGGTCAGACCATACCTGGGGTCCTGTGTCCAGTTCTGGGTGTTGCTATTTCAGAAGGATATTGATAAGCTGGAAGGTGTGCAGAGGAGGGCAACCAAGATGATCAAAGGTCTGGAAGCCAAGCCTTATGGGGAAAGGTTGAAGGAGCTGGATATGTCTAGCCTGGAAAAGAGGAGACTGAGAGAAGATATGATAGACATCTTCAACCATCTCAAGGGCTGTCACATGGAAGATGGAGCAAGCTTGTTTTCTCCTGCTCTGGAACCTCAGACTCGAGGAGATGTCCTCAAGTTATAAGAAAGGAGATTCCGACTAAACTTTCGGGGAAAACTTTCTGAAGGTAGGAGCTGTTTGGCAGTGAAACAGACTCCCACATGAGGTGATGGACTCTCCTTCCTTTGAATTTGGATGGCCATCTTTTGGGGTTTTTTAAAAAATCAGTGGTTCCTTCATTCCAGGAAATGGACGACTCTTGGTGCCCCAACTCTACGATTCTATTATTCTAAAGTCCTCCATCTCTCTCCCTCTCTCTCTCTGCCTCCCATTTCCTTACACAAAGTTTGACCCTCAGCACCTTGAAAACCGTAAGACTCTCAGAGGGGGGAAAGTATTAAAAGTCTATAAACCAGTGGAGTAATATAATACGCTCCCAGTAACCGCGTAAACATGTGTGTGTAATAATAAGTTATTAAGAACCCGCAAGCCGCTGTGTCAGAGCTCGCAGGCTGGCACGCTTCAGAAATTTGGTAGGTTTTTTTTGCATATTTATGTACGTAGTCAAAATAGAAGTTTCCACCCTTCCGAGAACTGACCTGCCAAATCTGGGAAAGACTCAAAAAAATGTGTGTCAATGGCGAGTGAAGGACACCAGCGGTGCATCGCGATGGATGGGGAGACGGAGCGTTGCCATTTCCCCGAATTTTGGAACTGACTGATCAAAGGTTAGCACAGCTGGAGATGGAGGCAAGAAATCCTTCAGAGGCACTGAAGGATAAATTGGATAATCTTGATTGAGGATGGGCACCCAATGGAAAGCCACTTCCGCCCTGCAGAGGAGGTGCGGTTTCGGGCTTCAAGGGCCCAGCCCCCGCACGATTGGGAGACTCTGCAGCCGCATCACCCCCTGGCCATCCAATCGGCTGGCTCTGGGGGCATGGCCTGCCCTATTTAAGGCAGGCGTGGCTGGGGATCTCCCTCTTTTGCCCCCTACCAGCCGTTCCTGTTTCCCACCATCCCACCCTTTAAGGTTTTTGTTCCTTGACCTTGCTATGGACCTTGGTTTGTCGCCATTGAGGGGCCTGGTAGGAATTTTCCCACTTGGCAAATTGGCACCAGCCACTTGGTTTTTGCCTACCTCATAGCAAATCGTCACAACTTTATTGGTATTAGCAGTTAGACATTGGTATTGGTATTGTTTTGTAGATGGAAGAGGGGAGGAAGCGCCATCAACTGCCCCGCATATTGAAGGGTAGTTCGATAAAGGATTCCAGGGGGCGTAGCCCTGTCCGGAGCCTATGGAGGTGAGGGCCTAAGGCACATCCCCTATCTGTGACCCCGGGGGAGTTCCTAGTTGATGTGCATCATCAGGACTCCCCCTACTGGCAGTTAACCCTTCCCAGAGTTCAAGCGGATGGGCTGAAGTCAGATATAGTCGGTTAGGACCAATGCCTAAGCCAATACTGCTCATCACCTGTAACCAATAAAGCTGTGGCCTTATTTAGCCCATTAACCTTAATAACTGTGTCATGTGTCTTTATTTCCACTGGGGGGGACTCACCACGCAACTAGGATTGTGTGCAGCTCTCCATCTTATTCACATATAAATTTATTAAATTTACACACACACCCTTTCCTCTCAAAGGAGTAAACCCAACCAAAAGAGAATGCAATTAAAACTTCTCAAAAACATTTTTTTTAAAAAAAAAAACACCCTTCTAAAAGGAGTTTAAGACTCCTTAAAAACAGTTGAAGAAATCCCAGCTAATAATTTCATGGTTGCTATAGATGGTACCTAACCCCTGTAAAATTAGCAAAGATATATCACAATAGTGATAATCTATGTTGGAAATGTAAAGAAAAAGAAGGTACCTTTTATCATATGTGGTGGACCTGCCCCAAGGTGAAAGACTTCTGGGAGAAGATTTATAATGAATTGAAAAAAATGCTGAAATATACATTTACTAAGAAACCAGAGGCCTTTCTTCTTGGAATAACAGGTTTGGAATTGCCCAAGAAAGATGTTAGACTGTTTTTGTATACCACAACCGCAGCTAGAATTTTGCTAGCTAAGAACTGGAAAACACAAGAAGTCCCAACAGTGGAGGAATGGCAGATGATGGACTTTTCGGAGCTAGCCGACCTGACTGGAAGAGTCTGCGACCAGAAGGAGGAGGAGTACCAGGAGGAATGGAGGAAATTCAAAGACTATTTAGTTAAATATGCTAAGATAATTTAAATAGAAATACTTGCAAAATCTAGATAGGCTTAGGATTTAAATATGTGATGTTATAGAATAACATGTTTAAATTTAAAATGAAAAGAAAGAAAGACGTTAATTGATTAAGTAAATTTTATGAGAATTTTGTTTTGGAAAACCGTTATAATGATATATATTGAAACTCAGCCAGTTTGTTATTAAGAGTGGAATAATTACAGTTAGGATTTATGTTTGTTTGTTTATAAATTTCAGAAAATCAATAAATTTTTTTTGGGGGGGGAATAATAATAATTTCTGGATTTTCAGGAACAGGTCTTTCATCCACCAAGTCCCTGGGTAAACAGGAATAGATTTAGGTTCTTCCATAAAGTCAATGGTGCGGGAGATAAAGGCCTTGGAGGGGTGGTGTTTCCCCACAAATGGGGAGCCGCCATCAAGAAGGCCCTGTCAGGACGTCGCCACCAACTGGCCAATTTCATGCATCCCTTGCCCTGATTTCATGTGGGTGGCAAGGAGGGAGAGTGATAAAAAGAGAATAAAGAAGGGAGGGAAGGGGATGGCCCCATAATGTTTCTCTCCAGCCTTGGCTGCTTCCAGTATCATCCATCTCCCCCACTCCTTTGAGGACCCGAGGGAATATGGTCCTCAACAGCAACAAGAAGATTGCCCTTATCCTTGATCTGGATTTATCCGGGAATTGAGAAGGCATTTCCAAAGCAGCCGCCATGGGGAAGGTGGGTGGTGTCTTGATTAAGTGAGACTTCGTAACTTTTACTGGAATATGGACTGATTCAAAACACATTGAAGTCTCGCTAAGCCCATAACAGATAAACATCCCTTGTGGTGCATGATTCAATAATACAGTGCTGTGGTTTCACCCCCCCACTTTTCTTGCAATGAATAATCATCATGCAACCTCAGCTTACAATGTTAGAAACCCCAACACGGAGCTTTTTTTATTTTGGTGGTGTGTCCTTACGTCTCGAGATGGGAACGTCTCTTCTGGGTGATACAAGAAACAGGCCATGTGTGGCCTGTGTGTGTCTATTTGACCATCAGGACCCTCTGAAGGATGTTTCTACTCCATATCCCACCTATATCTGAATATAAATAAATTATTATTATTAAGACATCCAAAGGCAGACCTGTTTAGAAGAAGAAGAAGAGGAGTTTCGATTTGATATCCCACTTTATCACTACCCGAAGGAGTCACAAAGTGGCTCACAATCTCCTTTCCCTTCCTCCCCCACAACAAACACTCTGTGAGGTGAGTGGGGCTGAGAGACTTCAAAGAAGTGTGACTGGCCCAAGGTCACCCAGCAGCTGCAGGTGGAGGAGTGGAGACGCGAACCCGGTACCCCAGATTACGAGTCTACCGATCTTAATCACTACACCACACTGGATCATAGGGAAGGTTTTAATGTTCAATAGACTATTGTATTTTAGTATTTTGTTGGACACAACCTTGATGACAGAAAGTGAGGAGGAATTAAAGAACCTTTTAATGAGGGTGAAAGAGGAGAGCGCAAAATATGGTCTGAAGCTCAACATCAAAAAAACAAAGATCATGGCCACTGGGCCCATCACCTCCTGGCAAATAGAAGGGGAAGAAATAGAGGCAGTGAGAGATTTTACTTTCTTGGGCTCCATGATCACTGCAGATGGCGAAAGCAGTCACAAAATTAAAAAACGACTGCTCCTTGGGAGAAAGGCGATGGCAAACCTAGGCAGCATCTTAAAAAGCAGAGACATCATCTTGCCAACAAAGGTCCGTATAGTTAAAGCTATGGTTTTCCCAGTAGTGATGTATGGAAGTGAGAGCTGGACCATAAAGAAGGCTGATCACCGAAGAATTGATGCTTTTGAATTATGGTGCTGGAGGAGACTCTTGAGAGTCCCATGGACTGCAAGAAGATCAAACCTATCACTTCTTAAGGAAATCAGCCCTGAGTGCTCACTGGAAGGACAGATCCTGAAGCTGAGGCTCCAAGACTTTGGTCACCTCATGAGAAGTGAAGACTCCCTGGAAAAGACCCTGATGTAGGGAAAGATTGAGGGCACAAGGAGAAGGGGACGACAGAGGACGAGATGGTTGGACAGTGTTCTCGAAGCTACCAGCATGAGTCTGACCAAACTGTGGGAGGCAGTGGAAGACAGGAGTGCCTGGCGTGCTCTGGTCCAGGGGGTCACGAAGAGTCGGACATGACTGAACGACTAAACAACAACAACATTTTGTTGGAAGCTGCCCAGAGTGGCTGGGGAAACCCAGCCAGATGGGTGGGGATATAAATAATAAATAATTATTATTATTATTATTATTATTATTATTATTATTATTATTATTAACCGCCATGGGGTCCTTTACCCTTTTTATAACTTTTACCTTTGTTGTCCATAAACTGTTGGTGTTTCTCTGTGTCATGGCCCACTTCTCCGCTCCATAACACATCACAAGTAACATGCACGCATCAAACACTTCTGTGATCAACTCTAAGGTAATGTTTCCATTTTTCAATATGAAGCTGAGATTTCCAAAGGCCGTCCATGATTGTTTCATTGTCCTTTCATTTCTACTGTTTGGTTTTCTCTTCTCAGCATGATTTCTAAGCAGATATGTAATTCACCTTGCTCTGTTTCTTTATTTTCTAATTGTAGTTCATTCTCTTCTTGATATAAATCATAGGTAAAGGTAAAGGGACCCCTGACCATTAGGTCCAGTCGTGACCGACTCTGGGGTTGTGGCGCTCATCTCGCTTTACTGGCCGAGGGAGCTGGCGTACAGCTTCCGGGTAATGTGGCCAGCATGACTAAGCCGCTTCTGGTGAACCAGAGTAGTGCACGGAAACGCCGTTTACCTTCCCGCTGGAGTGGTACCTATTTATCTACTTGCACTTTGATGTGCTTTCGAACTGCTAGGTTGGCAGGAGCAGGGACCAAGCAACAGGAGCTCACCCCGTCACAGTGATTCGAACCGCCAACCTTCTGATCTGCAAGTCCTAGGCTCTGTGGTTTAACCCACAGCGTCACCCGTGTCCCTGATATAAATCATATCAATTAGCAAACGCAAAATCTTGCACTATCATGCCCACCTCTGCTCCCTTTTCTGGTGACACATTTTCCCTACCTACTCTGGCGAGCCACTGCAAGTCAGAGTAGACAGCCGGCAAGCTCCACCACTGGCTCATCATGACACGGCTTGGGTATGGAAACCATTATCCTCAAACAGAGACAGCAGGCAGTGGAGGAGGAATATTCCACAACGATTATGAGTCGTTTTTATTCTCAGCAGGAAGCAGAGTCACTGTCGAGAAAGGGGCTGGGTCTGTTTGTCTGCAGGCTTTGTTATTTTCTTCCAGACCCGCCGTCACTCAGCAGATGGTAGCAAAATTTGACATCTCCCGGCTATCCTGTCTGCTGGTGGCTGGACACTCTCAAAAGGGAATAGCTTCTGACGGCTTGTTAAAGTTTGTTGCTGCTCCATCCCTCTGCTGGATCCGTTTCATGCTTTTCCAAATAAGATCTGTTTTGTGTGCTTGGTGCCCATACGCACAGCTGGCCTGTACGAAAACATTCCAGAAAAGGAAAAAGAGAGAAAAGGTCGATGCAATAAAAGAGGATTGCAGAGTCATCCAGAATCATAGAGTTGGAGGGTCATCTGTTTCAACCCCTGAAATGTTGGAATCGCAGCTAAAGAATTCCTGACAGATGGGCATCCTATTGGTATTTCGCAACTTTGGCCTGTTGCAGGATCTTAGCCAGACCCAGTTGAATATAGCTGTGATAGCCTGGGATTCAGACTCGGAGGCTGAACCTGAGGAATCCCAGCCTGCACAGGAGTCCCCGCCTCCAGAACCAGCTGAGCCGGGGCTGGGGCATGAGCCTGAAGGGTCCTCACCTGTGCTGGATCCTCAGGTGCAGGCACCAGCTGAGTCTGCTCTGGCTCCTGAGGTGATGGAGGACCCATTGCCTGCAGGTGCTCCACTCTCAGCCCCGTCAGGGGAAGCTGAGGTTGCCTCTGGGTCCGGTAACCCTCCAGCCTCTCTTAAACTGCAGAGGCTCAGGGCAGAGAGGCGGAGGGAACTAAGTTCCCGCAGGAGGAGTGCTCACCGCCAGGCCAGGAGAGGCGAGTCACCTGTGGACCGGGGCTGCCCTATGCCTCGGGGCAGATAAAAGCCAGCCAGCCCCAGTCCCAGGTTGCGGGAGCAACATTGTTGGTAGCCTGTTCCTGCCTGCACCCTGTCCTGCTCTTCTGCCAGAGTTCCTGACCTTACCCGACTTCCTGCCTTGGACCCAGCTTCAGCTTTGACGGACAGCCTCCACACCGCACCCCCGACCTCGGACTGGACTCGGACCTCGCCGCACGGTTAACCCTCGGGACGAAGCACAATAGCAGAGCATACACAGACTTCTGGAAACAATCCGTTGCAGGCAGGAAGGATGAAGCAGGAACAAGTCGCTGCTACCAGTAACTTGGTTACTTAGAGGTGTTTATTCAGTAGACTACAATTAAACTCTCTCTCTTAACAAACTCCAAATGACTCTCAGGGCACCACACTGACCAACCAACTATCCAGCCCAGGAAGGTCATGAGTCATCATGGCTATGTGGAGACCTCGACCTATAGTAGAGCTGTATCCAAGGTTCCATACCTTTAGGCAGAATAATTCCCT
Organism: Podarcis raffonei; assembly: GCF_027172205.1. NCBI lineage: Eukaryota > Metazoa > Chordata > Lepidosauria > Squamata > Lacertidae > Podarcis > Podarcis raffonei. The sequence goes on along the minus strand of NC_070605.1, from coordinate 10,052,172 downwards.
CTGCTCAGTCTTCTTGGCCTTCAGCCAACTCTTAATTGCTTTGTGTGAAGCTGCACGTAGGCAAAATCCCAACACATCCAACCTCTGCTTGAAAACCTTCAAGGAAAGAGAGTCCACCAGCTCCCAAGGGAGTTTGTTCCACAACTGAACAGCTCGTGGTGTCAAAAATTTCTTCCAGATGTTCAGTCACAATCTCCTTTCTTGTAACTTTGAATCCTACCTTCCAGAGCAGGAGAAAACAAGCTTGTTCCATCTTCCATGTGACATGCATTGATATATTTGAAGACCGCTAGCGTAGCTCCTTTCCGTCTCCTCTTTTCCAGGTCAAATGCGCCCAGTTCCCTCAACTGTTTCTCCTAAGGCTTGGTTACCAGACCCTTGATCATCTTGGTTGCTGTCAGAAGTCCAGGTTCCCCGCTTGATAACACAGTAAGTTCGGATAATTAAAAAGGAGGATTTATTGCCAAAAAAACACACACCAAAAAAACAAACAGATAACTCTGGACAGCTCCAACAAAGCCTCCAGTATCATTACTCAAGATGACCCTTCTGAAGACTCCTTCCGGTGTCTACAGAATATATTGAACTTTCGCACCTTACGTCTTTTGTTTTGCTTCCTGTCTAACAGCCCTCCCATTCACCAATTCTGCAGACTTATTGGATCAGCTCCAACCTCTTCCTTTTCTGAGAGAATCTCTCTGTCCCTGTTCGCGCCTGTTTGAGCTGCCGGAGAGCTTTGGCTGTGTTCCAGCCCGCTCTCAGCTACAGCCTTATCAGCTGTCAAGGTTAGGAAGAGTTAAGTCTGCAGCTCCCAGCTCTCCCCCTGTCTGACTCACATCTAAGCCTCTCTGTTCCTTGCGGCTTTCTTCGCTTGGAGCTGGCTGATTCCTGACAGTTGCCTTCCTCAGCACCTGTTCCAGCTTATCCATATCCTTCTTAAATCGTGGGGCCTAGAACTAGACACAAGACTCCGGCTGTGGTCTGGTCAAGGAGCACTATCACCTCTCTTGATGTGGATAACATACTTCTGTCGATGCAGTCTACAATTGCAATAGCTTTCTTGCGTCAGGATTTGGGCCAAAAGGTTACCTCCATATTTACCTCCATAAATAACAACAATTTGGAAGTTCCGAGCCCCAAGGAGGTTAGATTGGCCACAACCAGGACCAGGGCCTTTTCAGGAAGTTCCTGCAGCCAATCAGAAGCCATGCTGGACGTTCGGCTTCCGAAAATTATTTGAAAACCGGAACACTCGCTTCTGGGTTTCGATTGTTCGGGAGCCAATTTGTTCAGGGGCCAAGGCATTCGAGATCCAAAGTACAACTGTATGCTGATACGGTAGTACCTCGGGTTATACACGCTTCAGGTTACATACGCTTCAGGTTACAGACTCCCCTAACCCAGAAATAGTACCTCGGGTTAAGAACTTTGCTTCAGAATGAGAACAGAAATTGTGCGGAAGCCCCATTAGCTAAAGTGGTGCTTCAAGTTAAGAACAGTTTCAGGTTAAGAACGGGCCTCCGGAACGAATTAAGTACTTAACCTGGAATTTACAATGACTGGAATTTAGCCCAGCTGCTTCTTTTGAGATACGTGGTCCAGCCCTACATGGTGAGCGAGTCCCAGGTAACTACCATAGAATTACCAGAATTTTCAAAAGTAAGGGGTCTGTGGCTTGGCTTTTGAGGGGGTCTTCAGTAATTAGCTAATTGGGAACCACTGTTCTAAATAGTTGTTTTATATACAGTGGACGCTCGGGTTGCGAACGTGATCCGTGTGGGAGGCACGTTCGCAACCCGCAGCATTCACAGCCCACAGCGCCGCGTCTGTGCACGCATGGGTCACAATTCAGTGCTTCTGTGTTTCTGCGCATGCGCGATTTAGTGTTTCTGTGCATGCGCGAGCGCCAAAACCCAGAAGTAACCCGTTCTGGTACTTCCGAGTTTCGGCACATCCGTAACCTGAAAACGTGCAACCTGAAGCGTCTGTAACCCGAGGTATGACTATATATATCTGATAATGATATTCTTTTATTCTCTTTTTAAACCGCTTTGAGGTTCTTGGGCTTTTGTTTTACAATCGAGCGGTGTATAAATGTTATGAAAGAAACACATTATAAAATGAGCTCATGCCAGGGAGGTCCAATCTTCTGTGAGAGACACTCAAAAGGAAGTGTTTTTGCAGAGGCTGTCCAGCGTCTCGCGAGACAGGCAGAATTAACACCTCAAAAATAATGTGAAACTGCTCATTTCATGGATGGTGAACGTATTGCCCCTCCATCCTTCAGGGAAGAGGGGAAAGAAGAGCCAGGAAGGGTCAGATGCCAGTCTCCTGAGAGGAAAATCTCATGCCGGCCACTCCAGCCTACCTCGGCAAATGATTTATTTTTCTTCAGGGGAGCGCTAAACTTCAAAGTTCAGATTAATGAGATAGAAACACTTTCCAGGTGCTCCCCAAGGGGGTGCAATATATCAAGGTGAGACTGTCATGGTGAAACTTTCCACAAGGATGTGATGGGTTGGTAGGCACAGAATTTATTTATTTTTCTAAAGGGGGGGGGGAGGAAAGGTGTGCGGTGATGACAGAGGCAATTGTGAAGCTGTGCCATGCCACAAATTTCCGACAGATGAGTTAGAAGATTTCAGATAGAGGAAAGGAAGAACTGCCTCACACAGTTCTTTTTTTAAAGGATTTGATCCCGCAAATTGACTCTAAAAGATGATTAGATGCATTCATGGAGGAGAGGGCTATTGATGGCTATGCTCTCATACCCTCCAACATTTCTCTGATGAAAATAGGGATGTCCTATTAATAATAATAAGAGACACCACCTTGCCAACAAAGGCCCGCATAGTTAAAGCTATGGTTTCCCCAGTAGTGATGTATGGAAGTGAGAGCTGGACCATCAAGAAGGCTGATCGCCGAAGAATGGATGCTTTTGGATTATGATGCTGGAGGAGACTCTTGAGAGTCCCATGGACTGCAAGAAGATCAAACCTCTCCATTCTGAAGGAAATCAGCCCTGAGTGGTCACTGGAAGGACAGATCCTGAAGCTGAGGCTCCAATACTTTGGCCACCTCATGAGGAGAAGAAGAGTTTGGATTTGATATCCTGCTTTATCACTATCTGAAGGAGTCTCAAAGCGGCTAACATTCTCCTTTCCCTTCCTCCCCCACAACAAACACTCTGTGAGGTGAGTGGGGCTGAGAGACTTCAGAGAAGTGTGACTGGCCCAAGGTCACCCAGCAGCTGCATGTGGAGGAGCGGAGACGCGAACCCGGTTCCCCAGATTGCAAGTCCACCGCTCTTAACCACTACACCACACTGGCTCTCCAGACTCCCTGGAAAAGACCCTGATGTTGGGAAAGATGGAGGGCACAAGAAGTGGACGACAGAGGAGAGATGGTTGGACAGTGTTCTCGAAGCTACTAACATGAGTTTGACCAAACTGCGGGAGGCAGTGGAAGACAGGAGTGCCTGGCGTGCTCTGGTCCATGGGGTCACAAAGAGTCGGACACAACTAAAGGACTAAACAACAACAATAATAATGTCATCATTATTATCATACCCCGCCCATTTGACCAGATTGCCCCAGCCACTCTGGGCTGCTTCCAACAAATATAAACACATGATCAAACATTAAACATAAGAAAGCTTTCCTAAACAGATGTTTTGTATAGGTTGTGTAGTTACCTAGCTCCTTGGCTCTGGGGTTTCAGAACTCCACAACCTCCAACTTTTCTCCAGTGAAAATAGAGAAACCCCAAGGAAAAGCAGGACCTTCCAGGATCAAATCTGAAACTGGGACGGCTTCTGCAAATCCAGGACTGTCCCTAGAACAGCCTTTCTCAACCTGTGGGTCCCCAGATGTTGTTGAACTACAACTCCCATCACCCCTAGCTAGCAAGGCCAGAGCTCAGAGATGATGGGAGTTGTAGTCCAACAACATCTGGGGACCCACAGGTTGAGAACTGCTGACCTAGAAAATAGGGACACTTGGAGGGTCTGTATTGTGCCTTCAGTGTCACAGGCAATATGTCTCTGAAGGTCATTTATTGTGGATCACAAGTGGGGAGGGTGTTCTTGCACCCGGGGGTGTCCCCCCCACACACAAGCTTTCCTCCTCTAGGAAGCCCACAAAGAAGATCTGAACACAACAACTGTGATGGCCTGGGATTCAGACTCAGAGGCTGAACCTGAGGAATCCCAGCCTGCACAGGATTCCCCGCCTCCAGAACCAGCTGAGCCGGGGCTGGGGCATGAGCCTGAAGGGTCCTCACCTGCGCAGGACCCATTGCCTGCAGGTGCTCCACTCTCAGCCCCGTCAGAGGAAGCTGAGGTTGCCTCTGGGTCCGGTAGCCCTCCAGCCTCTCCGGAGCTGCAGAGGCTCAGGGCAGAGAGGTGGAGGGAACTAAGTTCCTGCAGGCGGAGTGCTCACCTACAGGCCAGGAGAGGTGAGTCACCTGTGGACCGGGGCCGCCCTATGCCTCGGGGCAGATAAAAGCCAGCCAGCCCCAGTCCCAGATTGCAGGAGCAACGTTGTTGCTAGCCTGTTCCTACCTGCACCCTGTCCTGCTCTTCCGCCAGAGTTCCTGACCCCACCTGACTCCCCGCCTTGGACCCAGCTACAGCTTTGAGGGACAGCCTCCATACCACACCCTCGACCTCGGACTGGACTCGGACCTTGCCTGTCGGTTAGCGCCCCGAGACCAGCACAACAACTCTCCCTTCTCGTGATTCACGGTCCTCAGAGGCACATCTCACCTCCAACGGTGGAGCAAGAACCTAGCCATTGTAGCTTTGGCTAGCCTTGTCCACGCATTTGCCTAATTAAACTGTGTTGATGAGCTTGGAAGTACCAAGGCCTTCATATTTGATGGATAACGACTATGGGGTTCGTTTCAAGGCAAGCATGTTAAATGTTCAGCCAGCCAACTCCCACGGCGAAAGAGAGATCCATTGCAACAATCCATTTCATTCTTTGTTTCTTCTCGCGCCTCTCCTGTAATTTATGTTAACATCTGACCATCCCGTCGTTGCTCACGCAATGGAGAAAGCAGAGGGGAGGCCTTTGTAATATGAATGAGTGTTCTTATCGGCGCGCCTTTCACATCCATATTGCGAAGGGATCAAAGCCCAGAGCTCTGTCATGTCAAAACACCCAAACATGGCTGCGCTTCTCTTCCAGCTGTTAAACTAATCTTCCTCTGGAGGAGATTAGGAAGTTGCCTTAAACAGAGCCCGGCCATTCATCCATCTAGCTCCTCAGCGGCTACCAGACAGGAGTGTCTCTTCACCCTACCTGGAGATGCCAGAGATGGATAAATCTTCTACATTCAAAGCATGTGTTCTACCATAGAGCTGCGAACACAGGCAACTGCTTTATATGAAGCCAGACCACTGGTCCATAGATAGCTCAAGATCATCTATACTAGGAGTGGGGAACATCAAGTATGGGATGTGAATATTGCTGCCACCATTCACTGGCCCTGCTTCTGTGATAGGAATTTTGAGGTTTTAGATATATGGTAATGTTCATAAGTGTACCAACCAAGCACATACATAGATCAGCACAGGAAGACCGACCTGGAACCATTTTTTATTTCCAAACTGTCCCAAACTGACCAAATGTTTTCTCTGCGAGGTCAAAGGAAAATGGAAAAGCCTCCACATTGTCTTTTCCTTCACAAACCCTGTCTTAAGGGTATGTCTGTTTGAATAGGGTGTGAGCCTGTGACCTGGCCCAGGAACTAAGTATTTATCACTACAAAAGACTGGCCAGGCTACCCAGGAAATCCAATCAAGTAACCTGCCAGACAGGAGATAAACAACGACAGGAGAAAAACAATATTCAAATTTCTGTTTTAGACCGCCTTTTCTGTGATGTAGGTGTGATGTATCTGAGGGGTGGTCTTAGGTTACACCCCTTCTGTGATGTATGTATGATGTAGGGGGGTGGTCTTGATCTACAGGGTGGCAATTTCAAAAGTCCATATAAGGCCTTGCACACCATTGTTCTGGGTTCCTCCTCTCTCCTGCATGTGGTGAGTGAGGACCCTGTTGCAACAGATCAATAAAGATCAGGCTTACTAGCTGCTTTGCTTCTCAATATTCTCTGGTTGGCCTCTGTTATTCTCTCCTACCAATAGGGAACCTACCTAAGGACTCTATATGGGCTCTTGGATACGCCATAAGGGAAGAAGGGCAGATTTTTGTTTACAACACTTCACAGTGTATTTTCCCTAGCTGAGATATCTCACTGAACTCAGATAATGTCTCTTGTTTGTCTGGATGGAGATGAGAGTGCAGCGATACCCTGCCTGCAGTGCAAAGATAAAGATAAAGCTCACCTTCATTGCACAAACCACAGCAGTGTCTCCCTCGCCCACGGGTTGCCCAGAATGGCACAAGGTGCATGGGCCGAAAAAGGCTCCCCACACCTGATCAAATGTCAGGAGTGGAAGTCAAGAGCAATAAATCACACGGCATCAGTAAAGTTAACTCTATTTTCAAAGAGGTAAAAAAACCGTAAAGGACCCCTGGACGGTTAAGTCCAGTCAAAGGCGACTATGGGGTTGCGGCACTCATCTTGCTTTCTGGCCGAGGGAGCCGGTGTACTTCCACAGGCAGCTTTCCAGGCCGTGTGGCCAGCAGGACTAAACCGCTTCTGGCGCAACCGGACACCGTGACGGAAATCAGAACGCATGGAAACACCGTTTACCTTCCCGCCAGAGCGGTACCTTTTAATCTACTTGCACTGGTGTGCTTTTGAACTGCAAGGTTGGCAGGAGCGGGGACCGAGCAACGGGAGCTCACTCTGTCACAGGGATTCGAACTGCCAACCTTCCAATTGGCAAGCTCAAGAGGTTCAGTGGTTTAGACCACAGCGTCACCCACGTCCCATCTTCAAAGAAACGAACAGCTCACCAGGCTAGGCCTAGTGAGCACAGCGACTCTTCTCAGTAGATCTTGCCCCCTATGATCTGATGGTGATCCTGTTAGGAGCGTCCTACTCTCGTGTAAAACCCTGGCAGAGACACATGTCCGACTGGCATGTTCTCTCCCTCCTGGGCGGTTGTTCGGGAGCTTCAAAAGCTTTCTTCGGCCTGAAAATCACATACCAAAAGACATTTGCATGCTTAGGGATCTGCAGAGCATCCACAGTTTGCGTAACAGACCTCAGTAGCACAGCATGTTGGCTAATCTACGTTCATTTACATATAATACACTCGGAGCATTCTGCCTTAGCTCCTTCCTCCTTTCTCATCAGACAGCAAAGAGAAAAAGAACAAAGGACCATAGTCCCACTTCATGGAACACACTGTGGAATGAAAACATACACTGTCATGTGATAGACAACAATCCCATGACTGCAGACATGGGGAATGAATCTCCAACAGATCCTTCCCAAGCAATCTGAGACTACGGTGCCATTGCTGTCTTTGCTCCTCCTCTTTCATACCTCTTCTGGTCCTGGAAGAACAGCAGGAAGGGGAGCTTGTCGCAGCAGGAGTGGGAGACACCGGGGACTCTTCATTAGCCTGACTCTTCTCTGCCTCTTGCCCTCCTTCCTCTCCTGCTTTAGCTCCTGCCTCTGATTCTGGACTGCTTTCTGTCACAGACTCTTGCAGCTCACTAAACCCTGTTGCCTCTCTAGCTCCTGACACCTCCTCCTCCCTGTCTTCTCCCTCTTCTCCTTCGGAGCACTCATCATCATCCCGCCACAACCCTGAGCTTGCTTCCCTTGGGGGGTCCCTAAGCCGGTGCCTCCCATCATTCCAGCATTCCAAGTCCAGCCAATTCATCACATCTACATTGACTGGCAGAAGCTCTCCAGGGTTTCAGGCATGGAATTTCTCCCAGCCCTACCAGGAGATGCTCAGAATTTGAACCCGAGACCTTCCACATTCATGGAAGCTGCTCAACCACGGATGCCCCAGCCCTGATGGGAGTCATAATTGAAAACACCTGGAGGGTGCCAAGTTGGTAAAGGCTGGGTTATTTTATTGTAATGCATTTTTTAATGTTATGCTTTTTGATTATGGAGACTATATGTCAAACAACCAATAAATCATATTATTCCCCAGTTGTGGAACTTCCTCCCAAGAGAACTCAGGTAGGTCACCCTTGGCGTTCAGGGTGCATGTAAAACCTTCTTATTTATCCAGGCTTTGGGCTTCTCGTTGCATGAAGTTTTCGCACCGCTGGCTTGAACTGCTGTCTGCAGTCTGTTACGCCACTGTCTTGAATTGTTTTTAATGTGATCTTTATTATCGTGAGCTTCCCTGGGCTCTCTTTGGGGTGGGCAGGTGCGTTAGAAATCTGAAGTAATAAATGATTCATACAGAGATGGAGGAGAACGTTGATTCAGATTGCATTCAAAGGAAAATCTACCTACCGTATTTTTTGCTCTATAAGACTCACTTTTCCCCTCCTAAAAAGTAAGGGGAAATGTGTGTGCGTCTTATGGAGCGAATGCAGGCTGCGCAGCTATCCCAGAATCCAGAACAGCAAGAGGGATTGCTGCTTTCACCGCACAGCGATCCCTCTTGCTGTTCTGGCTTCTGAGATTCAGAATATTTTTTTTCTTGTTATCCTCCTCCAAAAACTAGGTGCGTCTTGTGGTCTGGTGTGTCTTATAGAGTGAAAAATACGGTAATTTGTGCTTTCCGAAACAAGACGCAAACAAAAAGAAAGCCATATTTCCTAAATTTGAACTTCTCCGAATTTTGCAACGTGGTCCTCCAGTCAAATAATGTGTGCAGAAATAAACATAACAGGGCGGTGCGTACATAAAAATGCATATCTTAGTGACTCAAACATACAGAAATGAAACTGGGGGGAAATTCCTTAGCTTTGTGCCTCGAGCAAAATTGCACACAAAAGTGTGTAACAGGGGGAAATTGTGTCAACATGCTGATGATTCTTCCTGAGGACTTTTCTTTCGTTTCAGTTGTAAATTGATGTGGAAATTTGAAGAACTGGGGAGAGCTGAACTTAAGCCTAGAAAAACGAGAACCTGAAATTGACCGATTCACTCATCCCTAGCTACAAACGGGGAAGATGAATCGAGATGAAAGTACGTTTCGGTAAACAAGAGAAACGGCTGGATCTTAAGCCGTGTCAACACAGCTATGTTTTCTGTCTAGCCATTTTCTGTCAGCCTTTGCCGTTCCCAAACGTTGAGACAATCCTTGGGAAATAAGAAGGGGGGGGGAGTCAAAATTTTCCGCATTCTTGGCGCTGCCCGAAAATTGCACATTTTGGGGTGGCCATCAAAAGGGATCTCTTTCTCTCTTTCTCTCACATTTGTGGACACATGCAAAAAACTTCAGATGCTATACTGCTTGTACAAATGAAAAATGTCTCCCACAAATCTCTTCCATCAGGGCAACGTTGACTCTGAGCAACTGCCCTCTATAATCCTTGATGGTTGCAGGACAACAGCAGGAGTTCCACCAATGCAGACATCTGAATTCCATCCCATCTGTGGCATTTTCTCTCCCCCCACTCTACCATTCACCAAACTCCCCCTCCCAGCTGTAATGAAACAGTCTTCTAACCCCGAGTTGTTATTTTTAATGGAGGGGGAATATTTCAGATTGTTGTGTTTTGTGACCTCGAGTTAGCACGGCGCAGCCCCGACGCTCCCACTGCAACCGTAAAGCGTTGGTTTTGGCGCTCGCTGCCGCTGACGAGGAAGCGATCCTTCACAAATATTATGATGTGCTTGTCATGTCGTAGCTGGCGCGAAGTGATCGATGGCGCGGCCGCCGAACTGCCCTGCGATTCCCCGGCTCTGCAAGACGTCTCCCTCTTCCTTGTGCTCCGCGGCCCGAGGAGATCGATTCTGCACATGCCAGAGAACTCCCAGAAGCCCTTCTGAGGAATGTCGGAGGAGCTCCCAGAGAGGACTGTGGCATGGCGGCGCATGAACCGCAAAAAGGTTTCGTCTCATGGCACGTCCCAGCCCATTACACCTTACGCTAAAATCAAGATGTGTTAACAGGAGGCGTTGGGAATCTGGTCTCTACCTGCTGGATCTTAGCCTGTCCTGGCAAATTCCAGAGGGACAGGAAGGAAGTGGGTGGGGAAAGGTTTTTCTCCCTCTCTCTCTCTCTCTCTTTTTAATATTAGTTTTTTATTAAATATTACAAGAAAAGAAAAAAGAAATAGAAACAAAAATCAATACATAACACTGTAAACACATTTGTCTACGTATTTTCCAACATGCAGACTAGAAAAGAAAAGAGACGAAAGATGAAAGAAAGAAAATACTTTTCATAATTAATAATACCAAATTTATACTTCAAACATTACAAAATATAAATCCTAGTTAAAATATTCTAAAAGACTTCCACCGCATTCACCACACGTCTCTTAGTTTACATCTGTTCTTCAGTCACTTCCTTTCTTTGAGTTCTTTCATAGTCCATCAAATCTTTGTGTTCTCTATATTCTTCACAAGGTTAGTCTAAGCACAACCAAACTTTCATATTTCATATTTAATAAGACACAAATCCAAAACTACGGTACAGAAACAATGGGAATGCTTAAATGAATGTTTACACAAGCAGGGCTCAAATACAAGGGTTTTTCTACCTCTCACTAGAGCTCGTGAACATCCAAGAATCAGCTGTGGGGTCTCAGAGCGGGTGATCTTCATAAAAGGGGAGGGGGAGGGAAGAGAAGGGAAATAAAAGATCAGGCTGAATTCAAATTAAAGGCCAGGCGGAATAACTGTCTTACAGGCCCTGCGGAAGGAAGTTGAATACTGCAGGGCCCTGGTCTCATGGGACAGAGCATTCCACAAGGGCGGAGCCATCACTGAGAAGGCCCTGGCCCTGATGGAGGATAGTCTGACTTCCTTAGGGCCCGGGACCTCTAAACTATGGATATTCATGGACCTTAAGGTCCTCTGCCGGGCATACAAGGAGAGGCGGTCCTGTAAATACAAGGGCCCGAAATACGATGATGATATATATAACATTTTTATACTGTCTTTTATGCTGCTTTTACAATTAAGTGTTTTAAATTTGTTGTTAGCCGCCCTGAGCCCGGTTTTTGAACCAGGAAGGGCGGGGGTATAAATAAAAATTTATTATAATTTAATTATAATTAATAATTTACTTTTTATAATTTAATTTAATTTAAAGGATGGGATTCTCTGGAAGGAGACTGTCATTTAGTACCAGGAAGGAACCCAGTCCGGTAGGATATTCTTTTGGGAAAGGCTGGCATCCATCTCTGGTTGCAACAGTGTGCCATATCTTTTGCTTCTGCTCTGTGTCTGGCCACAACAATCATGTTTGCTCAGCCGCTGCCAGAGTTTAGAAGGGAAACTCTGCAACATGCTCCTACTGTTTACCTGCCGAGTGGCCACTTCCTGCTTCAGCTTACCGACACATGACATGACTCATCCCCCATGCCAGAGTGTATTCATGGAGTAAGTTACGTCAGCTTGGTAACATTTTTTAAAATAAAGGATGCCTCCGATCTTCTGGAGAAAGCAGGACTGTATCCAATGATGTCCACAAAGGGTCTCTCTAGAAGTACATCAGCCTGGGAAAGAATGCAGGCAGCAATGCCCCAGGAAAGCTCAATTCCCTAATAATATTATTAGGTAAAGGGGTAAAGGGACCCCTGACCATTAGGTCCAGTCGTGGCCGACTCTGGGGTTGCGGCGCTCATCTCGCTTTATTGGCCGAGGGAGCCGGCGTACAGCTTCTGGGTCATGTGGCCAGCAGGACTAAGCCGCTTCTGGTGAACCAGAGCAGCGCACAGAAATGCCGTTTACCTTCCCACTGGAGCGGTACCTATTTATCTACTTGCACTTTGACATGCTTTTGAACTGCTAGGTTGGCAGGAGCAGGGACCGGGCAACGGGAGCTCACCCCGTCGTAGGGATTTGAACCGCCGAATTTCTGATCAGCAAGTCCTAGGCTCTGTGGTTTAACCCACAGCGCCACCCACGTCCCAATAATATTATTAGAGGCCGCTCAAATCAGAGAATAATTAGAGAGTGGGATGGAGTGAAGGAATACATGAAAAAAATATGGTTCCGGAATTGAAATATTAATAGAGAATGTGTAAAACGTGCAGGGGTAATCAAGGAAATAATAAAAGAATCATCTGAATAATTATTAAATTATAACAACAAGATGGAAGAAGTTAAATATTGAGATCACACATGGGTGAAGGGGAGTGGGGGTATATGGGAACCTAGAATATCATTTGTAATATAATTTGTTAATTGCATTGTATTTACATATAGCAAAGGGAAGCCTAGAGAAATTAGATATATTTTAATTTAGGTAATCTATGTAATAGGCTTATGTTAAAAAATGAATATGGATTTTGAATTTGATGTTTGTGATTTTTGGGGGGGGGGTTTGAAATAAAAAATAAAAATTAAGAAAGCTCAGTTCCCTCTGTCAACATCCCTTTGACTGACAGACAAGACTGTGCTCGGTTGGCGATGACCTCCAGAATGATACTGTGGGATTATCAAAAGAGGATGAGGGGCAGGGATAGCCTAACTGCTGTTGTCTATGCTCTGGTAACCTCAAGATTGGATTACTGCAATGTTCCCGCCCTGTGAGAAGCAAAATTACAGGGCCTTCTCGGTGGTGGCCCCCGCCCTGCGGAATACCCTCACATCTGATGTCAAGGAAATAAACAACTATCTGACTTTTAGAAGACATCTGAAGGCAGCCCCGTTTAGGGAAGTTTTTAATGTTTGATGTTTTCTCATGTTTTTAATATTCTGTTGGGAGCCACCTAGAGTGTCTGGGGAAATCCAGCCAGATGGACGGGGTATAAAAAGCAAAAGCAAAAATGCTCTAAGCTGTTACTTTTTGTTTGCAAGCCGCTTTGGGACTCACGTGAGTGAAAAGGGGCACAGAAATATAATCAATAAATAAAATAAATAAAAAGCACCCCCACACACAGACAGAGAAGAAGAACATTTGTGGTATGTGAAAGACAGCCGGAAGTTACAGGCCATACATTGACTATAAGTGGTGTGTCCACCCTGAAATAGGGACACAGGTGGTGCTGTGGTCTAATGGTTCTGACAGTGGCTGACCTGTGGGAAACTAGAAAGAAGGATTTAAGCACAAGGGCAATTCCCCCCCTCCTGTGGCTTCCAGCAACTGGTATTCAGAAGCATTAGGGGACACAGGTGGCGCTGGGGTCTAAACGACTGAGCTTCTTGGGCTTGCTGATCAGAAGGTTGGCGGTTCGAATCCCCGCAACGGGGTGAGCTCCCGTTGCTCTGTCCCAGCTCCTGCCAATCTAGCAGTTCGAAAGCACACCAGTGCAAGTAGATAAATAGGTATAGCTCTGGCAGGAAGGTAAACGGCGTTTCCATGCATTCCGATTTCTGTCATGGTGTCCCGTTGCGCCAGAAGTGGTTTAGTCATGCTGGCCACATGACCCGGAAAGCAGTTGTGCTGGGCCCGGGGGTAACCCGAGAACCGCGGTCCAGGTCCGGTCCAGAATCCGTAGGTTCCGCTAGGAGTCAGTCTGACAGGGCCAAGGCAGGAAACGAGGCAGGAAACCAGGCAAGGACAGGTACAGGATCTCAGGCAGGGTCTGGCATACAGCAATGTTGCTCCTGCAACCTGGGGCGGGGTCCGACAGCCTTTTATCTCTGTCGGGGTAGCAGCCACTCCTGATTCTCCAGCGACTCACCTCCCTGTTTCGCCCAAAGGCGAGCACTCCTCCCGCGAGTACTCAGGTCTCTCCTTCTCTCAGATCTTAGTCTCTGCAGCTCGGGAGACAACGGTGGATTACTAGACCCAGGGGCCGCCTCAGCCTCCCCTGACCCAACCGGTAGTGGAGCAGCTGTAAGTGATGGCCCAGCTGAAGGCAACGAGGTCATCCCCGCATCTGGAGCCAGGGCAGGCTCAGGCCCCTGACTCGGCCCAGCTGGTGTTTGATGCAGGGGAACCTGTGCAGACTGGGACTCTTCAGGATCAGGCCCCAGACTTGGTTCAGGTGATGCCTGAGGCAAAGGATCTGGTGCGGACTGAGACTCCTCTGGTTCCAAGTCTGAGCCCGAGTCCCAGGCCATCACAGCTGTCTGTGGACAAACGCCGAGATGAGTGCCGCAACCCCATAGTATTGTGTATAACCTCCCTGTTGCCATCATGAACACAAAACACCACGGATGCAGAAATAAAAGGACCTCTGTAGGGGTCCATAGTAAGTCCTACATGGGGCGGCAAAAGCCGGAGAGTATCAGGCTGGAGTGTTGGGCTGAATTTCACACCCGGGCTTGTTCTAAGTGGCCAAGTCTTTGGCTTTGCCTGCAGGGATCTAGTTAATTAATTCAATGTCTCAACCGCCATGCTCCCCGACACCTCAGTGCATAGAACTGTGACATCTGTTCCTTAACGTGAACTCCAGGCCATCTCTGATCTCTCGCAGGCGGGTGAGTTTCACACGCCAGGAGTGAGGAAGGAGGCGGGGAGGAGGTTAACCAGCATCGAGAGATTTATCTGGGCGGAGAAATCCTGCGGAGAAGCCAACATCCAGCAGAGACACTTTGAACTCTCTGGTAAGGCAAAGGGAGCTCGCCTCCATCAGGAGACCTGGGCATCTTGAAAAGTGATTCTCCACACACACACACACCGTTTTTGCACATTTGGTCTGTGGTGGTGTGCAGTTGGATGAAGAGCTTTCGTCTGGAGTTTAAGACCCTCTCCTTCTCTCTGACTTTAATTTTTACAAGTCAAAAGGCGCTGCTCTGTCAAGAATGGGGAAGACTTCAAGAAGAGCCCAAGCAAACCCCTGGGAGATGCAGGCCGAAGGGAACCAAGATGGCTGCCATCTCAAAATCTTTCTAACCTATCGCTGAACCACTGTATGAACATTTAACATAACACAATCTTACTCGGCTATGAGTGATCGCCAAAGAAGAAGACCTGACGGGGCTGTCCATGATCTCTGCTGGAAATCCATTGCCAGGCATTGCAGACCATCTTGAGCCAGATCCGGCGATAGCCTTGACTCAGAACGAAGCACTTTCCTATGATATATCCGTCAGCTCCTCCTTAAAAGTATCCTTCCACAGCTGGGCTCATAAGAATTGGCTGTGACAATGGCCCCGGGCCTTTCTGTCTGCTGATTAATTGGGCACTTAGCGCAGCGGGTGCTTCAGACAATGTGCAGGAATGGCTCCTGCGCCGAGCAGCACTGAATCACGGCCCTGAGAACGGGGCCGGCTGAAGAAGAATAACACGGGCAGATTGCTTTATTAATTGATTGCTATTAAATCAGCCCGGCTGGGCGGGGCAGCTCTAACCTCTCCGATGTGAGGGCAAGCCATTTTTCTGCCTGCCTCCCCAGTCTAATAGAGATTAAGCCAGTGGGAAAGTTTCAAAAGTGGGGAGGGAGAGAGGGGAGAAAAATCAGTTTATTAGCAGTTTGTGATAGGAGTTGGACATACCTCTGACAAGTGGGCGCTGGAAGGTACCAAAAGGAGGCAGATCTCTCAGCCTCGGCCCGTTTGCAGAGGTCTTTGTGACATTTCACTGGCTCCCTTCCAAAGGCCTAGAGAAAAAGGTCAGCGTGACATTCCTGCTTCCATTTTTTAACGTTATATCTTTTATATTCTGGGCGGGGCAAGGTGCCTGAGAAAGTGAGCTGGGAGACATTTCCCCTCCTTATCTCCTAATCCTGAAACCTGGGGAGATCCTAGGAAGTTGAATGTTGGAAGGTTTAGGGAAGAAAGAACTAAGTGCTTTTTCACAGAGCGCAAGGACTGCCCGAGTCCATCAGACTCTGAGGGATGCTGACTTTAAGCCCTACGGGTGGCTAGGACTTGCCAATCAGAAGGTCGGTGGTTCGGATCCCCACGACAGGGTGAGCTCCCGTTGCTTGGTCCTTGCTCCTGCCAACCTAGCAGTTCGAAAGCACGTCCAAGTGCAAGTAGATAAATAGGTACCGCTCTGGTGGGAAGGTAAACGGCGTTTCCGTGCGCTGCTCTGGTTCACCAGAAGCGGCTTAGTCATGCTGGCCACATGACCCAGAAGCCGTACGCCGGCTCCCTCGGCCAATAAAGCAAGATGAGCGCCTCAACCCCAGAGTCAGTCACAACTGGACCTAATGGTCAGGGGTCCCTTTACCTAGAATCACAGAAGTGTAGAGTTGGAAAGGACCGCAAGGATCATCTAGTCCAACCCCCCTGCAGTGCAGGAACCCTTCGCCCAACATGGGGCTCGATTGAGAGTCTCATGCTCTACCAACTGAGCTATACTTGCAAGCTTCTCAGTGACACCTGCCATTGTGTGAGAGCCAGTGTGGTGTAGCGGTTAGAGCAGCCTTTATCTCAACCTTGGATCTTCAGATAATTGAAAACTGTGACTCCCATGATCCGTAGCCAGGGGTGATGGGAGTTGTAGTCCAACAACATCTGAGGATCTGAGATTGGAAAAGGCTGGGTAGCGTGTCAAACGAGAGCCTGGGGGAGACCAGAGTCCAAATCTCCACTCAGCTACGAAGCTTGCTGGGTGGCCTTCTCTCAGGCCTTCCTCACAGGCTTCTTGTGGGGATTCAACAAGGAAGGGAAGAACCATGTACACAACCTCTAGCTCCTTGGAGGAAAAGGTGGCTGGGGACAACCATGCCTGTGACAATACTAGAACCCAACTGTGGGCCATGCAATGAAGCCGAAATGTTAGAAGATTTGGGGCAAGCCAAAGTAAGTGCTTCTTCAGACCGCACATAGATATGAACACCCATCTTAAACAGTGGTCCCCAGAACTGGACACAGTATTCCAGGTGGGGTCTGCCCAAGGCAGAGGAGAGTGGTACTGTTACTTCCTTTTATCTGGACACCATATTTCTCTCAATGCAGCCTAGAACTGCAAAGTACATATATTTAAGAGCACTGGGCACAAAACTGACATCCCCTATGACAATCTATGCAAAAAAACCCCTGAAGTGCGCTCTAGAAACTGTCAATGAGCACTTTTTGAGTAGGGTTTTCCAACAACCTGTGAACACCCCCTGACAACATGACTACCACCTAGCCAGCATTTAAATCATTTGCTGACCAAAATATCGTGGGGGACATGGTTGAATGCTCATCTGTGTAGTGAAAGGGAAGTGGGTGGCGCTGTGGCCTAAACCACTGAGCCTCTTGGGCTTGCTGATTGGAAGGTCAGCGGTTCGAATCCACACAACGGAGTGAGCTCCTGTTGCTCTGTCCCAGCTCCTGCCAACCTAGTAGTTTGAAAGCAAGCCAGTGCAAGTAGATAAATAGGTACCACTGTAGGAAGTTAAAACAGAATTTCTGTATGCTCTGGCTTCCATCACAGTGTCTCGCTTGGACTACTGCAATACGCTCTATGTGGGACTACTTTTGAAGGTGACCCGGAAACTACAACTAATCCAGAATGCGGCAGCTAGACTGGTGACTGGGAGCAGCCGCCGAGACAACATAACACCGGTCTTGAAAGTACGTTTCCAAGCACAATTCAAAGTGTTGGTGTTGACCTTGAAAGCCCTAAACGGCCTAAGCCCAGTACACCTGAAGGGGTGTCTCCACCCCCACCGTTCTACCCGGACACTGAGGTCCAGCGCCGAGGGCCTTCTGGCGGTTCCCTCGCTACGAGATGCCAAGTTACAGGGAACCAGGCAGAGGGCCTTCTCAGTAGTGACACCCGCCCTGTGGAACGCCTTCCCACCAGATGTCAAAGAGAAAAATAACTACCAAACTTTTAGAAGACATCTGAAGGCAGCACTGTTTAGGGAAGCTTTTAATGTTTAATAGGTTATTGTGTTTTAGTGTTCTGTTGAAAGCCGCCCAGAGTGGCTGGGGAAACCCAGCCAGATGGGCGGAGTATAAATAATAATAATGATAATAATAATAATAATTATCATCATCATCATCATCATCATTGCAGCAGAAGCAGTTTAGTCACACTGGCCACACGACCCAGAAAGCTGTCTGTCGACAAACGTCAGCTCCCTTGGCCTGAAAGTGAGATGAGCGCCGCAACCCCATAGTCACCTTTGACGGGACTTAACCGTCCAGGGGTCCTTGAGCTTTTTACCTTTTGTATAGTGAAAGTCCAGTGAAAGCAGAGTCTTTTCTGCAGTGGTGCCATGGAATGCCCTCCTACGGACATTTGCCAACTGTCTTCACAGCTCACCTGTAGATGGTTAATTAAAACAAACCCGTCTCTGTGTGTGTCAAAGATGGATCTCAGATTTCAAGGCTGCTGCCATCGACACTCAACCCATTTTCATTTCATTTAGCAGCGTTATCAGTCTTGTTTCGGCAACCTGTTTCCCATGCTGGCTTGTAATTTTATATATCCCTGCAGCTTGGTTTGATCATTGGCAGTGCAAATTAATGGTGTACCCAGCCTGTTTCAGGATCTGGACTTGAGATGTTGACTTTGGCCCTCCCTTGGCTTCCAGATATTTAAAGAAGGACCATAGCTCAGTGGCAGTAGTGTTCTGGTTTTCGAACGTGTTTTGGAAGTCGAACGTCCAATACAGCTGTCGGCTATTGTTTCCGGGGCGCCTGCACCAATCAGAAGCTGCGCCTTGGTTTTCGAACATTTCAGAAGTCAAATGGACTTCCGGAATGGATTAAGTTTGGCACTTTTGTTTTTACTATTTATTTTGCATTTTTGTTTTTCAGGCTTTTTTGGATAATTTGTTTTTGCGACCATGTGGAACCCAGTTCAGCTACTGATTGTGTGACTGCGGAAATGGATAAAAGCCCCCATCCAAACAATGACTATCATCAGTGCAGGTAAGAAAAAAAATTGATTTTTATCTTGATCATCTACAATACTGTCTTATTTATTATATAGTGCAGAACGTTGATTATTGTACTGTATTATTATTGCTTTCATTTTATGGATCAATGGTCTCGTTAGATAGTAAAATTCATGTTAAATTGCTGTTTTAGGGGTTGTTTTTAAAAGTCTGGAACGGATTAATCCACTTTGCATTACTTTCTATGGGAAAGCGCGCCTTGGTTTTGGAACGCTTTGGTTTTGGAACAGACTTTTGGAACGGATTACGTAAGTTTGAGAACCAAGGTTCATACCTTTGTTCTCTGGCCAAGTCTTCTCCCTCGACAGATGCAGCCGGTCTTTCTTCATCCTGAGATGTTCTGAGCTACATCTAAAGGGGTTTCGATCTAAATTTAAGAGCCCAGCCCATGACAGGTACCAAATCCCTCTAAAAAGTCCTTTTCTAAACACACCATTCCTTCCGCAGAGCAGGGTACCCCAATGCCACCTTGTGGCCCCTTTAGGAACTGTCCGAGTTTTTGGGTCACAGGAAAACATCATCAGCATTATTACCAGGAAGATTAATTACCATCGCAACGGCGTCTGGGCCTCCTGATGAAATATTTTGCAGGCTATTGCTCCCAGGAGAGAAGCTCTGTTTGCTGATTTATTTTAAACGCAACTCGGTTATCGAAGCTTCTTTGGAGATGCCACAGGTCTTAATTTCCCCCCGCACCCCCCCGGTCTCTTGACAACGTACAATAAATTTCCATTGGGCTTTTGATATAACGAGGAAGTCCTTGACGAGGCCAAGAAAAATGTCAGGGGCAATTAAGCCGCGTGGCATTACCGGCCCCGGTGGAAAAGCACTTTCGCCTCTCTTTGGAATGCTGATAGTGACCGAGAACCTCTCTGCTCAAATGAAGGAACGAGGCTCAAATGGTAGCAATTATTATAGGTCCCTCCCGGGGTCCCCATATATCTTATGATAATGGAACATTGTCCGGCTGACTTTTTTTCAAGGGTGGGGGAAGAGAGGGGAACGTAGGAAGACAACGATTCATTACAAGAAAGCCATGTTTTCCCATAGATGAGGGTTTCCCAAACTTGGGACTCCAGTTGTTTGTGGACTACCACCATCCCTTTAAAGCCCTTCGCGGCCTGGGACCCTCATACCTACGGGACCGCCTCTCCTGGTATGCCCCGCAGAGGACCTTAAGGTCCATAAATAGCAACACCCTAGAGGTCCCGGGCCCTAAGGAAGTCAGATTAGCCTCAACCAGAGCCAGGGCCTTTTCAACACTGGCCCCGGCCTGGTGGAACGCTCTGTCTCATGAGACCAGGGCCCTGCAGGATCTGATTTCTTTCCGCAGTGCCTGTAAGACAGAGTTGTTCCGCCTGGCCTTTGGCTTGGAATCAACTTGATCCCCTTCCCCTCTATCCTTTTTCCTTTCTCCTTCTGTGATGGAACTCCTATTTGGGGACTTCCCTGGCTTTTTTCTGGCCCACGTAGGACCAGTCTGGATAGTTAGCCTTGGTGAAGACTTGACGTTTTCATCCCCCAAAAAGTTTGAGTTTCTGCTGAAATGAGGCTGCATTTTAATGTTGTATTTTAATCTTGTTTTTTAAGTTGTGTTTCAATCGTTTTATATCTGGTGTTAGCCGCCCTGAGCCTGGTCTTGGCTGGGGAGGGCGGGGTATAAATAAAATTATTATTATTATTATTATTATTATTATTATTATTATTATTATTATTATTATTATCCACTACTAGGTGGACCAGCGATCAAAAAAAAACTCTGCCACAGATTGCGGCCTCCACTGTGGCATTGTTGCAAAAGCCACGGACCTGCAGCGTGGTCGAAATCATACCACGTGGCTGGTGGCATCTTTCCTGAGCAGTCCCTGCTCCCATGCTTTGATCGCGGAAGCTGGATGCAGGGACGTTTTAAGTAGGGCAAAGCCTCTTCTTAGCCGGTGGATCAGGCCCATGGCCCATCTAGTGCAGCATTCTGTTCTCGCAGTGGCCAACCAATGAAACCCACAAGCAGGATCTGAGCACGAAGATCTGGCAAAATAGGTTTCCTCCGAAGATCTGGAAAAATAGGTTTTACATCATAATTTTAATAATTCTTGGCCATAGAGCATTGGTAGTATGGGAATGTTCAGGGTGGCAGGAGAGGATATGTTGTTTATTAATATCCTCCCTAACTTGCGCTAGCACGTTCCTTTACTTAGCAGAGTTATATTCCCCTTTTTACATGCACAGCGGATAGCTGGTTGCAGGCTCGTGTGAGCCTCTCACTATTATACAATTCAGTCTGTCTTCAGATTGAATTGTAAGTTCCTGGAAAGACCCTTGAATCCCTCTTAAAAGAATAAAGACACCACAATCTTATTCAAAGTCAATAAAAGAAGTTTACTCACATCAGTTCACGGCTGGATTCCTGAAGGCAGACTCAGTTACGAATATGTACGTGTGGATCTACCCCATATGGGGGAATAATCCCAGGGCTTCTGCTAGCTGAGAGCTAGCAGAGCAGTCTTAGCTAAAAGCTGGTCAAGTGAAGAAGGAAGTCAAAAATGGGGAAGTTGCTGCGAGAATCGTCCTTTTGTTACCTGGACAGGTTAGGTCACGCCCACCTTCTATCACATGCAAAAGCAAGGATGCTGCAGCCAGGAGGATCAGGAAGTTTCGACCGGCTGGACCAAACATTCCCTCACATGTCTTCTCTAGCATTTCAAGGAATGTTGTATTTGACTGCCTCTCATGGATCACATCCCACAGGTAGAGACCATGTGCTTTGGGGATGTAAAATTGTAAGGAAATTTTGGAACGAGGTATATGAGGAGCTGAAAAAATTATTCAAGATTTCCACTTGGATATAGGCTGTAGGGATATAGGCTGTAGGGTTAGAAGTAGAAGATAGGGAAGTAGAAGTAGAAGATAGGGTATTTTGAAATAGTATTATTTGTAAGTGATAAAATGTGATGTTATTTTAAGTGTGATTAAAAAAAGAGATGGTTAGATAGATGATTAGGATATATGTAAACTGCTAAAGATGAAGTAAAATGAAAATCAGATAGGTGGGACTTGGGGGAGCCCACTTAACAATGTTTTAAAAAATAAGAATATGACAAGAATTTGGTCGTATTGTTTGTCTTTTCTCTTTGTGTTTTTTATTTGTGTTATAAAATGAATATTTTTTTTGAAAAAAGAAAAAGAAAAGAAAAAAAGAAAAAATTATTCAATATTTCTTTTGCGAAAAGCTAGACGCTTTTTTGTTAGGCCTAAAATCAAATGACATTCCCGGAGATAAGAAAAATGTATTCCTTTACGAAACAGCAGCGGTCAGAATACTGATCGCAAAGAACTGGAAGGGGGAGAAAATATCATCATTATTAGAATAGCAAAGTAAACTCTGAGTTTGTGGAAATGGCGAAATTGACGGCAACTATTAGAGGCCATTCAAATCAGAGAATAATTAAACAGTGGTAGGGAGTGAAGGAATATATGAAAAAATATGGTTCCAGAACTGGAATATTAATAGATAATGTGTCAAATGTGCAGGGGTAAGCAAGGAAATAATAAAAGAATCAGCTGAACAATGATTAAATTATAACAACACAACAAGACGGAAGAAGTAAAAAAGTAAAATAAAATAATGAGATCACATATGGGCGAAGGGAAACGGGGGGTATAGTGGAATTTGAAATATTATTTATAATATAAAAGCTTTAATATAAAATTTCAAACTGTGTTGTATTTGTATACAGCAAAGAGAAGTTTAGAGTAATTAGGTATATTTTAATTTAGTTAATGATGTAATAGCCCCACGTGCTGCCAAATTTGCTAGGGGTTGAGAGATCCCTAGCCGGGATTTCACTCCTGGCTACGCAGACTCTGCAACTCTTTCACCAAGTTGGTGCCGGTGAAATTCTGGAGCTGCCTGTCTAGTGCCAGCCTAAATACCCCTTGGTGGCCAACAGCAGCCATACCGTAGTGCCACTCTGATGGGGAGTGAAAAATGACAGCAATTTCCTGAACACGGGCAGAGAAGCAGACTCCTCTGCAGAGGTTTCCCAAGGTCACAGACCCTGGAAATTTATTAAAGGCAAAAAACAGCTAATGGGCGCCTTGGGAGATGGGGAGTCCACTTGAAAGGGAACAAGCCTCTTCCTGAAATCCTTTATATGCCCGGGGCTGGTTTTGACCTCCGGTGACAGCGGGTTCCTGCCCTGGGTGATCTCTGGAGCAGGATTGGAGCGGGAAGTGGAAGACATGCCGAGAGGCAGATGGCGGAGTGAAGAGGGCTTGTGTCTACACAGCAGGGAGGACTTAGGCAGGGGCTGCTGGAAATTGAATTTTTTACTGCACTGAGATTTCCTACAGATTACTTGAAGAAGTATCTTCACCCCCATCGTTCTGCCCGGACGCTGAGGTCCAGCTCCAAGGGCCTTCTGGCGGTTCCCTCACTACGAGAAGCCAAGTTACAGGGAACCAGGCAGAGGGCCTTCTCGGTGGTGGCGCCCGGCCTGTGGAACGCCCTCCCACCAGATGTCAAAGAGAAAAATAACTACCAAACTTTTAGAAGACATCTGAAGGCAGCCCTGTTTAGGGAAGCTTTTAATGTTTAATAGGTTATTGTATTTTAGTGTTCTGTTGGAAGCCGCCCAGAGTGGCTGGGGAAACCCAGCCAGATGGGCGGGATATGAATAATAAATTATTATTATTATTATTATTATTATTATTATTATTATTATTATGAGAGTGGCTGGAGCTTAGGACTTCTTGTTTTAAATCTTTTTTCTTTATTCTTTTTTCTTTTGCATAAGAGAGAGATGGGGAATCTGTGGGTCTTCAGACTAAAGCTCCCATCGCCCCTAACAATTGGGCATGCTGTGCCGCACGTTGAAGGAAAATTATATGAAAATTATGTATCGTTGGTACCTAACTCCTACTAAACTAGCAAAAATGTATCAAACTGCTACAAATATCTGTTGGAAGTGTAAAGAGAAAGAAGGCACATTCTTCTGGCGTATGTGGTGGACGTGCAAGATGACAAAAAGCATATTGGGAAACGATTTATAATATGGGTAGGCAAACTAATTCCTTCTAAATCCGGCCCACAGATGATCCAGGAATCAGTGTGTTTTGACATGAGTAGACTGTGTCCTTTTATTTAAAATGCATCTCTGGGTTATTTGTGGGACCTGCCTGGTGTTTTTACATGAGTAGAACGTGTGCTTTTATTTAAAAAGCTTCTCTGGGTTATTTGTGGGCAATAGGAATTCATTCATTTTCCCCCCAAAATATAGTCCAGTCCCCCACAAGGTCTGAGGGACAGTGGACCAGACCCCTGCTGAAAAAGTTTGCTGACCCCTGATTTATAACGAGTTGAAAAAAATGTTTAGAATAACTTTTGTGAAAAAAGCAGAAGCTTTTTTATTAGGAATTAGGTCTAGACATTCCAAAGGAGCAGAAAAGACTGTTTGTGTATGCTACGACAGCTGCGCGTATGCTGCTAGCCCAAAGGTGGAAAGAAGATAAAGTACGTACCAGAGAAGAATGGTTAACAAAGATGATGGACTATGCCGAAATGGCAAAAATGACTGGGAAGATCAGAAACCAAGAAGATAACAAATTTTATAAAGAATGGGAAAATTTTATAAGTTACTTAAAAGAACACTGTAAACAATTAAAAACATTGGCAGGATTTTCTTTAAAAAAACTTGCAATGTAACAAGAACTATGGAAAGAACTGAGTGTTAAGGAATTATGGAGAACATTATACGATGCAGTCGAAAAAGAATAACTATGGAACCCATGGAGGAGGGGAGGGGAGGCAGTTATCTTTCCACAAGGGCCAATATTGATGCCGAAATCCAGCATCACCTGAGCTCTGCGAGTGCAGCTTTCTCCTGATTGAAGTGCAGAGTGTTTGAGGACCGGAACATTCGCAGGGAAACCAAAATGCGTCTTTACAAAGCTATTGTACTACCAACCTTACTGTACGCTTGTGAAACATGGACCACTTATAAACGCCATCTCCAACTCCTCGAAAGATTCCATCAAGGGTGTCGGTGTCTCCAAAAAAATTTACACATCACTTGGGAAGACAGGCAAACTATTGTCAGTGTACTGGAAGAAGCAAAGATCACCAGTGTCAAAGCAATGTTTCTTCAACATCAACTTCGCTGGACTGGTCATGTTGTGCGGATGCCTGATGATCGTCTTCCAAAGCAACTACTCTATTCCCAACTTAAAAATGAAAAGCGTAATGCTGGTGGTCAAAAGAGGTTTAAAGGCTCTCTCAAGACATTTTTTTAAAAATGTAGAATAAACACAGACAACTGGGAAGCACTGAACTGCGAGACCTCCAATTGGAGAACAGCCTTGTCGTGGGCTTTGAAGACACTCGAACTCAGGACGCAAGGGAGAAACGTGCTAAGAGGAAGGCACACTTGGCAAACCCACACCATGATCAACTCCCACCCGGAAACCAACGTCCTCACTGTGAAAGGACATGTGGATCCAGAATTGGCCTCCACAGTCACTTATGGATTCATTGTTTAAACCATGTTTATGGAAGACAATATTACTCAGCTACCAGTGATCCCCAAAGGAAGCAAGTCTAGGGATTCAGAGAATCCTATGTGTATATGATTATGATTTATATGTGACTTGAATTGTTAAATGTTGTTGTTGTTTAGTCGTTTAGTCGTGTCCGACTCTTCATGACCCCATAGACCAGAGCACGCCAGGCACTCCTGTCTTCCACTGCCTCCTGCAGTTTGGTCAAACTCATGCTGGTAGCTTCGAGAACACTGTCCAACCATCTCGTCCTCCGTCGTCCCCTTCTGCTTGTGCCCTCAATCTTTCCCAACATCAGGGTCTTTTCCAGGGAGTCTTCTCTTCTCATGAGGTGGCCAAAGTATTGGAACCTCAGCTTCAGGATCTGTCCTTCCAGTGAGCACTCAGGGCTGATTTCCTTCAGAATGGGTAGGTTTGATCTTCTTGCAGTCCATGGGACTCTCAAGAATCTCCTCCAGCTTCATAATTCAAAAGCATCCATTCTTCGGTGATCAGCCTTCTTTATCGTCCAATGGTTAAATGTAAAACCCATTAAACATTTGAAAACAAACAAACAATTGGGGCCACTGGGAGTTGGAATCCGCAACCTTTGCCTGATCCAGAAGGTTCGTCTTTTGTTCCTGTGTCTCATCATGTGAGCCACCGCTGGCCACAGCATATTTCCATGTTAAGAAGAGAAGCCCATGGATGACACTTTCGCATGAGATTCACCCTCCCACTTCTCTTTCCATCGCACAAGCAAATTCAGGAGAGATGATTGCTTTTCCCATTAGGCAATTCCCGCCCACCTTCCCTGCCAGGCTGATTAATACCAGGGATGGATATTTCAGCAATCAGGTCATCTCCAGCCCGTCACAACCGTTTCTTGCAGTCTCGACCAGGAGGAAGAAGGGACAGGTATACAAACGGCTGCCAAGTCTAAGCGCCGCATCACGGCAGGGCGATTTGGAGACCTGGAAGAGATACAAGCCGGCGCATCCAGAAAAATCGGATTGTGCGTTAGTTTGAGGGTTTGGCAGTTAAACCTCCTGGTTCTGATTACCCCTGGACTGCAAATACTCATTTTAATATGTATTTATTTGACGTATTTTCTGGCCCACGCTTCAGCCACAAGAAGGCTCCCCGGGCAGTTCACAGAGGGAAGGAAGAAGGAAGTCTCTGCCCTCAGACTTACAGCCGGAAAGTCATGGCACAAAAGGAAAAGCGGATGGGAGGGAGGAGGGGGAAAAGCAAACTTAAGTCACAAAATTTGTATAAATGGACAGCAGGAATTGAATTGGTTCAAGGAGAGAAGGGTGCAAGTTGGTGGTCTTCTACTTGAGCCAATAGAGTCCCTTTCTTTGCTAGAGACTGATGTAATAGCTGTTGCCAGGATACAGTTCAGGGAGCTGGGTCCCCAGTATGGCTCATGGAAGCATTCCTTCTGCTAACGTGAATTCAGCACCTTTGAGGGTCTTTTGTTTCAAATTATTATTATTATTATTATTATTATTATTATTATTATTATTATTACCCCACCCATCTGGCTGGGTATCCCCAGCCACTCTGGCCAGCTCCCAACAGAATATTAAAAACACGATAATACATCAAACGTTTAAAACTTCTCTAAACAGGGCTGCCTTTAGATTTCTTCTAAAAGTCAGGTAGTTGTTTATTTCCTTGACATCTGATGGGAGAGCGTTTCACAGGGCGGGTGCCACCACCAAGAAGGCCCTTTGCCTGGGTCCCTGTGGCTTCACTTCTCACAGGGAGGGAACTGTCAGAAAGCCCTCGGCGCTGGACCTCAGTGTCCGGGCAGAACGATGGGGGTGGAGACGCTCCTTCAGGTCTACTGGGCCGAGGCCATTTAGGTCTTTCAAGTTCAGCACCAACACTTTAAATTGTGCTTGGAAAAGTACTGGGAGCCAATGTAGGTCTTTCAGGACTGGTGTTATATGGTCTCTCAGCTACATTAGTAAAAAATAATAATAAACACAGCGTTTTGAATGCGTTGTCAATATGCAACACCAGATGGCGCTGTAGAGCACAAAACTCTTCTATGCAATTTTACATAGCGTTTCTTTTCTTATAATGACTTAATTTACGACTTATTTATAGCATCTTTTTCCTGTGTGTAGATCCACCCAAGGAGAGTCTCGTACACCGATTTGAACACAGACACTTCAACTCACTCGAAAGACGTCAACGTCTGGAACAAAAAGGCCTTCAATTTCAGGGGCCATTCATGTTTAAAAAAATAATAATATTCCTGTTCTCTTTCCATGTTCCTTAATCCCTTCTCCTTCATCTAATGTAAACGTAGAGGAGGCTCATCGATGCATTTAAACTGGCTGCTTCAGGGTGCTTTTAGGCAATGATGATCGATTCCATATGTTAAATTGCACCTTACAGTAACATGTTGCGGCTATTAGCTTAAGTCCCTGACTCTGCATTTCTGATCACCATTAATTATTTTGATGATAGCCATGGCTCACTTCCACAAGATAGGAGAAAACAGAGCATCAGCTATTAAATATGTAGGATTCACACATCCACAGAAATCAAAGCTGGCCAATAAGGTGTCCTCTAGATGTTTTTGGGACTCCAACTCCCATCAGCCTCAGCCAGCGTGGTGAGGGGTGATGGGAATTGTAGTCCAACAAAAAAACCATCTGGAAGGCCATCACATTGGCTGTTGTTGTTTACTCGTTTAGTCGTGTCCAACTCTTCGTGACCCCATGGACAAGAGCACGCCAGGCACTCCTGTCTTCCACTGCCTCCCACAGTTTAGTCAAACTCATGCTGGTAGCTTCGAGAACACTGTCCAACCATCTTGTCCTCTGTCGTCCCCTTCTCCTTGTGCCCTCCATCTTTCCCAACATCAGGGTCTTTTCCAGGGAGTCTTCTCTTCTCATGAGGTGGCCAAAGTATTGGAGCCTCAGCTTCACGATCTGTCCTTCCAGTGAGCACTCAGGGCTGATTTCCTTAAGAATGGATAGGTTTGATCTTCTTGCAGTCCATGGGACTCTCAAGAGTCTCCTCCAGCACCATAATTCAAAAGCACTGGCTACCCCCACATAAAAAGCTGTGTTGGCCGTGTGGTGTAGTGGTTAAGAGCGGTAGTCACGTAATCTGGGGAACCGGGTTCGCGTCTCCGCTCCTCCACCTGCAGCTGCTGGGTGACCTTGGGCCAGTCACACTTCTCTGAAGTCTCTCAGCCCCACTCACCTCACAGAGTGTTTGTTGTGGGGGAGGAAGGGAAAGGAGAATGTTAGCCGCTTTGAGACTCCTTAAAGGGAGTGAAAGGCGGGATATCAAATCCAAACTCTTCTTCTTCTTCTTCTTCTACCTTGAGAGTAAAAACACGAGGATCGAAACCACGCAGATTTGTAACATCCAGTTTCTTCGGAGCTTATGTTCTGCTCTCCAAAGCAACACCGAACACAAAACCAAGGGGGAGGAAAACCTTTTCTAAAATAGTAAATCAGAGCCCCACACAGGACTCTTTGAATAGGGGAGCCAATAAACACATTTACCACCCAAATCTGCTCTAAAATGAATTTTCGATTAACGGTTGTCATTTTCTCCTAGAATACCCTGACTTGAAATTGTGATGCTAAGCAGCATTTCAGGGGAATTTAAATGTTGCCCAGTATCTGAGACAAGCTGACGGAGGGGGGTTAAGCATTGTGGAAATCTACCTTGCCGCCCCCCCAAA
The DNA here is from genome assembly GCF_027172205.1 of Podarcis raffonei. Lineage (NCBI taxonomy): Eukaryota > Metazoa > Chordata > Lepidosauria > Squamata > Lacertidae > Podarcis > Podarcis raffonei. The sequence goes on along the minus strand of NC_070605.1, from coordinate 10,023,118 downwards.
AAAACATCCCATAATGCAAAAGAGAGGCCAGTTCCACATCCCCCACGACCCAGCCTTCTAAGCATTTGTGGCTCAGCTTTAATAGTGTATATAAAAATGATAAATTATACTTTGGGGGAAATGCTCATTTGACACGATGTTTGGAAAGATGGAGAGGACCCCAAAACGGCCTCGATATTTCTCGGCGCAGCGCAGGAACAAACTGGGATTTCCTTCGAGTAAACAGGGGCGGGTTGGGGCCTCTCAGCAAACCGAAGGCCGCCCTAAGGATTTGGAGATGGGACCGCGTCCATAAACATCATTTTCAGCCCGCTGGTAAACCCTGAAATTCCAGCTGTTTCCTGGGAATAAACACTGACACTACTTATTAAAATTAAGCTCTTACCTGCAGACGCATTTTTCCGAAGCCTTTGCTTCGAGGGCTAATCCCCTCCTCCTCGACTCGCCAGCAGGAAATCCAGCCGCCCAATGGAGGGGTTAGCGGTAACAAATTTATTGTGCAGCCTAACCCTGACCGTCAATTTGGATTACGGCATAAAAATAAGCTTGTGTCTTAATATACCCTGGGGCGGCTTGTCAGGAACTCAGGACTGAAGCTAGCCAGATAGCAAAGGGGAAGATCCTGCAACAATCAGGGCTCAGTGTCCCTGCCAACAAGGGATGTATGCGAGTTTGCTGCTTCTTCCTGCCTTCCTCCTCCCTTTCTCAATTGTCCTGTTGTGAAATCGACAAATATCCCAAGGGCTTGGAGCAAGCTTGTTTTCTCCTGCTGTGGAAGGGAGGACTCGAACCCGTGGCTTCCAGTTACGAGAAAGGATACTCCGACTCAACATCAGGAAGAACTTTCCTGAGCTGTTCAGCTGTGTAACGGTCTCCCTTGTTAGCTGGCGGAATCTCCTTCATTGGCCATCTGTCCTGGATGCTTTCGCCAAGATTCCTGCATTGCAGGGGGTTGGACTAGATGACCCTGGGGTCCCTTCCTGTCTTCAGGGCAGAGATGTGGCCTTTTAAGCCTCCAGGGTTCTCTGCAAGGGGGTGGAGCCAGGAAGAGGCAATCTGGAACAGTTTGAGCACATTACACCGATCCTGGTCCGACTGCACTAGCTACCAGTGAGTTTCCGGGCCCAATTCAAAGTGCTGGTTTGGAACTATAAAGCCTTAAACGGCCCAGGACCGCAATACCTTAAGGACCGCCTCTTCCCACATGAACCTACCCGGACCCTGAGATCATCTTCTGAGGCCCTTCTTCGTGTGCCTTGTGATGGCCTGGGGCTCGGAACCAGAGGAGTCTCAGTCTGCACCGGATCCTTTGCCTCAGGCATCACCTGAACCAAGTCTGGGGCCTGATCCTGAAGAGTCCCAGTCTGCACAGGTTCCCCTGCAACAAGCACCAGCTGGGCCGAGTCAGGGGCCTGAGCCTGCCCTGGCTCCAGATGCGGGGATGACCTCGTTGCCTCCAGCTGGGCCATCACTTACAGCTGCTCCACTACCAGTTGGGTCAGGGGAGGCTGAGGCGGCCTCTGGGTCTAGTAACCCACCGACGTCTCCCGAGCTGCAGAGACTGAGGTCTGAGAGAAGGAGAGACCTGAGTACTCGCAGGAGGAGTGCTCGCCTTTGGGCGAAACAGGGAGGTGAGTCGCCGGGGGGAGCAGGACCGGCCTCTACCCCGACAAAGATAAAAGGCTAGCGGACCCTGCCCCAGGTTGCGGGAGCAACATTGCTGTATGCCAGTTCCTGCCTGAGATCATGTACCTGTCTTTGCCTGGTTTCCTGCCTCGTGTCCTGCCTTGACCCTGTCGGACTGACTCCCAGCAGAACCTTTGGATTCTGGACTGGACCTGGACCACGGTTCTTGGGTTACCCCCGGGCCCAGCACATGCCTCCTCCTTGAGAGGTTTGGAGGGTGACAACACGAGAACGGGGCCTTCTCTGCAGTGGCTCCCATTTGCAGAACGCTCTCCCCAGGGAAGTTTGCCTGGCGCCTTCATTATACACCTTTAGGCGCCAGGCAAAAATGATCCTATTTAACCAGGCCTTTGGTTGACCTGATGGACATCCTATGCCCTTTCAAAATGTGGCTCTTTTGAGGGAGGGGTTGTGTTATTGGGTTACTGTTCTTATTTTGATTTTATAGATTGTGATTTTATTCTGTGAACCGCCCTGAGACCTCCGGGTATAGGGTGGCATATAAATTCAATAAATAAATAAAATCTAGAGGCAGAAAAGTCCTGAGTCCGCTGTGGCGCAAGCTGCATACTCAGAGCTCCCCATGGCTGCCAACCTTGGACTTGCCTCACCTCTGGCACCAGACCAGAACATCACAAGGCATGTGTGGAGCTAATGGATAGCTAACATTGTTTTCCCTAAGGCAACTGAGGTCACAGCAGAAGCAAGCAAGGCTGGGAGACTTTCCTGTTCACAGCCCAGCCACTTAGCCACTATGCCATACCACGACTCTGCACGAAGATATACCGTATTTTTCGCTCCATAAGACACACTTTTTTCCTCCTAAAAAGTAAGTGGAAATGTCTGTGCATCTTATGGAGCGAATGCGTGGTCCCTGGAGCTGAATTGCCCAGGGGCAAAAAGCAGATCGTGCTTTTTTTTTTTAGAAAGTGGGCCGGGTGTGTAGAAAGGAAGCTGCTGAGCAGCTGATTGGCAAGCAATCGGAGGGAGATAAGGAACTCTAGAGATAAAGGAGGCTGCCTGGGAGGGGGGAGGTAAAGACAGCGAACTTGCAAGGAGAGGAGACAGGAAGACTAAAACAAGCAATGAGGAGAGAAATTAGAAGAAAAGGAGGAGCAGAAAACTGCTCCAGCTAAGGAAAAGACAGTAAGGCAAACAAGAGGGAAGGGAGTGTTGAAAGGAAGCAGCTGATCGTCAAGCGATCGGGAGGGAGATAAGGGACGCTAGAGATAAAGGAGGCTGCCTGGGAGAGGGGAGGTGAAAGCCCATGGATCCTCAGGATTTTTGCATTGGGTCACCCCAAATTCACCATCAGATCACATAGCATGTCCATGGCTACAGCCTGCACCAAAAAAATTGCGCATCCACTGTTGTGTGGGGCTGCAATGGCGCAAAAACATGGTTACAAAGCACAGATCCACATGAATCCTCAGGACTTTTGCATTGGGCTACCCCAAACTCACTGTCAAATCATATATCATGTCTGTGGCCACAGCATGAACCACAAAAATCATACATCCACTGTTTCGTTCAGAATGTATTTTTTTTTCTTGTTTTCCTCCTCTAAAAACTAGGTGCGTCTTATTTTTAGGTGCCTCTTATGGAGCGAAAAATACAGTATATATATTAAGCATTTATTTCCACGATGGCCTGGGTCTCGTCAAGTGGGGAAAGAGGAGTTCAATCTCCATTAGCTGGTGCAAAAAGGTTCAGGCCAGCCTGACAGCATCTTGAATTTCTCACCTCAAGGAAATCTTATTCCCAACTGAGGCAGGGGGGCCGAATCCAGGCAGAGACAGAGCCAAAGCGCTCCAATGTCATTGTCACGCCAGGGGTCCTGTTGACAATATTATCAATTTAAAAACAAGCTAGAGGGAGCGCAGAACAAGAACCAGCCTGCTATATCTGCATTTTTGTGGTAGTTTCCCTGACGGTGCAGAGCACCATCCTGGCGCCATCCGTAAGGACACAAAAGATGCCTGCTGGGCCACTGGTCCATCTTAGCACAGCATCCTGCTGTCTCTGGGGCCGGTCAGATGTCCCAATAGGAAAACCATAAACAAGGCTTGAACGCAACAGACCGCCGACCCATCTGCGATTGCTAGCAGCTGCAATTCAGATGCACACTGTATCTAACAGTAGAGCTAAAAGACTGCCATCAGGGCAGCGCTGGCAGGGGCTGGTGGGAGTTGGAGTACAAAACATCTGGAGGGCACCGGGTTGGGGACAGCTGGCCTAGAGGAACCAAAATACCCTAAACCAGAAGGGAGGAGTTTTAAAGGAAATTTCCACACTCATCCACACCCAAACGGATTTTATAGGACTAGCTAAGAGGCTAAATGGCCTCAGTTCAGTATATCTGAAGGAGCGTCTCCACCTCCATCGTTCTGCCTGGACACTGAGGTCCAGCTCCAAGGGCCTTCTGGCAGTTCCCTCCCTGAAAGAAATGAGGTTACAGGGAACCAGGCAGAGGGCCTTCTTGGTGGTGGCACCCGCGCTGTGGAACGCCCTCCCACCAGATGTCAAAGAGAACAACTACCAAACTTTTAGAAGACATCTGAAGGCAGCCCTGTTTAGGGAAGCTTTTAATGTTTGATGTATTACAGTATTTTAATATTTTGTTGGAAGCCGCCCAGAGTGGCTGGGGAGGCCCAGCCAAATGGGCGGGGTATAAATAATAATAATAATAATAATAATAATAATAATAATAATAATACAACTGATGGGGCTTAAACCATCCTTGTGACCCTCCTTTTGCCTCCTGGATTGGAGAACATGTGTCCCCCGCTCACAAATGTAACAGGGTGTACGGGGTGTCAGGGGAAGGATGTCAGGAGCTCAGCCTACACTAGCGTAGGGCCCTGGCAGAGACACATGCCCAACTGGCATGTTCTCTCCCTCCTGGTCGTTCGTTCGGGAGCTTCAAAAGCTTTCTTCAGCCCAAACATCACAGCGACCAATGCCAACAGACATCGACACACTTAGGGATCCGCAGTCTTCGCAGCTTGTGTAACAGAACTCAGCAACTCAGCATTTTGGCTAATCTACCTTATTTACATATAAACAAACACGGAGCACTGCAACATGACTCCCTCTCTCTTCTCTCTCTCGGCTTGTCAGGAACTCAGGACTAAGGCTAGCCAGAGAGCAAAGGGGGAAATCCTGCAACAATCGGGGCTCAGTGTCCCTGCCTACAAGGGATGGATGCAAGTTTGCCGCTTCTTCCTGCCTTCCTCCTTCCTTTCTCAATTGCCCTGTTGTGAAATCAACAAATATCCCAAGGGCTGTCGCATGGGAAAGGAGCAAGCTTGTTTTCTCCTGCTGTGGAATGGTAGGACTCGAACCCATGGCTTCCAGTTACAAGAAAGGATATTCCGACTCAACATCAGGAAGAACTTTCCTGAGCTGTTCAGCTGTGTAACGGTCTCCCTTGGGAGCTGGCGGAGTCTCCTTCATTGGCCATCTGTCCTGGATGCTTTTGCCGAGATTCCTGCATTGCAGGGGGTTGGGCTAGATGACCCCTGGGGTCCCTTCCCGTCTTCAGACAGCAAAGAGAAAAAGGACAAAGGACAATAGTCCCACTTCACGGAACACAGTAACACAAACATCCTGTCTCCGTCAATTCCCACTCTGTGGAGTCAAAACATACACTGTCGTGTGATAGACAACAATCTCATGACTGCAATCAGGGAGCAGGAATTCTAACAAAGGATGGCACTTCTGGTGGGAGACACACTGCGCTCCTTCTGGGGTATTTTGTCCACCTTTGGTCCCCATGCTGCACTCAGCTCTCACCTGCGGATCCTAGTTTTAGGCCCCAGGTGAAAACGTTTCTCTTCAACCAGGCCTTTGGCTGATCAATATTCTACAGCAGTGGTGTCCAAACTTTTTTTCAAAGAGGGCCAGATTTGATGAAGTGAAGGGCCATGTGGGCTGACCAAAGTTGTTGACCTTTTTTAAGGGTTGATTTTACCCCAGGATATAACGGCTGCAGGGGCCAGTTTAAACCGACCAGCGTGTTTTATCTTGTGCAGTGATACCTCGCAAGACGAATGCCTCGCAAGACAAAAAACCCACAAGACGAAAGGGTTTTTTGTTTTTTGAGCTGCTTCGCAAGACGATTTTCCCTATGGGCTTGCTTCGCAAGACGGAAACGTCTTGCAAGTTTGTTTCCTTTTTCTTAACACCGTTAATACAGTTGCGACTTGACTTCGAGGAGCAACTCATAGCACGCGGTGTGGTAGCCTTTTTTGAGGTTTTTGAAGATTTTGGTGATTTTTGAAGCTTTTCCGAAACTTTTCCGACACCGTGCTTCGCAAGACGAAAAAAATCGCAAGACGACAAAACTCACGGAACGAATTAATTTCGTCTTGCGAGGCACCACTGTATTTTATTTTGTGAACCGTCCCGAGATCTTTTGATGAAGGGTGGTACAGTGGTACCTCTGGTTAAGAACTTAATTCGTTCCGGAGGTTCGTTCTTAACCTGAAACTGTTCTTAACTCGAAGCACCACTTTAGCTAATGGGGCCTCCCGCTGCCGCTGCCGCCGCTGCCACCGCCACACGATTTCTGTTCTCATCCTGAAGTTAAGTTCTTATCCTGAGGTACTATTTCTGGGTTAGCGGAGTCTGTAACCTGAAGTGTCTGTAACCTGAAGCGTTTGTAACCCGAGGTACCACTGTACATAAATTTAATAAAGAAAAAACAAATAAAGATAGAAACTGTCAGCAGGCGACAGCGGCCACGGCCCAGGAAATGGCTTCAACTGGCTGGATAAGCAGGTGAGGGGAGCTGATGGGTTTCAAACCCTTGGTGGGTTAGGGATTTCTCCTGCATGTGAAGACACGCTCTGGTGGATGGAGCGAACAAGACGAATAGTGGGTGCAGCGGTCAAGAAGGCGGTTTCTGCACATGCTGTAGAATCCATACCCGCTGCTTTGTGGGACATCTTCAGGAGAAGAAAAGGTTGTGGAGTAAATCCTACACAAATCTGGAGCAGAGTCCTTAAGGTGGTTGGGTGGCGCCTTGCACACCTCCTTCCAGCAACACGCCCAGCTGGCGACAAACGTCTTGCTCTACGTTCCTTTGGATCACATCAGTGCTGTCTGGGAAATCTAGGACCTTCATAGTGTTCAGGCTTGCACTGCAGAGAGGAGGAGCACTCCATTGTCTTTCAAGACAGATGGGTGCCAACAATTCCTCCCTTTTAATATTACTGCGATGTGATGACTAACAGATGGGCAATGGAAGTGTGATCCTGCGAGAGCCCTGGAGGCAAAGAATCTGCCATTCATTCCTCACTGCTCTCAAGAACTTGCTGCCCTTTCTACAACTGAACGTATATTTGAAATACTTTCTTGTCACTTGTATACAGTGAGATTACACGACACCCCCCCCCCCCACTCAGCTCTCTTAGTCTTAATTCCCCTTGTTTACTGACGCACACACACCAAACCTGAAACAGTTGCCCTGTTGTTATCTTTTCATTCAGCAGCCTAACAGCCCACGGATAGAAGCTGTTCTTTACCCTGTTGGTGACACTAATCCTGCTTCTGTATCTTCTGCCTGAGGGCAGGCGATCAAGAAAGTGCCGGCCAGGGTGTGAATCATCCCTGAGAATTTTCCTCACCCTCCTGAGGCAACGTTCTTCCGCGATGTCATTCAGCAGATTCATGGGATAGCCCACTATATCTTGTGCTGTATTCACCACCCTCTGTAGGCACCTCCTATCAGCTGATGTCAAACCAGCGTTTATAATTATAATTAAATGATAACTACCTTATATTAATCTAATTTCAGACATATGGACTGCTTATTATATTAATATAAATGTTTAAATCAGGATCACGGATAATGACTTTTTTTTTGTGTGTGTGTGTGTGTACGTCTGTGTCTAAATACTCCCTTACTTGTTTATTTTCCATTGTCACAAGTTTTTGAGGTGCATCCACCAGACCTGTACACAGCAATCCAAGTGCGGCCATACAACATTGTAATACGGGAAACTTTGTTTCCAAACTAATTATTCCTAACATGGGATTTACCTTTTTCATGGCTCCTGCACATGGGGTTGAGATTTCCTTCATGCTACTTACTACAATCCCAAGCTCCTTTTCATGGTCAGTCTTAGCTGGTTCAGATTCTATTCACCTATTTGTGATGTTAGAAGGATCCCCGCCACCCCTTAAGCTGAATTGCATTTGTCGTTTTAATGGCCAATTCGCCCACTTTGCAGAGACCCTCCTGGAGCCCCTTGCAATCTCCTTTTCTGATTTTTATCATTCCGAACTTTTGGGTGACATAGTTCAGCCACCACCCCTCTTTACTCGAGGCATATACCACTTCACATCAGCTAAAGATTATTTCTCGACTGCTTTTGCTGTCTGGATATATCAGAAGCAAATGTGGGGGGTTCGGCGGGGGGCAGAGACATACCGTTGCCTGGATCGCAGGAAGTGCCGGAAGATTAAGAAAACCTGCCTCCATGTGCGAACATCCCATTTCCACACTCCATAAAGCTCCACAAACCCATATGGCGCCTAGCACCAGGATGCTCTGTGCGTCTGTTATTCCAGCTGCGCGGCATCTCTGGAAGAACGTCCAAAAAGTGATGCGTAGCCTTAACTAGAGAAGGAAACATGGAATCATAGTGTTGGAAAGGTCCCCCAAAGGCCATCTAGTCCAGCCCCATGGAATGCAGGAATTGGTCACACGCCTTCTGTTTGAAACCCTCCATTAGCTGTGCCACCAACCTCTGAGATCTGTCCAGTGGTACCCGAGTCAAGAGATTTCACACAGACTTCTTTATCCTGATCTTTGACACCCAAGACGTGTGGTTTTAGGACCAACCCTATTATTGTGAATGAAATATGTCTGAACTGTTTTTTAAATTAAATTGTTGTAACCTGCCCTGGGATCTGCGGGTGAAGGGCAAGTCAGAGACAAAGGAATGATGGTAGTAGCAGTCATCTTGTTGTAAAAGGTAAAGGACCCCTGGACGGTTAAGTCCAGGTAAAGTCGACTATGGGGTTGCGGCACTCATCTCACTTTCAGGCCAAGGGAGACGGTGTTTGTCCACAGACAGCTTTCCAGGCCATGTGGCCAGCAGGACTAAACCACTTCTGATGCAACGGGACATCGTGACGGAAACTAAAGCGCACAGAAACACTGTTTACCTTCCCGCCGCAGCGGTACCTATTTATCTACTTGCACTGGTGTGCTTTCGAACTGCTGGGTTGGCAGGAGCTGGGAGCTCACCCCGTCACGGGGATTTGAACTGCTAACCTTCTGATCAGCAAGTCCAAGAGGCTCAGTGGTTTAGAACACAGCGCCACCCACATCCCTGTTTCTTGTTGTACAAGTGAACTGCCAGCATAGTATTATGGTTAGAGTGTTAGACTAGGACCTGGGAGACTGGGGTTCAAATCCCCACTCAGCCATTAAGATTACTGGGTGTGACATCGGGCAATCACTGCCTCTCGCCCTAACCAATCTCACAGGCTTGTAGCAGGAGATTAAATGAGGGGGAGAACCAGGTTATGTCACATTGAGCTCCTTGGAGAAAAAAGTGGGGGGATATAAATGCAAATAACTATAATAGAATTGGATATAATCTTTACTATTTGGTTCCTCGCAAATGCACGTTGAAGGAGATGACGACGACAGACTGAATAGATTACATGGGTGGAAGACAAATGAACAGACTCGTCTGGCAGACGCACAGCAGTGTGATCTACGCTCCAAAACCTTGGGCGAGATTCAGGTCGCTTACAGGGGTGCAGCCTTGTTGGCTGTGGGCCAGCTGGCAGTTCCCCATTCATCACTTTGCGATGGCAACAATAGCAGAACCGAGTGCCAGTATTCAAGCCTGAATGAGCAGCCTTTGAGCAGGCAGCGCAGAAAGACCCTTCGTATCTGCTTTCATCTTGGAAACACAATGTTCTCCTAAAACAGGGCTTCCTCCTGCATATATCGTTGGAAGTCGGCGAGAAATGAGAAATATCAAGGCGCCTATGGGGGATGCTTTGATCTCTGCAAATTCCTACAGGCAGTGACCTAAGCCACGTTTCAGACTCATGTGTGTATTGGAACTCCGCTATCCGCAAGACTTCACACTTCTCTGAACGTTGCAAGGCGGTTCGAAACATATCAAAGTACGTGATTTGGTATTACGATGCAGAAATGGAATGATGAGGTTTTTTAAAAACCAAAAACATGTACAAGGTACTTGGACTGGCAGTAAGACAGATTTGGCCTCCCCTAGATGTAGATGTAGACTGGATTATTGTAACTCGCTCTACGTGGGGCTGCCCTTGAGACTGACCCAGAAACTCCAGCGGGTGCAGCATGCAGTGGCGAGGCTCCTTACGGGGTCCTTGCTGTGGGATCACATTCACCCGGTGCTATACCAGCTGCACTGGCTTCCAGTGGACTACAGGAGCAGGTTTAAGGTGCTGGTTTTGACCTTTAAAGCCCTATACGGCCTAGGACCCTCGTACCTATGGGACCGCCTGCTATGTCCTGTGGAGGACCTTACGGTCTTCAAATAAAAACATCTTGGAGATCCCGGGCCACAGGGAGGTTAGGCTGGCCTCAACCAGAGTCAGGGCTTTTTCGGCTGTGGCCCCGATCTGGTGGAACGCTTTGTCACAAGAGACTAGGGCCCTGTGGGACTTGACATCTTTCCGCAGGGCCTGCAAGACAGAGCTGTTCCACCAGGCCTTCGGCCAGGGCACAGTCTGACCCCCTCTTTTGGTAATCCTCACAGAACTCTAGCCCAATGGTTGCCATCAATTTGATTTGAACTGATTTTAAAATGCTGTATTATTTTACTGTTGTTAGCCGCTTTGAGCCCGGCTTTGGCTGGGGAGGGCGGGATATAAATAAAATATTATTATTATTATTATTATTATTATTGTTGTTGTTGTTGTTGTTGTTGTTGTTGTTGTTGTTGTCAGGGGCTCAGGAGCAGAAGCACAGGGGAGAGAGGAAATGGAGAGCGAAGGGGAGGGGGAGCGTAGGGGAGTATGACAGTGACCCGAGAGATTCCATGAGCTTCTCCAGCGAATCAGAAGATTCCCAGAAGGGGGCGCCGATGGTGAGGGCAAGGGGGGTCCCAGGGGGGACGCACCAGAAGCAGGGGGCCAGCGGGGACTCCCAAGGCAGCAGCGGGGGATCAGGACCAGCTCCCCCACCAGAGCGCAGTGGGGGGGAAGAGTCACATGTGTCAGGGCCAGCCTCTCCTCCAGCAGGGAGAGAAGATGAGTCAGGGCTGACCACGCCCCAATCGGAAAGTGGGGAAACGGAGGGGAGGTCAGTTCCAGCTAGCCTCCCCGACAGCAGTGACAGCAGTGTAACGGTCAAAAGGAAAGTGGGAGGCTCTGCGCGAGCGCCAAGTTCAAATGTACAGGCGCGCGGGACAGCAGGAAACCCGGATCGGGAGCCAGGTCCTAAAGCCCGACGGAGGGAGGGGGAAGAGTCAGGGGACTCAGCGTCAGAGGAGTCTAGGAAGGGAGAGACCCCGACGGGCAGGCGGACCCAGAGGAGAAAAGAACAAAGGAGGAGGTGGAGCAAGGCTAGAATCTTAAACTGGTGTCAGGGGGGAGGAGATTCAGATGGAGCTTCGGCGGTCTAAGGTTAGAGACGTAGCGTTGCGCGCTGCGCCTGTGGAAGTGAAACTGAACTTCAATAAAGACTTTTATACTGAACAACGAAGCAGCGTTGGTCTTCTGTGAGCTGGGACCTCGGGCAGCGCTGACAATTATTATTATTATTATTATTATTCCCGTCTACTGGTTTCTCAGTGCTGGCTGGGGCTAATGGGAGTACAGAACAGCTGGAAGTCTCCATACCAAGGAAGGTTAAATGAAAGCAACACAACTGATTTCAATACAGTTGTCCACAGCCTGCCAGAGCTACCAAGAGTGTGCTGATTTGTCCTCCATGTTCCGCCGTTTCCTGAACAGTTGGCTTCAACTCTGTTATGATGTCTGCCAAATGCGCCAGAGCAAAGGCTCAAAGGAGCAGGCAAGCCGAGGGAAGAAGTTGTCAGGCACCACACCGTGAAGTAAATTAAACTTTTATTCTGCTATACATATATATATATATTTATTTATATTTATATATATATTTATTTGTGAGCTCACAACCGAGCCCAGACATCGGTATACAATGTAGAAAGCGAGAGCCAGACACATCTGAACTCCAAAAAATAATAATAATAATAATAAATGCATATCGTCGGGAATCTCAAGCAGACCACAAAATCTGCTTGTACGTTAGTGCAGTTGGAAACACATGCCCCAGTGGCAAACTACCTCATCTGGAGTCGAACTTGCTCCACTGGAAAAAAAAACAAATTGTTGGACAGCTCCAGTTGAGAAGTACAGAAGGTTTGGTTGATTTGCCCCACCTCAACCAAATAAACTTATTATTAAGTATGGCCAACAGCAAGCACTATTAAGAGTCCATTCACATCATCTCAAAACCTATTGCACTGTATATATAACATCTGGCTTGCGTGTTTGTATACTGCTTCACAGATTGATAGGGTCTGGGGGGAAATAATTAATGTGCCTATGGATTGATTTATTGCCGTTTGCTGGTCCCGTGAGACACACCTGTAGTCCCAAGTGCTCCAGAGAGCTACTAAACTGCAGAAGCAGCGTCTTCAGTTTTTCAGGTCTGGCTTGAGTGCCGGAACTGTATTTCTTCCTAAACTGGCCACACAGTGATAAGGTTGGGGTAAGACCTAAGCCCATAGAGCTTCCCTCTCCACCATCACTCCCACTCAAATTTTCTACCTAGGAGCAATGGGAACAATATGCTGGGCACATCTCCTGCACATGACCCGCTGAAATGCATGGGGCGCTTACTGGGCTGTGTGCAGTGACTGATGCCGGCAAGAGTGGTGCAGGAAGGAAGGAAGGAGATAACATCGTGTAGGGAGAGGCGTTCTTACTGGATTTGACAGGGCATCTTGCCCCTGATGCAGGAAGGGCGGCAAGACCTGGATGAAGGCAAAAAGCTGTTGAGGAGGAGAGAGAACGTGTGTCGAACGGCGCACACATTCACCCCTGTATGTCTTCAGCTAAGTGTTTGACTTAATATTCCTCCACCCCAACCTGTCAAAGGGCTGAAAGAAATCTAAAAAGCAGACAATGCTCCAGTGGCCTGATCCAATTGCCAGAGCAATCTGTAAATACTAGGAAAACCAGGACAGGAAGCAGCAGAGGTTTACCTGGGCTGTGGCGAGACCATGATTGTGTGTAACCCAAATCTACTTCCCAAAAACTATAAAGACAGTTCTCTTCTCTTCCCCGCCCACCCACCCAATTCCACCCGATAACTGATCAGGGATTAGGAATGCAAGTTTTATCTTCATTCCAGATACATAGTTTTCACCTTGTGAAACGTGGCGCCACCTCCGCTGTGTCCCCGCTCACTTGTCGGAACCCTTCCGCGGCCTGCGGAAGGTGGGGGCGTCCTTGTTCAGCGCGCAAATCCTCCGGGAAAACTCTTCGAATTCCCCCAGGACTTGGTCGTCGCACTCCACCGCCACGGCGTGGTCCACCGGGATGTAGTTAAAGGCTTCGAGCTGGTCTCCGGTGCCAAAGCCCGTCGCTTCCATGCCCATGATCTCTTCCGCCTGCTCAACCGTGCAGAGGAGGTCGGCACCAAGGGTGCCGCGGAAGGCACACAGCTGGTCACTGCTGGCCGCGCTGGGCAACGCCGCGCCGTTTATTGCACGAGAGGGTCCCAGGAAAGACTCCTGTCGGTCTCGGGAGGTGTTTGGGCCCCTGTTTTCGCCGTTCAAGCTGTGGCACAGATCCCCTCCCTTTTTGTTTTCTTTTGAGAAGTCAATGGAGGTATCTAAAGAGGAGGATAAAGACCCGGCCTTCTTATTCGGCTCTCCCGCAATGGCAATGGGCTGTGTTAAAGCAGAGTTGTAACTCGGAGGAGGAGTCTTGTACTGAAGTCTCTCACTCTCCGAGTTGGCCCGTTTTCGGAGTCCCTTGTCTGGAGAAGGATGGCTGCTGGTGAGCCCAATATCCAAACCCCCAAACGCAGAACTCTGCCTCTTTGGAACTGGAATGGCGCTGGAAATGTGGTGCCGATCACTATGGGGAGAAATGATAAAGACAGTGAAAGGTTATCTCACCTAAGCACTGCTAAGGTCCGTGGAGTCCGGTTCATCCCTTCCAGATCTGCGATTACAATTTCTTATTTCAGCAATAGGCTTCTATGCCTATTTCTGTGGCTCACTATTTTATTTATATGCCATTGGAGCATCATAGCTTCCTGTTATCCTTGCCACAAAACCATGAAGAAAGGCATGCAGCAAGAAAATAGTGACTTCTCCCTGGCTTTGCAATTCAGTGGAGATCTGAGCCCAAGTTTCTTACATGAAAGCCGCACTCCCTATTCATTGCACCACCGTTTAGTATTGTTTTGTTTTAGTTCATTTATGAGGCTCAAAAGCTATGGCTATGGGGCAGGCAAGAGGGGAAACCTCACTAATCATATGCCAATTTACCAGCAACATGGGCACAAGGCAGGTCACAGTCACTCCCAACTTGGCCAAGTTTTAAACTTTTACAGAAATCCCAAGCTTATTTGAGGTCCTGGTACCCTGAAAGCTTGCGCATTCTGATGTTAACAGACAGTGCCACATGAAAGTCTCAACCTTGGATTCTGCATCCTAAGCCATTCGCTTTTGCTTCTGCATTCTTTGTTTCTGATGAATTCCAGAGCTGGCTCTATGGTACCCGCAACACCCCACTTACTCGGCGGTTACATTCCGAGGCACTGTGCATCTAAGTGAAGTCATGTATATTTGAAACACCACTGAAAATGCCTGCAAACACCTCGCTCTGCCCCCACCCCTTTTTGTGACATTTTAGGATCTCTTCCAGGTTCAGAATGATGCGCAGTCATGCACATATTGAAGGTGAATAAATGAGGGGCTGCCTGTATTGATTTATCTTCTCACTACCATCAAATTGCTTCAAGGGAGAGATCAGAAGTGAGCCCTGGGCTCAGACACTTTCTCCCTTGTAACTCAAGTCTAAGCCAAGAGAGCCTACGTTTGTATCTCCCCAGATCCTGGGAGATGAAACCCTATTCAGAGGAGAATTTTGCTTTCAAATAAATGCTGGAACTTCCGGACAACTTTGACATGCTGTAGCAAGAGCTAGAATCCTTGAAAGGCCAAGACCTATTCCCAACCTCTTTATAAATACAATTTTTTTTTGGGGGGGAGGTGGGGATGGGTTGGCAGAGATAGTGTCTAAAAAGACGTCATAATTTATTTGGGTAACTTCTGAGGAGTTCCACTTTGGGAAGCTAAGTCAACTGGATGTTTAGCTCACTTCATCTCCACTAAAGGGTAAAGGGACCCCTGACCATTAGGTCCAGTCGTGGCCGACTCTGGTGTTGCGGCGCTCATCTCGCTTTATTGGCCGAGGGAGTCGGCATACAGCTTCCGGGTCATGTGGCCAGCATGACTAAGACGCTTCTGGCGAACCAGAGCAGCGCACGGAAACGCCGTTCACCTTCCTGCTGGAGCGGTACCTATTTATCTACTTGCACTTGATGTGCTTTCAAACTGCTAGGTTGGAAGGAGCTGGGACTGAGCAACGGGAGCTCACCCCGTCGCGGGGATTCGAACCACCGACCTTCTGATCGGCAAGCCCAAGAGGCTCAGTGATTTAACCCACAGCACCACCCAGCTTTCTCCAACCTGGTCCCATGCTGGCTGGGGTGGATAAGTTGTAGTGCACAACATCTGGAGGGCAACATCAGAACAAGTAACAATGCCATCCACACTGAACAATTATTTGAGGTGAAGCCACATGCAAACAGAAACCAATTTTAAGAAGAATCGGCACTACAAAATCAGTGCACTTATTTCCGTCTCACTGTTTTTGCCATCATTTTTTAAGGCTTGCCTCCGACTTCCTGGTCAAAAGATCCTTCTTTAAGACAAAACAAAACCCTCGATTAAACCCCCCCCAAACAGATTGCCTTGTTATTTAATATGTTTGCAAAAGGCCTGCAAAAACCTATGTAAGACAGAGTACAATTCACAGTCTCAAATATGTATCTTTCCCTCTGTACAAAATGTTCCCTCTGAGGGACATTACTTGATCGCAGCTGGTTAAAATACTAAATCGTGATTGTCTGGACCCCTGCCAAGATGCACAGCTATATAGCCCAATGGTATGAGAATACTTTAAGGGGGGAGGGCGGGAATGTAACTTAAACATTTGATTCCCGCCCCCCCACCTTTCTTTTTTTGGTTGCGAATATGACCTCATGGCAGTAAGAAATGAAGGTGTTTAAGTTGGTTTACAGCCATCCAAAAAGTTTGACACTTCAGGCAAACCCTTTGGCCAGTATCATGTCAAGTACAGAAAAGCAGGAGGGGAAATAAATCTCGCACCTCTTTAAAGATTATAGCTTAAATAATGCAGAGTAATGACGGGGTCACCGAAAGGTGTCAGGAGGAGATGGCCATTAACGAAATTACAACATAAAGCGGTTCTCCTTTAGAAGATGAGGGGAAAGCTAAAATGCCATGGTCTGGCCCCAGGACCAGTGCAGCAACCGGAGTAGAGGATATGGTCAGGCAATGTGAGGCTCCATGCTGAAGAAGACTGCGCAGGGTGCAGGTCAGTCTGCATGGTGTTCTCGCTATTTCTCTTCCCCCATGCTGAAAGCAAAGAATCACAGAATCCAGCCCACTGCACTTATGGGATTCTTGTGAAGTACCCACACCACAAAATTATGAGTATGGCACACAGGAAGAGAGGTTATACATTCTTTTTCGAAGAAAGAAAGCCGAGTGCATTTTGGAACAATCCTTTGTCAGGGGGCGTGTTCCGAATAGCAATTCTCCCCGAGTGCCTAAATCACCATCGCTGTTACTTTCTGCATGCCCAAACACAAGAAGCCTTGAAGTGACTTAAAGGTAAAGGGACTCCTGACCATTAGGTCCAGTCGTGGCTGACTCTGGAGTTGCGGCGCTCATCTCGCTTTACTGGCTGAGGGAGCCGGCGTACAGCTTCCGGGTCATGTGGCCAGCATGACTAAGCTGCTTCTGGAGAACCAGAGCAGCGCACGGAAACGCTGTTTACCTTCCCGCCAGAGCGGTACCTATTTATGTACTTGCACTGATTTGCTTTTGAACTGCTAGGTTTGCAGGAGCAGGGACCGAGCAACGGGAGCTCACCCCGTCGCGGGGATTTGAACCGCCAACCTTCTGATCGGCAAGCCCTAGGCTCTGTGGTTTAACCCGCGTCCCTCTTGAAGCGACTTACAACCATGCAAACATGTGGCATGTTGATCACTGAAGACCAAATGCGCAGGAAAGATGGAACGGAACCTCAAAGGTGTTCATCCAACAAGAATAAGGCAGCCTCATCTTGCTCACACAGACTATAACCATACTGCAGTTATGACAATGGTGGGGCCTGGCGGGTTTCACTGGGGAGAGATCCCTACAAATGTGAAGACAGCACTGAAAAGAGGCCTGGTTTCTCACTGCCACTCTCCAGGCCTCCCTCAGAGGAGGTACCATATTAACTTCAAAAATGCATTGGTCCTAAAACAGGCCTTCCTTCCAGCACCTGGAGTTTCCTCCTCTTCTCACGCCATGCCAGTGGTGCTTTCCTGGTTTTGTGGTCCTCGCCACCACTGGAACACAACCTGCGGTCACACTTAGCATCTGAAGTGCGCAGAGGCAAAGATATGAAATGTGGATCAGGCAGGAGCAGAAACCACAGTTGCACCTGCCATGAACAGGCAGAAAAAAAGGGGGCAAATGGGGTAAATGGGATTGGGGAGCTAACTGCAACAAAAAAACTCCCATCTTAAAGTTCCCCCTTTAGAGCTGGAAAAGGCTTTGGGTGGGTGGCTCAATCCTACAAGGGACTGACTTGCAAGAGCATCCATCCGTCATAAATACACAAGAAGCGAGCCTTAAACCTCATCTGCTTTCATCCTCAAACCAAATCTGTATCTGTTCGTTTATTTTAGAAGAAGCAATTATTACACACACACACACACATCCAGGAGGAAGACTTAAGTGGGGTCCAGGAGCATTCAGCGCATTCCTTTCCCTGCCTGCCTGCGTATTTCATGAGCAAATTGTGTAAACACAGAATACACATGGATGTCCAGGATGACAATACGGAGAAGAGAAAGTTCAAAGTAATAAATTGCTTCTTTGAGAGGCAAAAAATTAAAAAATGAACCAGTAAATCACTTTGTATGTTACACCATTGTAGCTGAAAGCAAATTCTGCCAGAGGAAAGTGTGAAGCGAATGCAAGGATGCTCAAATGTATGAATGGGAAGGGGTACTTATGCGAGGCAGCCTCGGGGCTGAACAGTGGAATCTGCCAAATTCCGAGCAGAAATCTCTAATCTGAAAAGGGTATCGCCCTTCACTTAACAAACGTCTCTAAATATTAAATCCAGGCACTACATATACAAGATGAAATGGCAGCCACCGAGCTGGAAGGCTTTGAAAGAGGTTTGGTCACATTCACAGAGAACAAGGCTATGAAATGGCTGTTAGTATTATCTCCAGCATCAGAGGAGCATGCTTCTGGAAACCAGTTGCTGGAGAGCATGGATGAGGAGGAGGCTGCTGCATTCAGGTCCTGCTCATGGGCATCTCCTTTGGTCTTCCGAAAGCATCTTGCATCTGCCAACCATCACGCCAGCAACTGCTGATGGACCTCCCTTCCATGAATTTGTCTAATCCCTTTTAAAATGAACTAGGCTAGCAGCCATTGTATCTTGTGGCAGTAACTCTGTACATTATCTACATGCTCTACGGGGAACTGGCTTCCGGGACCAGGCCAGTTGGCCGACCAACTCTGCGCTACAAAGTTGTCTGCAAATGCGTCCTGAAGGCCGAGTCACTCTGTGCCTAAACTCACAACAAGAGCAGCAGTAGCAGCAGTGTCTTGTAGCAACTTAAAGACCAAGGTATTTATTTGCAGCATTAGCTTTCGTGGGCCAGGGTGCTTTCTCGCAAATTCTTTTTTTGGAGGTGGGGATAAGGTGGGAATGCATATGCCTAACACCTGTCCATCTCACCCCACTTGTCACAAAAGACACTGGATTAAAGGCAAACACAGAAGAATTATCAAACGGAAGGAATCCCACGGAAGTGCTGTAAACAAGAAAACTCACGCAGAGGGGCTTAACCCTCCCCAATCTCATTCTGACAGAAGCGAAGGGGCATCTGGCAACGCTTTGTCAGCCATATGGATCAAGAGACTCTTGCCGTCCATAGTGTGGCCTACCTGCCGCACATACATTTATACATATATGCTGTCATAAATTTTAATAGCTGGGGCCCTGTGGAGATCAACTTAACCATCTGTGCACAGTCATTTGCATGCAAACATTCCGCACATGCACATGTGAATCGAGCTCTGGCACTCAAGCGTGCTTGCGCCCAACTTCCCTAGCTGGAAATACGGCCCCCCTAATCTTCCCCTTGAGGGAGGATCTATGAAAAGCCTCATTACCGTTTATACTGTAAGGAAGTACCAAGAGGAACCGTTCAGAATCATCGGACCTATCTGAGCCTTGGAGGTGAGAAAGAAATGAGCCATAGACATGCGCCGAGGGGGAACGCGATAGTCCCGGAGAGGCAGGGCTAATATCCACACATGTTTTGAAATATTAGCCAGGCAAAGAATGTGTTTTGTCTTGATAATGAGAACATGCCACTCTAAGGAGCCACCCAGGGACAAGGGTCTACCTCAAGTTGGAAACCAGAATTCCACAGCGGGGAAAGTCAAATCCTGCATATTTTCCACCGGCAAATTAAGCTATGCAAATGACATACACCGCATGGTGTTGCTTGATCTATTTGCTAGGTGGCTGGAATGCTTCATCCAGCCTCGGTGGCAGGGCTAATAATAATGCTAGACAGCATAATATTAACCTAGGCTTGGACTTATCACGCCATCACATCTGGGGCTGAAATGTACCAAAAATATGATCAATAGAAACTTGGGGTGGGGGGAGGCTTTGAAGAGATATGGAATAGCGGGGGGAGATGCAGCCATCTCACATCTGGAAGCCCCCACAATCTCTTGACCCCTCCCCAAGTTCCAGAGGCGTTAGAAAATCTGTCTTAGCTATTTAAAAGCTATAGCTACTGCCTCACACAACCTTGCCGACAAAGGTCCGTCTAGTTAAAGCTATGGTTTTCCCAGTAGTGATGTATGGAAGTGAGAGCTGGACCATCAAGAAGGCTGATCGCCGAAGAATGGATGCTTTTGAATTCTGGTGCTGGAGGAGACTCTTGAGAGTCCCATGGACTGCAAGAAGATCAAACCTCTCCATTCTGAAGGAAATCAGCCCTGAGTGCTCACTGGAAGGACAGATCCTGAAGCTGAGGCTCCAGTACTTTGGCCACCTCATGAGAAGAGGATCATGTTAGGATATTTCCGTTCCACCTTAAAAGGGAGCAGGATGTTTGTGTCACAGCCTGCGTATTTCCTGTTTCACAGGATGTTTCTATTGTGTCTTTGCTTTCGGTTCTCTCGGTGCCTGAACACACAAGCAGGCAGTCATGTTTTTCGGTGATCGACTACATGGGCTTGGCAGAAATGACGAGCAGAATCCGAAACCAGGGAAGAGAAGCAGCGGAAGAAGAATGGAAAAAGTTTAAGGACTATTTAAAGAAATATTACAAAATTAATGAAAGTTAGAATGATGTTGGATTGGAAAGTAAATGGTTACTATTAGCAATGGTTAAGACAAGGAGAATAAGGAAGATTAGCTTAAATTTAAAGTAAAATAAGGGAAGATTTGCTGAGTAATTGATTAGAATTTGGAATACAGAAAAGGGAGGCACGAGGAAGTCGAGGAAGAAAGGTTTAAGAAATTAGGATATGAAATGGTACTTGTTTTCTTTTTTCTTTTTTTCTTTTTTTTTCTTTTATTTTTGTTATTGTTTGTTTATGTATTTGTTGTTGTCATGTATTACGTATTGTTTGTGTGATTATAAAAACTGTTTAATAAAAAATATTTTAAAAAAAAAGCAGGCAGTCATGTTTTTCTTTGTTCTGACCAACGCTGAATAAACTTGTAAATATGCTCTCCTGCTGTGCATCTGTCGCTGTGTGAATTCTGCTGATAGAGTGTGCACCAGCCCAAGAATTTGGCAAGCTATTTCTGAGGCTTCGTGTCGCTAATTGCTGATACTGCGTGTCTACGGGAGATCGATGGATCGTCCGGCAGCCGGCTTGGGGGCTATGATGGACTTTGTCTCCCTGGCAGTATCCCAACAAGATCGTGAAGCTGAGGCTCCAGTACTTTGGCCACCTCGTGAGAAGAGAAGACTCCCTGGAAAAGACCCTGATGTTGGGAAAGATGGAGGGCACAAGGAGAAGGGGACGACAGAGGATGAGATGGTGGGACAGGGTTCTCAAAGCTACCAGCATGAGTTTGACCAAACTGCGGGAGGCAGTGGAAGACAGGAGTGCCTGGCTGAATATGTAGCTTCATATTCAGTTGCAGATGAATTAAGAGATTCTTTAGCACAATATTCTAATTCTCCTGCAAGAGATCAGCTCCTATTTTTATAAAGCACATCCAACCCAGATGTTTTCGAGGCTCCCAGTCCCCGAGTCACGTGACAAAAGGTTTGTGGTGGGACACGCTGCAAACCAAAAAGTCATGAGAAAGAGCTCTAAGTGCAACTTCCTAGGTATATAGTATGTTGTACAAACTTTTAATAATTTACCCCACCTTCCCATTACTGCAACAGACAGAACTTACCATCTGACCATGAGGCCGTGCTCCAGGAAGTTCTTCAGGTTAGGAAGTGTCTGCCTTAGATCTGTAGTTCCCAGCCCATGTTGGTATCTAAGCTATGGAGAGAGAAACAGGTGAATTAGCACATGGTTCTTCTGAAGACCTGAGTAAACCTTGACGGGCTTAAGATGGGACAGCTGCCTTGCAAGCTGTATTCCAAGATCTGCATGTCAGAGAAGCCACTTGCTGTTTGAAGGATGCAATTCCAAATACACATAGAAGAGAGTGCCACTGAACACCATGACTCCTTGTTTCTGAGGGAATATGGAGAGATTTACACTGCAAATCTGTAATCAAGAACCCCAAGGTCCACCAACCGGCACCAGTTGCAAAATAGCAGCCTAGACAGGCAGGTGTACACTAAGAATGAAAAGGCTTGATGCTTAGCCAGGAAATAGTAATCACTACAAGCTCCCAAGATCACAAGTCCTTTCACATAAAAACTCACTCAACATTCTTGTCCAGTAAAGTGGTGGTGCGTGGGGTGGGGTGGGGTGGAAGAAGAGGAGGAGAAACGTTTACCAAGCAATCTACCAGAAGATCCTTATCTACCTTCTCCCCACCCTTGCCTTGGGGCACATGTTGCACATCACACTTCTGAGGTGCTTGTGTACCATCACAAATACAGTGGTACCTCGGGTTAAGTACGTAATTCATTCCGGAGGTCCGTTTTTAATCTGAAACTGTTCTTAACCTGAAGCACCACTTTAGCTAATGGGGCCTCCTGCTGCCGCCGGAGCACGATTTCTGTTCCCATCCTGAAGCAAAGTTCTTAACCTGAGGTACTATTTCTGGGTTAGCGGAGTCTGTAACCCGAGGGTACCACTGTACCTAAAACATGTAAATGATAGGGACGTTCCCCTGGCGCCTTCATATACAGCTTGAGGCGCCAGGCAAAAATGTTCCTTTTTAACCAGGACTTGGGTTGATTTGATTGACATCCTATGCCCTTTTAAAATGTGGGGGGTTGTTGTTATTGGGTTGTTGTTTTTATTTTGCATTTATGTATTTTGTAGTTTTATATTTTGATTTTATTCTGGGAACCGCCCTGAGACCTCCGGGTATAGGGTGGTATATAAATTAAATGAGTAATAACGGTCAGAACAAGAATGTGCATCTTGGGCGCTCAGGTGAACTAGCATCAATGAGAAGAAGAATCTGAACTGCGAACTGCAGCAGTGCAAATGAAACAAAGCTCAAAGGCATTTGTTCACAGGTCTTTCCTTGGCCCACTACTCAGAAGTTGATGCTCCAGGGAGTTTAGATTAAGGAAGATTTAGTACGGTTTAAACAACTGTGCCTGTGGAGTGATTGCCTTTCAGCATGACTAATCGAGGGGCTGCCGTTCGCTTATGCTTCACAGACACTGCTTGATTCTCCCAAGCCACTCCTGCCCATCTGAATCTGCAGGAATCTCTTGTCATAATTGCAAGCTGGAGCTCAGAAACAGTCATGGACAGAAAGACTATGGAAGCTGGAAGATGGGGCTTTGCTTGTAAGCAGAAAGAGAGAAAGGACCACCAGGTGCAAAAGGAGGAGAGTGCCTGCAACTTTGGGGTAGTGGATGTTGTCCCCATCTTCAAAAAAGGAGGGGGAGACCCACGTAAACTACTGACCAGTGAGCTTGACATTAATACCAGGGAAGGTCCTAGAACAGATAATTTAACCATCAGTCTGTGAGCACTTAGAAAAGAATGGGTTTCTCAAAAACAAGTCATGTTAGACGAACCTTATTTCTTTTTTTTCTTTTGATGGGAGTAATAAACTTGGTGGGTCAGGGGAATGCTGTGGACATAGTGTATCTTGATTTCAGTAAGGTTTTTGACAAAGGCCCCCGTGATATTCTTGCAAGGAAGCTGGTGACATGTGTGCTGGATGAAGTAACTGTTAGGTGGATTTGTAGCTGGTTGACTGACCAAACCCAAAGAGTACTCGTTAATGGTTCCTCGTCATCCTGGGGAAAAGTGACAGGGTTCTGTCCTGGGCCCGCTGTTGTTCGATGTCTTCATAAACAACTTGGATGAAGGAATTGAGGGGATGCTCATTAAATTTGCAAGTGACACCAAACTGGGGGGGTTAGCTAATGCTGCTTCCCTGTGACAACCCTTTAGATATTTGAAGATGGTCTATCATATCTCCTCTTAGTCTCTTTTCCAGGCTAAACATCCCAAGCACCTTCAACCATTCCTCATAAGGCTTGGTTTCCAGACCCTGGATCATCTTGGTTGCCCTCATCTGCACACATTCCAGCTTATCAATAACTTTCTTAAATTGTGGTGCCTAGAACAGGACACAGAACTCCAGGTGAGATCTGTCCAAGGCAGAATAGAGTGGGACTATACCTTCCCTTGATCTGGACACTATACTTCTGTTGATGCAGTCTAGAGTAGCATTAGCTTTTTTTGCTGATGACTCAGCTTGTGGTCTACTAAGACGCCTAGATCCTTTTTGAGCTATCCCCTATCATATATATATATGCATCTGGTTCTTCCTGCCCTAAGTGTAGAACCTTGCATTTGTCCCTATTGAAATTCATTTTGTTAGCTCGGGCCCAGTTCTGCAATCTGTTAAGGTCATCTTGAATCCCGATTCATTATATATTTGAATTACTTTTAAAAGCCCATCCTCAACTAATGGTTTGTAGCATATAAATAACTGGATTACGGGACTTGAGAAAGGCATGCATCAGTTCCAAATATAGGCAGGCTGGGAGGCTACGCAACGGGAAAGAGGCTATTCTCCATATAAACGTAACAACTGTGCACTACTTTTGCTTAATCATTTTAATTTTGGAGTTGTCAAGGGAATTCAACAGCACCGTCCAAAAGAAGCCTTCAAGTCAGATAAAAGCTTTCTTGGCTCCATGTAGGAGATCATTTTAGCTTTCTCTTAGGTATCACAGTGGAATTGCTGACTCTACTCAAGATTTAAGTTCTTCCTTTTAAGTGCAATACTTTACCAGAGGTGGGGCGGAATCAGCACATCTTTCTCAATGGGAACAGTAAAAGCGGTTTTAACATGCAGTCAACGCACTTCAAGCAGCTGAGAAGATGCAGCTACGAAAGCATTTATGATGCCAAAAGGGTCCCCATTGTGATGGGCAGTTATGGGCTGGCCAATGGATGGAATGGCTCAAAGCCAAGTCCAATGCATAGCAGATTCCTCCATTAATAGAGCCTTCCGAAGGCACAATCCCATAGATTATATTAGAGCAGAGGCAGGATAGGAGGCTAGGGCGGCTAAAGGTTTTCTTGGGCCACCAAAAAAGGAATGCAAAAAATAAAAAATCCATTGTTGGGATATTGAAGGAAGCTGAAGAAATTGTGCAGGCTTCAGAGTTCTGGGAGGATGGCAAAGCTGTAAGTTATAATAAAAGTCCTGGAAAAGGAAGGATACCACCTTGTTCACATTAGCCCCTTTCATGAAAAAATCCACCATAGGAGAATGCAGATTATCACACATAGTTGCCACACATCCTTAAGAACCTAAGAAGAGGCTTGCAGGATCCATCTTGTCCCGCATCCTGTTCTCAGAATAGCCAACCATTAAACAGGCAGGCTCAAAAATGTGAGCTTAAAAGGGGGCAACTGCTAAAGGCTCTTCAGATACAAAGCTGTTTCATGAAACTTGTCAGGTGTAGCTACACAAACAAGAGAAAATCCCACGTCTGGGTGTGTGTGTTTTAACAAATGCTAGCAGGATACAACCCTCAACTTGCCATTTATAGTTTCATCCAAGTGCAGAGTCCGCACCATTTTAAACAGATCACGTTTATATTTGGGTATTTTTTATATTTTGCTCTGCTTTGCTTTGTGGTTGTTCAAACTTATTGTAACCTGTCACTATAGCATAAATTCATTAAATAAATAAATCTGGCAATGTTGGGCTCGTGGTCAAGGCAGACCTGGATAAGCTGCAGGCCACGATCACCTGCTATCTTTGCAGCACAGGATTTGGGGTTTTGTGTCTGTGGAGGTGGGGGAATCCCTCTCCAATCCAGGTACAGACTGTGGTTTTATGAAGATCCAGGTTCAGCTCCAAGTTACATGTTGCTTACTATCTGTGAACAGGGTGGGGGGAAAGGCCCACGGGCTCACTCCTCTCTCAGAAGAAGAAGAAGAAGAAGAAGAAGAAGAAGAAGAGTTTGGATTTGATATCCTGACTTTCACTCCCTTTAAGGAGTCTCAAAGCAGCTAACATTCTCCTTTCCCTTCCTCCCCCACAACAAACACTCTGTGAGGTGAGTGGGGCTGAGAGACTTCAAAGACGTGTTACTAGCCCAAGGTCACCCAGCAGCTGCATGTGGAGGAGCGGAGATGGGAACCCGGTTCCCCAGATTACGAGACTACCGCTCTTAACCACTACACCACACTGGCTCTCTCAGAGTGAACAGGGGCTGAGAGAGAGATGGTTTCCCACCATGAAGCAACAGAATGAAATAATTTAGATGGGAGGAAATGAGGAGCATCAAGCCTGAGACAACACAAAAGGTGGACAGTGGCCGAATTGTGAAAGGCCTCTGCCAGAGACCAGGGATAAGCTACGGACAGAGGGCGCAATGCCCAGTTGACTGGACCAAGGGCAGTAATATCAGAGAGCATTGTGTGTTCGTAATCTAACCCCTTTCTCCAGGGAGGTATGCCACACTTTGATTTTATTTGGCATTACAATGAAGACAAAGGAACCGTTTACATGAGTGAACTTAATGCTTGCTAGAGTGAGTTCCACTTTTAAGAAGAGGTGCAGGAGACCCATCAAAAGCTGCCTCATTTTCAACCACTATTTTACCCAAAGTGAGTTTTTGAAAGAGGGCGATTTAGAGGGCAGTGCCATCATTAAAGACTTCAAACCCAAACCAAACAAACTACAATATCAATGTTTAATTCTTTTTACCATCAGGCCACAGGCTTGCACTATAAACCTGAAACATCCCAAAGTTTATGCCTTTGTATTTATTTAATCTCTTCAGTACCGTGAAGTGATGTTTATCAGATTTCCAAGACATGGGCGTATGTGGTTTGTATGACCTCACGTGGGAGGCAGCTTACACATTAATCTAACAATCATATCTATCAAGAGATTGTTTTCTCTCTCTCAAGGGTTAGAAGTTCACTAGCCCAATGAGGAAACTTAATCCAACTCTTGTTCCCATAAAGAACAGAGGGTTAACAGGACAAAAACACATCTAAAAATGTTGTCGTCTGAAATTTCAGATTTTGCACTAAAATTCAAACCAGAGGGAGGTAGTTTGCAAAGGAGTGCCAAACCACGGTTCGGTGTGTTGCTCCTCAGCTGCCACAGTAGGCAAGTGAATGGATAGGGTTCCTTCCAGCTTTCATCGCATGATTATCCAATGCTATCTTGCTCTGCCCATCACCTTCCAAAAAGCACTTATGCCTTAATCATTAAGACTGCTGTCTGTATATCAGAGAACACGGATGCTAGGGACAATTCCAAAAACATTACCTACTGTAAAAACGAAAACAGTATTTCTCTAAAGAAAGTCTTGATTTCAAGAGGGCCACTAGATGAGACGTTTGATACAAGACGGTACTAGACTTTTATCAAGCCCTATATAAAACAGTCCAACATGTCTTAGAACAACTAGATCCACCTGGATCCCAATTTATACCATCTCTGTCAGCCAAGGTGGATGAGGCTGCCACCTGTCAATCACCTGATATTGAAATGATGCCATGCAGTCCATTCGCAAAAGCACAGCCCTATGCTTTCAGTTGATTGGCAGTGCCTGCAAACCCTCTTTTGGCCAAGCTGTATCTTTTTCTGCCCTGCCCCTGACGTCATGAACATGTGGGCTTTGTTTGGCTAGAACAGTGGCACAGGCAAGATGGGAAGGCCAGGCTGCAGGTTCCCTGCTGCTGATAAGAGAATGGTACATATTAGGACCACCAGAGAGGGCTAAAAAGAAGCAGCTACTCTGGATTTCCATTCCTTGACATCCATCATCTGCATAGGTTATGGTAATGGCTCAGGATGAGCCAAACATTTTGGTAAGATCTCTGGACTGCCTTTTACCTGATCATTTCCTTATTATGCTTTGTGGGTTTATTTAGCCGCACTGATTTTAACAACAATAAAGAAATGAAAGGCAAACATTTTCCTAACACTTAGAGTGTGGAAAGATAGTGCAGACTATCTCTCTCTCTCTCTCTCTCTCTCTCTCTCTCTCTCTCTCTCTCTCTCTCTCTGTGTGTGTGTGTGTGTGTGTGTGTGTGTTGTGGGGGAGAACAACTTCATCTTCATTAAAACAGGACCAGATTCTCAGGTTGAAGAGCTAAGGAATACACAAGGACGCCTGTGAACCTGCTTCTCACAAGTTCATCCGGTACTAAAAGTGTGAATGTGCTCGTTTACTTGCCTGTCTCCGCATATGGCTTTGATAAAATGTCTACTGTAGTCAAGGGAAACTGAAACTGAAGTTTAAAACCTGACAACACCAAAGCATAAAATTGGTGTGGTGCAGCTGAAGTTGCCATTATTCCCTGATTGCTTAAAATTTGCGCCCCTTTTTATTTTAACACATTATAGCAAAGCAATGTACTATGAAAAATCCTAGTCTCACCTCTATGCATTATTAGCTTTCTGGCCCAGAATCCGCACCAAGAGAGTGTTAAGGGTAAAAAAAGCTCCCATGCTTCAAAAATACCGCAGCCAGCCTGAGGTTCTTTACTTCATACAGCACAGCTATACGCCGATAACTTCTATGGACTGGTGGGACACTACACAGGCATTTCTAGATTTCTATAAATAATATGCAATGCACTGCTTGCATTTATTTAGAATACTTTCTCCAACAGATAACTGCTCAATGAACAAGAAAAGTGCTACTTGCACTTTTTGGCAAGTGCTTTCGAAAGCACTTGCCAAAAAGCAGTGCTTTCGAACTGCTGGGTTGGCAGGAGCTGGGACCGAGCAACAGGAGCTCACCCCGTCGTGAGGATTCAAACCACCAACCTTCTGATCGGCAAGCCCAAGAGGCTCAGTGGTTTATACCACAGCGCCACCCGCGTCCCTTAATATAGTACTTAATATAGTACTGAGCTGTAAATAAAGGCTGAAAGTTTCCCAGGTGTCCCCAAATCAAGGTCACCCAGGTGAAGCTAAGCAAAACAGCCGGCCAACATCAATTTCCCATAGTTAGAAGCCGGATGGGATACTTACACATCTATAATTTTCTAATCGTTTTTTTTTAAATGGGAAAATTAAAATATTTGAATTTTCTGCGTTCTGACAAGCTGGAACTGAATAATGCAATATCTGCTTCTTTTATTTGTTAAGTGGTAAAATGGTTTCTTGTGTGCAATTGTCACCCTGGCTTTCTGTGCAGGAAAACTGGTTCTGCTGACTCTAAAGGACAAAAAGTGTTAGGCAAAGCCAAGCCCCACAAGCCTAAGCAGTGATGGGAAGCAAAATCAATTCTATTTTAGGGCGTGTCCAATCAAATTAAATTAGCAAGCAGGCAGAGTGTAATGAGAATGAGTGTTTGTGGAGTGGGGGGGAGGCTTGGTTAATTTCATTGTACACAGGTTGTACATTGACAATAAAGGTCTTCTTCCTCTTCTTCTTAGAGGTTCACAGTACAGTGGTGCCTCGCAAGACGAACGCCTCGCAAAACGAAAAACTCGCAAGACGAAAGAGTTTTCCGTTTTTGAGTCGTTCCGCAAGACGAATTTCCCTATGGGCTTGCTTCGCAAGAAGAAAGCCCATAGGGAAATCTCCGGGGACCTCTTTTAAATGCTGGCAGTGGGGAGCAAAGCCTTTCGCCCCCCTCCGGCCTTCAGAAGAGGCCCGCTATCCCGGACCGCTTTTAAAATGCTGGCCGTCGGGAGCAAAGACTTTCGCCCACCGCCTGCCTTCAGAAGACCTCCGCTGTCCCGGGGGCTTTTAAAATGCTGGCGGTCGGCAGCAAAGCCCTCCTGTCCCCGGAGCTTGCAGGGCGGGAGGTGGGGAGAAGGGCTTTTCTTCCCACCGCCAGCCTTCAGAACAGCCTTCTGAAGGCTGGCGGTGGGAAGAAAAGCCCTTGTCCCCCCCCCCCCAGCCTTCAGAAGAGGTCGGGGGACAGACTGTCCCCGGACCTGGTCTGAAGGCGGTTTCCATAGGAACGCATTGATTGATTTTCAATGCATTCCTATGGGAAACTGTGCTTCGCAAGACGAAAAACTCGCAAGAAGAAAAAACTTGTGGAACGAATTAATTTCGTCTTGCGAGGCACCACTGTACATAGAGCGAGCGAGTTATGACTGCTAGATAATACTCCCCTCCCACTAGGCCACATTCACAACATGCCATTTAAAGCACTGTGATACCAGCTTAAACAGCCACTGCTTCCCCACAGAATTCTGGGAGGTGTAGTTTTTAAGTATGCTGAGAGCTGTTAGGAGACCCATTTCCCTCTCAAAGCTACAATTCCCAGAAGGGATTAGCAATCAATCCCTCTTCACATCGGGCTGAAAACCCGAATATTTGCAACTCGTCAGTTCCAAATACTAACAGGGCTCTGTTGGCTTCTTTTTTAAAAGAAAGAAAGAAAGGGAGAACTTATCCGTGGGCTTTTAAAAAATAAATAAATAGATGAAACAGATGGAAACCATTACCAGCAAGTTGAAATGGAGCACACCGATATACCATTCCCGGGTCAAAACAACGCCCATAATGATCTGCAGAAAATTGTATTGACCTGCTTATAATTCTACCTTGCGTTCTCCTAGGAGTTAGATATGGCTTTCATTGTTCTTATTTTGCAATTTCACAGAGATTCCATTCTCCCTCTGGGGACGTGTTTTGATTGCCCAA
Organism: Podarcis raffonei; assembly: GCF_027172205.1. NCBI lineage: Eukaryota > Metazoa > Chordata > Lepidosauria > Squamata > Lacertidae > Podarcis > Podarcis raffonei. Next base: position 9,992,770 of record NC_070605.1, on the reverse strand, counting down.
AGATTTTGCTTTGTATGCCCTGGTCCTCCACGCTGCCCCCCCCCCAGGAGTCTGTGGGAAAGATACAGATCACGGAAATCCAGGATGAAGTGCTTCCTGCCTGACCTTAAGAGCCACTCACACAGCCAGCCTGACCATCTACTGATTCCCTATGCCCAGCTTAATATGGCTGCTCCCGGAAAACTTACCTATGGCATCAATGGCAGTCTAAGAAGGGCGTCAGATTCTTGTCTTCTGATGGAAATGTGGATGGCCTATATTGTTGGGTGTGTTAAGCTGTCTAACTGTGTACACACTCTCTGCAAGGCATGCAGGGAATCAGTGATCATGTGAATTAGGATGATCTCCCACAAGTGTGCAATATAGATAAAGTAGTAACTACATTACTGTCTTCCCCGATGATGGATGCATGCAGGTCTGCTATGGAAGGGTCCTTTTCTGAGCTAACATACCTGTGCAATATTTTTGTTGAGAAGGTAGACGCCATAGTCAAACTGCAGTTTCTCTCCTCCCTTTGGATACAACGGAAATCTAAAATGGGAAGAGGGGAAAACATGAGCACATTTGTCTACGCAACCAACCCAAAGATTAGTGACTTATGGCGGCTGTTTCCACTGCCTTCCATAAAAGCTTCTCCTCCAGTACATGTGCGTTCAAACTTTTGAAAAAAAACCCAAATAAATCCAGAAATGGTAAAATTTAACCAACTCAGCCCAGCTCTAAACTAAGGGCTATTGCAGATTTTAAAAACAAGACACACGCAGAGTCAGTGTTATGAATTACAGAAGGAAGGTGGGAAAGAGATGTAAATAAATGAACAGACCATTGCATAAAGTTATTAAGATGCAATCCTATACCTATTTATGCAACAGCAAACCCCGTTGAGGGACACGGGTGGCGCTGTGGGTTAAACCACAGAGCCTAGGACTTGCCGATCAGAAGGTCGGCGGTTCGAATCCCCGCAACGGGGTCAGCTCCCGTTGCTCGGTCCCAGCTACTGCCAACCTAGCAGTTCTAAAGCACGCCAAAAAGTGCAAGTAGATAAATAGATACCACTCCAGTGGGAAGGTAAATGGCATTTCCATGCGCCTCTCTGGTTCGCCAGAAGCGGCTTAGTCATGCTGGCCACATGACCCGGAAGCTGCACGCCGGCTCCCTCGGCCAATAAAGCGAGATGAGTGCCACAACCCCAGAGTTGGCCACAACTGGACCTAATGGTCAGGGGTCCCTTTACCTTTACTAAACCCCGTTGAACTAAATGGGATTCACTTTTCAGTAGACATGCAAAGAATTGCACTGCATGGGAGGTGGGGGGGAAAGGGTGAGAGGAACTTGTGTTGGGAAGGTATTGGGAAGAAAAAGGAAGCAGAAGAGTCCAGCTCCATCTCACACTCACGTTTGAGTTTTTATTTACAAAAATTAAATGCAAAAATTGCAAATGAAACAAAAATAGTTTACCGTTTGTAAAAAATAAATGAGATGCATCCTTTAAAAGAGTGTGCCTTATTCTAATAATAAAAGGCTTCCAGTTTTGAAATAACCTGTACTGTTTTCTTCGTTTTAGTTCCAATAAATAATCACTCTGCCATATTCATATCTATTGTTTTTCCATTCAGGAGTGGTAGGATTAGAGATTGTTTCTCAACATTTGGCGCAGCATATTCTGAATGCTCCAGATAATTTATACACAAGCTAAAAGGCACAGGTTCTAAAACTAATCCTTGTGGAATTCTGATTTCTACATTCCTTAATGGGAGAACTGCCCATTTATTCCTATTCTCTGCTTCCCGGTTTAACCAGTTACTGATCCATTAAAGAACTTCCCCTCTTATTCCATGATTGCTAAAGCTTACTTTTGTCCTCAGTGCAGTGGCTTTTAATTTTGCTGAACTTAAAAAATAATATCTACAAACATCAGAAAACTATTGATCAACAGGATCTACCAAGAGTCTTCAGGACAGCGCAGGATTACAATTTAAAACAGAAATTCAGTTCTGAAATGAGATCGTAATGCATGACAGAAGTTGTGTGTTATTAAACAATTTCTTTACAGCAACCAAGACAAAAACTATATTATTTCTAACAAGAGCCATTAAAGTCAAAGGTTTAACAGACGTCATTACAGTACACCAAAACGTCAAGGTCTCAGTTTTACAATACTTCAAATTCTTAATGGGTCACTTCAAGTTGAGAAGTATAAAATCACTCTAACCACCATATATCTAAGCTCGCCTTACTTAATAGTTCTATAAATCCAAGCTGTCTGCAGTGCAGGAAAATAAAACACACTTTAAAATGAACATACGTGCAGCGAGATTCCACTGCCTGCTGTTGTTGAATAAATCACATGGAATTTGTTTCTATATCTACTGAGTTACTTTATCCAACTGTAGCAGGATTTGGATTATAAAAGGATACAATTACAATTAATAGCACAAAATTCATTCAGCCTGGACAATAAATATGGCCTTTAAAAACATTGTGCAATTTGTTACGTGATAGTATTTCATTCTGTTGCCGGGGGAAGAGTGATATTTGCTACAATTAGAAACAAAAAGCTTTTAAAAAAAGAACACGTAATGGTCGAACGATACAGAGGGCTCAACCGTTTCCTCCTACTTCATTTTAAGATAGCTTCAAATTGTTAAGTTAAAAAAATAAATACCCTTTTGGTTTCTCTATTTTAGCGATCCTCCACACTTCATCAAACACATGAGGGGGAAACCAGTGAATTTAAGAATATCGGCTTTAATTATCTGCACAATCGGAATGAATTTCAGGAACCAAATAGTTGTATTGAAAAATACACCTTTCGAGCCATCTGGTCCCCAAATGGCAACTAGGCATTCCGTTCTGGCAACTGTAACCCTGGTTTAAGGAGCCATTTGGCACCTAGGTTTTATATCTGAGTTACTAACATTGGTGGGAGCTGAATGACAACACAAAGGAAGATAATGTTCCAATGCTATCTATCTAGCTAGCTAGCTATCTATCTATCTATCTATCTACACACACAAAACCCCACTACAGTGGTGCCTCGCAAGACGAAAAGAATCTGTTCCCAAGTCTCTTCATCTTGCGGTTTTTTCGTCTTGCGAAGCAAACCCATTAGCGGCTTAGCGGGTCAGCTGTTAAGCGGCTTAGCGGATCAGCTGTTAAGCTGATAAGCGGCTTAGCGGCTTGGGGAAAAGGGGGGGGGAGGAAAAAAAAACCCTGCAGGAACTCGCAAGACATTTTCGTCTTGCGAAGCAAGCCCATAGGAAATTTGTTTTGCGAAGCACCTCCAAAACGGAAAACCCTTTCGTCTAGCGGGTTTTCCGTCTTGCGAGGCATTCGTCTTGCGGGGCACCATTGTACTGATTCCTTCTCTTGGTTAATTTCTTTAAAAAAAACCCACTATGGTGGGCAAGCATCTGACTCTCCTATCTCTCATCCCTTCCCATGATTATGGTACAACCCAATACCAAATTCTTGAACCGTTATCAAGTGTCAAAACTTCGGCAATAGACAATATCTCAGCTGAAGCCTCCAGCCGCTGGGATCACATGCGAAGCAGAAGCGGTGAGCCAATTTCCTAACAACTTGCTTCCCCTTAAAAAGCGATGTGTTTTGTCCAGGAGCGTTCTCAAGCTCCAAATATTAAAAACAGAAGATCTAAAAAGCTTACTTCACCTGAGAAATATTCAGTGAAGTCAACGGGACTAGGCTGGCTCATTTTTTCTCCTCCTTCTCGTGGATTATTACTTTGTGGATAATAGCATTGTCCTGGCAGCGTAGCGATTCATTAACTATAAGCTCAGTGTTAACCGAAATGTAGGAGGATTCCTTAACAGTTTAGCATAGCAGCAGAAATCAACTAAGAGCATCCTGCAATCTTTCTTTTTTAAGCTGCCACACCTTTAAAGCCAAGAATGACTACAAAAGGATACCTTTGGTACAATCCATCTCCTGTTAACTAAGCTCACTTCTCCTATCCCACTTTTTCTTTTTCATTCTTTTTTGATGACCTTAGACAAGCACTTCCCAAATCACACCCTCATTTCATTTCATAGCCACATGATGTTATTGGGCTAATCTCGACCTGTTCAGCATCACGGGACAGCTTCAATATTTGAAAAGGCTGTAATGAGTCTCCGCAGGCCTCTTAGGTCAGTCAGATGTTAACTGTTAAAGTGAAGCTAAAAAGGATCTAGGTGCTATTTTTTTTATAAAAAAAAACCTTTCAGATACAAAGGTTTGCTCTTCCAGGTTCTCAAGCCTAAACATCTTTATTGCCAAGTTCTGTGATTTATGAACTTCTTTGTGTTCAGAGAGATCAATCTCATATGTACCAATAAGTTGGCGACTGGTTTTTCATATGTCCATGTATAGCCACCTGCCTTTAATCCAAACTATTTTTTTTAAGCTTAAGGAAATGATTGATTTTTAACTGTACCCACCTGTTTCTAATCTGACATGAAAAACATGTGGTTTAGATCCTGATTTTCCTCTAATCAGACTTTTTGCTTGCATTTCAAACTGAATTGAAGAAACCCCAGTAAGGAGCTGCAAGTACACACACACAAAAAACCGAGGGGTGGAATGGCTGAAAATGTAATGTTTCCAGTCACATCTTGAAAAGAAAGCTTCAGCAGCTGAAGCCCTGTGCACTCAAAGAAGGGATTACATTCCAATTCACGGTAAGAGCTGCCAGGTGAAAATGGTTAGACTGAGCTTTTCTAGGGTGCCTCCTCAACCTGAGGTATTTGGGATTCAGTAAAGTGCAAAGACTGAGAAGTCTCATGGCTAGCAATTCATCCCTCTGCAAGTAGAAAAAGGTACGTTAGTAGCAAGTTTCCTTGCCTGTTTCCCAGCTGTAGCCCCATGAGTTATATATCTGCAACATCTACTGTGCTTCAGGAAAACAAGTACAGTGTTACAGACGGGATCCATTCCAGAGGCCCGTCCATAACGTGAAATGCCTGCAACTCAAAGTGCTGTGTCTGCGCAGACACACAGCGCGATTTGGCGATTTGTGCATGCACGAAGTGAGATTTAGCGCTTCTGCGCATGCGGTGAAACCCAGAAGTAATCCATTCTGGTACTTCCGGGTTGCCGCGGGACGTAATGCTAAAAGACGTAACATGAAGTGGATGCAAAATGAGGTATGACTGTAGTTTGCTTTTGACACCCAACTGGCTAACAGAGGGAGGGAGGGAGGGAGGGAGAAAGGCAGAGAGATTGTTCCTGTTCTAGCAAGTGCCACCAGGCACCATAATTTTATCTGTGTCATTTTGGGCTGGCTCCTCCTGCTCTGCCTGGTGAGTCTTCCTGCCTTTTGTCCTTCTCATCCTCAAATGGGTCCATGCATTTGGCTGTTAACTAGAAGGCTGGTGGTTTGAGCCCACTCAGGGAAGGCTGTGGGCAGGATTCCTGAATGGCAGGGGGTCAGACTAGATGACTCTCAAGGTCCCTTCTAACTCTTGATTTGAACTTCCCACTTGGGGCTTAAAATTTATTCCTTTCCTTTTTTAAAAAAAATGATATTTATTCAGAATTTCAAAAGTACAAGAAAAAGGACAAAAAATAAGAAAAAAGAACAAATACATCACAACAAAATAAAAAATAAAAAGCAAGAAAAAAGAAAAAAAAGACAAATCCCATATTACACCTTTTCATTTGCTTATTTCTTTGACCTCCTCACACCTCCCTTTTTGTATTCTAACTTAATTCGTTGTTTCAGCAAATTCTTTCTGTCTTTCTCAATTCTTATTTAGATAGTCTTACCTATTAGTTAACTCAACAAATCCTTTCCATCTTTTGCCATATTCTGTTATTCAATTTACCTTGATTTATTTAACCTTGTCTTACCATAAAAAGAAAACCTTAAAGTTGAAAATTTAAAACATATTTATACATAACTCCTTATATCCTTTCTACTAAAGCCAGATAATTCCATTCCAACATTTTCCCTAATATTTCATTAGTTTTACACTAATTCCAAAAATAAAAAGAAAATTTTCCTTTTATAGGCTCCCCCCCCCCTAATTTTTATCCAACGTCCCTTCTTCCTGGTCTCGGGTTATGTCAGTCCTTACTGTCCATTCCATCCAGTCCATCAACCTGGTGATCTTATGTCCGAGGCCCTTAAGTCTCTTCTATGCCTCTTCTGCAGATTTTCTTCTTCTTGTTTATGCTTACACTTTTCCTTATCTTTTGTTGGTTTCTTTCTTAATTTCTTCCCTTTCTCCTTGAGGAGTAGGTCTCTGGGGGATTCCAACCGATAGTTATATCCATCTTCCTTCATCAGACTAGCCCATTCCCCACAGTCCCACTCCCCGCCATCATCATTGTAAACCAAATAGTAACTATCCAAAAAATAGTTGTCAGCATGTTTCCAAGTCCCACCAAAGTTAAGAGCCTCCTTAACTCCAGGCTCTCCCAGGCCCACTCCAAATTCAATCTTCCAGAACAGCAGCTTATGCTCCTGCAGGGCTTCAGATCTCTCCATTTGTGTTGCTTGGGGTGCAATTGCAGCCTCCTCCATCTTCATCTGCCCTTGCACTTGCCCAGTCGAACCAGTTTCCTGAGTTGGTCGCTGTATAATTTCTATGTTTCCTGTTAGTCCATATTCACTGGCTACAGCAGTCATCAAGTCCAACTTCTCATTCATCAAATCCATCTTCTCATGCAACTGCTCCAGCAAAGCATTTGTCTTGCAAAAAGCAGACACCAAAACTTCCTCCCAACACATTTCTATTCAAGGTCAAACGACCGGTCCCACGATCCCAATCTCACAGCTGTGAGGTCTCCAAGTAAACTGCAGCAACAAATTGACAAGCTCCCTCTAGGGGACACAATTTCTATTTGTATCCATCTTTTTGAAACATGTCCAACAAAAGAAAGTTACTTTCGATTTTCAAATACTTTGTTTCTTTAAAATGCAGAAGACAGCACTGAAGTCAGTTTGGTTCTCTTTTTTAACTATCTGTCAAAATGCTCCACATACAATCAATGGACGTCTCCAGCAATTTCTGTCCTGACACCCCGTTCCCAGGTTTGAGACGATGGAAACTTATTTTCCTTTACTCCCTCTCCTGCAGGCTTAAACAGTCAGATTCCCCCCCCCTTTTCACCTGCTTCCAAGGGGGTTTTATTAGTTGTAAATGCAGGAAATTCCAACCTTTAGGGCAACTTTCCAGGCTATTAGATTGTAAGGTTTTTGCTTCAGTCTATTTACAAAAAGCGGGAGGCGGACTTCCTGTTTTGAACCTTCCCGCTTCAGAGCCTAATTCAAGTATTTCTTGATCCAATTTTCCGTTTTTACTCACGGGTACTTGTTTAGAGTCCAATTGTCAACAGGAAAAAGTCAGCGCTCTCTGGCAATGGCTGTGCGGCTTCCCTCCGTGAAAGTAGCAATCAGTTCACAGCACCGCGCTGCTCACCCCACTTCGCTCTGGAGCCCCAAAATGGGGTTCCCCGCGAGTAGGGGAGGCACTCCTAGTGCTCTGCCGAACCCCACGTTCCCAGGCTCCCTCCGCCTGGGATTTCTAGCGGGTCCCCACCTTCGCCGCGGTGGGAAGACCCAATTTCCACGGAGCCCGTTCCCCCGATCGGAGGAACGCCGCCATTCGCCGATGGCACTAACCCGGAAGTCCTAAAATTTATTCCTTTCCTTACCTAACACTAAAAGAACCTAAAGAGCTCCCCAAAATGATCAAAGTGTTCCATATCAGACCTGCATAGCAATTTTTCCCCCAGCTGCAAAATATATAGTTTTAAAAAGCTGGGAAGGTAAAACCTTATCCAAACAGTTTTAGAGCTGGGTGAACTGGAAGCAATTATATATAGCCTGCTTTAAAGTACACAAAGACCTTGGTTGCCATTCTGCAAGTGACATACACATGAACTTCACTGCACCAAACAGTACCAATTCATTATTTAGTAATTTTGCATTTGTAAAATGCTTTGCAGTCTGTACAGTGGTACCTCGGGTTACATACGCTTCCGGTTACATACGCTTCAGGTTACAGACTCCGCTAACCCATAAATAGTACCTCGGGTTAAGAACTTTGCTTCAGGATGAGAACAGAAATCGCGCTCTGCCAGTGGGAGGCCCCATTAGCTAAAGTGGTGCTTCAGGTTAAGAACAGATCTCCGGAACGAATTAAGTACTACTACTGTATCTTGCTTGTCTCCTGCTGGTCTCCGTTATACAGGTAGAAATCTAGAGCTGAAACTTGTGACCTACCCCAAGGCCACAAAGCAAGCTCACAAAATAGGTGGGACAAATCCAGCCTCAACAGCTACTCTTCAGTGACTAGAATTGGGGAACCTGTAGTCCTCTAGACTCCCATCAGCTCCAGCTAGCATGGTCCCTGGTGAGGGATGGTTGTTCATTCTCACCCTAGACTACAGAGTATTTTAGAGTCACTGCTTTAAGTAATTCTAGCTTGAAAACTGGATGTGGAGCCTCCTTTCTGGCCCTCTAGCCCCAAAACTGTTCCACCACAGCCAAAAAGATGCTCAATCCACATCTATCTATAACAAGTCAACTTAGTTGTGGGTCATTACTCACATATCAGCATATTGCCCAGGCATGCAGTCTGCAACTAGGTGGCCAGCTTGAATGGCAAAGGCAAAGCAATCCTTTTGACTTCCTCTAAAAATAGTGCCTTCCACTTAAATTTTAAAACTGTTCTTCATAAGATGCCGTAGTATTCGTAAGCTGCAGCACTAGTTAATACCCCTGCAGCAAAAGGGAGCCAGCCCTCGACTCTAATCGAGAAGCCAACAGTTCAGGAATACTCACTAGCACACGCTCGAATTATACCAATTAGAGTGGTCGAATTCTGGGGCCTTGGCCAATTGACCTAATTACCCATGCAGCTTGGGAAAGCCTGGGCTCATTTCAAGTCTACAAGAGACCGGATATAGTTGAAATACCTAATCCCTGAAAGGTCACGAGGGTTAAAACTACTTAAGTATGAAATTTGAACTCACTCACTTGAAAATTGCTATAATTCCTGATTAGTAGTATTGATACTGTGAGTGATTGCTTAGATTATGGAAGAATTTTACAAACTAGGGTTAAGTAGGCCACAGTCACATTATTTTTGGTTTGATATATTATATGTGCCCTTGAGCATCGTCTGCTGGAGGCGTATTAATTTACACACGCTCCCCACCCCCTGAGATTTCAGAACTACTGAAAGAATACTTCCATTACCATAGCAGAGTTAAAGTGTATTATTATTTTAATACATAATAAAAATATTAAGTAGAAGACTTAGGTTTCCATAACGTTTTCCAGAGCTGACTCAAGTAACTTGAAGCTACTTGTACAGTGGTACCTCAGGTTACATACACTTCAGGTTACATACGCTTCAGGTTACAGACTCCGCTAACCCAGAAATAGTGTTTCAGGTTAAGAACTTTGCTTCAGGATGAGAAAAGAAATCGTACTCCGGCGGCGCAGCAGCAGCAGGAGGCCCCATTGGCTAAAGTGGTGCTTCAGGTTAAGAACAGTTTCAGGTTAAGTATGGACCTCCAGAACGAATTAAGTACTTAACCCGAGGTACCACTGTATTTCAATCAATTGTTTTTATACTGGTGTTAGCCACCCTGAGCCTGGTCTTGGCTGGGGAGGGAGGGGAATAAATAAAATTTATTAATAATAATAACATCAACTTCGTTGGACTGGTCATGTTGTGTGGATGCCTGATGATCGTCTGCCAAAGCAATTACTCTATTCTGAACTTAAAAATAGAAAGCGTAATGCTGGTGGTCAACAAAAGAGGTTTAAAGACTGTCTCAAGGTAAATCTTTAAAAATGTAGTATAAACACCAACAATTCAGCAAGTCCCCTTCTGCTATAGAGATGTGTGGCCTGGTGCTCTCATGATGCATCAGATCAATAGGTAGGAACACATGAGTTGTTCACTCACCTAAACCAACACATGCATCTGTTCCTAGATGCCGATCATGGCGCCGCACACTGTCTTTCCAAACATGGAAATAAAAATTGGTTCTTTAAAAAAATGTAATGTACAAAGCAAACCAGAGAGGTGTCTTGTGAAATAGGTGCTATATGGGTGACAGAGACAGCAGGCAGGAATAGTCAAGCTAAGGTTTGAAGCAACGTGAGACTAGAAGATATGAACAGAGATTCTCACAGAAGAAAAAGTTCAGTCCCAGAATGAGAAACACTAGAAAAGAATGAAGAATCACCGCAATGCACATCCACCTCTCACACTAGGAAGGGTTTTATGAAGTCTGAAACTAGAACAAGGAGAATCTTAAGTTATGCAAATGTATTTATCCCACGTATTACCGTATTGGCCCGAATATAAGCCACACTTTTTCCAAATTCCGACCATGAAAAGTTAAAGTGTGGCTTAAATTCGCAACCTTACAAAAATTGGCTTTCATGATATCGCTGTAGGATTTTCTTCCACACCTGCCATTTACGGGTGTGAATGCCTGCGGAATTTTAAGGGAGCGGCTTATATTCGGGTATTGTGTTGTTTTTTTCTCCCCCCCCCCAGCGAATATTAAAGGTATGGCTTATTTGCGGGTGCGGCTTATATTCGTGCCAATACGGTACATGTTAGTCCACTATAATACTGCCCCATGGCAATCTATTTGTCATCTGATTATTCCTGGCAGCTCAGATGAGATGTTTTGCATCATACCTGAGGACGGGTAACTCCTCACTCTTTTGGTTGGAAAATAAATCTGATGGACTGGATAGCCACTGGAGACCACTCAGCTTGGAGGCCAGAGTGGCAGAGACCTCCTTAGACTGGGAAGTGAATTGGCTGTGACACACGTTCTGTAAAGGAAGCATCCCCTAGAGATTCACAACGCTCCATCTTGTGCCTTCAGAGCCATATCCCTTTGCGTTCCAAGAGAACAGAGTACTATAACCAACAATGCAGATTCTGTTGCGGAAAGAGGATCTTTTGCAATCCCTTGCTTGTGCCACATTGTCGAACTTTAACACAGGAGGGACTAACTTGTAGTCTTACAGATATGTGGGATAACCAGCCTCATATAACCAACATGCTTAAGTCTAATTAATGCATGACAGGGTTAATAACACAGAGTAAGCTGTCCTTGCCAAGCTTAGCTAGTTCACTCTTCATTAGCATGAGGGGAAGATAATCAAGCCTACTGTTGTGCCTCTGCCTATCTGAGCTCAGCAAATGAAGAGGTTTTGAGCTGGTTAGTGCAGCTCAGACCACATGGCTCTTATAAGCCGCCCTTGTGTTCCTATACCAATAATTTAGGAACTTTCACCATTATAACTAAGCCAAGTTTTACTATCTGTGTTTTCTGAGTGATGCATGGAAAAGCACATGAACCTGACCTTTGAAGAGTTCACAAGTAAACCAGTTTTTAACTTACCAAACAGGTGGTCTTTTTCTATACTAGGGGAAGAGGGAAACTTTAATTGGAACTCTGAAGCACATATTTTAAAAGCCTATATTTCCACACTTTACTTTGCTGCATATTTTGTGATTTTACATCTCTGCTAGGGTTCTCTCACCTAAGAGTATTTGCCCCAAACCTGGATCTTGACATCCAGGGAATTCTCCTTTCATGATACCATTTTTTTTCCTGGCCAACCAACAAGATGTTGCTAGAATCCAACCCCCATCAGCCTGAACCAGCATGACCAATGGTCAGAGGCAAACGGAGTTGTATTCCAGAAACATCTGGAGAGTTAAAGTTCAGCTACCCCCCCATTTTAACCCAATGCCAACAATGTTCTAACTCGTTTTTTTGTTGTTTAGCCAGTACAAAAACAAAGTAGGTTGTAGACAAGCAGAGAGAAAAATTTAGCTGTGGAAAAGACGCCCAATCAACTAGCAGCAGGGGTGTAGTCTTAAGTAAATTTCCTAGAGTTTATGAGGGGCCGTTAACAAGGAAATATAGCAAATATATATATGTGTAAAGTACTTGATGAAAATGACTCCCACCCTCCTGCCCCCCCCGCCCCCGAGGCACATAGTGGGCTATGAACATGGAGAGGCTGAGAAATTTATGAAAGAAATTAGCCTTGTAATATTATATCAACAGACATGCAATATAAAAATGGAAGCCAGGCTTGCAGCTAACTTTATCATGAATTGCCCATTAAGGAATCTTAAACTTCTGCATATGATCTGAGAGGGCTGTACAGCAACCAGTAGCACACAATAATTCATACCATATTTCATCTCTAGAAGTTACGGAGATTTGCAAGCAACAGACCCCCAGTATAGTCTCTCACTAGCTTTATGGCCCAGCCTTGCTAAAGTGCCATCAGAGCTTTCAGCCCAAACATTCTGCTTTAAAGACAGCAACCAAGCTGCCCTCTAGAGCAGAGTGGCTGCTCTTGGCCAGAACCATAGCTGTCAACTTACAGATTTGAAAATAAGGGACCAGCAGCCTCGAAAATAAGGGCTCAGCAGCCAAAATAAGGGATTTTGCTTAGCTTATACAGAAATCCACCACTGATGGAGCCATGCTGCTTTTGCTGCGACTGTGTTTTGCAGGGGGTTGGACTAGATGAACCTAAGGGTCTACAACTCCGACCAAAGAAGAGTGGCAGACAAAACTGATGAACGACATCGAGATGGCAAAGCTTACAGGCAGAATTAGAAACCAGGAAGAGGACCTCTTTAATAAAGAATAGGGAAAGTTTATAATTTAGTTGAAAAGCTATTGTAAAGAGTTACATACATTGGTAGGATTGACAGAAAACTTGTAGTAAAAAATTGAACTATGGATGGACAAGTGATTTGTAAAAACAGAGTTATGAAAGGGATGCAGAGGGGGAAATCACTACATTAAGATGCTGCCCTGGTTGGAGGGGATGCTAAGCAGCACGTCGGGGCTGCCGTCGTCCTGGCGCCAGGAGTTCCATTGGCCCTTCCCCGCCCGAAAGAGAGGGAGGGAGAGAGACTCTCGCCCACGCCACCCGCCAGCATGGCATGAGGTGGTTGTGGCGCCACGGCGGCCGCTGAAGCGCCATCCTTCTGCGTCCCTTCCCATCCCCTCCCCTCCCCTCAGGCCACCTCCTCAGCCGCTGGCGCCACCGCTGCCACCTCCGCCACCCCCTGGCAGCGCAGCAGAAGTCTCGCAAGAGAGCGGCTGCCTGCCTGCCCACCGCCACCCGTCTCCTCACGTCGCGCCCCTGAGGGGGAAAAGGGAGAGCGGAAACGCGGCAGCTCATGCGCACACTCTCTCTCGAGGCGGAGGACCCTGAGCCACTGCTTCCCTCCTGAGCCGGGCGAGCGTGAAACCCGGGAAATTTAAGGGACATCATCAATCCAGGACAGCAGCAGGAAACGGCGCTGGGATAAGGGAGTTTCCCGCCAAATAAGGGACGGTTGACAGCTATGGCCAGAACGTGGGAGGGTCTGGAAGGTTTTCCTTTGATTTTTTTTTAAAAAGATATTTATTAGAGTTTTACAAAATGAAAAAAGAAAAAATACAAGTAAAAAACAATTCCATCTTTCCATCACATTCTTTCATTTGCTTGATTCCCGGACCTCCTCAAACCTCCCTTTTTGTATCCCAATTTAATTTGTTAGTTCAGCAAATCCTTCCCCTCTTTACTTATCCCAATCTTTAATCTTAAAATAATGTAACATTAAATTTTTGTCTATTAATAATCCAATATTTTCATACTCCTTATAGCATTGTAGCTAAAAACCACATAACTTTTCATCCAACATCATTCTAACATTCATTAATTTTACAATATTTCCATAAGTAGTCTTTAAATTTCTTCCAATCTTCTTCCACCGACTCTTCTCCCTGGTCTCGGATTCTGCCGGTCATTTCTGCCAAGGTTTTCCTTTGATGTTTTTAACCATGCTGGCCAAGGCACTGTTCACAACACCAAGCTTGCTATTCACACTATGACATTCTGCTGCCATGTGTGGCTGGTATTCAAGACAAGCATCTGATAGACCTTATCGATTCTCTTGATGCCATTTTTCATTCCCAACTTTCCACGGTGCAGTAACATCATGCTGCAACATGGACTGGGCTCAAGATAAACACAAGGCCAGTCATCACAGTACGCTGCTCAGCTAAGAACTCAGGTTAGTAACATATAACAGGGCAGGTAGCAACTTTTCCAGATAACGTGCATTGCATTTCTCCACTCGTTTCAGGCCATCAAGATCTACCCTAATGAGACATATGGTTAATCACTCTGGGATACGGGGTTCTGGCCTGCGTAGGCCTTCAGTCTGAACCAGAAAGGCTCTTAGGCTCTTAAAACAGGGATAGTCAATGTGATGCCCTCCAGATCTTGTTGGACTCCAACTCCCATCAGACCCTGTCTGCAAGGTCAATGGTGATGGATGATGGGAGTTTCAGTCCAAAAACATCAGGAGGGCTACTCTATCTTCAAACACAAGACTAGCATAGAGCAGTGCCTCCTCGCTCCGAAGATTCCCTCTTGGAAAACTCAGTGCATGCATTTCTCCCAAACTCCAGGATCACCCTGGAGGTTAAGGACCCCTGGACGGTTAAGTCCAGTCAAAGGCGACTATGGGGTTGCAGCGCTTATCTTGCTTTCAGGCCAAGGGTGCCGGCGTTTGTCCACAGACGGCTTTCTGGGTCATGTGGCCAGCAGGACTAAACCTCTTCTGGCGCAACAGAACCCTGTGACGGAAGTTAGAGCGCACGGAAACGCCGTTTACCTTCCCATCGCAGCGGTACCTATTTATCTACTTGCACTGGTGTGCTTTTGCACTGCTAGGTTGGCAGGAGCTGGGACAGAGCAACAGGAGCTCACCCCATTATGGGGATTCGAACCGCCCAAGAGGCTCAGTGGTTTAGACCATAGCGCCACCCACGTCCCTTATCACCCTATTAAGGTGTTTCCCACCAGGAAAGTTGACTGGTAACCCTAGGAATTTTCCCTTCTTCTGTGGCGTGTATTTGTTTTCTCTGATGCACCTCCAGTCCACTGGAGGCTAGAGAGAGGCGGGTGATCCCAGTGGACAGGGTGTAAGTTGTGAGGAAAGAATGACCTTGCCTTGGCTCACACGCTTGACTTTAGCCTTCACTATAAATATGTGGTTAAAGGGGAAATCCAACAGTTATAAGGGAAAAAATATTTAGCATGACTGCCAATAAGAAGCAAAATGATACTTGCTCTGCTCAACAGTACACAAAGCACTTTAACGGAGGGTGAGGCATTCCTGCAAATCAGCCTGGTGGTGGTGAGTGCTGTTTTATGAAAATGAAGCATTTTGCTAAAAGCACACCAAAAACACTTTTGCTGTTTATAGTGCTGCATCAGTGATTTATGAAGCATAAGTAGAAGCGACTGAAACCTTTCTAGAAAGGTTTATTGGAAGTGACTTTTTCTAAAACCATCTCCACCCCCCACCCTGTGCCTTCCTATCCTTTCTCGACAACACACACAATCTTACGCTCTCCTGCAGAAAGCTCACTCCGGAGAAGTTTGAATGTTTGCAAACATTCCGACAGGCAGAAAATAGGTTGAACCTCGGGTCCACACACAATCTGGCCATTTTAAACATGGGATTTAAAGTATTTTAAAGACTGCAATTGCCTTCAGTTATATGATTATATTAGGGTGGCGCTGTGGGTAAAAGCCTCAGCGCCTAGGGCTTGCCGATCGAAAGGTCGGCGGTTCGAATCCCCGCGGCGGGGTGCGCTCCCGCTGCTCGGTCCCAGCGCCTGCCAACCTAGCAGTTCGAAAGCACCCCCGGGTGCAAGTAGATAAATAGGGACCGCTTACTAGCGGGAAGGTAAACGGCGTTTCCATGTGCTGCGCTGGCTCGCCAGAGCAGCGATGTCATGCTGGCCACGTGACCCGGAAGTGTCTGCGGACAGCGCTAGCCCCCGGCCTCTTGAGTGAGATGAGCGCACAACCCTAGAGTCTGTCAAGACTGGCCCGTACGGGCAGGGGTACCTTTACCTTTTATATGATTATATAATAAACATAATGTAATATAATAAACAGTTTTACTGATTCATTCTTTGTGTTCAATAGATTTTAAAAGACTGTTTAAAAGGTAAAGGACCCCTGACAGCTAAGTCCAGTCGCAGACG
Organism: Podarcis raffonei; assembly: GCF_027172205.1. Taxonomy (NCBI): domain Eukaryota; kingdom Metazoa; phylum Chordata; class Lepidosauria; order Squamata; family Lacertidae; genus Podarcis; species Podarcis raffonei. The sequence continues at coordinate 9,976,702 of NC_070605.1, read as the reverse complement.
ACTCTGGGGTTGCGGCACTCATCTCGCTTTACAGGCCGAGGGAGCCGGCGTTTGTCCGCAGACAGTTTTTCCGGGTCATGTGGCCAGCAGGACTAATCCACTTCTGGCGAACCAGAACAGCGCACAGAAATGCCGTTTACCTTCCCACCGGAGCGGTACCTATTTACCTACTTGCATTTTTGGCGTGCTTTCGAACTGCTAGGTTGGCAGGAGCTGGGACCGAGAAATGGGAGCTCACCCTGTCGCCGGGGATTCGAACTGCCGACCTTCTGATTGGCAAGCCCAAGAGGTTCAGTGGTTTAGACAACAGCGCCACTCGTTTGGCAAATAGTTAATATCACATTTGTAACCCTGTTCTTCCTCTGAGAATCCCATGGCAGCATACCTGGGACTGTCATGTTGTGTCCTCATGAGAGCATTGGGAATGGAACGGAATTCAGAATCTGTCCACTCCAAGGACAGCAGAAACATTCTTCACACTTGAGCAGACTGGAGCAAGCCAGCTTAGAGGTTCCTTGTATATGTTCTAAGTGGCTCAAATACTGAAGAGAAACATGTATGTAAGGAAATGGCTTGAATTTACGTTTGAGGGAAACACTGTTTGAAACAGCCAGCTCTGCCAGGTCTGGGTGCTAATGTTATTTGGTCCCAACATCTCACAGGAGACAAGAGAACAAACCAAGGTGTCAGCCACAATTTTGGAGGGATTTTATGGAGCACATCAGATCGGGTGTAAAAAATAAATTACTCTGACCAAGATTTGACAGCCCCCACCACAAAAAAATTAAAATATAATACACTTACTCTCTTTCTTTCTCGGTCAGTTTATCGTTAATATTATCTTTGATTGCAGACCTGGAGCCCTTGTGAATTATTGGATACCTGAGTGGCACTTGCAGGAAGAAGGAAATCATGGAGACCAGATGAGCAGTGTAGCCCAAAGCGACAGCATTGCTGCCATCATCCTTTGCTGTAAAGGAGAGCAAGCACACAGTTCAGAGTCACTTTTAAGGTCCAAACGGCAGCTCATTGCCATGTTTTGAATTGGCTATTTCTTACTGCACAAAGCTCTTCAACTCTGTTGTGTGTTTTTTTTTAATGGGTTACGGCAATTAACACTGCAGGGAAAAAATGAGCTGATAGACATGGGGCTGGACTGGATGATCCTTGGGGATTCCTTCCATTTCAATGATTCTATGGAGGGGTCAACCCTATGGAGGGTTGTGTTGTTTCCCGGACCCTCCTAGCCACCTCTTGATTCTATGCCAGGGATGATCACACCCAACCTCTTCTGATACCGTATTTTCCGACACATCTAATAATAATAATAATAATAATAATAATAATAATAATAATAATAAATTTTATTTATACCCCACCCTCCCCGGCCAGAGCCGGGCTCAGGGTAGCTAACACCAGTAAAATTACAGTAAAAACATAATGGGGGGACGACCCCAATTTAAAATACAGGTTAAAATGCAATTTAAAATGCAGCCCCATTTTAAAAGTAGCCCATAGATCAAAACCGTAAGAGGAGGGAAACATAAGGGTCAGACTGAGTCCAAACCAAAGGCCAGGCGGAACAGGTCTGTCTTGCAGGCCCTGTGGAAAGATGTCAAGTCCTGCAGGGCCCCGGTCTCTGGTGACAGAGCGTTCCACCAAGTCGGGGCCAGTACTGAAAAGGCCCTGGCCCTAGTTGAGACCAATCTAACCACCTTGTGCCTTGGGACCTCCAAAGTGTTGTCATTTGTGGAACTTAAGGTCCTCCGCGGGGCATACCAGGAGAGGCGGTTCTGTAGGTACGTGGGTCCTAGGCCGCATCTGTCACCAACTGGAAGTTTCCCCCACTTCCTACCTAACCGACTCTTCCCCACCAGCTTGAAGCCCTCACTCTCACCTCAACCCTTATGTCCGAACTCCACTGTGGGAGAGGAGAGACTACCCCTTTCAGCCCACACTTCAGAATCCACCTTTCCTGAGAGAATATATCCTGCTCTCCCACTCCTTCCCATTAGGCCACATGAGCTAACTATCCTGGCTTACAGATGTTCTCATCTCCTATGCATTTGGTGTTTGTGTGTGTGTGTGTTTTTTTTAAAAAAAGATTCTGCTTCTCCATTTTTTTAGGCTTTCTGAGAATCAGTCACACCCGGCTTCCATGAACTCATGCCAAGCTTTTGGTAAGCGGAGACAAGACATCCAAACTCAGGGGGTGGGGGGGGGGGGGTAGAGAGATTGCTCCCTTTATGTAAAATGAGGGAGGGGAAAACATGTATTTCATTACAGCAAACTATTTCGGTGTCACGGATTAACCCCATCTTCTCCTGCCTGAATTTAAATTTCCACAACCTGTCTGGCGTTAAACTTCCAGGAAACCATACGAAAGGCTCTCTTTCAATGCAACCTGCCAATTTCGTTTCACCACATTCAATTTTCAGCTATGCCGTGGGGGGCGACTCACCTAATTCTATGTGACAAGTTTGCTGAGAACTGTAATCACTTCACGGGCACTAGCAGACTGTGACAACCTAAAAAATGGGCTGTTAAAAAGTTCTCGACACAAGGGGAGCCGTCGGACAGGATTGTAATAGAGCAAGGAATAGTATTTATTTACGAAGACTTTAAATTGGTGCATAAGATACCCCCTGTTTAGACAGCTACATCTGGGTGCACATTAGCGTTTAACCTTTATTAAGGCCAGAGAAGAGCCCCATCACACGATAAGTTTGGTAGATGTTTGACACGCCGCTAACTCAGAATTCAATCATCTAAACCATGGGTAGGCAAACTAAGGCCTGGGGGCCGAATCCAGCCCAATCGCCTTCTAATTCCGGCCCGCGGACGGTCCAGGAATCAGCACGTTTTTACACAAGTAGAATGTGTCATTTTATTTAAAATGCATCTCTGGGTTATTTGTGGGGCATAGGAATTCATTCTCCCCCCCCCCAAAAAAAATAATAGTCCGGACCCCCACAAGATCTGAGGAACAGTGGACCAGCCGAAAAAGTTTGCTGACCCCTGATCTAAACTGATGCTCAATCTATACCATGGATAAGAAAAATGACTTCTATGTGACAAGGGAGAGAAGTTTTAGGGGGAAAATCACTACTATTCTTTCTTTTGCAATGTAATGAAGGTTCATATGGAAATCTGGGCTAGTAAGAAATGCTGCCAAGTAGCAACAATGATGGGCTTGCAAAATAGGGCAAACTACTGCAAGAAATCAAAGTGAGTCACTATTTACCGTATTTTTCGCTCTATAAGACGTACCAGGCCACAAGACGCATCTAGTTTTTGGAGGAGGAAAACAAGAAAAAAAATATTCTGAATCTCAGAAGCCAGAACAGCAAGAGGGACCCCTGTGCAGTGAAATCAGCAATCCCTCTTGCTGTCCTGGCTTCTGGGATAGCCGCATAGCCTGCATTCGCTCCATAAGACGCACACACATTTCCCCTTACTTTTTAGGAGGGAAAAAGTGAGTCTTATAGAGCAAAAAATACGGTAAATTTGTTTTCTTAAAATATGGGTACCCATCATGGAGCTGTTAGGAACATTTGTTTGAAAACTGTCTCCTGAGAAACAATGGAAATGAAACAATGAAATTTGCTGTCTGGGTTTCTCTGCTGGCGTGCCTGCACAGGGCAATTAGGTATCAAAAGCAAGCAGGTAAATAGCCAATTACCTTGAAAGTCTTCAGAATTGGGCAACTTGACTCCACAAATAAAATAATCCTTTTGATCATTCTGTGGATTTAATAGCAGAAAGTGAGGTTGGAACGGTGCCCATGCGAGAATAAAAAACCCGAAATGTAAACAACAGAATCAAAATCTGAGCATGTAATGGAAGCAGGCAGGTCTTCGAATATGTGCCATGAACGTTTAGTGGGAAAGCTAGTCAGGAGAAATCAAAAGCCACGTTTCACTTTAGCATTCCTGATTTGACAGCAGCCCGCACTGCTCTGCGTTTTGCTTGCTGCCTTCATTACTTATATAAAAGGTAAAGGGACCCCTGACCATTAGGTCCAGTCGTGACCGACTCTGGGGTTGCGGCGCTCATCTTGCTTTATTGGCCGAGGGAGTTGGCGTTTGTCCGCAGACAGCTTCCGGGTCATGTGGCCAGCATGACTAAGCCGCTTCTGGAGAACCAGAGCAACGCACAGAAACGCCGTTTACCTTCCCGCCGGAGCAGTACCTATTTATCTACTTGCACTTTGATGTGCTTTCGAACTGCTAGGTTGGCAGGAGCTGGGACCGAGGAACGGGAGCGCACCCTGTTGCGGGGATTTGAACCGCCAACCTTCTGATCAGCAAGTCCTAGGCTCTGTGGTTTAACCCACAGCGCCACCAGCGTCCCTATTACTTATATAGATGCCCCCATAAACACGCTCCTGGCCTTTGCTTCTGAGAACTGAAGGTGGGCCTACAGGAGAATCCTAGTGCAGAATATTTGAAGGGACCTATCCTATGTCCCCAGAGTCACTCAACAGGGGGTGATTGCTACACCGTGCCATACCCTTAACAGAGGGATCATTGATCTCAGGCTCCTCAGTGCGTCTGCTTCAGCAGGCAGCGGTTCCCCAGTGCACTGAGCACAGTTCTTTTCCAACCCTGTGATCAAAGTTCTTTTTATCTGGATATGGTGGAGGCCGAAGCTGGAGCCTTGCACATGCTATAGGTAGGGGCCTATCTGTAGGAGACTACAATATCTTTGGTTTGACATGCCGACCCTTCCACAAATGAATGTGGTATCCCGCCTACAGCTTCTGATGTTGGCGTTACTGGAGAATGTGAAACTCACCAGATCAATAGGGTAAATATAGGAAAGCTCTGAAAGTAATTGCCTGCATCTGATGGTCAGCTGTGCATTGGTCTTCAAGAATTGCTCTCTGATGAAAAAGACAAAAAATGAATGAATACCTCAAGGGTCAACACATATTACTCCCAATGCCTCATAGTAGTTTTAATTATGTTTAATATTCACAGTACTGCCAAATTATAGTGCAATATATACACGACTAAAAAGGAGAGCCACCTTTAATAAAAGTGTTAAGATACATTGGCACAATTAGAGGAAAATGACCGGTGTTTGTTTCAGCAACTCCTCCAGCTGAAATGAAATCCCCTTCCTTTGTATCTACTTTCTCCTAGACAAGAGCAGGCAGAGGAACTAATTGCTGCTGAAAACTCACACAATCAGGGGTGTGGTATGTGTTTTTTCTGAGTGAATGAGCTTGCAGCAGTGTCACCCATTGGGACCAGAGAATCATCTTAAGGCCACTAGACCTGGTGAGATCTCTGACTTAACAGGTTTGAGGACAGCGAACACATTGACTCTTTACAAGTTTCCTCCAGGGAGCGGACTCGCAGACAGAACTACAGAATCCAGAGGAGATTCCTGGTCGGTGGTAGCAAAAACCACTAGGTCCCTCTGTCAGTCATGAGAACTCGTCAGCAAGACACTTCTGTGTGTTTGTGTGTATGTGTGAGACACATACATGGGCAAATGAAGAATTAGTGAACCTGTCAGCTCATTTGCTTCACCTCCTCCTAACACCATTCCAACTACTGAATCCGCAAAATGTCCAGTCTTTGGCCCCACAGCTCCCAATATGTAGTGTCATAACCAGCAAGTATAAACTGAAAAGGGTAATTTGTAACCCAGGATTCATGGGTACAGGTGTGAATTGACCATGGACAGCTCCTCAGGTGTGGGGACTTATTACTGCACTCCATTCTTTGAGACTTATCGAATCTGCGGAATTCCTGAATTCTCTGGGATAATGCTCCAGTTAGCGTGAAGAAAATGGCGGTGCTGTTATAGAAGCATTCCTGTCAATCATGACGCCTGCCTGCTCTCAATGGGGGAGTATTCCCCATGAAAGAGCAAGGACATTCCAAGTTATTACTGGAGGCCCAAAGAGCCTCCATGGCAAGGAAAGTCTTATGCCTAGCTAGAATCGGTTCACTGCTAGTACTGCTGTGCATGGGACCCAATACTTGTGAAAAGCTGCTTTTCCAGTACCTTGCAACCCAGAGTTTCCTATCAGGGGGAGAGACCACACTTGCTGAAGTGGCCAGAAGTCAAACAGTCCCCCAGACTGCCATATTCTGGCAGAATGTTAAACCCTTTTTATTTGCCCAGGCCTTTGAGAGCTAATTTTGCTGCTATTTGCAGTGAAGGTACTAGCAGCTTTTTAAAAAATGTTCTTTTCAGTGATGTTTGAACTCTTATTGTGTATAGCATTTTTCTCTTGTTGGCTCCCTTTTGGACGGAAGGGCAGGGTAGAAATCCAACAAACGAAACGTAAGATCAGCATTTCACTACTACAACCAATCCAACTACTACAGCCAAAAAGACAAACTCCTTTTACCTCTTAGCAGTGCATTCTTTTCTCAACTCTTGCAAGGGTTCTTTGTCCAGTCGGAGCTTCTGATATTCTTCCTCAAACGCATTTCCTACCAGGGACATTTTTGGAAGAAAGTATCTGATTGGTTTTTGTGTGTTTCAGCACTAAATACCGGCAACAATCGCAACACTATTTTTGGAGTTTTTACAAAGAAAGCAATACTATGAAATATGGTTTTAAGGAATGCCTCTTGTTGCCAAACACCTTAGAACCATCTCTATTACCACAAGTGTGAACCCATCTTTTGGAGAACACCTAAATGCATCACTAAGGAGCTAAACTCAGGACACTATGCAAGCTTTTTGCTAGTTGCTGTGATCTCTCCTAATTGCACCATTGGTGTGCTCTTGGATTTCTTCCTTCTTCGGAGCTCACAAATCAACAGAAGACCTCACAGGTACCTTAAGACAACTGGCTGGAAAGACTTGCAGCTCTAAAACGAAGAACTGCATCACAGCGGCAGCTTGCCAAAAGGGGGAGCCACTGACCTGCCCTCCCTGTGCTACAGCACCACCACTGCAGATGGATATCAAGGGAGCAAACAAGAGGCCAATGGAGTCCCACCTCATGCTACAAAGCTGTTTCTCAATAGGAGTAACCCATTGCTCAGCTACAGATCAAGCTCCTCTGATGGCTCATCCTTCTTTGATCACCTACTTTTCATGGGAAGGCAACTGCTAAATTGGTTGTACGTGCAGTAGAGAGTTATAATATAATTCACACTTACCTCTGTCAAATAGCGCACTTTGTTCCTTATGTAGCAAGGCAACCTCTCGGCCCAGGGCTTTCTTCTGCCTTTCTAGCTCATTCCGAAGCACCAAAATCTTCAACTGTAAACACTCACTCTCTTTTTTCTATTAAACAAATTAATAAGAGGGCTGCTCAGCAAATATGGTGACACAGAGGCTGGATGGCCATCTGTCATGTATGATCTAGATGAGATTCCTGCATTGCAGGGGGTTGAAACAGATGACCGTCGGGGACCCTTCCAAATCTACAATTCTAGGATTCTGGTTTGACTGTTGCACTGAACACAGCATGATAGGCTCAGAAAAGCTTGAGGATTGAGAGAGCCATTTGTGAAGAGGTCAGAGAGAGACTCTCTTGAAAGCACCCATGCAAAGCCAAAGTCAACCCAACTTGGACTACAAGATGTCAAGGCCTGGGAGCAGCAGAGCCTCCTGCAATGCAATCAAGGCTAGTAATAATCTCATGACAGAAGGACACTGGGATCATAAAGCCTGTCTAGCTCCTCAATGGTGTCAATGTCCAGTACAGGCATCCCCAATCTTTGGCCCTCCAGATGTTTTGGACTACGATTCCCATCATCCATGACCACTGGATAGGGATCATGGGAGCTGTAGGCCAAAACGTCTGGAGAGCCGCAGGTTGGGGATGCCTGGTCCAGTAGATAATAAATAGTAATAATAATAATAAACAACCCCCTTTTCATTCATACAGAGCATAGTGAGCCAATTTATTGTCTTATCTGCTGCCATGCCTTTTTAACCTGAATTAAACATTAAGATTACAACTTAATGTGATTTTAACTGGGCATTGTTATTTGATTGTTACAATATTGCTGTTTTAATTATTTTATTGTAAACCGCCCTCGGGCATCCCACATGGAAAGGCAGGAAGACAAATTGAAAAATAAATAAATGCAGTCCCTGAAAGGGCTGCACTGGGAGCCTCAGGGGGGTTAAGAAAATCCCAGGGCTCCCCAACAGAGAGCTCAATGCACGATGTGCTAAAGCTGCTGCATACTCACACCTGCAATTTGGGCACTCCCGCAGAGCGGTCTTCATTAATGACAAAACTCTAGGCAAAGTCTGAGGTCTCTGCCTCTTGCTGCATTTTGCAACCTCTGCAACTACATTTTCTCCCAGTGCAGCCTGAGGCTTTTGCAGTCCACAAATCTCTTCAGGGATTAAGCTATCGATATCCTTTCCCTCCCTGCTTGTACAAAGGCAAAATGCCTGACGGGTTCCCATTCCAAGCAGCTCACAAGCCAACATAAAGATGACAGGCTTCACTTTACCTTGGGGACCGAAGCGAACATGGAGAAGAGTTATTTAAAGTGATAAGGAAATGTGGCTTTTGTTATGTTATTTGTAGATTTGATTTATGGGCTTATTGTGAATATGCATCTATGCTCTGTTCCCAACTTGCATGTAAACCCAGTGGAGAAGACTTGATTGCCTCAACACAAGGCACTGGGGCTGAAGGAAGAAAATTAGTTCAGTGCTGAAAGAGGCACACAACGGTACAGTAATCCTCTGGCTCGAGAGATAGCGGAACTCCCCATGTTCCTCATCATTTAAAGCCAGCTTTATGAAGGACTTCAATTTTCCATTATGTGTCAAGCCTTCCAGACTCGTTGGAGAACCTCACCGAAATAAAATGCAGGGCTCCCCAATCCGAACCAAGCATAACATCATGAAGAGAATGGGATACAAGCAGATTGGCTTCTTAAAATTGATACGAGGCACCAGGTGCCTGCCAGGCTGTGCCAATATAAATTTCCAAATTAAGTCACTAGCTATACTGGTCCCCATTCTAGACCATGCTGAGCCCTTTGACATTAGTCGGCGCCAACAGATTGCTTTGTTCCAAATTCTTCTTTTAAAAACAAAACAAAAAACTGAGCCTAAGTTGACAATTAAAATGTTTGTCACTGTGCCCGAGAAGTCATTACATGCATTTTGCTCATCCTCAAAAGCTTGGAGTGTCAGCAAGCTCAGCTATTACGCTCGGCCCAAACAATTACAAGGTTCACCACACTTTCCACTGGTAGCTCATTAATCCCAATCTGTAAGAGTTTGTTTTTCCTGGCAGCCACTTGTTGCTCATTCGCCACAGAGCCAGCGTTGATGCTTTACAACTGCAGAGCATTAGGAGGCCTATTAATTTGGTTTTTCCCTCTCAGCAATTTAGGCTTAATCCAATACATCAAGACGTTGGGACTTTCCAGACAAATATTTCCATTTAATAATAAAAAGGGGGTTGAGTTACACGCAAGAGTGACAGTGCTTGAGAAAGTCCATACATGAGTAATTATTACATGAAGACATCGAGTGATTTCTCCTGCACGTGAAAAACTCATCGCTGCAGATCAAATCACTCCTAACTATCAGGGAAGAGATTGTCTGCACAAAGTGTGAGGAAACTGGTTGAGCATCTCTCTACTCCACAGACTAGGATTCCCCAAACCTTTTACTGTTCGCATTTCCTAACTTTTGTAAATATATTCCTGAATTTCATTGGTTACAGGTTTGTAACTTTGCATGTTTGCCCCCACTCAAGCCAGGCGCCTCAAATTCCATTATATTCGGGTGATAATCAAGACCTAAATACAGAAAGAAAGAAATGGTTGGCTTCAAATTGCGAATAAGGGACATAGGATGATCAGCGGTGGGGTTCTATCCACCAGATCATTCTTACATTAGCGGAGACCTAGGCACAGAAAGGGCCTGCGCCAAAGTTCCCCTAACAACTGCTCACACCTCTCTAACAAGGTACCCCCTTCAGATTTTGAAAGCCCTCTGATTATATGAGCCCATCAATGTTTTATTCAGGGCATTTGCAATAAGTGAGAGAAATAAATACATCCCGGAAACCTACCAGCTCCTTGCTCGTCGACGTAAGCCTCAGTTTCTCTTCAATCTCCCTTCCTATTTTCTGAACAGTTACCTGAGTCTGTTTAATTGCACACTGGGCCCGGTGGAGCCTGCAAACAAACAAACACACACAGAAGAGTTAAAACAGCCTTTGGAAATAAGCTGCACTGCATTGAAGATCCTGGAAGCTACTTTCTGAACGCTTCTCTCCACTGTCTTTGCTTTAAAATGATTCTGATAGTGTTTTTAAATTGCTGTAACCCTCCCTCCTTTTGGAGAAGGGTGGGTGATAAATTGAATATATAACTAACAATAACAATTCCCACTGGTATCAACAGAGTATCAACACAGCAAAGGAATGGGGTGAACTGGGGTTCAAATGGGTCCGTGCTCACTGTACTAAGCTCCTGCTTGGAAAATGGGTGTGAATTCACCCACAGGGTTTCAACTCAAGTTTAATGGCCCTCAAGCAGCTCATCACTGAACCCAGACCCTGGTCCATGCTCGATTCAGATGTTATGCAGAGCTAGAGCTGTGTGTCTTCAGCATTTTGCTCTGAATCCTCTAGTGCAGGCATGGCAAAACTTGGCCCTCCAGATGTTTTGGGACTACAATGCCCATCATCCCTAACCACTGGTCCTGTTAGCTAGGGATGATGGGAGCTGTAGTCCCAAAACAGCTGGAGGGCCAAGTTTGGCCATGCCTGCTCTAATGAGTGCTGCCAATGGCTTCATATGGGGCTTATTGGGTTGTTGTTTTTATTTTGATTATGTATTTTGTGGGTTTATGTTTTGATTTTATTCAGTGAACTTCCCTGAGACCTCCGGGTATAGGGCGGTATATAAATTCAATCAATCAATCAATCAATAATAATTGAATAGCGTTGAGAACAAAATTGTGCCCCATGGCACATCGTAACACAAATGTCAGGAGGTCAAGGGGTTTCCCCGCAATGCTACACTCTATAGTATAAAGGTAAAGGTACCCCTGCCCGTACGGGCCAGTCTTGACAGACTCTAGGGTTGTGCGCCCACCTCACTCAAGAGGCCGGGGGCCAGCGCTGTCCGGAGACACTTCCGGGTCACGTGGCCAGCGTGACAAAGCTGCATCTGGCGAGCCAGCGCAGCACACGGAAACGCCGTTTACCTTCCCGCCAGTAAGCGGTCCCTATTTATCTACTTGCACCCGGGGGTGCTTTCGAACTGCTAGGTTGGCAGGCGTTGGGACCGAGCAGCGGGAGCACACCCCGCCACGGGGATTCGAACTGCCGACCTTTCGATCGGCAAGCCCTAGGCGCTGAGGCTTTTACCCACAGCGCCACCCGCGTCCCACACTCTATAGTATAGTGTATTTTAAAATGGGGTTTCAGGGTTTTTGAATGTTTTATGTAGTTTTTATGTAGTTTTATGTAGTTTTTCAATTTCATTGTTCTGCATGGGACAATGACAATAAAGATAGCATATATCGTATATCGTATATAGAAGTGCCCCTGACACCCATCTCAAAGAGTTGTTCCAGATATGGAAAGCTGGATCCTAAACAGGCAACACTTCATACTTCTGTCTCATAAGAACTGACAGAGAGAGAGAGAAGAGAGAAGAGAGAAGAGAGAAGAGAGAAGAGAGAGAGAGAGAAAGAAAGAAAGAAAGAAAGAAAGAAAGAAAGAAAGAAAGAAGCTACTGGTTTCAATTACAATTTCAAATTGGGCAAAGTTTTAAGCTTAGTCTACGCATGGAAGAGAATGAGGCAGAAGAGAATGGCCTACATCACTTCAGGCTGCAGGTGGGAGAAACCATTTTTGAGTCCTCCCTTGCATAGACTCCTTGCAAGGGAAAGGGGAAAACTAAAGCATCATGTACAGTGATGGCACTGTATTAAAACAGAAATAATGAGCAAATATTTGAAGGAGAAAGATAGAAGGAACATAAAATGTTTTAAATTCCAATTTTGATATTGCAATAAAAAGGTAAAGGACTCCTGACAGTTAAGTCCAGTCGCAGACAACTCTGGGGTTGTGGCGCTCATCTCGCTTTCAGGCCAAGGGAGCCGGCGTTTGTCTGCAGACAGTTTTTCTGAGTCATGTGGCCAGCAGGACTAAGCCGCTTCTGGCACAACGGAACACTGAAACCAGAGCAGCGCACAGAAACACCGTTTATCTTCCCACCTACTTGCACTTTGCGCTTTCGAACTGCTAGGTTGGCAGGAGCTGGGACTGAGCAACAGGAGCTCACCCCGTAGCGGGGATTCGAACAGCCAACCTTCCGATCGGCAAGCCCAAGAGGCTCAGTGGTTTAGACTTTCCAAAGGGCAGCAGCAACAGTTACCAGAAGTGTTTTAATGTGCCGTAAGTCACTCCCCAAACCCAAGCTATTTGATGCAAGGCAGACACTCTCTGCTAGAAAATACTTCTCCCGGGTGACACACATGGGGAGAGGCTTCAAATCTGGGATGCCCAGTCCCGCAGCACTAATTCAAACCTCATTCCATACACTACACAGAAGTGCATGCCCTGCAGTTTAAGAGCACAGAAACAGGTTGAAGTTAGCAGAAGATGATTTATGATACAACGTCTCCCTACTGTTTCCTGAACACATTTTGGTTCTTTTAGGAAATGAGTTGTTGATGTTTTTTAAAGAATGATCCAAAAATGTAGCAATTTTAGAGGCATTAGAATTACCTCCACGACTGACATATTTGAGGGCATTTTCCACTGGAGGCCAGTCTGGCAGGTGACCCTGCAGGGCGCTTTTGGCCTTCCCGTGCAGCACAGCTCATTTGCTTGATCCATTGAGGCAGGCTGTTATTTATAATGCAAAAGAGCCCTTGAGCTGTGCAGGGCGCTTCAGAAACCTCATTTCATTTGTCTTCAGCGACCTGGGAGGTGGGTCAATATCATTTCCATTTTACATGTGGGGAACTTACTGAGACAGAGGTTTTGCTCGAGGTAACTCAAGTTCATAGCTGAGCTGAAAAATAAACCCAAGTCTCCAAAGTCTGCACCCAAAATTCTACACCCCAGGACCATCTTAGTGCCCTCCTTCCCACTTGCCCTTTCCTTGTTGCAGCCTATAAAAAATCCACATGTGAATTGAACATGCCACTGCCTTCAAAAGTTCAGCGGCTGAACTAGAATCAAGGCTTAGCCATTGTAAAACCTGTTAGTAAATTAAGGGTTGGATTTTGAGCTGGAAAACTGGAGTCCAAACCCCATTTACACCCCCAGTATTCACTGGGTAGTATTGGTATGATACTCTCTCCTATCTGTTAAGGCACAGAGCAAGAGTTGCCATAAAGAGATGAGAGCAAGAAACCATCCACAGCGTGTTTTAAAACACTACATAAATATATTCAGCCCCTGTAGACCTTATTTTCTGTAGAATGCCTCAGAATTATCTACACGCCATTCTTGCAGCACAAAGTAGTCACCCCAAATGCTTTTGCTTTCAATAAGATTTTTAAAAGTCCCTAAAGATCTGCAACTGCAGTTCTAAAGCCAGCCTTCCTTGTATTTAGCTGTCAATCATGACAATATTATTCTCCACATACCTATAAATACTGAGCCCAGCTAGCGTTTTGAAGCCAAGATTTCCTGAAACATATTTGTGTGCAGAGTAAAGCTGTGCTGCCAGCTCCAGCACAGTAATTCCACTTGCAACTTACCCAAGAAGCTCAAGGTCTGACAGCATTACGTGCCAAAAAAGGAGACCCTCTACAATCTAGGCCCATCACCCAATGCCTTTGCTCTGCACAGAACTGCAGAAAAGGACTCTATTATACAGTCAGACAGTGACAAAGAAGCTAAGTTGAGCCGAGGTGAAAACAAGCAACAGAGCCTCTGCTCTTCTTTTCTTCTGGAGAAGTCAACAAGGTCATTATATCTCAAGGGTGTTACGGAAACAGAATTTAAAAGTCTTTGGGAGCACTCAGGTATCAAAGAGCAACCAAGGAAATTGAGAAGATGGGAGGAAGGGGGGCCCCTGAACAATTTGGAATTCCCTCATGTAAAATAAGGACTACTGTTTCAGGATAACTCCCATATGACTATATCCTGCATAAGGGCAAGATGTTGGAGTGAAATAGTTATCCACTGCTAATATGTCTGAAAATCAAACACGCTGCCTGTGTATGTAATATTGGGCCCATATGTAAAATTGGGCCCTTCTTCTGGGCTCACCAGGTTGGTGAGCATCAGAAACAGACCTTCTCAGTGGTGGCCCCATTAGTGATGAACTCCCACAGGAAGTACAGCTGGTTGTATAATGGCCCCCAGCCCCCGAGCAGGCATTGTTAGTCCTTTCCTTGCATTTTATTCAAACAATTTGTAAGACTAAAGTGTTCAAAAAAATTAGGATACTCCCCAAACCTTAGTTTTAGTTTGTAGAGTGTTTTAACAGAAACTACTACACATCTCAAACGCCAAATGCACAGATACTTGTAAAGATGCAGAAAACAGGTGCGGTTTGAATCAAAACATCTGGGTTTTCTGTGGTGGGTGCAACTGAAGAGGCCAGCCGGTGGTCATCTGGCCATATCAGACTTGTGTACATTTACCCAATTTTTTGTAAAAACACTCACATCCTGTCATGTTTGGCAAAATTTTCATAGTATTTGCCAATATGTTTCCAACAGGAAGACTAAAAATAAAATGCCTCATTCCAGATGCAGCTAAAGCAGAGCAAAGGAAGCTTTGCCAGCAGAGACCCATAATATATAAAAGAATGTTAAACATGATGCCCAGAAATATCAGGCTCTCTTGTTGCCCAAATCAATTTTGTTTATCTGAAAGATTTTGATTGAGATTTTTCAGTATCCACAAGGCAACCAATTTCTATAGGACATGTTTCAAGTCTTTGGATTCTCATTGCTTCCACTGTTGCAGATTATCCCAAGCAAAATTAGATTATGGATCACGCACTACAATGATTGAAACAATCACTAACACTAGAGATTCATACATGCACACATTTCATTGGGCTGATTAAATAAAGTCAAAGCCAAACCTTAAAGCTCTCGCCCCATGTGTGCGCCGCCTTTCTCCCAAAGAATAAGCTGAATGTGGCAAATCATCCTAATGAATTCTGATTCGTCCAAGACCACCAGTGAACCTTGTGGCTTACAAGACCTCTGCCTCATCTTGGAGCCGCATTGGACACGATGAAGTCCTGCCAGCTAAAGTATTGGTGTGCTGTGTCCAGCTAGCAGCACTTCTCTGTATCCAGAGTGGCCAAACGTTTATCCCTTTACAGGGGTCAGCAAACTTTTTCAGCAGGGGGGCGGTTCACTGTCCCTCAGACCTTGTGGGTGGGGCCGAACTATATTTTTTTTGTGGGGGAAGAACAAATTCCTATGCCCCACAAATAACCCAGAGATGCATTTTAAATAAAAGGACACATTCTACTCATGTGAAAACACCAGGCAGGCCCCACAAATAACCCAGAGATGAATTTTAAATAAAAGGACACATTCTACTCATGTAAAAACACACTGATTCATGGACCGTCTGCATGCCAGATTTAGAAGGCGATTGGGCCAGATCCAGCCCCCGGGCCTTAGTTTGTCTACCCATGCTTTAGCTGATGCACCTTAACAGCAGTTCCGTTTGGTCAGATAGATAGAAAGAAAAAAGAAATCCATTCAGCCTGGCACAGCAGCTGAGCCAAATCCTTCCAGGAAGACCACAAGCAGGACGCAAATGCAATAGCAGCAACCGCCAACGTCTGAGAGAAACTGGCATAAATCCACAATCTGAACGTGGAAGTCATGTAGTTTGGAAGCACTCTGGTTCTGGCATTGCTCCTGAAGGCTCGAGACTAGTGCTAGTTTGTCAACTGCGTTCATTCCTTGAGCAGACTTGGACACAGTCAAGCCTACATTCGTTACATCTAGGCTGGATTACTTAAACATGATGTACGTGGGGCTGCCTTTGGAGACCTTTTAGAGACGTCAGATAGAGGAGAATTTTGGAATCATGTTGTTCCTTTGCTGATTTACTGAGTCTCTTTCCAGGTATTTTTACTTTTAAAGCCCTAAATGGAAATACAAGACAGGCCAACTTGATTGGACAACCACTCCCAGCCCCTAATTCAATTCTAGTATAAGGAGGAGAGGAATAAAGCCTTCACTTTCTTCCCATTATGCTTTATTTTTTAAACACCCACATTCTTTCTCAGCAAGGAAGCATTCTTCCTCAATAGGCTTACTAATTCTCTTTAACACTGCTTTTTACCAGTTTATCCGGAAGAAGCATAAAGTTGACTAACTCATATTTCCTGGCTCTCTCTGGATCCATTTTAAAAAAATGTCATTTCTTAAATATAGAAATACACTGAGCCTCACCTGTGTCTGGAAGAGCACTTCTTACATGACACTGTCACAATATTTGTGAACACCATTAACAGATTTACAACATATAAAAGAGACTCTAGATTTTCACTCGGGTCTGGTTTCTATGTTGGTTAGTTTGAGGATCAGACATCAGTTCTTTACATAGAGCTGTAAAGTTGGAAGGGACCATGCAATGCAGGAATATGCAGCTGTCCCATATGGGGTTGTTATCTGGTGGCTGAAGACCACAACAGGTGGAGTATGAGGAAACATTCTGCATTTTGTACAAACTTGCTTGCAGCCCAGCCCAGGTATCTCAGGTTAAGTACTTAATTCGTTCCAGAGGTATGTACTTAACCTGAAACTGTTCTTAACCTGAAGCACCACTTTAGCTAATGGGGCCTCCTGCTGCTGCCACGCCACCGGAGCACAATTTCTGTTCTCATCCTGAAGCAAAGTTCTTAACCTGAAGCACTATTTCTGGGTTAGCGGAGTCAGCAACCTGAAGCGTATGTAACCTGAAGCGTATGTAACCTGAGTTACCACTGTACAATGTGTGCTGTTGCACCACCCCAAGAGGGACATGCACTCACATCGGTGCACGTGAAATTCTTGCGTTACTTGTTTCGACTGTCTTCGGGCATGAGCTTAACTTAGAGGAGTGAAATGCTTTCTTTAAACGTAATTCGAAAAACAGATTGATGATGAATGCCGAATATACACAGATGATTTTGGAGAAGATTCCTCCCCGCTTCTCGCAGCCATAGATGATTGCATGCTAAGTAAGCAACCTTTCAAAGCCATTCCAGATATTCTCTTGAATAATTTCATCCGATTTTGTTCCTCAATCAATTCTGCTTATGTTAAAGGAATAGGTTCTGCTATTAACCAAACATCAAGCAATCACAGTCAGATTCCACCAGCTATTTCTCGACAATAAATGATTTCCCTGATAAACTGTGATGGCTTGGAAAGTAGCCCAGCTGTGACCCAATTCAGTTGAAAGTTATCACCATGCAGGATTTAAAATTAATTGCATGGATTAGAATACAAAAGGTTGTTCTGAGCTGTCTTTATTTTCATGTAAAACAGTTCACTAAGTTCACATCTATTGACAAAGTGCGAAAATATCTCCAAAATGAAGCTATCAAAAAAGAACGTTTGATACTAACTGGATGAGAATTTAATACGGCACACATCAATTCAGGTCTTTCAATGAACAGTTTACATTCATAACCAGAATATATTGTTAAGAGACGGGCACCCACTCAGACATGCAAATGTTAATTATGACTGATTTTGTTCTTGGATTCTGACGTATACCAAGCAAAAAGGGCAACTTTTGTTTAGATGCAGGTGGCTCCCTATTCACACGGGGGTTACATTTTGGGCCCCAGCGCACAAGGGCAAAATCACAAAAAATGGGGAGCACCCTGGAGAGTCGTCTTGGCTCGGGAAGAGACTCACCCCAGAGCCCAAAGAGAATAATCTATTGGGGCTTCAGAGAGGATCTCCACGCAAGCCGGAGGGGCAGCAGGGCTTTGCTGAGCTGCTCAGCTTCCCCAACTAACAGCTGGTGTAAGGGGCAGCACAGCAGCAGAAGCAGCCACTTCCCTGCGAATCAGCTGAAGAAGCCCTGATGCCCCTCTGGCTTACACAGAGGTCCTTTTTGGGCTCTGGGGAGGGTCTCCAAGATGCTCCTCATTTCCGGGTACCTGGCACTGTGCTTCTGCATGGTCGCACGTAAATGGGGAGTTGTCTATCACGAAGGCTTGGGAACTGCTGCATATTAATCAGAGTGCTTGTGCACAAACACTATTACTCTCGTGGTACTTTTTGGCTGCAAACTAGCCCCTCAAGTGGAAATGTCCCATTTTACTCTAAAACCCCACAGCAGCTCTAAATGCGATGATAAAATGAGCAATACCACTTCACTCTACAGGTAGGGTGAAATATACTCGGGAGTCGAGAGTGGATTTCATGCTCTTTGTTCAGCTCATAGTGGTGAGGAGGAATGGAAGTTCCCCCAGAATGTCTGCTTTATATACGTTATTTACACAATGGGCCCCACGTGATTGGCTAATTCCGGGATTCACCTGTAGGCCAATCAGGTTGCAGATTCACTTCCACCTGGAGCTGGATTAGATGGCTCCTGTGGACCAATCAGACTGCTGCATTCTGGGTCCTATTGTTCTAGAACCAATAAGACTGCTTCATTCTGAATCCTATTGTTCTAGGACCAATCAGACTGCTGCATTTTGGATCCTATTCAACTCAGTACATAACATAGGGGGATCACATTTTTTAATGTTCCTACGTGTTTTGTAAACAACCCTTGCATGCAGAAGACTAAAACAGCAGGTTGTGCCAGATTTATCATTATTATTACTTGCAGGGAGTCCACAACAGGAAACATTCCAAGTGTTATTTCCCTACCTTTAGCCTAAACTGCAAGCGCAAATTCTTAAATGATTGATTTTCAAAGAATCTGGAGCTAATTGTGTGTCGTCGTCGTCCCTTTCTTTTCTTTTTTCCTTTTCGGATAGAGGCGAAACATGACCAGAAATCACTGAGCAGCAATAGCCATGCAGGCTACAGAAGTGACATCTCTTGGGCATTAAGAGTCTTTTATAGACATTACCTATACATTTTCAGAAAAGTCTCAAAAATCACGAGGGCCAGGAACCTTTTAAAATTGAAACCAATTCCCAGGAGTCCAATTTCTCTGCTAGATTCATCAGAGCGTTCTGATAATTTAACAATGCAGAAGATGCACGTCGAATCACATTTCCACTATTAAAAAGCAACAATGTGAGGAGGCAGCAATGAATGATCTATTCCAGCTCCACAGCCCCTTTGTTTGGCATATTTAGGCCATCTTAGGTACGTTAAGTCACAAATCAACAAAGCAAACACTGGTCAGTTAGAGAATCGTCGCTGTTCTCAGATGGTGCTTATAAAAGAATCCAGATCCAAGGCTTTTTGACATGCACTGCGGTCAATCGCCTGAAGCATTTTCCATCCATCTTCTTGAACGCCTGGATGCTGTTCGCTTTCTTCCTCTTTTGTCCTCTCCTTCCTCCCCCCCCCCCAATGTACAGCATTTATTTCATTCTTGGTCACAAGCCATGAATGCACAGACTAAATACTACAGTCACACATCCTATAGCTATTTCTCACAAGAGAAATAAATACAGGGAAGGTCAGATTTGCCAAAACAACCTTAGTTTACACTGGGTTTATTTAAACAAAGTAATGACCGCTGGGGATTTAGAAAACAGAGCGAGAGCTTTTTGGCAAAGTGAGAGATATGGGATACCCAAATTGCAAACACCCAGTACTATTATTAAAAGAGCTTCTATTAAACAGATTTTAAAACAAAAAATATGAAACCTGAACAAACAAGTCTTTATGCTTACCCAGAGACTAGATTCTAACGAGGTACTGATACATTATCCATGAAGAAGCAGCAGCCTCCAATCCAGACCCCCAAATCGACACATGTACAACTAATCTGACATTTTGTTTTTGGAATTTCCTTCCCCACCAACACATCCAATGGACTTTTCAGGTTTATATGCAACCCCATCCTCACCCAGTTCCTGAAACTATGTGACAAATAGTCAACGCCAGAATAAGACACGAGCCAAGAAGAGGAACGAGGAGAAGGGCTCCACAAGTCTATCCTGACCAGCCATCGGCTTCCTGTGCAACATAAAGCAAGTGTTCTTAACAGCACAGGATGCAAAAGGGACAGTGCATGAAGATAAAATGCTCTGAGGGCTTTGGGGACCCTTGGATGAACTCTGCTCCCAAAGCAGAAAAACACTTAAGGACTAAGCTTTCCCAGTCCTCTTTCCAAACAGTAAGATGCAACCCAGAGCGGTCCAATAACCATTCTCAGAAGCCAACAAGCAGAAACGTGTCTTAAACCCACTTGGGTGTTGCCGAATCACCATCCCTTTTCCTTTAGGGACCGATAAACAACATCTCTTGTTTAGCGCAACTAAAATGCAATTCAATACCACTCAAGAGCAACTACTACATTCTGGTGCGCCTAGTCATACAGAAAGGATTCTTCGATATACAGTCGTACCTCGGAAATTGAATGCCTTGCGAGTCGGAACGTTTTGGCTCCCGAACGCCGCAAAACCGGAAGTGAGTGTTCTGGTTTGCAAACGTTCTTTGGAACCCGAACATCCGACGCAGGTTTTGCAGGTTCCGATTGGCTGCAGGAGCTTCCTGCAGCCAATCAGAAGTCGCGCCTTGGTTTCCGAACATTTTGGAAGTCAAATGGACTTCTGGAACGGATTCCATTCAATTTCTGTGGTATGACTGTAGTACTAATCATGCACCCCTCAAAATTCATCACTGTTTTTCTCTTCGTTAAGATGGTCAGCAGATACCTAGATAATTGCTTTCACAAGCACACCAACTAAAATATTGGCAGATTCTAACTCTTACCCACCAAATTGCCATCTTCAGGGTTTGTCTCACAAAATAAAAGCTTCTCAGCAAATGTGACAGCAGCGCTAGATGTCAGAACTTACAAAATCTGCTGCCAAGAAGAGGACAGCTTCCCCCGCTCTCCTCCATAGCATGCAGTAGAGCTTCTTTAATAATCTGATGTCATTCTTTATGTATCTTTTCTAAGGAGTCAAAGCTTTTTACAAAATTAAAACACACCAAAAAGAACTCCATAAAATTGCAATTTAAAACAAAGTCACAGACGGACTGCAGCATAAAATCTTAATAAGCTCATGGCAACAGATAAAAGATCTCTAAAAAGTCTAAATTTCCTGAAACATGGAGGGGGCATTTAAAGGACGCCTGAAAGCCAAGTGTGGCAGGCTCCCAAAAGGAGGACATTCCAAAACATTGTCACCGCCAATCAATAAGGCCCCATCTTTTATATTCATCCACCTGACACCACATATCAATGGGACCAAGAGCAGGACCTCCAAACCTGATCTTAACTGGTCAGGAAGGTTCATATAGGAATAGATGGTCCTGAGAACAACCTGCTTCCAAGGCCATTTTTAGGGCTTTAAACCTAACACCAGCACTTTAAATTGAGCCTGGAAACAAACAGGAAACCAGCAGAGCTGGAATAGGACCGCAGTGATAAAATAGCATCGATGGATACCAGACAATAGTTTGGCACCGTAACCGGAGCTGAGAATTTAAGTTTCCAAATTATTTTGGAGCTACACCAGCTAAACATTAGGCTTTTTGGAAGGCCTGAAAGAGTCGTTTGCTTCAATTGGCTTTTCCTGGGTAATGTTGTGTCTTGCTCGCTGGATGGAGGGTGGAGAACTGCTGCTCAAGTTCTGAGTCTGTTTTTTATTTGTGTGGATCTTTTCTTCTTGGTTTTAGTAGTAACTTTGTTAATACCTGTAAGTTGCTTTGGGCACAAGGGACCTAAAGAAGTGGTATATTAATACTTTAAAAGAAAGTAACTTTTATCAAGCATCGCAGTAGATCAGCCAAGAAGCAACGAAGGCATGGAGAATTCGTGTCAGGGCCATCTTGTTTGGGAGAGACCACAGCTGGTGAACTAGCTGAAGCTAGTAAAAAAAAAAACCACTGCTAGCTACCATCACCACCTACACATTCAAGCATGTCTGCCAAGAATGGAGGCCAGAGGCATCCCAGATGGCAGACCTGAGTCTTCAAAGGCAGCACAATCCCATCTGGAGCAAGCTGCACAACCTTCCCCAGATTGCCAGAGCCCCTGACCAACCATTCTTCCAAGTTATCTGCATTATTTCAGCTTATTCACCTCCCTCGGCCCACTCAACTGACAGACGCTGGTTTAGCAGCTCCACAGACTTCCTGGGATTAGACTACGGGGGAAAGGTGGTAGAGTCGCACACCATCAATATACTGGTGACACCTCGGCCTAAGCCCCTGGATGATCTCGCCAAGTTGTTTCATGCAGATGTGAAACAGAGTAAGAGACAAGACAGATACTTTGGTACCCTGTTAAGCCAAAGGTCACGGGGCTGAACAACATTCCCCAGAACTACCTTGTGAGACTGGAATGTCTGGAACCATTGAAGAACAGGAGGATACCATGGCTCATGCTAAAAAAAAAAGCCATCGAGAAATTTAAGAGAATCAACAGAATCACACACTCCTATGCATCTTTCAGCACAGGCTCATCCACCAGGGCAGGCAAGGCAGCTTCCATGCCCCCAAACCGGACTGTAATAGATTTAAGTAATCAGGTTTCCCTAGGACTACCTGGAGCTGAGATACCGTCACATGCTCAAACCCTTGCTCAAATTAAGGCTAATGTGAGATGGACCAGTGGCTATTCACATTACTTGGCTCTGCATTTTATTTTTTTTCACAAGAGGTCTCACTACAGCCTCTCACAAACATGCAGGAACCATGCCTTCTCTGACTGAGGCACTGATCACCTCTCTAAGACGGGATTTCCCAAACTTGGGTCACCGGCTGTTTTTGGACTACAACTCCCATCATTCCTAGCTAGCAGGACCAGTGATCAGGGATGATTGGAACTGTAGTTCAAAACCAGCAGGAGACCCAAGTTTGAGAAACCTGGTCTAGACAGATTGCCTGTCTTTCTTTGTTGATTGGGGCGAAGGTCAAGCACGAAAGCAACTGGTCTCACCTCTTCAAGCAGCTTGCCCACTCATGTCCCCACAGGGGCGAACAAGCTGAAAAATATTCATCACCGCATGACTAGAGTGCCATAGGCACAACCATCTCTGACGCCACTTGAAATCTGGTGTCCCAAGTCAGAATGATAGAAACATGTGCCTGGTGGAGATGGAGGGGAGCAGAACACAACCTATTGGTTGTTGTTGTTGTTTAGTCATGTTCGACTCTTCGTGACCCCCTGGACCAGAGCACGCCAGGCACTCCTGTCTTCCACCGCCTCCCGCAGCTTGGTCAAACTCATGCTGGTAGCCTCGAGAACACCGTCCAACCATCTCGTCCTCTGTCGTCCCCTTCTCCTTGTGCCCTCCATCTTTCCCAACATCAGGGTCTTTTCCAGGGAGTCTTCTCTTCTCATGAGGTGGCCAAAGTACTGGAGCCTCAGTTTCAGGATCTGTCCTTCCAGTGAGCACTCAGGGCTGATTTCCTTATTCCTGCCATCTCATTTTTGACCACATCCAACTTACCCAGGTTCATGGTTCTTACATTCCAGATTCCTATGCAATATTTTTCTTTACAGCATTGGACTTTCCTTTCACTTCCAGGCATATCTGCAACTGAGCAACCTTTCGGCTTTGGCCCAGCCGCTTCATCAGCTCTGAATCTACTTGTACTTGTCCTCTGCTCTTCCTCAGTAGCATATTGCATGCCTTCCGACCTGAGGGGCTCATCTTCCAGCGTCATAACTTTTATATACCTGTTATCTTTGTCCATGGAGTTTTCTTGGCAGGGATACTGAGAAGGGGAACCTATTGGTACCAGGAAATTATTCAAGTTGTGCTGCATTTTAGTTTGGAGGGGAGATCACTATTGGCAGAAACTCCATTTCATTCCATTAGTAGTTATGCATTTCAAGATGTTGGCAACTTGCAGGAAACTAGTTATCCACCGTGTCCAGTTTGCAACTATTGTGGAGATACTATACTTTGTCATAAGGCAGAGTATTTCTCAGTAAGATGAAAGTTCAGTTATTCAACCCAGAATGACAGATTCCAGTGTTCAATGTGGTATATACAGAATAAGGCATTTTAAAATATCCTAAAAATTGAAGCTCTTTCCCCCCCTGAAGGCTTATTTTAAGGTATCGGAGCTCAGTGTGTCGAGTATTACCTGCAAATATTGTTCTCATTAAAGCCCCATGGAAAACTAAGCCGTCTCCCTGCAGCTCTCAATCCCCTCACATATGCACATGGTTCATATAGGTTTGTCTGCAGCCGCAGGCTAGAATTCAGCACTCACTTGCCAGCTGCTAAAAATTCCTGCTCTAACTCCATGCAAGAAGTCCAGGAGGTGGTCACCCTTCACAAACTCAGTAGAAAACTGCACTGTCAAGAGTTATTAGCGAGAAAGAAGAGAAATGGAGGAAACAGCTTGGAGTCTCTTCTCTTTGGCACATACGAAACCGGTCACTGCAATATAGGCAAGGTGATTTCTCCCGAGATGAAGCATGTAGAATTTAGTATTCCCAGTAAGTTTAGGGGTCATTTTAAAAAGGCCAAAATTTGCTCACAATTTCTGAAAAACGTATGAATTGTTTTGGGCCCCTGAGATAGGCCTCGAGTTGGATAAGGAATTCCTACTCACAGCTTAAAGGGTTTATGTTATGGGGTGGGGAGGGAGAGATGAGAAATTAATTTCAGGGAACCCAATGCTCTCAGATGCATTGCTGGTGCTCAGTGCTCCCCCCAGAAAAACCACCTTTATGTTATTGCTTCCCTTGATGGATAGATTGTACTACTACGCTGCTTTTCATTCAAATGAATCCCAAACAATAAATAATAAGAACGTAATAGAAAATCACAAGTACAGCATAAATCATATAAAACAAATTTTCAATTAGCAGTAACCGCACCTCAGATTAACCTTGTTGGCTACGATGCAGCCGTTGCACAAAGCTTCTAGCACTGGTTAGCCGAGAGCTTGAATCCATGTGCTGCTCTCTGCTGTTAATTTTTCAAAGCAGCAGGAGAGGAGGATGCTTATGTATACCTCAGCCAACACTGATTTGTGGGGAGCTAGGGGGTCATTAGACCCACCAGCATTCCTCTACAAAGCAACTAACAGAGAGGCACTCTGACCAACCCTGCCCCCCTCCTATTTGATCTCCCGGCACACTCACATGTGGCACACCTATTTTACATACGAAATTGTTACCGCAGCATGATATAATGTTCATTTAAAGGTGGGGGTGAGAGAAGGCCACAGAGAAGGACCATTTGGTATCTGACAGTCTTCCTCATCCAGGGAATCCGACAATCCCTCCCTCCTGTTACCAAAAGCCATTGTTGAGGCCAGAATTCTGATTTGTTTTAAGCATTGAAAGGCAGAAGAAGGTGCTTCTTCACACATAAGCTACGGGACAAGGATAACTGCGACTTTAAGGATGAATGGGAACCCTTTACAAAGTATCTGAAGACGCAACAAAGCGAACTGGACTCCTTGGCAGGTTTTGAATAAACATTCACAAACCTTTTATTGATAATAATCAGCTAAATAGTTTGAGGATCTATACAACTTTGTAACATGCAGAAAACAGCATTCTTAGAGAAACCAAAGACTGGAACTGAGGGAAGTCGGAGGGTGGGTGGGTTTTGTGTGGGAGGGGGGGAGGGAGGAAAAATGAGGGGGGAACAATGATGATTTGTTTTTGGATAATATGTCTTGTTATAATTTTGAATTTAAAAAATTTTTAAAAAGGGATGAAAGGTATTTACGGTGTTCATCCAATGAAGCTGAGTTTTGAAAGATTTAAGATAGATAAAATAAAGTACTTCTTTCTGCAGCTAAGAGTTAAACAACGAAACTCCCTCCCAGAGGAGGTGGATATGTCTACTGAAGGCTGCTAGCCCCGAGGGCTATGCTCTGCCCTCCACAGTGGAAGCAGCAATGCTTCTGAGTACCAGCTGCTGAAAACCAGAGGAAGGGAGAGATGCTCTTGTGCTCGAGTCCTGCTTGTGGGTTTCCCACGGGCACCTGGTCAGCCTGTGAGAACAAAATGAGCCACTGGCCTGATCCAGCAGGCTCTCATAATTCTACCAGGGGCTATTAGTTGTGGTAGCACTTCTTTGTTTACTGGAAGAATCCATGCTGAATAAGCAGCACAAACTTGGGAGAAGGGATCTTGAGTTAGTGCCATCCTTCACAGAAACATCTATCTGTTGGAAACAGGATGCTAAACTAGATAGGCCACTGGCGATCATGTAAGTGAATGCATGATATACTTGTAATCATATACTTGACAAGTTACCGTATTTTTTGCACCATAACACTCACTTTTTTCCTCCTAGAAAGTAAGGGGAAATGTCTGTGCGTGTTATGGAGGGAATGCCTACGGGTGGCATGCCTACGGATTTTCCTCCTCTAAAAACTACGTGCGTGTTATGGTCGGGTGCGTGTTATAGAGCGAAAAATACGGTAATTTTGTCTTAGGCAGCAAGCATTCTACCTGCTTTTAAGTACACTTATATAAATAAGCGTATCTTAAAAAGCAGAGACATCACCTTGCCAACAAAGGTCTGTATAGTTGAAGCTATGGTTTCCCCAGTAGTGATGTATGGAAGTGAGAGCTGCACCATAAAGAAGGCTGATCGCCGAAGAATGGATGCTTTTGAATTCTGGTGCTGGAGGAGACTCTTGAGAGTCCCATGGACTGCAAGAAGATCAAACCTCTCCATTCTGAAGGAAATCAGCCCTGAGTGCTCACTGGAAAGATAGATCCTGAAGCTGAGGTTCCAATACTTTGGCCACCTCATGAGAAGAGAAGACTCCCTGGAAAAGACCCTGATGTTGGGAAAGATGGAGGGCACAAGGAGAAGGGGACAGCAGAGGACAAGATGGTGGGACAGTGTTCTCGAAGCTACCAGCATGAGTTTGACCAAACTGCGGGAGGCAGTGGAAGACAGGAGTGCCTGGCATGCTCTGGTCCAGGGGGTCACGAAGAGTCGGACATGACTAAACGACTAAACAATAACAACATATAAATAAGCTCAGTTGTTTGGGAATTTGACAGCCAATGTTTCTTTAGAATCAAAACTCTAATATTAAACTGCTTGTAGAAGACAACTTTATGAGTAAAACAGCCAACCTTCAGCTCTGCTCTACCACCCATTCATTAAAAGAAAAATGCCCTATAATAATTCTTGCAAGGCAAGAGTGACACCTTCTGGTAGAGCTGCAATATAGAAATTTGAGTTTTTGAACTCCAAAGCAATTCTGAAGAGTATTTAAGACAGGGTTAATCCAGTCGAAAGGTCGGCGGTTCGAATTCCCGCGGCGGGGTGCGCTCCCGTTGCTCGGTCCCAGCGCCTGCCAACCTAGCAGTTCGAAAGCACCCCCAGGTGCAAGTAGATAAATAGGGACCGCTTACTAGCGGGAAGGTAAACGGCGTTTCCGTGTGCAGCTCTGGCTTGCCAGAGCAGCGACGTCACGCTGGCCACGTGACCCGGAAGTGTCTCCGGACAGCGCTGGCCCCCGGCCTATAGAGTGAGATGGGCGCACAACCCCAGAGTCTGGCAAGACTGGCCCGTACGGGCAGGTACCTTTACCTTTACCTTAATCCAGTGTGGTGATTCCAATGGTCAGGGATGATGGGATTTAGTGCACAACACCATGTTGGCTACCCATTATTTGAGAGGTGTTGATAAAGGCCTGAGCAAGTTGGACAAGCAGTTCAGCAAAGCTGTGTGCACAGCCCAGAGCATATTCTACAGGAGAGTTCAACACTTACTATGCTCCTTAATAGGCCATCAAACTTTGGTTATGTCTATCCATTCACACATACAGAACTTGCAATGCTCAGCTAGGCAACTTCTGAATATACTGACATGCTCTGCATTTCGTGTATTTGTATTTGGATGTTTTGAACATTTGCTGTATGCCACTTTGAGCACAGCTCATTGTGGAAAAGCGGCATATAAGTACACTCAGTCTATCATTCAATCAGGGCACTAGTTACCCTAACTGTGGCAGTTCATCAGTAGAAACAGTGGGCGCTTCGAAACCTAACACCAAGTTCAGTCTTGCATGAATCAGAGTAAGCCTTGGATCTGATGAAGAGCCACACCCCACTGCCCAGTACATGATCCCATTTTCAAACTGCTCCTAGAATCAGTAAGTTTCTCCTAAGGTCCAACCA
Organism: Podarcis raffonei; assembly: GCF_027172205.1. NCBI lineage: Eukaryota > Metazoa > Chordata > Lepidosauria > Squamata > Lacertidae > Podarcis > Podarcis raffonei. The sequence goes on along the minus strand of NC_070605.1, from coordinate 9,948,531 downwards.
AAATGAATTTTCTCGTGACTTAACGCTACTGATCTAGTTCTGCCATCTGGTATTTGAGAAGTGCTATCTGTCCTCAGTCTGTCTTCACTTTTCCTGGCTAAACATACAGTGGTACCTTGGTTCTCAAACTTAATCTGTTCCAGAAGTCTGTTTGACTCCCAAAGCAGTCCAAAATCAAGGCACGGCTTCCGAATTGGCTGCAGGAGCTTCCTGCACTCAAGCAGAAGCCGCGTCAGATGTTCGGCTTCTGAAAAACATTCGCAAACCAGAACACTTACTTCCGGGTTTGTGGCATTTGGGAGCCGATTTGTTCGTCAACCAAGCCGTTTGAGAACCAAGGTGCCACTGTACTCAAGTTCCTTCAATGTTCCCTCATAGGACTTGTTCTCTGAACCATCTTCACTGCCCTCCTTTGACCTCATTCAGACTTATCCAAGTACAGTGGTACCTCGGGTTACATACGCTTCAGGTTACAGACTCTGCTAACCCAGAAATAGTACCTCGGGTTAAGAACTTTGCTTCAGGATGAGAACAGAAATCGTGCTCCGGCAGCAGGGCGGCAGCAGCAGGAGGCCCCATTAGCTAAAGTGGTGCTTCAGGTTAAGAACAGTTTCAGGTTAAGAACGGACCTCCGGAACGAATTAAGTACTTAACCCGAGGTACCACTGTATTTCTCAAAATGAGGCATGTAGAACCTGACATAGCATTCCAGGTGAGGTCAGACTAGTACAGAAGCAAGTGGGATTATTTCTCATGTCTTGGAAACTACGAGTCTATTAATGCAACTAAATATCACACCATCATGTGGTTGAATATACAGGCACCATCATTTTCACATGTACAGTGGTGCCTCGCAAGACGAAATTAATTCGTTCCGCAAGTTTTTTCTTCTTGCGAGTTTTTTGTCTTGCGAAGCACGGTTTCCCATAGGAATGCACTGAAAATCAATCAATGCGTTCCTATGGAAACCGCCTTCAGACCAGGTCCGGGGACAGTCTGTCCCCCGACCTCTTCTGAAGGCTGGGGGGGGGGAGGGCTTTTCTTCCCACCGCCAGCCTTCAGAAGGCTGTTCTGAAGGCTGGCGGTGGGAAGAAAAGCCCTTCTCCCCACCTCCCGCCCCGCAAGCTCCGGGGACAGGAGGGCTTCGCTGCCGACCCCCAGCATTTTAAAAGCCCCCGGGACAGCGGAGACTTCTCCACTGTCCCGGGGCGATCTTAAAATGCTGGCGGGCGGCAGCGAAGCCTTCGCTGCCGACCCCCAGCATTTTAAAAGCCCCCGGGACAGCGGAGGTCTTCTGAAGGCAGGCGGTGGGCGAAAGTCTTTGCTCCCCCCCCCCCCCCGCCTGCCTTCAAAAGCCGTCCGGGATAGCGGAGAAACGCGCTGCGCTTCTCCGCTATCCCGGGAAGGCAAGCGGGGGGGGAGCAAAGACTTTTGCCCCCCGCCGGCCTTCAGAAGAGGTCCAGGACCTCTTCTGAAGGCCGGCGGTGGGCGAAAGTCTTTGCTCCCGACGGCCAGCATTTTAAAAGCGGTCCAGGATAGCGGGAAAGCGCAGCGCGCTTCCCTGCTATCCCGGACCGCTTTTAAAATGCTGGCGGTGGGGAGCAAAGCCTTTCGGCCCCCGCCGGCCTTCCTGGACCTCTTCTGAAGGCCGGAGGGGGGGCGAAAGGCTTTGCTCCCCACCGCCAGCATTTAAAAGAGGTCCCCGGAGATTTCCCTATGGGCTTTCTTCTTGCGAAGGAAGCCCATAGGGAAATTCGTCTTGTGGAACGACTCAAAAACTGAAAACTCTTTCGTCTTGCGAGTTTTTCGTTTTGCGAGGCGTTCGTCTTGCGAGGCACCACTGTACTGCCATGACAGGGATGCTTCTTCCTACGACCTGCGTGTTTGCTTTGGGAGGGGGTTTGGGGGTGGGTTGCTGAGGAGCAGGACTTTGCATTTGCCTTCTGAACCTGATGCTGTTTGTATCAAAATGTAGCAAACAAGGCTGAGAAAGACTCAAGACTTTGGAGAACTGTTACAGTGGTCCAGCCTTGCCAACCTTAAGAGGTTTTGGTCTACAACTCCTATCAGACACTGGCTGGGGCTGATGAGAGCCATAGTCCAAAGCATGTGGAGCCCATCAGGCTGGCAAAGGCTGAACTATAGCCTATGCAGACAATACTTTGCTAGGTGGGCCAAAATTGTGATCCAACAAGAGGCCCTTTAATATTATTTTTGCAGAAATTCACTGAGCGCTCTCAAGTGCAAAGACCCACCTAAGTACCACTTGAGATTCCAACCCATATTTCTGCTCCCCAGAGTGTGCAACTGAAGTGTCGAACTTGCAGCCACTGGTAGCAGAGATGGCCAAACTAAAACACTTATATTTGCTAGAACTTATCGTTCGATAAGGGACGCGGGTGGCGCTGTGGGTAAAAGCCTCAGCGCCTAGGGCTTGCCGATCAAAAGGTCGGCGGTTCGAATCCCCGCAGCGGGGTGCGCTCCCGTTGTTCGGTCCCAGCGCCTGCCAACCTAGCAGTTCGAAAGCACCCCCGGGTGCAAGTAGATAAATAGGGACCGCTTACTAGCGGGAAGGTAAATGGCATTTCCGTGTGCGGCTCTGGCTCGCCAGAGCAGCAATGTCACGCTGGCCACGTGACCCGGAAGTGTCTCCGGACAGCGCTGGCCCCCGGCCTCTTGAGTGAGATGGGCGCACAACCCTAGAGTCTGTCAAGACTGGCCCGTACGGGCAGGGGTACCTTTACCTTTATCGTTTGATACTGGGGGAGTGAAAGAAAGAAACAGCAGCAAAGAATCGAGTATTATGCTACTAATATGCATCATTACAACACCAGGCAAACACTGGAGACAAGACTACTATTCATCTGAGAAGCACAGCTGGTCTTGTGCTAACACAGGCCATCCCCCACCACACTGTTCGTTTTAGTATGACATTTCCATCTTCTCCAGTGGTGGTGGTGGGAAAATCTTCACCAGTTAACTCCACCCACAGTAAACACAACTCTCTCAAAGTTTTACTGTAGAAGGAACAGGTCTGCAGTAATCCTAAGGAGCATCAAGGTTAGACTTGCAAGATCATGTACTAGGAGTTGAGAATCACCATCCAGGCGTCTTCACAACAATGCTATATGCACAATCATGGACATGATGGGGAAACCTCTTGAAAAGCTATGCACGTTCAGCCTACTGACAGTGATGCTTTTTATATCACTATCTGTGCCAACAATTCTATTTCAGGATTTAAAATGAGTTACCTCAGCAAAGAGAAGACGTCGTATGAGTTGCGGACACAGTTCTGATCCACCTGGAGGAGGTTATTCTTCTGGGTTCCTGAGAGGCCCTTAAAGGCAAACAGGTTAGCTGATTAATTGCTTTTTATAACACTGAAATTAGGTCCCATTTCCCTATTAAAGGCCTTTTTACATTTTTTCTTCTTCTTCCACAAGGGTATCTAGGTATCTTGAAGTCATCTGCTTAAGACTGCCCACCTCTTATGCTTATCTCAGTTGCTAAATGAAAACACTTCTTTGAAACGAGCCCTGTAGGGCACCACCAGGCCAAAAAGGGAGTTCAAGGGAAAAAATTAATTATCTGCAGCTTAAGTATAAACAGCAGTTCCCATGCTGCCTAAGGAAAGCGCGGAAAGAATTTCCTTTTTTAATCTGCTTAGCGGATCAATATATGCAATGGTGTAATTCCTGCCCCCCTCCCCCCGCCGCAAGTATTTTCCCACCAGAGAAGAAAGTGCTTGGGAATGGTGGGGCATAAATGAAGGAGTCAATAGCAGAGGAATCTCTCAAAAGCCCAACTGCTCACTGCTTCTGAAAGAATCCCCACATGCTGCTGAGCCAGGAAGCTACACCCATATTCAATACAACATAGGGACCACTTGAAGGGGGAACCACACATCCAATAATAAAATAAGGCTATTGAAAATGCTCCAAGCTTTATCATACAAGTTTTTTTCTCAGTTACCGTATTTTTCGCTCTATTAGACACACCTAGTTTTTAGGGGAGGAAAACAAGAAATAAAAAAGCAATGCAAAGCATTCTGAGCTAAGAGGAAGCGCTCCTCCATCTTCGCTCAGGAGGCCTTGAGGGTCTATCCCTGAAGCCAGGAGAGCAAGAGGAATCGGTGCACACCGATCCCTCTTGCCCTCCTGGCTTCAGTGAAAGCAAGCCTCCTGGCTTTCCCCTGACCTCCTGCAAGAGCTGTGCACTCTTTAAAGGGAGCACGGCTCTTGGGGGCTTTTCTGGGAAGTGGGGGAAGGGACAGAGCCGCGCATCTCCCGCAAAAGCCAGGGATAGCCGTGCGAAGCTAGAACAGCTAGAGGGAGCACTGCGTTGTCCTGGCTTCTTGTTTAGCCGCGTGTAGCCTCTCCTGGCTGTGGAGGCTGTGGGCAGCTAAACAAGAAGCTAGGACAGCCAGCGGGATCCCTGCGATCCCACTGGCTGTCCTGGCTTCTTGCTTGGCCGCCCGCAGCCTCTCCTGGGCAAGGGGAGCCTTCATCCCCTGCCCGCAAGAGGCTGCGCGTGGCTAAGGCTCCCCCAAGAGCCGCACTCCCTTTAAAGAGCGTGCAGAGTGTGTGTGTGTGTGGCTCTTGGGGGCTTTTCCCAAGGAGGGAGAAGGGCAGCCCTTCTGCCTCCTTGGGGAAAAGCCCCCAAGAGCCGCACACACACTCCATGCGCTCTTTAAAGGGAGCGCTGAACAGAGCCTCCCGCCTGCATTCGCTCCATAAGATGCACACACATTTCCCCTTACTTTTTAGGAGGGGAAAAGTGTGTCTTATAGAGTGAAAAATACGGTATATATGAGGCTCATACCAGCTCGCTCAGCCCTACTTCTTTTTTTATTCCCACAGCTCCTCCAACCCCAATTTTACATGAGCTATAAAATAAGAACAGCTTGCCTAAGGATTGTAGCTGCATTTTGAACTGGAAGTTGAGTGCTCCACAAACTGGAAATGCTTCTATGCGCACAATCTCCACAGATCTTAACATGGGCCTTTGGCTCTCCCCTTCAGATTCCAAATGTAATGAGCAAGTACGCCCATACGCACCCATTCATTTAATTAGTAGCTGTAGGAAGTCTCCAAGTTCCACTTTTGATTAAAAGCAGCTCAGCAAAACTGTTTGAAACCCATGATCTTCCAAAAGGTAAAATATATCAAAATTATCTCCCCTGTGAATACAGTGCATTATGCTAACCCTGCCTTCGTAAACTGATCCGGTGACTTTGGCAAGATCCACATCTCAGGTAGAAAGGCCAGAAACTTCTATCCAGTAGCCGTCACACATAATTGTAAGAAATACCGTATTGGCCCAAATATAAGCTGCACCCGAATATAAGCCACACCTTTAAAATTCAAGGCGGGGAAAGAAAAAAAAGGACAATACCCGAATATAAGCCGCTCCCTTAAAATTCCGCAGGCACTCACACCCGTTCCGTTTTACCGTATCTCTGTTTCAGCAGCGATATCGTAAAAGCCAGTTTTTGTAAGGTCACGAATTTAAGCCACACTTTAACTTTTCACAGTCGGATTTTGGGGGGAAAGTGAGGCTTATATTCAGGCCAATATGGTATTCAGCTCTCTGAGCTATCACCCAGAGAGGCTTCATGCCAAACCAACAGACTTATTTTTTAATGGTAACTGAGGTGGTCTTCCCTAGAGGGATTACTATATAAGTTCCAATCTGTGGCTTACCTGTAGCTCCCATGTGAAAAATTGAAGCCTATATACAACACTAATGACATATGCAATATATGTATCCTTACCTTTTGTTCGTATGAGGCTCCGTAATAGCCATCGTTCAGCCCAAAAATAATTTCATTTGGGCTACGAGCATGTATCTGTTAATTGAAACAGTGCCATAGATTCAGTGAAGTTGATTTTGAATTTCATTAGTTCTCCTAGCAGTTAAGGTAACATTCATTACAGGAATAATCAGTTTACAGACTTTCTTCAATTATCCAAGGTCACTATCTGCCCAACAGAGGTGGGGAATGTGGAATATGGTCCCAGGCATTCACTTCCCGGACCAAATGTCACAAAATGCAAACACAGAAGCAAATATTGTGACAACTTAAAAGACTAAAAAGAAATAAAAATTGCAGCCTAGGTTTTCCTGGGTCCGAGCCTACTTCACAAAAGTTAAATCCAAAAAACAAAACTAAAAAGGTTAGTCTAAAAAGAAGATACAAAATGAAACAAAATATACACATTTGACTTCCGATTAGACTCATTGTGTTATTATTTCTACTATGTTTTCTTTTTCCTTTCTCCCACTTCCCCCCCTTCTTCTTCCTCTTTTTTCTTTTTTGTGCCTCCTTTCTTGGTCTTTCTCTCTTTAATTTGTTAAGAAAGAGATAAAGAGATAAAAGTGTAATACGAAAACTTCAATAAGTTAAAAGTGATGTTGTGTAATTTTTCTATTACTATTTATATATTGTTAAAATTGGTTAATTGTAATGAATTGATGTAGCAGTTACTGTGGTTTTTTCCTTTGTTATTGTTGAATTCTAAATAAAGTATTATTCTTTTTTTAAAAAAGAAGAAGATACAAAGCACTGCAGTAAACATGAAGGCTAATCTTTTGAAACCTGGCAAAGTGTAAAATTACTGAACCATGATTAAGTCAACCATTCACCAGTGCGGAGGGCCAGTTGTCAAGATGAGCAACAGAATCTCACTGTCCCATTACAATTTTGTCCGGCATTTATTAACTTTGTCCTTAAAATGATACTTAGGAGATCTGTTGAGATAGCCCAACAAGAACAGATGTCTGCTGAAACTTCCTCTAACTAGCCAACCCAAGGTAAAAGCAGCATGTTTTTATTTTACCTGCTGGCCCACATATCTGAGTCCATCGAGATTGACCTTCCACTCTATCAGCAGCTGATGGGTGTCATTCTTGCCACCCCATATCCTCACCACAAAGCAGGAAACGGATGTATCGAGGCGATCGGGCATAAGACCAAAGTCAAGACTTCGCCATGTTGGGTTCTGTTGTTGTGAAACGAGAGAGACAGCTACAGTATACTGAAAATGTTCAAGGTTTTACCTGACCATGCATTAAGCTGCCTTATACCAAGACAGACAGACCGTTGATTCATTTAGTCCAATGCTTTTAAAAGAATGTGCTCTATCTAGCAGCCCCAACACAGCCATGCAATGGTGCCTATGAAAGTTTCCAACGCCCATGAAGTTTCTGCACTCCACACACACACACAACTCTCTAGTTTTCTACAGTAAGATAGGCCCTAGAGCAGAAAGTGAACTGGGAGGGAAAATGCTCTGAAAGGAACAGATTAAGGTGGCTGAAGAGGAGGGGATAGATGGGAAGGAGGGGAAGGGAAGGCATACCTCGGGTTGTGAATGTGATCCGTGTGGGAGGCACGTTCGCAACCCGCAGTGTTCACAACCCTCTGCGCACGTGTATGACGTGATTCGGTGCTTTTGCACATGCACGTGACGTCATTTTGTGTTTGTGCGCATGCGCGAGCACCGAAACCCGGAAGTAACCTGTTCCGGTACTTCCAGGTTCGGCGCGGTCCACAACCCGAAAACGCGCAACCCGCAGCGTTCGTAATCTGAGGTATGACTGTATAGGTGGTGAATTGGATGTGATTGGCAGGTAGGCAAGATCCTGGGTTCCCCCACTTTTGGTGGGACACTCCAATTGATGAACAGGGCCTATCAATCCTTTGACATCACTGATATTCATGCTATAAAGGAAAATATAAGGCCAGCTAAGAGAAGAGACTACCAGAGCATGCACAGTCACCAAACATTTATTCCAAGTTTTAACAGTGTTTTAAACTCTGACCAGAAGCAGCTCTGTGTTTACATGACAGGAAACAAAGCCTCGTTCAACTGCCCTAAAAAAACTAATGCCAGTCTCCGGTTTAACGCAGCGACGCACGCAGCTTGCCAACTTGCACATAATGCCAAATGGAAACATTGAGACAGTTTGAACAATGTTTCACTCAAATATCTAGACATTTTGGAGAAAAGATTAATCTGGAACTTTGCTGAAGCCTCACAGTGAAGGCAACTTACCAGAGAATTCTTTATCACTTCACTCTTATAAAATTCTAGAAAAGGAAACAAAATTAAAGAGAGCATTAGAGATCAGACTGTGCAGGTCTGGGATACAGAGCAGATACTTACACTATGGATAAAGATTTTTAAATTTGTATGAAAGGTAACTCACATACCAAAAAAATCATTTTATTCTAGGGAGAAACTTGATAAGGATTCGTTCAAAATAATAATGAATGACCCTTATGGAAAATAAGCTGCCCTGACTATGAAGAAGGGGAACGTGGTGCCAGGGGACACATGGTGCCAGGGGAATGGGAATCACAGGCGGCCAGAAAATCCATCACTGCCACATTATGATGGCACCAAAAAGAGAAAGGAAATGGCAGGCTGAACGCAGTGTAAACAGACAAACCTGCAGGATTCAATGTGGATGTGGAAGGGGGCACTAGCAGCCTAAGTGAGAGTCCGCTTTTACAAATATATTTCAGGAGCTGAAAATGCCAAGGTTTAAAATAAATAAAAAAATAGGCATGCACGCACAGAGCACTGGAATTAGGTTCATTTTAGGTCTACTGAACTGCAAACTTAAATACTACTGCAGAACAGTTGCTTGGCTTTTATTCCAGAAGGCAGGCAGTGCCTCAAAGAAGAATGTTCATTTGCTTGAGCCAGACGTTAGTTTAAGCTAAAATTATTTGGCTACTAGGAACAAAAACCCCTACCCGCTTTTGTCACATTATTTTTTTTTTAATGTGAGGAAACAGATTAAACCTGAAAACCTATACAGATTTACCTAAGAGAAATGCCCATTTAACACAGTGGGACTGTGTTAAGAGTAAATATGGATAAGAGCAGTTCCACTGAATGAGACCAGAGGCCTCTCTAGTCCAGCATTCTCTTCTCACAGTGGCCACGAAAAAGGGCAACAGATGTCTCCCACTTGTGCATGCCAGCTATGTATTCAGGAGCATACTGTCTCCAATGCTGGAGGTAATATAAAGCCATCGTAACGAGCGGCATAGGATTGTTCTCTAAGGAACCAGAAGTTAGATATACTTCAGATATACCAGCCTCGGTCCAGTATATCTGAAGGAGCGTCTCCACCCCCATCGTTCTACCCGGACACTGAGGTCCAGCACCGAGGGTCTTCTGGCGGTTCCCTCACTGAGAGAAGCCAAGTTACAGGGAAGCAGGCGGAGGGCCTTCTCGGTAGTGGCACCTTCCCTGTGGAACGTCCTCCCACCAGATGTCAAAGAGAACAACAACTACCAGACTTTTAGAAGACATCTGAAGGCAGTTCTGTTTAGGGAAGCTTTTAATGTTTGATGCATTGCACTGTTTTAAATTTTTATTTTTTTTTGGAAGCCGCCCAAAGTGGCTGGGGAATAAATAATAAATTATTATTATTATATTATTATTATTAGAGTGAGTGCATGGCCAAGATATGATCTTTCAGGTCCAACGCTCTACACCATACTATTTTACCACATACCTACTTGGCGGAATGGAAAAATCTGCAAAAATAAATATAAAAATGGGAGTTTATAATGAAACAAGTGAGCCTGACACTACTATGCAAAACGTACACTGTTTCTACTTTTTCTGAGCAAAACATTTACATTTTCCATGTGCAGAAACTGAATCTTTTCAGCTCCAAATATAAGCATGCTACATTATTGTATTTTAGGAAGGGGGGAATCAAATTTATCCAAAATGTCAAACGATGACATTGCAACATATTCTACAAATACTGCTTAAAGTAACCATTCCAAGAGGAACAATCCCTGGAATAATTTCCTAGCTTCACTTCAGTATCATTTTTGAGGCTTTGAAAAAAGTAGCTCCTCCACCCTGAATTGAAAAGATTGTTCAGGAAGAGTCTCTTTAAAAGGACAAACTGCTAGGGTTACTGCCTCAGCAGCTCCAGTCTCCTATCTTTCAGTTCTTTGGTGTGAGAGCTGGTGTGAGAGGGAATATTCAGGCCTCAATCCTGCCACAGAATCCAGCGGCAAAGACTATGAACGCAAACACTGAGGTCGTATTCTGGATTCTTAATGGTAGTTCAAAGCTTAGCTACCATGGAGATAAGCACCTTAGAAAAATATTAAGAAAGACTGGGCAGAGTCTGGGGACAGGTCAGAGGAACAGGGGTGGCACGGCATAAATTCTTTGTGTCCACAGCAGCCAGGAAAGCGAATTGCAGCTGCCTGCAACAGCTTGATGAACTTTCATCTACTTGCCAGTATACAGAGGCAGGGAGATCAGAGCACAGAAACAGGTGTAAACACCCAAAGACATCGTACACTAAGCGGTAAAGTTAAAGGTAAAGGTACCCCTGCCCGTACGGGCCAGTCTTGACAGACTCTAGGGTTGTGCGCCCATCTCACTCAAGAGGCCGGGGGCCAGCGCTGTCCGGAGACACTTCCGGGTCACGTGGCCAGCGTGACAAGCTGCATCTGGCGAGCCAGCGCAGCACACGGAAACGCCGTTTACCTTCCCGCCAGTAAGTGGTCCCTATTTATCTACTTGCACCCGGGGGTGCTTTCGAACTGCTAGGTTGGCAGGCGCTGGGACCGAGCAACAGGAGTGCACCCCGCCGTGGGGATTCGAACCGCTGACCTTTCGATCGGCAAGCCCTAGGCGCTGAGGCTTTTACCCACAGCGCCACCCGCCGTCCCTAAGCGGTAAATGGACATCTGTTAATCCTTTTGTAGCTACTATTGTGGCTGTTGAGAGTGATCAAGCTATAAGGTTTCTTGGGGATTAGTAAAACGGACTTGGGTTGCAAAGTACAGAATTCAATCAGAGCAGAATCTGAAGGATTTCAGTTTTTTTAAAAGTTTCACTTTCGAAGATTAGGAAAGTCTAAAACTTCACTGATCAGGATTCAACACTTCCTACACTTTCTCTAGCCCAGACAGCATCAACTCCCTAGGAACACATACACGCACATAGCAAGACTTATTTTCCCTCCTTCTTTGAATCAGATTTGGCCTTGTGAGACCAAGATTCAAACACTAGCTCTGCCAAGAAGTCACTGGGTGGTCCATAAATGTCAAGCCAAAACTGAACAAGAGATAAGGAACAAGAGATGCTGAAACCAGCCACCCCAAACATCCTTCTCCTGCTCTCCCCTGGCCTGTGATGGACAAAGTATTGTTTTCTTACTATGGTTTTCCCTCTTTTACTTCCTTGCTTGCCCCTTGCAAAGTGCAATTCATGCTGCAATCATGTCACATGAACTGATTTGCACCAGCAGACATTACCAGGCTATCTAGTTTCAGCCTAAGCATTAACCTAGAGCAGAGCTTTCCAAACTGTGTGTCACGACACGTTAGCGTGTCGGCTGCAGTGTGTAGGTGTGTCATGCGAACGCTCTTATAAGGGGTTAGTTTAACCTCCGGCTTGTTAGTAAAACTAAATTACTGTGTCGCGAAATGATGCATGTCTAAAAAGTGCGCCACCAACATGAAAAGTTTGGAAAACTGTGATTAGATCATATAAGGACAAAGAAAGAGAGAGAGAAATTATGGGAACTGGCTTACATGTACCTTTACATATCTTTGCATTATTACACAAGTGAAGAGTGAAGTAGGTGTCCAGGAGACGATAGCCATTCCTATTAACAATGTTCCGTGCTGCTATGTTCCGCAGGTGACGAAGACGCCGCTGCAAAGAAACATTTAACAAATTTTTAAGAATGGAAGTGGCAACATAAGCATGGTTATGAAAATGCACAACATACATTATAACAAAATTAGGACAGTCTTTGTTACGTAATTCATTCAACATGTAAAAACTGCATTTTAATTCAAGTAAAACGTAATTTTATTCTCCTAACTTTAGCATGTTTCACAGCACCGTACACCTCTTTGACCTCTAATTTTCCCTTAAAGTACTGAAGCACAGGATTTCAACTTCTCACAGGTTTTCAAATTTCTTAGGGTTCCTCAAGAGTGCCACCAACCATACCCAAATGTTGCCAAACATTCCTTATCGGGGCCAGAAATGATGCGAGTTGTAGTGAGGCAACATCAGAAGGGCACCACACTGGCTAACCCTAGACTAGAGCATTGTGCCAATTATCAGAGCGGCACTCTCAGCCCCAGTGGATTTGACTTGCTGCACATTTACTGAAAACATTAGCCACCCCTGGGTGCATCTCACAAACCAACACTGAAGCTGAAGTAAGCCAAAGAGCAGAAGAAATATTTTGTCTGTTTTCTATGTACACAAGGACGGAACCACCAGGATGTTGCAGAGTAGGGGCTCGTCCAGACTTCTAGTTGCACCACCCTTCCCAGGAAAACTCCATGTTTTACCATGCTAACGGCAGTCCATGGAAAATTTGAATGCCGTTTGTTCTGAATCAGCGGTATAACACGGGTTTTCCCAGAGAAAGCACCGGGAGAGCAACAACAACAAAATCCCACTTGGACTTGTGCCTAGAAACACAGCACAGAAGGAAGTCTGGTTGAGCCCTAAGAGTCCCGTTTATCTTTTGCCTTTTGCCTGGAGGAACCTCACATAAGCAGTGCAAACCCTTTCAGCCCCTCAAGCTTATCCCCTACCTACGCTTCAAGGCTCTCCTTTCAGGGGTTGCCACTTCCTCAAACCATTTCCTGAACTACTCTGTCCTCACTTTCCACCACCAGGTTTCAACTAAGTGTTCCAGAATAACAGAAGGGGGATTACCCAGCTTCAGAAAGCTGGTGGGGTGTACAATCTGTAGAGGGTGAACTCAGAACTCCTATAATCTCATGAAGAGGATTCCAGAAGCAACATATAGGCTTACAAAGTAAGTGCTAGAGAAGCTTCTGGGGTATCTTCTTTGGCAATTTGTGCCTTGAAGTATCAGATTCTTCTAGGCATTTCCCCTGTATTGTTCATATTACACTAGAGTCACCATTTGGCAGGCTACGAGGACCTGAAGCTGAAAAGTTAAGACGGAGCGCTTTCTTTGTAATTCAGCCGTAGTAAACACAATGTTCCATCATCTGTAAAATGCAGAGGCTATCAATACAAAAAACTCTTTCTGCACTGGATGGATGCGGATGCCGGACAAGGGAAGCCTGGAGAATATCTGAGCCTGCAATTGATCCATGACTAACACCACACCACAGACTGACATCTTTAAGCTGCCCAAGTTACTGGTTGACAAGCTTTCCCTACCACTCTGACAACTAGCAACATGTAATGTGCCTGAATCTGAAGTCTGACTGGAACAACGCATGGTGAAATTCTACAGGGCACAAACTGTGGTTATCAAATAGCTAAGTAGTACAGCATGGTTTAGCTGCAATTATTATGGAACATTATCCTGTCTTCTGTTTGATGTGCAAAATGTGATTGCATCTGAAGAAAAACGAATTAGCCAGCGTTGCCATGGATATTAATATTCTCAACTGGTCCTTCTTTGCGTGTATTAATTTCATTATGCTTCATACTCCTGATTAATTTTACTGCCTATTAGAATATTTCTAATGTACAGTGCATGCTGAGAATTTGGTATTTTAACCTTAATCTCTTTGTGTGATTTTTCTAAATTAGTTATAGAAGGTTTGGACGTGAGAATTATAGAGCGGATTTACCAACAAAGCCTGGACAGCACTGCTACAGCCTACCTCCTTGCTTATTTGAAGACCTCAATCACTGTTCAAAAAAGTTTTTGTAAGTTGTAAAAAACAAGTTTCCAACCCCACAACTTTTAAGGCAACACAATTTGAATATTTAGATCTTCTAGGGATTCAAGCATGCAGAAGTACAGTACACCAACTGGTACCCAGATTGCTGAAGGTTATGACTTCCAGCTAAGCTCAACCCCAGCACCTCTTGATTAAACACTATCTGAAAGGAAGGAGGCACCAACCAAACTCACGGAACCTGCTTCTCACTGGCACATAAAGTCCCCATTCCTAAAGGCACAGAGGTTTCCCCATTGCAATCACAAAGAATTCCTAGGCCACAATGCTAAGCTCCCTCTCGTGCTTTTATGTTGTGCCAAAATGTCTTCGTAGTCACTACATAAGAAAGGCAAAAATCATGCCACCCAGTTTTACCACTTAATCCTGCAGAGTTGCAGAACTTATTTCCTGGAATTAAGGACAACTGTCTAGACCAACTGAAAATAGCTTTAGTTTAAATGACACTTACAGTGGTGCCTCGCAAGACGAAAAGAATCCGTTCCGCGATTCTCTTCGTCTAGCGATTTTTTCGTCTGGCGAAGCAACCCCATTAGCGGCTAAGAGGATTAGCGCTATTAGCGATTTAGCGGCTTAGTGGCTATTAAAGGATTAGCGGCTAAGCTGCTAAAAGGCTAGTAGTGGCTTAGCGGCTTTGAAAAAGGGGGGGAGCGGGGAAAAAATGGCGAGACTCACAAGACGTTTTCGTCTTGCGAAGCAAGCCCATAGGGAAATTCGTCTTGCGAAGCGCCTCCAAAACGGAAAACCCTTTCGTCTAGCGGGTTTTCCGTCTTGCGAGGCATTCGTCTTGCGGGGCACCACTGTATTATTGTGCTACTAAACATTCTTGTTGAACTTTCTTCGCGGCTTTGTAGAGGTAAGTGAAAATTTATAATGCAGCTTTGAATAACTGTTACTTTGTATAGGTGTTTGCTGATAAAAGTGCAGTACATTTCGGGTGAATTAACAAAGTTCTCATCATAGTAGCCAACTCCTTCTATTCATTTTTCCTCATGAATTGTGCCTCATACTAGTGTCAAATGTGTTGACTGCTGCGGTATCAGAGAGTCATGTTGGAGCATTTGCTTTCTCCCCTGGAGAAAGAAGTAAGGAAACCGGCAAAGTCTACTCCAACTCAGCATTCAGAATTCACTAGGGGGATTTTGCACCTGACTATCAGCAACTTGGTATGCGGGTGGCGCTGTGATCTAAACCACTGAGCCTAGGACTTGCCGATCAGAAGGGCAGCGGTTCGAATTCCCGCAACGGGGTGAGCTCCCCTTGTTCGGTCCCAGTTCATGCCAACCTAGCAGTTCGAAAGCGCATCAAAGTGCAAGTAGATAAATAGGTACCACTCTGGCGGGAAGGTAAATGGTGTTTCCATGCGCTGCTCTGGTTCGCCACAAGCGGCTTAGTCATGCTGGCCACATGACCCGGAAAAACTGTCTGCTGACAAATGTTGGCTCCCTCGGCCAGTAAAGCAAGATGAGTGCCGCAACCCCAGAGTCAGGGGTCCTTTACCTTTACCTTTTATCGGCAACTTGCAACCAAGTGAAGATGCCCAGGTGCCAGGATGGGACCTGATGTCTCCACCATGTGAAGGTGCATGGTTCTTGACTGTTTTCACACACTAGCAACACATCCTGCAGAATTCTATCCATTATATCTGCACAATCAGAATGAATTTCGGGCACTAAAAAGTCAAATTGAAAAATACAACTTTCGAGCTGTCTGACCCCAAAATGGCAAGTAAGCATTCCGTTTTGGCGACTGTAACCCTGGCTTAGGGAGGTATTTGGCACCTAGCTGATATATCTGAGTTTCTAACATGGCCCCACTATTGCTTTCAAAATCCCATGGATCTTAACAGACCAGAGGAACAGAAGTACAAATAAGCCCCAACTGGCAGGAGAGTTCAACTCACAGAAGATGCTGCAGTTCTAAACTAGGAATGCCAGAACCCTCTCCCAAGAAAGAATGTCCACTTTTTGCTTTCAAAGATGCTAACTCTAAGTTGCAGGAACTATCACAAAATGCAACCCTAAATAAGTGGGGCCTACTTCAGCAGAAGCATGCCTAGGACTGTGCTGCACATTTTCCACATGCAAATATTAGTGCAGTTAATAATAATAATAATTTATTATCTGTGCCCTGCCCATCTGGCCGGGTTAAAAAAAAGACCTTAGCAGGGAAATGAAAGTGGTACATATTGATGTCATACCTAGTTTCTACTCATATAAAAATTAGGAAAGCTGCTTTAGCAGAAAGCTATGAGTTTATTCATATATTCCACAGATTCCAAAAGCCTCCCACACCTTCCTGTGTCAAAAACAGTCCCTTGCCCAGATGCCAAACCACACAATTTTCTCTGTGGCCTACAATGTAGTTTGACAGCTGTCCTCACAAACACCAGAAAACAAAACAAAACAAGTCTGGATATCGTACAATTGTGAGGTTTGAGACAACTATCAATGTGCTTTGCTCCAGGCATAGCTACAAGCGAAGTTTTTTAACAACCCTCCTCTGGTCCATAACCTGCTAATGGCTTGAAGAAATTTACAGGACTCAAAAGTTAAGTAAGTAAACTGGCCGATTTCCAGCCAAGCAGAAGGCATTTAGAATGAAATCTCATTTCCTGTTAACAGAAAAAATAAAGGGATATGAAAGCTCCCTAGATACAAGAAAGCAAAGTTTACTATACTCTTCCATGTACACCAACACTTTCAACATGACATCTTGAAAGTCTTGTTATCCAACAAGCACCAGACAAAAAGGAGGACTTAACAGGTAAAAGTTCTACCCTGTTTTAAAACTAATGGGCTTCTTAGAAAACAACAAACAACAACAACCAAGAAATAAAAAGCCCTAACTACCATGTTAAGCAGACAATCACAGTTTCCTGCTCCAACCTGCTGACCCCAAGAATAGAACGCCTATGCCAAAGGATTTTGCAATCCTTGAATAGCCACAACAATATCTGCAGAAAAAGTTATGCCTACATCAATTTAGAGATGTCTAGTTCTATAATAGACAGTCATGTAACCCCCACAGATACTCAGGACATGAAATCCATTGCCACATGCAAGAAACCATGTTCCATCCAAAACTGGGGAAAAACAAAAAACAAAGGTAAGTGGCTCTAATGCAAGCAGTATTCTCTTTCACATTACCTGTACTGGTTTTTACAAAACAGGCAACACTTTCCCTTTCAGACATCAGTTTGAAATGTTGAGGCAGTGCAGAAAGCTAACTTGCTTGAGTGCAAGAACTACTCACGGTCCATAGTTGCAGCTGATGGAGATCTCAAATATTTACACTGTTGTATATTTACACTGTTGTATCTGCTTTGAAGTCAGCATATCTCAATGTTGTGTGTAGTATAGTGGTGTTGCAATCACTGTATAAGTACTTGTGTTCAGTTTGTACAGCAGAGCATAAAATTTAGGAGTCTTAAGCGTTCTCAGAACCAAGTTAGCATGGGCTGGCTGATTATAGCATGGCTACCACACGTGAAGATGAATGTGTGAACAAACCTTAGAGATCCATCTTGTGCTCAGACTACATTTGATGGCAAAGACTTGTGAACACTTCAACCAGAACTAAGGGAAAGCAACCGTGGAATGGGTTGTTTTTAAGTAGAAATGCATGACATCTGTCGAACAAGCATCCGAAAGCAGCTCTGCAACTTCTGAGAGATCAACTGACAGCAGCGTGACTGCTCCCAACATTTTTACTGAAATCCTTCCAAGGGGAATTGCGGCTATAAGGATGATTTGTTCCACTAGGCTCCCTAGTCACAGCCAATAGGAAAACAAAGATCTGTAAGAACCTCATTACCTCCTAAGATTCAGAAGTTTACATTCATTTTAATATAAAGACACATTTAATGCTTCACTGCTTATAATAATGCTTGTTGCTTGGAAGCGAAAACAAAATGTAATCCAAGTGAGCATCAAGGTTAATATGCTAATGGCTAATTGGGGACGTTCTGTTATTCTCGATTCTTTATGCTGTTTATAACTATTTCCTGCCCCAGAAATTCCAGCTTGTTCTCAATCGTTAGAACTAGATATTAACCAAGCAGCAGTGTTAAGGGAGGGGTAGTGCCACTGGTGGGGGACATGTTGGGCTCCTTCTGGGGTGGCTTGTCCACCTCTGGTCCCTCCACCCAGCACTCAGCTCACACCTGTGGCTCCTAGAAGCTGCCAGAATGTGACAGTGGCCACACCCAACAAACGGCTTCGACTGCTAGACCAAGTGAGGGTAAGCCAATGGGTCTCAAACTTCCAGTGAGTTTGAGACTTCCCCTGCATGTGAAGACAGGCGCCAACAAAGTGAGCAGACAAGGCCAATAGTGGGTCAAGAAAGTGGTAGCTGGGTTTCGTCAACCTGGGAAGGTAGCTTATCTAGAAGAAGGAAAACTGTTATCCTAATCCTCTGCTAGCTGCCTTGCAGGTTATCTTCAGGAGAAGGAAAGGCTAAGGAGTAAACCCTACACAAATCCAGAGTAAAGCCCCTAAGACAGTTGGATGGCGCCAGAAGGAGGCCCAACGTTCGCTGACGCCAAATGTCTTGCTCTGCTCTGGACCACATCAGCAAGGTAGGCTTTGTCATCTGGGCAGCCCAGGACCTCCATACATACTGCCCAGGCTTGCAGGGAACTAACTTTGGTGCTGCTTTGGTGGTTTCACCCCCAGAGGTGAACTCCATCGTCACTCGAGACCGATTGCCACAGAAATAGAGCTCATAAATAATAGGCAATGGTCAGGGAGATACTAGAGGTGCTGCATCTGAAAGCAAAAACCAAGCAGCTAACATACACCTGACTTGCCAGACTTTAAAGCAGAGACTCTGCCTAATCCTTTAAATCAGGGATAGGGAACTCAGGGCCCTTCAGATGTTACTGGACTGCAACTTCCATCACTCCTTACCAATGTAACACTGGCCAGGGCTGAAAGACACTGGTATCCAGAAAAACCTAGAGAGGAACAGGTTCCTCACTTAAGCTTTAAATGAAATCCTTGCAACTGTGGAGTAGGTAAGGGAGGAAAGTGGGATCAATCATAGAGTAAGTTGACCAGTACAGTGGTACCTCGGGTTAAGAACTTAATTCGTTCTGGAGGTCCATTCTTAACATGAAACTGTTCTTAACCTGAGGTATCACTTTAGCTAATGGGGCCTCCTGCTGCCGCCACACGATTTCTGTTCTCATCCTGAAGCAAAGTTCTTAACCCGAGGTACTATTTCTGGGTTAGCAGAGTCTGTAACCTGAAGCATCTGTAACCTGAAGCGTCTGTAACCTGAAGCATCTTGGCAAACTTTTAATGGTACACATGCATTCTCAAAGCATGCATGAAGGCACCAAGTGGCAGATTCTATTTCACAAAGCATGTTCCAAACAACAGAATGGAAAAAAAGGTATCTTTAGTCTGCCAACTGAATACATGTCAAGAGGACGGTGTTGAGAAACTGCACTGATCACCGAGCCCTTCCACCATTGAGTGAAGCAGAACTTCAAAAAGATAGCTGAGAGTAGCTGAGCTTTGAAGCTACAAACACACTATGCTATATTTAGGTAAACCATCAAACAGAACTGCAGATTTGCTTAAGCTCCGTGTCCCTTTCCAAACAAGCTTTACAGTACCACACAAGTCACATCAACAAGATCTTCACAAAAACATCCGTCAAGTAAACAAGAGGGAGGAGGAAGAATGTTAGAGTAAAGGGAGAAAAAAATGGCTCTCCTCTCATTTCCTTTATAATCAGGTAATTTTGGTTAAGAAAAAAATGTGCCACTTGAAGATGGTAAAAGAACACGCATCATCCAAACAAATGGCATTTTCATAACAAACCACCTATTGAGAGGCAAAATACCTCCTTAATGTATTCAAGAATAAAGAAGCCCTACATGAAAATAGGAAGCTTCCTCATACCAAGTCAGACCATTGAGTCCATCTAGTTGTCCATGGGGTCACGAAGAGTCAGACACGACTAAACAACAACAACAAGTTGTCCACATTGACTAGCAGCAGCTCTGCCATGGGTTTAAACTGGGTACTTCTGCATGCAAACCAGATGTTCTACTAGCAGGCTACACCCTTGCCCTATTTTTGCCCAATGTTTCAGAAGCTGGGATGGGTGGGATACATAGACAATGTTTTCATATGTGATTTGCTTCATCTCCCCTTGTCATAGAGAACACTTTACGTTTACTTTCCGCCCCGGTCTTCCACTTCTAAATGCTTTCCTTTTCGTGTTCTCCTTTAGATTGCAAGCCTTAGGATAGGAATCGCCTTATTTCTGATTGTCACAAACCAGTCTGGGAGGCTTTTATGACTGCAAAGAAGTTAGCAGAAGCAATATCAACAAACGTGTGGTGCAAGTGCAGCCTCCATTCATACTAGCCTTATTTTCTTCACCCTACAATGATGGAACAAATTAATCTCCAACGGAAGGGCTGAACACCATTTAGTACAGTGGTGCCTCGGGTTAAGTACTTACTTCGTTCCGGAGGTCTGTTCTTAACCTGAAACTGTTCTGAACCTGAAGCACCACTTTAGCTAATGGGGCCTCCCGCTGCTGCCACGCGATTTCTGTTCTCATCCTGAAGCAAAGTTCTTAACCTGAAGCACTATTTCTGGGTTAGCAGAGGCTGTAACCTGAAGCGTATGTAACCCAAGGTACCACTGCACATGGGTAGGCAAACTAAGGCCCAAGGGCTGAATCTGGCCCAATCTCCTTCTAAATCCGGCCCGTGGACAGTCCAGGAATCAGCGTGTTTTTACATGAGTAGAATGTGTCCTTTTATTTAAAATGCTTCTCTGGGTGATTTGTGGAGCATAGGAATTCGTTCATTTTCCCCCCTTCAAAACATAGTCTGGCCCCCACAAGGTCTGTGGGACAGTGGACCGTTCCCCTGCTGAAAACCTTTGCTGACCCCTAATTTAGTACTTGGGACCACTAGATTTGCAAGAGTTGGAAGGGATCCCGAGGGCCATCTAGCCCCAAACCCCTGCAATGCAGGAACCTATTGCCCAAAGCGGGGTTTGAACCCGTGGCTGGGGGATGAAGACTTTCCTGCTCTGCCGACTGAAGCCAAGCCAACCTTGGCTTTCCGTGCGGGCGGGTCGCTCTCGCCAGCTTACTTGCAAGGCTGCTAAGCCCTTCTCCCCAAACCGGGGCCCATTAACCTCTTCCTGGCCGGTGCACATGCCATGAAGGGGGGCGGGACACGCAACCCCCCTCTTCCCTCCCCACCCCAGGCGGCGACCCACCTGCTGAGAGGGCAGCTCCGCATGCAGGGCGCGGGAGGCCGGGCCCGGCGGCGGGAGGACGGCGGCGGTCTGGCTCATGCTGGCGGGGCGCGGGGGGCGTCCCGGCGGGAGCGGCCTTCGCGCCTGCGCATTGAGCCCCCTCCCTCAGGGTCCTCGCCGCCACCGTCGGGCACGGAAGGGTTAACGATGACGGCGGGGGGGAAGGAACGGTCGCCGACGCCTCACCGGCCTCCTCAACCGCCCGAGACCGACAGCTCGCTCCCTCACGGAGCCATGTTCCTGCCCCGCACGGCTGGGCGAGAAGGGAACCGCGGAGGAAGACGCCGACGGAGGCACGCCGTCCGCCGATTGGCTCCAGCGGAAGGAGGGGTGGGGCTCCGGCTCGCCACGCCGCGCTCTCATTGGCCTGCAGCAACGTCGATCCAACCCTACGTCCCCGACGCCGCTGTTTGTATGTGGGGCTTTGAAGGGGGGAAACGCCGCCTCTGTCAAAAAGCCCTGAGAGCCGCGAAGTCAGAGCCCGAACCTCATTGGTCGGCGGGCTCGGGGAGGGGCAGGACCGAAGGCTTAAGAAGCCGTTCGCGATAGGACGGCGGGGGTACGTGGTGAAAGACGGTTAAGCCAACGGCGTTCCGGACCTGGGCGGGAGGGGGGGGAATAGGAGGGGCGGGGAAAGAAGCGTCACGTGCTCTATGTTTTGTCACGTGACAAAAGCAGGTCAGGGAGGCCGTCTCCATAGCAACAAATGAGGAAGGCCTTACGGATGCTATGGCCCACAATGCATTGCGCTAGGGCAATAACATGTTTGCTGCTTAAAGGGAGCTCCCCTTATAAATGATGGGTTTAAAAATCATGTCAATAAATATTATTATTTGCATGTGTTATTATTATACAGTACCACATTTCTTTATCAATACCACATTTCTTTATTTATGCATATGAAAGTGAGTGGGTGGTGACTGGTATTATGGTGACTATTTTATTATTATGCTGTCTGTCAGTATATACCCTCCAAAATGTATGAAAATAGGGGTGTCTATTCCATAATCATAACCACAACCATAATTTTATTATTTATATCCCTCCCATCTGATTTGGTTCCCCCAGACACTCTGGGCAGCGTCCAACATATCTAAAAGCATAATCAAACATTAAACATTTTTTTCCAAAAAAGAAACCCTCTAGACAGGGCAGTCTTCAGATGTCTTCTAAAAATTGTATAGTTACTTTTCTCCTTGCATAACTCCATACCATTCAACGTTTCTCCAGTGAAAATAGGGACGTCCTAAGGAAAAGCGGGACATTCTGGGATGAAATCAGAAACCGGGATGGCTTCTGTAAATCCAGGATTGTCCCTGGAAAATTGGGACACTTAGCGGGTTTGTCAGCATGTTTTTTAATTATGTTTTTATTGCCGATGTTCTGTGATGTGTTTTTAATGTTGGAATGTGTTTTTAATGGGCAGGGACTGAAGCTGGAGCTTCCATGTAGTCGTCGTTCCTGTTTTCTAGCTTGGCCTAGGAGGGCCCTGCAAAAATAGGGCACATGCTCCCTGTGCCCCTTTTACATGCTGCTTGACAGACAATGCAACAGGGAAGCCGTATTCAGTATGGAGCTCTATGGGGTAAACATGCGCTTGGTCTCCCACTCCCTATCAGACTGCTGTTAAAACCTTAGGAGGCTGTGTCAGCTACATGGGCAAAGAAAAATCACTTTATATTTGTTGTTTATGCATTCTAACACTGTGACACCAGGCGGCGCTGTGGAGTTCAGTTTTTGCCAACCTGGTTTCTCTTACAAAATTTGCAATACGATTAACCTAAGGTGGCGTGGCCAGACTTCCCCGTTTCCCAGGGACAGTCCTTGGATTTACAAATCAGTCCCCTGACAAAATCCATCTATTTAGTAGGAAGTTGAAAAGTGTCCCCGGATTCATTGAAAAAAATCTGGTAACCTTAGATTAAGCAAAACACTTCTTTGATGTGTCTGGCATCCAGCCTCAGTCTATAAGAGCAGCAACCGCCATTCATAAGAGGAGATCTGGCACATTAGGCCAGAAGCCCATCTACAGCACCATCTTGTTTCCCACGGCAGCAAACCCAAGCAAGGCGTAGCAGCTCTTTCCTCCTTCGGAGAATCCTGCACCTGCCGTCAAAGCAGCTGGAGCCCCGGGGAGGGCAAGCCATTTTGTGCTCTGGAGGTCGAAACAAGCAGCACGCGTCTGTTTTCACGTCTTTTGTTCACATTAATCACTTGGCTTCCAAGCATCTGAGAGTAAGAGCTTAGCAGGCTTATGTCTTCTGAGTTCACGCGAGGGATTCAGCGCAATCCTCCTAGCAAGGGTGCTGCTTGCTGTCTGCAAAAGCCTTGCACTCTGCAAAAGGCTTGCAGGCGTTTTTCTCTTGCTCCCACACATGTTGGTCCGCTGGGGGATAAAATACAGTTACCTTATTTTTTGCTCTATAAGACTCACTTTTTCCCTCCTAAAAAGTAAGGGGAAATGTGTGTGCGTCTTATGGAGCGAATGCAGGCTGCGCAGCTATCCCAGAAGCCAGAACAGCAAGAGGGATTGCTGCTTTCACTGCGCAGCGATCCCTCTTGCTGTTCTGGCTTCTGGGATTCAGAATTTTTTTTTTCTTGTTTTCCTCCTCCAAAACTAGGTGCGTCTTATGGTCGGGTGCATCTTATAGAGCGAAAAATACGGTAATTTTATTCCCCCAGCTACCTAATAAAACCCACCATTAGCTTCAGCTGGAAATTTACCTGTCGGCTCTACTGCCTGTTGCGGCTGGCAGAAGGGGGTGGATAAGGTCAGGGAATAATAAGGTCATACCTGCATTTCTCTGGAGGTATGATGTTGTCCTTCAGCATCCTGGCTCCATGTATGCTGAAGGCTTTGGCACATCCTCGTCTCTCCCACCCCAAGAGGGAAGCCCCAGAGTTAATGGTTCATGTGCCAGCATCTTCTACAACAGGTGTGCAGAACTTTTTTCAGCCTGAGGACTGCATTCCTTTCTAGTCAATCATCCAAGAGCCACATAGCAGCAACGGACTTTGCCAAAGGCAAAAATGGCACACATGTACATTTTACCTTTAGATAGTTGGATTGATCCTACACACTCCTCCCTATACGCCATCCAGACAAGCCAGAGGAATGATCAGGATTCAAGGATGCACCGCAGCCAAGCAAAAAAACTTGGAGGGGGGGTCCCAAGCAGGGCAGAGGTGGTTTAGAATCAGAGCTTTCCTTCTCCTAGATGGGCTCCCTTCCCAGGTGGACAAGCCCCATCTGCCCCTCATATTTATTTGGGGGGGGCAGAGTAGTTCACCTTTTTGTGGGGAGCCAGAGTAGTTGAACTTTTTTGGCGGAGATCATTTGCCTTGCGATGAGGAGGCTGTGTCAGGAGTGCGTGCAGATGCCAGGCCCTGTGACCGGTAGGGCTTCGCAGGACTGGGGCCTTCCTAAGTTTGTTCTGGAGAGGAAAGGTGCGGCCACACAGGTGAGGCCGATTGGTAACTCACAGCACCTGGTGACAAGAGCCGGGAAGGGATATAAGGTCAGCATTTCCCTTTGGCTCTTGGCCATAGCAACACATTCCCTGCCTTGCTCCGTTTGGCTTCTTGACTCCTTGCTTCCTGATCCTCAGACCCTTGACTCCTGGTTTCCTGACCCTCGGACCCTTGGCTTCTTGATTCCGGGCTCGCTGTCCTTTGGACCCTTGGCTTCCTCCGGACTCCCATTCCTGCTCCCACCCCGCCATCTTGCCCATACTATAATAATGACCCACCTAGAGTGGTGCTGTGGTCTAAACCACTGAGCCTCTTGGGCTTTGCTGATCGGAAGGTCAGCGGTTCGAATCCCCATGACGGGGTGAGCTCCTGTTGCTCTGTCCCAGCTCCTGCCAACCTAGCAGTTTGAAAGCATGCTGGTGCAAGTAAATAGGTACTGCTGTGGCAGGAAGGTAAACAGCATTTCTGTGCGCTCTGGTTTCTGTCACAGTGTCCCATTGCGCCAGAAGCAGTTTAGTTCTGCTAGCCACATGACCCAGAAAGCTGTCTGTGGACAAACACTGGCTCCCTTGGCCTGAAAACGAGATGAGTGCCACAACCCCATAGTCTCCTTTGACTGGACTTTACCTTTTTACTATAATAATAAAAAGCTACAATGAATGCTCATGGCTTGCCCACTTTTGCCTCTGGAGCCACCCACTCCAGTGTGGCCCCTGTAAGATTACGTGGAAGGGAATGTGGCCATGAGACCTAAAAGCTCCCCCCGTCCCGTGTATGGAATATAAATTTCTGAGAGCGCACCCAGTTTTCATTGGCATATGCTTAGAAAAAGTCAGCAATGGTTTATGTCATGGGTAGCCAAACTAAGGCCCGGGGGCCGGATCCGGCCCAATCACCTTCTAAATCTGGCCCGTGGACGGTCCGGGAATCAGCGTGTTTTTACATGAGTAGAATGTGTCCTTTTATTTGAAATGCATCTCTGGGCTATTTGTGGGGCATAGGAATTCGTTATTATTTTTCCAAAATATAGATCGTCCTCCCCCACAAGGTTTGAGGGACAGTGGACCGGCCCCCTGCTGAGAAAGTTTGCTGATCCCTTGTTTATGCTGTAATAAATATGCTGTTGAAAGACCCACAAAACTTTTTCTTGTCCTTACTGATGTGTAAAACTAATGAATAAATAAAGGTTCCTGTTGTGGCATTGCATGGAGCAAGCCGCCTGAGGGCAGCAGCTGCTTATACTGTGTTGCGTCTCTTATTGAAGAAGCAGTCTTCAGCGCAAACGCATCTCACAGTTTTAGCTCCTTCTACTAAATCACAGTGAGTTCCCCAGGCCAACACATTTGCAGTCTCTTCTCCCTCAGCTACACGCTGCTGACCTTGTAAAAAACTGATCTGAATAAAAAGCCGTGTTTGAGCGTCTTTGCGCTGACCACCTCCATCGCAAGGATCCCTCAGAAGGGAGTTGCTGCAAAGAGGGTGATGCGCAGGTGTATTTTGATGCGTTGAATAGAATGAAAGTTTGTGAGTCATGGCGGAGAGGAGAACACCTGTACAAATTCAGCAGGGCTTTGTTTGTCTTGTTGCTATTTTGTTAATGTTGTTTCATAGATATGAATGCTGTCGTGCTTTGTGAATCCTACAAATTTTGGTGTAACTGTGTTTAGCTTATTTTTCAGTTGCTTTGTTAATGGTGTTACATAAATGGTAATTGTTTTATTTGGGATTTGGGATTGTTTTACTGATGACGTGTTAAGCATTCTATGCGATTTGTGCTGTACAGTGGTACCTCTGGTTACGTACTTAATTCGTTCCCGAGGTCTGTTCTTAACCTGAAACTGTTCTTAACCTGAAGCACCACTTTAGCTAATGGGGCTCCTGCTGTCGCCGGAGCACAATTTCTGTTCTCATCCTGAAGCAAAGTTCTTAACCCGAGGTACTATTTCTGGGTTGGCAGAGTCTGTAACCTGAAGCATCTGTAACCTGAAGCGTATGTAACCCGAGGTACCACTGTACAGTCATACCTCGGGTTACAGACACTTCAGGTTGCTTTTTTTCAGGTTACGGACGCTCCGAAACCCGGAAGTATTTGAAGGGGTTACAAAATCTATCATTTGCCAATAATATTATGATGGCTGACTGGGAACAGTTATGGACCACAGGTATGAAGTTCATGGCACGTAATGCCTTAAGAGAGAATATTATGAAAATGATATACAGGTGGTACATGACACCAGTCAAGCTTGCAAAAATCTATCATTTGCCCGATAATAAATGTTGGAAATGTAAGGAAACTGAAGGGACATTCTTTCACCTTTGGTGGGCGTGCCCAAGGATTAAGGCTTTCTGGGAGATGATATATAATGAAATGAAAAAGGTATTTAAATATACCTTCCTGAAGAAACCAGAGGCTTTTCTCCTGGGCATTGTCGGCCAATTGGTGCCAAAGAAGGATAGAACTTTCTTTATGTATGCTACAACAGCAGCGAGAATACTTATTGCAAAGTATTGGAAGACACAAGATTTACCCACACTGGAAGAATGGCAGATGAAAGTGATGGACTATATGGAACTGGCGGAGATGACTGGCAGAATCCGAGACCAGGGAGAAGAGTTGGTGGAAGAAGATTGGAAGAAATTTAAAGACTATTTACAGAAATATTGCAAAATTAATGAATGTTAGAATGAAGTTAAGTGGTTTTAGCAGTAATGTTATTAAGGTTTATGTAAAAATGGATTGTTAATAGATGGAAATTTGAAGTAAAAATATACTAAGAAAAAGGATTAGGATAAGAACAAAGAAGGAAAGGATTTGCTGAATTAATTGATTGATTTGGGATGCAAAAAAGGGAGGTGTGAGGAGGTCCGGGAAACAAGTGAACGAAAGTTAAGATATGGAAATACTGATTTGTTTTTAATTGTTATTCTATTTTTTCTGTTTTTTGTATCTTATTTTTTCTTTTTTCATTTTTGTTTCTTTTGTATTACTGTAAAACTTTAATAAATATTATCGGAGGTCGCGCATGCACAGAAGCGCCAAATCACAACCTACGCGTGTGCAGACGTGCCGCTGCAGGTTGCAAATGCTGCGAGTTGCGAATGTGCATCCCGCACAGATCACGTTCGCAACCCGAGCGTCCACTGTATTTGTGATGTTCCATTATGTTATTTTTTTATCTTTTGTTTGTAAGCCGCTTTGGGATTTATCGGAATAAAAAGCAGCATAGAAATAGAATCGATCGATCGATTGAGGCTCGGATGACTTCAAAAGGAGACAAGACGAATTCGTGGAGAATTCTATCAATGCCTATTTGCCCATGACGGTTAAGTTCTACCTCCGAACAGAGGCACCATGCTTCTGAAGAACAACTGCACAGGGGTGGAGATCTGCTTCTGCACTCAGGTCATGCCCGTGGGCTTCTCGTTGGGGCATCTGGTTGGCCACTGTGAGAACAGGGCTAGATGGGCCAGTGGCTGGATCCAGCAGGCCCATCTTCCCTTCTTATCCTGCAAAAACAATCTTCTTGGAAGGTCCATTCCACATGATGCCAGAAATTGCCTTAACATTGCAGCACTTCCCTTCTGATGCAGTCAGGCCCTCTCTCTAGAATCATAGAGTTGGAAGAGACCACAAGGGCCATCGAGTCCAACCCCCTGCCAAGCAGGAAACACCATCAGAGCACTCCTGACATATGGTTGTCAAGCCTCTGCTTAAAGACCTCCAAAGAAGGAGACTCCACCACACTCCTTGGCAGCAAATTCCACTGTCAAACAGCTCTTACTGTCAGGAAGTTCTTCCTAATGTTTAGGTGGAATCTTCTTTCTTGTAGTTTGGATCCATTGCTCCGTGTCCGCTTCTCTGGAGCAGCAGAAAACAACCTTTCTCCCTCCTCTATATGACATCCTTTTATATATTTGAACATGGCTATCATATCACCCCTTAACCTCCTCTTCTCCAGGCTAAACATGCCCAGCTCCCTTAGCCGTTCCTCATAAGGCATCGTTTCCAGGCCTTTGGCCATTTTGGTTGCCCTCCTCTGGACACGTTCCAGTTTGTCAGTGTCCTTCTTGAACTGTGGTGCCCAGAACTGGACACAGTACTCCAAGTGAGGTCTGACTAGAGCAGAATACAGTGGCACTATTACTTCCCTTGATCTAGATGCTATACTCCTATTGATGCAGCCAAGAATTGCATTGGCGTTTTTAGCTGCCGCGTCACACTGTTGGCTCATGTCAAGTTTGTGGTCAACCAAGACTCCTAGATCCTTTTCACATGTACTGCTCTCAAGCCAGGTGTCCCCCATCTTGTATTTGTGCCTCTCATTTTCCAACAAGCCTTTTAAGTGGAGGTGTTTTGTTTTTTTATCCCCGCCAGTCTATTGGATTTGAAATGGTCCTCATATATGAAATTGTTCTATGCCAGTTAAGAATAATACAGTGGTACCTCGGGCTAAGTACTTAATTCGTTCCGGGGGTCCGTACTTAACCTGAAACTGTTCTTAACCTGAAGCACCACTTTAGCTAATGGGGCCTCCCGCTGCCACCGCCGGAGCACGATTTCTGTTCTCAACCAGAAGCAAAGTTCTTTCTGGGTTAGCAGAGTCTGTAACCTGAAGCGTATGTAACCCAAGGTACCACTGTAGTAATAATAATAATTTATTATTTATACCCTGCCCATCTGGCTGGGTTTCCCCAGCCACTCTGGGCAGCTTCCAACAAAGTATTAAAATACAATGGTCTGTTAAACATTAAAAGCTTCCCTAAACAGGGCTGCCTTCAGATGTCTTCTAAAAGTCTGGTAGTTCTTCTCTTTGACACCTGGTGGGAGGGCGTTCAACAGGGCGGGTGCCACTACCAAGAAGGCCCTCTGCCTGGTTCCCTGTAACTTGGCTTCTCACAGGGAGGGAACCGCCAGAAGGCCCTTGGAGCCGGACCTCAGTGTCCGGGCAGAACGATGGAGGTGGAGACGCTCCTTCAGGTATACTGGGCCAAGGCCGTTTAGGGCTTTAAAGGTCAGCACCAACACTTTGAATTGTGCTCGGTAATGTACTGGGAGACAATGTAGATCTTTCAAAACCAGTGTTAATGTGGTCTCGGCGGCCGCTCCCAGTCACCAGGTTTTCAATGTCGGTGGGTTTATTGTTCAATTGCTTTGAGGTGCTTCACAGGAATTTTTTTTAAAAAAATAATGGCACAATTTTTACGTGTAGCACCAAACACATCTGGAACAAGGCACAGTGAACACGCAAAAAGCCAGCGTTTTTTTTCTTGGTTACATTTATTTCTATAAATTTGTACAAAAATCTTTGTTTTTTAATAATGTACAGTATTTCCACAAAATGCCCAAAGAATTGAGCATATTTGTCCTCTATACATGTTCAGGATCACAGGGGAACAAGAACTCGGGAACCGAAACCCCCGTTTTCCACGTTACCCAAAGGCACATTTTAAGAGCTTCGATCGTTCTCAGTGATTAAAACAATTGAAGGCGGCAGGTTACACATGCAATAGTGCAATACGCTTAAATATATATATATATATTTAATATATATGTATGCAGACATGGGGCTCTGAATATATTTCTCTACGAAGCATCAGTCAACATCCATGTAAACATTTAAAAAGTCAATACTTTGTGCATAAGAGCTACTTTATATACATTCATCACTGAATTGAATAATAATCATCAGGTTCTTCAAAAGCCAGAGAAATCCTGAGAGTTTACAGGTGTGACGTTTTGCCAAAAAGTGTTTTATCTTCGAGGGTTCCTGCTAGATTTAAACTCTTCTCTTTTCCGTTTCTGGGTCACCGACAGAACTCCTATGCTTTCAATGGGTGCGCGGCTAGGGAGAAACTGCTTAAGTTATACACACACAGGCCTAACAATGTGAAAGGACCTTTGCAAAGGAACACAAGCCAAAGGAACATGTTTTCTGCACCAGAGAATTTTCCAAGTCCACACATGGCTACCCTCAAAGAAACCTGGGAACTAGAGTTTGCTCAGTGTACTGGAAATTGAGAACGCTGTCGGGTCTGCTACTGTTTCCAGGATTCCTTGGGGGGGGGGTGTAGAGCTGTTAAAATTGTTAAAAGTGGCATAAATGTGCTATAAATGGATATCTGGAAAAAGGTAAAAAACCCAAAAACGAGTAGTTAATTTGGAGGTTTGAGAACTTTCTGCTGTATATCTAGTTTTTGAATATTACCCGTTTGATGACTGGTGGCCCAACATTGGAAGTCATCTTTTGTAAATATGCATTTATCTATCTGAAAAAGCACTTTTCTATCTTGGGGCAGTGGACCTTGGGGCAGTGGAGGAGACTCTAGGAAAAGAGGGAGAAGGAAGAGTGGGAGGCAAGGTAGAATGAGCAAATACTTATTTTCGTTTCAGCTGCGGACGACTCTCCAAATCATGGGTAGGCAAACTAAGGCCCGGGGGCTGAATCCGGCCCAATTGCCTTCTAAATCTGGCCCATGGACGGTCCGGGAATCAGCGTGTTTTTACATGAGTAGAATGTGTGCTTTTATTTAAAATGCACCTCTGGGCGATTTGTGGGGCATAGGAATTTGTTCATTTTTTTTTCCCTTTCCAAAATATAGTCCGGCCCCCCACAAGGTCTGAGGGACAGTGGACCGGCCCCCTGCTGAAAGTTTGCTGATCCCTGCTCCAAATGCTGCTGGACTATAGTCCCTCCACATCCCCGATTTTTGACAATGTTGGCTGGGGCCGATGAGAGATGGAGTCCAGCATTCAGGTCTCCCATCCCTGGTCTAAAGGCTTCACAGAATAGGTGTGTTCTTGGGAGGGATTTTGAATGGGGTAGCCGGAGAGGAAGGGTGGAATAATTTAAGAGAGCAGAGAATCTTTGGGGAGCTGAGTCCTTGGAGGGGAAGGAAAAGCCTTTGGGTGATGAAATAAGGGTAGAAAGAGCAGGACGAGGTTGAAATCAGGGACTGGAACCTGTTTCACAGCCTGTGGAACTGGAGGGAGCTGCTCCCATATTATGCCAGCGGTGGCCGGGGCCAGAGGCAACTGCAGACACAGCAACAAATCTGAGTTTTACCTTTGTAGAGTAGACTTGTTTCTAGACAAACACACACACACACACATTTCTCCATCCAGACAAGCAAGGGGTATTATCAGAGGTCAAGGATCTGCACTCCAGTCAGGCAACAGGAGGAGGATGAAAGTAAGAGGTGGGGTTGCAGAGGAGCTACAGCCTGGGGGGGGGGTCTTAGGGGCCAAACAGAGGAGCCTTAAGGGCCGCACGCACTTGGCCCCTGGGGTGGGGAACGGGCAAAGAGGTGGAAGGCGGATTTCCCCTTTTAGGCGCTCCAATAACAGGGAAAAGCTCGGCCTCGTGATTTTCTCCCACTCCTGTACCTGTTAAAAAGCACAGGAAGAAGAAGAGGTGTTTGGATTTGATACCCCGCTTTATCACTACCCGAAGGAGTCTCAAAGCGGCTAACAATCTCCTTTCCCTTCCTCCCCCACAACAAACACTCTGTGAGGTGAGTGGGGCTGAGAGACTTCAGAGAAGTGTGACTGGCCCAAGGTCACCCAGCAGCTGCATGTGGAGGAGCAGAGACGCGAACCCGGTTCCCCAGATTACGAGACTACCGCTCTTAACCACTACACCACACTGGCTCCCTGTAGCTTCACTGTAGAAAAGAGTTTGGATTTGATATCCCGCTTTATCACTACCCGAAGGAGTCTCAAAGCAGCTAACATTCTCCTTCCCTTCCTCCCCCACAACAAACACTCTGTGAGGTGAGTGGGGCTGAGAGACTTCAAGAAGTGTGACTGGCCCAAGGTCACCCAGCAGCTGCATGTGGAGGAGCGGAGACTCGAACCCGGTTCCCCAGATTAGGAGACTACCGCTCTTAACCACTACACCACACTGGCTCTCACAAGTTCGCAACCCAGTTATTCTCTCATACCCACATGCGTGCACACACACACACACACACACACAAAGCATAGCGTAATTGTGGCTCATTGCAAGCACAAAGGGACGCGGGTGGCGCTGTGGTCTAAACCACTGAGCCTCTTGGGCTTGCCGATCAGAAGATCGGCGGTTCAAATCCCCGCGACGGGGTGAGCTCCCGTTGCTCGGTCCCTGCTCCTGCCAACCTAGCAGTTTGAAAGCACGTCAAAGTTCAAGTAGATAAATAGGTAGCGCTCTGGTGGGAAGGTAAATGGCATTTCCGTGCGCTGCTCTGGTTTCGTCAGAAGCGGCTTAGTCCTGCTGGCCACATGACCTGGAAGCTGTCTGCGGACAAACGTCGGCTCCCTCGGCCAGGAAAGCGAGATGAGCGCCGCAACCCCAGAGTTGTTTGCGACTGGACTTAACTGTCAGGGGTCCTTTACCTTTTTTACAAGCACAAAAGTTGCGCCTGCCAATTGCCGGTTCTTGGTTTTGCTTGAAAATATCGCTGGCTTTCCCAACATTTCTTTGGGAGGCACACAAAGGAGCGTGCCATCTTTAAAAAGGGCCAGATCTCCACAGAAAGACACAAAGACAACCGACACGAGAAGAGCCAAAGAAAGGAGATTTGGGGGGACCAGCAAGGTCCTTTTTCAGAGAAGGTCGTTGATTCCCAGCCTCATTTACACAACAAGGTATAAATGGAGGTGGGAGTGAAATGGGACAAAAGAATTTGCATTGTTTGTGCTTTCAGGAGGTGCATTTCTCAAACAGATACCCCCTTGTGCTACAAAACATATGTTGGGAAAAAAGCAGTAATATAGGAATAGGAGTTGCTACAGCACCAGTGGCAAAGGACAGAAAAACCCAGTGCAGACACAGAAATGAGTGTGGATTGCAGAACAAACTAATGTGGGCTCTGGGGTTTGCAAAACCAGGAATGAGAGGGAGCTGCCCATGCAATGTCTGTCTTTTCTATGGAATAATGAGGACTAGCGACCTGCTTTCTCCAGCTGAAACGGCAAACCTTGCAATGGGCGATTCAGAATCCAGAAACGGCCCGTGCTTCCCCAAACACTCTTGCTTTCAACTCCCTTTCTTCCTACCCACTTTGGTCCATCTTCCCTTCTGCTGTTAAAAATCAGCACAAAGGAAAAGATCGTGCAATGCACAGAGCTCCTTCGCGCTCCTGCTTTCCCCCCCAGGAAAAACCCTCCATTTACCACTGAATCTGAGCCAATGTCAACAATTTCTACAGATTGCTGTTGGTCCTGATTCAGAGGCAAAGAAGCCTTTTCCCGGGGAAAGCCCTGGGGAAAACGACTTGGGCCCACTTGCTTTCAAAGCTTAGGACACGCAGCAGTATGGACAAACCCATCATCGGCTTGCACAAAATCCCACACAGGGTGGGGGTTAAACAGGGGCACAGAGTCCTCGGACTAGAGGGCCGGTCTAGCTCCACAGACAACCCACGTGGCTGCCGAAGGCAGCAATGTTGTTTCAGCATGCCAATGAGGCAGCGGTCAGGTCACATTTGCTACATTAGATGCGTAGCTCCGCTGGCAGCGCATGAGTCTCTGAACCTGAAGGTCACGGGTTTGAAACCCCCATTGGGCAAAAGATTCTTGACTCTCGTGGTCCCAACCCTACAGTACTCTGATTCCTCTAATCCCCTGGGACACTTTTCCTGCATTGTGCAGTGCCACCAGTAGGAGGCAGTGTTAGCATTCAGGGCCAGGGAAACCATCCACCCCAAAATAAGTGCTTTGCACCCACCCTGTCGTTTGGTTTTGCGAGCAGCGAAACTTAGGAGGCAGCCAGGCTGTGCAGCAGAGCACACACGCCTTGCTAACTCCTAACTTAAATCTCTGGGGATCTCCAACTAATAAGGAATTCTCTGCCTTCAGAGCCATGTCAGCAAAGAGCAGTCGGCGCTGAGCTACATGGGCCCATAGCTTGAGTCGACTTGCGGCAGCTTCCAATATCCAAGTCTAACAAAAGGCAAAACAAGTGTCTTCCCTCGGGGAGAACTTAAAAACCGAGGGCCATTGCTGGAGCCGGGCGGATCTGTCCCAAAGAGAAAATACAATGGTTTCTAGCAAGGTCTAAAGCTTCGATAGTTAGACAACTTTTTTTTTCCTTTTATCCTTTTTAAAGCTCATGCGTGCATCCGCGCTCGCCTCCCCGATTCGCAGACCAGAACACACACAGAAAACAACTTAGGCTCCGGCAGAGAATTGTCTTTTGAGGCCGCGTTTGCTAAGCGACTCGCTGCCAGAAAAAGCGCGCAGGAGCGAAAGCACCCGGTTCCCTCCCCGTGGCGGTCAGTTGACTTCCAAGATCTCTGTCTCCGGAAGACCGAATTTCGTCTTGTACTTGTCAAAGAGTCTGATCAGAGAGCTGACGTAGAGGCTGTGATAAAAGTCTACTTCCTTCTGGCTCGGGTTATCGACTTTGGGGACGGTAATGGGCTCCCCGACTGAAATAGAAAAAGGGGAAACAAGATAAAGGTTAAGAAGCATTGCAAGGGGTTGGACTGGATTAGACTAATTTAGCCAGCTAGCCCTGGTGGTCATCTAATGTTTACTGGATGGATTTCCCCCACTAAATTGATTTTTGATTTCTGAATTTATTGTAATTCACGTTTTATACTGTATTTTATGCTGTTTTTTGTCGCATCAACCACCGTATTTTTCGCTCTATAAGACGCACCCGACCATAAGACGCACCTAGTTTTTAGAGGAGGAAAGCAAGAAAAAAAACCTCTCCCTCTCTGCGCAACGCCATTCGCTCCATAGGACTTACACACATTCCCCCTCACTTTTTAGGAGGAAAAAAGTGTGTCTTATGGAGCGAAAAATATGGTAAGTGTTTTAAATTTGTTGTTAGTCGCCCTGAGCCCGGTTTTCTGAACCGGGAAGGGCAGGGTATAAATAAAAAATTATTTATTTAATTTATTATAAATGACTCTTGGGGTTCCCTTCCAACTTTACAATTCTATGATTCTAAGAATGTTAAGAGTGTAAATAGGATGCCTGTGGCTGAATCAGGCCAAAGTCCCATCTAAGCTCAGCGTCCTCTTCTCACAGTGGCCAACGAGAGGCCCTTCCTGGGAAATCCACAAGCAGAATTCAATACAGCGGTACCTTGGTTTGCATACGTTTTAGATTACAAACACGTCAAAGCTGGACGTGCATGTCATGGTTTGCAACCTTTTTTATTTTATTTTGGATTACGAACAAGTTCTTTTTGGAGGCCCCATTAGCGAAAGCACGCCTTGGGTTACAACCTGTTTTGGCTTACAAACGGACCTCCGGAACAGATTATGGTTGTAAACCCAAGGTAAGGGTAAAGGGACCCCTGACCATTAGATCCAGTCGTGGCTGACTCTGGGGTTGCGGTGCTCATCTCGCTTTATTGGCCGAGGGAGCCGGCGTACAACTTCTGGGTCATGTGGCCAGCATGACTAAGCCGCTTCTGGCGAACCAGAGCAGCGCACAGAAACGCCATTTACCTTCCCACCGGAGCGGTACCTATTTATCTACTTGCACTTTGACGTGCTTTCGAACTGCTAGGTTGGCAGGAGCAGGGACCGAGCAACGGGAGCTCACCCCATTGCGGGGATTCGAACCGCCGACCTTCTGATCGGCAAGTCCTAGGCTCTGTGGTTTAACCCACAGCGCCACCCGCGTCCCTGTAATAATAAAAATAATTTATTACTTATACCCTGCCCATCTGGCCAGGCCTCCCCAGCCACTCTGGGGGGCTCCCAGCAGAATATTAAAAACACGATAAAACATCAAACATGAAAAATTTCCCTAACAAGGGCTGCCTTCAGATGTCTTCTAAAAGTCAGAATAGTTGTTTATTTCCTTGACATCTGATGGGAGGGCGTTCCACAGGGTGGGCGCCACCACCGAGAAGGCCCTCTGCCTGGTTCCCTATAACCTCACTTCACCTTCTGCCGTTTCCTGCGGCTGATATTTGGAAACATTCCATTCCTCCAAGGCTCAGCATAGCCAAGGCACAGTTACCATATTTCTCCGTGTATAAGACGAGTTTTTTTTAATTTAAAAAATTATGTTAAAAATTGGGGCTTGTTGGGGAGATGGGCGATTGGTTGCGGCCGTGAGCAGGAGATTCTCAGTGACGATAGTGTGGGCGATTGGAGGCTGTTTGCAATTGGCTGTCACTGTGGCAATTGGGTAGTCAATTGGCGGCTTCTGTGATGCTCGCTATGGCCAGTGTCGGTGTGGTGGGTGAGCGATTTTTGCCACCCCTCCCCAAAAAAGCTCAGCAACACTGGGCAACACCCCTCAAAAAAGCCCTTGGCAATCTCCCCCCATTTTCTTAATTCTGAGTCCCCCCAAATAGAGTGCGTCTTATACACGGGGGGCGTGTTATACACAGAAAAATATGGTAGTTCAGTGAGGCTGAGCCCCTCGCACTAAGGGGGGGCTGAGTGAAATCCGACATGGTAAAAGGGCAATATTCAGAAACGAGCATAGTTCATCACCTTGTCTCAGGGCGACGTACAGTAAAAACAGCTTGAAAGCACAAAAAAAGGCAAATATGTTTATAACAGGCGCCCACAAACTTGGCCCTCCAGCTGTTCCGGGACTACAACTCCCATCATCCCTAGCTGTGGACCTCTGCAGTCAGTCAGTGTATACCAGGCATGGCCAAACTTGGCCCGCCAGCTGTTTCGGGACTACAACTCCCATCATCCCCAGCTAACAGGACCAGTGGTCAGGGATGATGGGAACTGTAGACCAAACAGATGGGCGGAGTTTGGGGACACCTGGTTTAGACGAAAGCCTGGAGAGCACCAGGTTGGCAAAGAGTGATGTACGGAAGGGAAGGCATTATGGGGTAACTGTGCCCCTGAAGGACCAGGTGCACAGCCTGGGAGTCATTTTGGACTCACAGCTGTCCATGGAGGCGCAGGTCAATTCTGTGTCCAGGGCAGCTTCTTTATCAGCTCCTTCTGGTATGCAGGCTAAGACCCTACCTGCCCGCAGAGTGGTACATGCTCTGGTTATCTCCCGCTTGGACTACTGCAACGCGCTCTACGTGGGGCTACCTTTGAAGGTGACCTGGAAACTACAACTAATCCAGAATGCGGCAGCTAGACTGGTGACTGGGAGTGGCTGACAGGACCACACAACACTGGTCCTGAAAGACCTAGATTGGCTCCCAGTACGTTTCTGAGCACAATTCAAAGTGTTGGTGCTGACCTTGAAAGCCCTAAACGGCCTCGGTCCTGTATATCTGAAGGAGCGTCTCCAC
This sequence comes from Podarcis raffonei, assembly GCF_027172205.1. NCBI lineage: Eukaryota > Metazoa > Chordata > Lepidosauria > Squamata > Lacertidae > Podarcis > Podarcis raffonei. Next base: position 9,910,804 of record NC_070605.1, on the reverse strand, counting down.
CCCCATCGTTCTGCCCGGACACTGAGATCCAGCGCCGAGGGCCTTCTGGTGGTTCCCTCATTGCGAGAAGTGAGGTTACAGGGGACCAGACAGAGGGCCTTCTCGGTAGTGGCGCCAACCATGTGGAACACCCTCCCTTCAGATGTGAAGGAAATAAGCAGCTATCTTCTCTTTAAAAGACATCTGAAGGCAGCCCTGTTCAGGGAAGTTTTTAAATATTTAATGCTGTATTGTTTTTAATACTTGATTGGGAGCCGCCCAGAGTGGCTGGGGAGACTCAGCCAGATAGGCGGGGTATAAATAATAAATTATTATTATTATTATTATTATTATTATTATTATTATTATTCCGTCGACTGCAATCCTTACCGACAGTGGTAATGGGCTTGGGATATGGCAGCAGACCCCAGCTGTTGGGGGAGAAAAGTCCTTGTCCATGGAAAACGCAAGGGGCCACGCCAATGTACTTCTGGAACTTCTTCTGAACCCAGCGCCCCCATGATCCTTCCTCAAAGATGACCTGCTTGTAGACTTCGTTCTCGCCAAAGGAATACACAGGAACCAAATCCGCTCTGGAAGAGAGGTGTGAAAATCAGGGTGGATTTGATTTAAATCAAACCAATTTAAATCATGATTTAAATCACTAGTCAGTAAGACTTGATTTAATTTAATTTAATTTTTTTTTTTACAGAAAGACTCATTCCTTGCTGGTATAACCTTAATATTTACAAACCAGATGAAGGTTTCGTTTTTGGAATAACAACTTTTCAGAGCAGTTTTCACAGTTATATCAAAAATTACTGATTTGGTTACGCTAATAGAAATACACAGAGACAGATAATTATGAAATTATGGTGAGGTTTAGTAAGTTAACTGTTTATATTTGGACAACTTTTCTGCTGTTCTCTATTGGAAGGAGAAAAATAATCATTTCCTCAGTAACAATTTAAACAATTTACTTAACTAAAACAATAACATTATAGCATATGTATCCATGTTTGTTAACTGATGTGGTTAAATGATTAAAAAAAAACTTAGACTGAGTTTTAGCACACATGAAAAACTTGAAACAAAGCCTTATTTCCTGATGAATAGCCTTTGGACTATAATGTAACTTAAATAGAAAACTATCTTTAGAAAGATTTTCCCTCCAAAAGCATTTTATTTTAAAAATTCGATTTAATTTTTTTAAAAATCTGATTATTATTTTTTTAAAGCATTGATTTTTATCCACCCTGGTGAAAATGGTATCCCTTTTTTGTTTTGTTTTTGCATGCTCTATCAGCGGAATAAGCATTTCACGTCATTTCACTTCACTTTTAGTTTGTGTATACCTCCTTTTTATATTGCTCTACACGAGGCAGGCTGAAGAAACAGCAGAGATCACACACCTTTTTAACAATCTGACCCAATACAAAAATGCCATAATAGGAACATAACTTTAAAACAAAGTAATATGTTATCTAAGAGACCACTGTAAGCAGATGGAAACATTGGCAGGATTTTGATTTCTCATGTAGCGTAACAATTACCATGGATAATATGGACTGATATAAAAGTTAGAGTTTGGAAGAAGATGCAGTTTTAAATGCTTAAAATGGGACCCCAAGGGGGTGGGTGGGAAGAAGTCCTGAGATTTGGAGAATTCTCTGTACGTATATGGATATATATTTGGATTTTTATAACTTTGTATTGGTAAGAGCAAATACAGTGGTGCCTCGCAAGACGAAATTAATTCGTTCCGCAAGTTTTTTCTTCTTGCGAGTTTTTCGTCTTGCGAAGCACGGTTTCCCATAGGAATGCATTGAAAATCAATCAATGTGTTCCTATGGAAACCACCTTCAGACCAGGTCCGGGGACAGTCTGTCCCCCGACCTCTTCTGAAGGCTGGGGGGGGGGACAAGGGCTTTTCTTCCCACCGCCAGCCTTCAGAAGGCTGTTCTGAAGGCTGGCGGTGGGAAGAAAAGCCCTTCTCCCCACCTCCCGCCCCGCAAGCTCTGGGGACAGGAGGGCTTTCCTCCCGACCGCCAGCATTTTAAAAGCCCCCAGGACAGCGGAGACTTCCCTGCTATCCCCGACCGCTTTTAAAATGCTGGCGGTGGGGAGCAAAGCCTTTCGGCCCCCGCCGGCCTTCCTGGACCTCTTCTGAAGGCCGGAGGGGGGCGAAAGGCTTTGCTCCCCACCGCCAGCATTTAAAAGAGGTCCCCGGAGATTTCCCTATGGGCTTTCTTCTTGCGAAGCAAGCCCATAGGGAAATTCGTCTTGCGGAACGACTCAAAAACGGAAAACTCTTTCGTCTTGTGAGTTTTTCGTTTTGCAAGGCGTTCGTCTTGCGAGGCACCACTGTAAAAATGTTTTTTTTTAATAAAAATAAAGTAATATTCAATAATCCATTCGGATATAATAGTACGCTTAAAACTTTAAGCGCTTTATTTATTTTTATTCAAGTGTCTATACGCTTATCGCATTTATAAATTTTAAATTTATTGCTGTACATTGTTTTAAATGTTTGTTTTACTTATGGGATTGTACCCCCAAGTGTGTTTTATAAGCTGGTCTCCGACCGTAATAAATTATCTATAATAGTACGCAATCAAATTAAATATCGGCAAGTAATAATTAAATCCACTCTTCTAATAATTACAGTAAATGATTTCTAAACTATAATCGATAAAAATAACAGGGCATAAAATAACACAATACGAATCGAGAAGCAATTGCGTATCTACTGATCACAGTGAAAGATGAGGAAGTGAAATCGGTAATGATACATTGGGCAAAAGACTTTGGATATAATATACTGCTTGAAGAATGGGAAAGGTAGTGGAAAAAAGGATAAATTTTACAGCCTGTAATGCTTTGAAAGAGAATATGATGAAAATGATGTATAGATAGTATATTACACCAGTGAAATTAGCTAAAATGTATAAGGCAAATAATAAATGTTGGAAATGTAAAGAAAAAGAAGGAACATTTTATCATATGTGGTGGGAATGTAAAAAAGTAAAGAACTTCTGGGAAATGATATATAATGAGATGAAAAAGATGTTGAAATATACATTTTTTAAAAAAAAACAGAAGCATTTTTACTTGGTATTATAGGTCAAGACATTAACAGGCAAGATGTTAAATTGTTTTTATATGCAACAACTGCGACAAGAGTATTGTTAGCCCAGAAATGGAAACAAGAAGAAATTCCGACGAAAGAAGAACGGCAGACGAAATTAATGGACTATGCAGAATTAGACAAAATGACAGGAAGGATTCGAAACCTGCGGGACCAGAGATTTACAGAAGATTGGAAGGAGTATATGAATTATTTGAAGAGCAACTGTAATCAACAAATTACGCTAGTAGGACTACAAGAATTTTTGTAAGGAGGAATATACGAAGTGTCACAAAGTAGAAAAAGATAGAGATATTGGTTATGAGTTTGAGATGTAAAAGGGAAGATAAGAAATGTATACTGAGAGATGAGATTGGAAAATTTTCAGACAGGATTGATGGAAGTCAAAAATTTGAATAAGATGTAAAAGTATGTTTAATTACTGTTGAAAATGATATGTTAAAAAAAATCTAATAAAAATTTATATATATGAATTTATATATATATATGAAAGATTAAGGTCATTCTTTGCTTACCCGTGGCGCAACGCCAGCTTCACAAAGCCCTTCCGGTGCCTCAGGGTCACCGAGTTTTTGCCGGGGGCGCAGTTCAGGGACTCGGCAGCGCCCCCAACCACAATCACAATGGCGTTGCCGCTCCCGTTCTTGGAAAGGATGTAGTCTATGGTGTCCCGGTTCACAGGGCAAATACCTGAACGTTCGGAGAGAGAAAGAAATTTCAGACTAAGGGGAGAATCATAATTGTAGAAGGGACCTTAAGCATAATCTACTAGCCCAATCCCTTGCAATGCAGGAATATGCAACTTTCCCATACCTGGGAAACCAGGGCAGAATTTAGGTTTGATGAAGCCGATCAGAAGGTTGGCGGTTCGAATCCCCGCGACGGGGTGGGCTCCCGTTGCTCGGTCCCTACTCCTGCCAACCTAGCAGTTCAAAAGCACGTCAAAGTGCAAGTAGATAAACAGGTACCGCTCCGGCGGGAAGGTAAACGGCGTTTCCGTGCGCTGCTCTGGTTCGCCAGAAGTGGCTTAGTCATGCTGGCCACATGACCTGGAAGCTGTACGCCGGCTCCCTCGGCCAATAAAGCGAGATGAGCGCCGCAACCCCAGAGTTGGCCACGACTGGACCTAATGGTCAGGGGTCCCTTTACCTTTATAAGCTACTGAAGGTAATGGAGCCCTTTATATGTCCAGCTGTCCTTTGTCAACAACAAATGGTCACTGTTTTTTGTGTTGGACATATGCTATATGGTCATTTATGGACCCAACAGGTATCTCAAGCCATTTGCACATAACAAAACAACCAGTCCATGAAGAATGTAGGCACCCTATATACAGAAAGAAGCAAACCAGTGATATTTTAGGGAGCAGGCTAGCAGGCAGGGCCCATGATTTACATTATAGGAGCCTACACAACACAAAACACTGTTGCTGCATGTAGGTTTGATTCTATTTGTTTTTTATCTTATATTTTGGAAATGTACATCCAGTTTGTTTAGCTTCTACGTAAATCCAGCACTCATCTGCACCACGCTTTAAACAACTGAGCTACCCAGATGTTGCAGGAAACGGCAACAAGATTGTTGGTCGTTGTCGCTATTTATCCACTGTCTTACACACACACACGTTCAAAGGAGATACAGTGGTACCTCTGGTTACGTACTTAATTCGTTCCGGAGGTCCGTTCTTAACCTGAAACTGTTCTTAACCAAAAGCACCACTTTAGCTATTGGGGCCTCCTGCTGCCGCCGCCCGATTTCTGTTCTCATCCTGAAGCAAAGTTCTTAACCCGAGGTACTATTTCTGGGTTAGTGGAGTCTGTAACCTGAAGCGTATGTAACCCGAGGTACCACTGTATGCAACATGCAATAAAAACAGCTCAAAAACGCCATAGAAAACAACCAAAGGAAAGCAGCAGATAAATTAAAAAACATTAAATAATGGTTTTCACCGAGCCAAGCCAGTTCATCTGCTTGGGGGAACCAGAAGCAGATTTTATGAGTGGATGGCTAATCTGGACAGCATATTTAGGCTGTTTCTGCTTTCAGAATCTTAAACGCAAAGGGTCCTGCAGGCTGCTATGCTTTCTAATGCTAACACACCCCAAAAAATGTCAGTTTCCTTCCTGGCTAATACAAATAGCCAAGGGCAAACAGACTGGGGCTTTGGGAATCCAAAGGGTGTACAATTATATTCTGTTTCATTTAATTTTGTTTTGCCACTAACATAAAAATGGGGATTTCGGGGAAGGGAATTGGGGCCGACCTTAGAAAAAGACTTTTAAGAATAAGTATTGACGTATAAAGATAGAGGTTTATAAGTTAAAATTGGTTAACTAAAATGAATTAGAGAAAATAAGTTAAAATGATGGGGCGAACCTTAGAAAAAGATTTTTAAGAATAAGAATTGATGTATAAAGATTGAGGTTTATAAGTTAAAATTGGTTAACTAAAATGAATTAGAGAAAATAAGGTAAAGTTTGGGGACAAGAACTTGCTGAGCTAAAAATTGGAATTGGAATACAAGAAGGGGAGGTGTGGGGAAGTCAAGGAAATTGGTCATTGACAGTAAGAAATGTAAATTTTATGTGTTTTTAATTGTTTTTTTTCTTATGTTGTTTCTTTATTTTTTGAAAATTCCAATAAATATTTTAAAAAAAAGGGGGGGAAACAGACTGGGCAGTTCTCCAGATCTTTCCACACCACTGGCCTCCGCAGCGAAGGTGAAGGAGAGGAAGCAAGAAACATACAATGGGGCGGGGGGCGAGAGGCTCCTTAATCCAGGCCAGGGGTCCTCCAAGGTCCCCATCTGGTGGCTTCCAAAGAGGCTGAGGGCCTAAGCAAGCGGCCAACAGCCCTGCTTAGAAACTTCTCCGTCTGGTCAGTGAGAGAGAGGAGGATTGGTCTGAGAAGATATTGAATTATTTGAGTAGGTTTGAACCATTTGGGGCAATTGAAATGTTAAAAAAAACCTTGTGGAAGGAGGAGTGTTAAGGTACAGTGGTACCTCGGGTTACAGACGCTTCAGGTTGCAGACGCTTCAGGTTACAGACTCCGCTAACCCAGAAATAGTACCTCGGGTTAAGAACTTTGCTTCAGGATGAGAACAGAAATCGTGCTCCGGCGGTGCGGCGGCAGCGGGAGGCCCCATTAGCTAAAGTGGTGCTTCAGGTTAAGAACAGTTTCAGGTTAAGAACGGACCTCCGGAACGAATTAAGTACGTAACCAGAGGTACCACTGTATATAGAAGTGTAAGGTAAAGGTAAAGGACCACTGGACGGTTAAGTCCAGTCAAAGGTGACAATGGGGTTGAAGCGCTCATCTCGCTTTCAGGCCAAGGGAGCCGGCATTTGTCCGCAGACAGCTTTCCGGGTCATGTGACCAGCATGACTAAACCGCTTCTGGTGCAACGGGATGCAGTGACGGAAACCAGAGCGCATGGAAACGCTGTTTACCTTCCCGTTGCAGTGGTACCTATTTATCTACTTGCCCTGGTGTGCTTTCGAACTGCTAGGTTGGCAGGAGCAGGGACCGAGCGACGAGAGCTCGCCCCGTCACACAGATTTGAACCGCCGACCTTCCGATCGGCAAGCCCAAGAGGCTCGGTGGTTTAGACCACAGAGCCAGCCGTGACTTACTGCAGTGTTGAGAAAGCACCGCGTCGGCAGGTTTTCGAATCCTTACCCCCAGACATCAAGTAGTCCCTCAAAATGGGCATCCTGAAATTCCCGGCTAATGTCGCGAGGTACGGCCGAATGCCAGGAAACTTCTGGCTCACGCCTGTGGCTTCTGTGCTAAAGTTGCAGAAGGCGCCCAACCCCATGATGCCGTGCGGATGGTAACCGAAGATGTAATTCCTGTGCGTCGCCAAGTTGTGGGTTTTTACGAGCTGAGGAGGGAGGTGAGGGACAGAGAGATAAAATGAATGTAAAGCTACTCCACCAGAACAGAAGAAATGCAAGCTACTTCCACTGAAATGGGGAGAAAATTTGCCCCCTTGAGATGGAGGGTCTTAGCAGTTTGTCTAGCTCAGGAATGGCAACTTGATCTTGACCACGGCAGCTCAGTTTACATGCCCTAAGAATTCATAAACCCCACGTTGCTGTTCTATCCCCAGATAGCTAGGTAAGCCGTCAAGAACAAAAACAGAAAAAAACCCCGTCCGGTTGAACAGCCTTCTTTCCTTTGGTGTTGCATAAGAAAAACAAAAGGCTCTCCATCACAAGAAAAATACGATAATGACCGCTCCCCGCTTAAAACGGGGGGCGCCCTTTGCGTGGACGCGCACAGCCCCTGGATCTGGAGCGGCTCCATCAGCATAGGCTTGGCTTTGCCTTCCCTCAGGTGGGATACCTGGAGGTCTCCGCCTACCTCAGTCAGTTGTCCAGTCCCACCTGGGGGAAGCGTTGCCAAGGAGACCAGGCCAGATAGGGGAGGGACTACCTGCCCACACAATAGAGGGAGGATCTTACCTGGGAATCCTGACTTGGCTCCAGAGCTTCTCCCACCCTACCCACCCTCAGTCTTATTTTGCAGGTTAACTTTTCTTCACAGGTTTTGCAGGTTAACTTTTCTTCACAGGTATGCGGGCGCTGCTACGTTAAGGTCGCTGTTAAAGGGCCGGAAAGGAATTTCCCTGCATTGGCAGGTTTCGCCTTTCCCGTAGCAAAATGTCACAACTTTGGCGGTATCAGGCCTTGGGCGGAATCCTTTAGTCCATCTTCCTCTTTGCGGCGGCGATACCAGGGTTCCCCGTTAAAGGGGTTTCTGAAGGGAGGCTTTGACCGTACGCCAAAAGGTCGTCATTGATCTCCCCTGCGGCGGCGGTGGCGTAACGGGGGCTGCTATCTCTGCTTGAACATATGTTCTCCAGAGCCGGCCCATCCCCCCCCCCACACACTGGATAACCCTGATGCTCCCTAGGTCCCCGGCTGGGGACTGGGGAGGGAGAACGCCCAATGCCTGAGCCAAGGTCTACCCACATTTGAAATTTAATAAAGTTGTGGCCAATTTAATCCCATAGCATGTTGTCTTGAGTCATTATTCCACATGACGGGGGGGACCGCTCGGGATCTGGGGACTCTGCCTGTCCACGCAAAGGTCTTGCATTACAAGCTTCTAAATCTGGCCAATGGACGGTCCAGGAATCAGCGTGTTTTTACATGAATGTGCCCAATAATAATAATAATAATAATAATAATAATAATAATTTTTATTTATACCCCACCCTCCCCAGCCAAGGCCAGGCTCAGGGCGGCTAACAAGCAATAATAAAAACAAGTTGAATGAATACAACTTAAAAACAACATTAAAATATTTAAACATTAAAATGCAGCCTCATTACAGGAGGAAAAAGGAAAAAGAAAGAGGGGGAGGGAATCAAACTGGCTCCAAGCCAAAGGCCAGGTGGAACAACTCTGTCTTGCAGGCCCTGCAGAAAGAAATCAGATCCTGCAGGGCCCTGGTCTCATGAGGCAGAGCGTTCCACCAAGTTGGGGCCAGTACTGAAAAGGCCCTGGTCCTAGTTGAGACCAATCTAACCGCCTTGCGACTTGGGACCTCCAAAGTGTTGTCATTTGTGGACCTTAAGATCCTCCGTGGGGCATACCAAGAGAGGCGATCCCGTAGGTACGAGGGTCCTAGGCCGTGTAGGGCTTTAAAGGTCAAAACCAGCAGCTTAAATCTGACCCTGTACTCCACCGGGAGCCAGTGCAGCTGGTATAGCACCGGGTGAATGTGATCTCGCAGCAAGGAAATGTTATCAGAGCCGCTTTTATCGTGCATTTACAGGCAGGGAACGGGGGTCAGGTGTTTTTACCGTGTCTGAAGAAAGCAAAAAAACCAGCCTGTCTTGTTCTGGGCCTTTTAACAGCCTTTTCTATCGAAATCGGCAAGTTAAGCATAACACAACATAACTTGACGGATGCTCTGGTAACCTCGAGGTTAGCTTATTGCAAAACGTTATACTTAGGGCTGTTTCTAAAGGCTGCTCAGAAACTTCAGCTGGTGCAGAATTGTGAAGCCAAGCTGGGCAAGAAGGTTTGAGCATATTATAAGCAATCCAAACCCGACCTGGTTTGGAGGCTGGCGGTGGGGAAAGCAGCGCTCCCCCCCCCCCGCCAGCCCCAAAGAGCAGGTCGAAAGGAACCCAAAGCTCCGGAGGCTTTGGGTGAACGCACCTTGAACGCACAGAATGCACCTTGACTTAGAGGGGGAGAACAAGAAACCCCCCCCGTTCTCCCCCTCCTATGGTCCAGTGCGTCCTATGGTCTGGTGCATCCAATAGAGCAAAAAATACGGTAAATTGATTCTACTTTTGTAAGCCATATCTCATTTTAGAAAGCAAGAGGCTTAGAGAACACCACCATTGGCTATTCCTCAGTGGCCCTGGGTGCATGTCACAAGATTATAACACCCTGCATTATTCAGCCCAGACACTGAGGTCCAGCTCCGAAGGCCTTCTGGCGGTTCCCTCCCTGCGAAAAGTGAGGTTACAGGCAACCAGGCAGAGGGCCTTCTTGGTGGTGGCGCCCAGCCTGTGGAACGCCCTCCCATCAGATGTCAAGGAAATAAACAACTATCTGACTTTTAGAAGACATCTGAAGGCAGCCCTGTTCAGGGAAGTTTTTAAAGGTTGATGTTTTTCTGTGGCTTTATATGTGCTATAAGTCTTCCAGGTGGCTGAGAAAACCCAGGGTATAAACTACTACTACTACTATTTTATTATTATTATTATTATTATTATTATTATTATTATTATTATTATTATTAAGCACAGAGATGGGGGACCTCTGAGGCCTGAGATGTTGTGGAACACCAGCCCCCATTAGCCCCAGGTGAGAGGGGCTGTAGTCCTCCACAGCTAGAGGGCGCCAGTTCTCTATCCCGGCCTTAAGAGATGAAGGCCAACAATGGCAAAACCACCACCCATCCACTAACGAACCCATAAAACAGGCTTTTCTGCAAGCCCAGCATGGCCAGAACGATAAGACCGAAGCGACGCGGACTGGCCTTTTCAAAGAAGGCTTCTCCCAATTAATTTATTTTTTTTAAAAAGGAAGCCAGAGGAAAAGAGGTCACAGCAGTACTCACTCGGATCGGGAAGTAGTCCCGGAAATATCTCCAGACAGCCCAGTTTCTGACCCACTGCGATCTTCTACCACCTTTTGGGATTAAAAAAATATATTAATAATGGAGCAGCTGTCAGTGGATGATCAGAAAGAACTGATGAAAGAGACCAGGCATGGCATGGCATGTGCAGTTGTCAAGGTCTGGCTGGATGCAGAGGAAGGGGAGGAGAAGCAACTGGGGCCGCCCCCCCCCCATAGGAAGAAGATGCAGAGCCTGGGAAATGGGTTCTTTTAAAAAGAAACAAAAACCCAAGAAAGGCCCTGGATCACCTCCAGGGGTGCCAACTTAAATAAAATACCGGAGGGCAGGTAACACCAACCCCACAAAATCAATCACAAGACGCGGCACACACAGACCATTGGAATGGCATCGCCCATCAACTCAGATCCCTGAGATATTTTATGGGATCTCAGAACCTAGGAGAGGGCTCCTAGAATCGCCTCTGTTTAAAGCAGGCATAGGCAAACTCGGCCCTCCAGATGTTTTGGGACTACAATTCCCATCATCCCTGACCACTGGTCCCGTTAGCTAGGGATGATGGGAGTTGTAGTCCCAAAAACATTTGGAGGGTCGAGTTTGCCTATGCCTGGTTTAAAGATTTGCTGTAACCCTCCCTCCTTTTGGAGAAGGGTGGGTGATAAATAGAATATGTAACTAACAATAACGATTCCTGCTGGTATCAACAGAGTATCAACACAGCAAAGGAATGGGGTGAACTGGGGTTCAAATGGGTCCGTGCTCCTACTTGGAAAATGGGTGTGAATTCACCCACATGGGTTCAACTTTGTTTAGTCATTTAGTCGTGTCCGACTCTTTATGACCCCATGGACCAGAGCATGCCAGGCTCTCCTGTCTTCCACTGCCTCCCGCAGTTTGGTCAAACTCATGCTGGTAGCTTCGAGAACACTGTCCAACCATCTCGTCCTCTGTGGTCCCCTTCTCCTTGTGCCCTCCATCTTTCCCAACATCAGGGTCTTTTCCAGGGAGTCTTCTCTTCTCATGAGGTGGCCAAGTCTTGGAGCCTCAGCTTCAGGATCTGTCCTTCCAGGGAGCACTCAGGGCTGATTTCCTTCAGAATGGATCGGTTTGATCTTCTTGCAGTCCATGGGACTCTCAAGAGTCTCCTCCAGCACCAGAATTCAAAAGTATCAATTCTTCGGTGATCAGCCTTCTTTATGGTCCAGCTCTCACTTCCATACATCACTACTTGGAAAACCATAGCTTTAACTAGACGGACCTTTGTTGGCAAGGTGCTGTTTCTGCTTTTTAAGATGCTTTAGTGGCCCTCAACCAGCTCATCACTAAACCCAGACCGTGGTCCATGCCCGATTCAGATGTTATGCAGAGCTAGAGCTGCGTATCTTCAACATACTGGAGACATTTTGCTCTGAATCCTCTAGTGCGGGCATGGCCAAACTTGACCCTCCAGATGTTTTGGGACTACAATGCCCATCATCACTGACCGCTGGTCCAGTTAGCTAGGGATGATGGGAGTTGTAGTCCCAAAACATCTGGAGGGCCGAGTTTGTCTATGCCTGGTTCAAAGGCTTGGAAAGCATGCAGATTTTCCTCTCTTAAAAAAATATGCATGGATTTGGGATGAAGCAGACTGGGCGCTCGGGTTGTGTGCAAGGGATACGGACCACATCGAGGCTACTGCCTCCACCTCGATGCATAAAATCATAGAATTGTACAGTGGTAACCCAGGTTAAGAACTTAACTCGTTCTGGAGGTCCGTTCTTAACCTGAAACTGTTCTTAACCTGAAGCACCACTTTAGCTAATGGGGCCTCCCGCTGCCGCCGCATGATTTCTGTTCTCATCCTGAAGCAAAGTTCTTAACCCGAGGTACTATTTCTGGGTTAGCGGAGTCTGTAACCTGAAGCGTATGTAACCCAAGGTACCACTGTATTGTTGGAAGGGACGCTGAGGGCATAGCTGTCAACTTTCCCCTTTTCTTGCGAGGAATCCTATTCGGAATAAGGGGATTTCCCTTAAAAAATGGGAAACGTTGATAGCTATGCCTGAGGGTCATCTAGTCCAACCCTCTGCAATGCAAGAATCTTTTTGCCCAACGTGGGACTCGAACCCCCAGCCTTGAGACGTCGAGTCTCCCGCTCTGCCGACTGAAGCGATTCGCCTACCTTTCTTCGGAGTGTTCCAGTCAAACACGAGCCAGGCCAGGTACGCGGCTGCAATCAGCCAGCAGTCCGTACAGAGAATGTACATGAGGATAACAGTGCAGGCCACACCTAGGGCAGAGATGAAGAGCAAGGAGAATTAACTCGTTTTGCTAAGAAGGGATTAGTCCTGGCATACAAACACACACCCTCGCCTCTTGAACCCTTCCACATCGCTCTGTGCCTGCCTCTCCTGCCCAGCCAAGCTAAATCGGATTGTGTTGTTTAAGGCTTAAGTGACATCACAGCCGACCGGCTAAGCCCTCTGCACAGATTCATCCAAAAAAAGCTTTCTCCAAAGCCACCTCAGGTTACTCCGAAGAGATATTACCGGCCGGCTTCAGAGTCTACCTGGGTCACACGCTCCCAGATGTTTTCAACTTTAGGATGTGCCAATATCAGATTCTCATTTTTCAAGGCTTACATTTGTGCCAAGAACGTGCCAATATCAGATTCTCATTTTTCAAAGCTTCAGTTTAATAATAATAGTAATAATAATAATAATAATAATAATAATAATAATAATAATAATACAGTGGTACCTCAGGTTAAGTACTTAATTCGTTCCAGAGGTCTGTACTTAACCTGAAACTGTTCTTAAACTGAAGCACCATTTTAGCTAATGGGGCCTCCTGCTGCCGCCGCGCCGCCGGAGCACAATTTCTGTTCTCATCCTGAAGCAAAGTTCTTAACCTGAAGCACTATTTCTGGGTTAGCAGAGTCTGTAACCTGAAGCGTATGTAACCTGAAGCATATGTAACCCGAGGTACCACTGTAGTAATAATAAATAAATAATAATAATAATAATAATAATAATAATAATAATAATAATTTATTTATACCCCGCCCATCTGGCTGGGTTTCCCCAGCCACTCTGGGTGGCTTCCAACTAAATATTAAAAACAATAGTCATACCTCGGGTTGAGCGCGTACGAGTTGCGCTTCGTGGCAACCCAGAAGTAACGGAGCACGTTACTTCCGGGTTTCGCCGCTTGCGCAAGCGCAGGTGCTCAAAATGATGTCACACGCATGCGCAGAAGCGGTGAAAAGCGACGCGTGTGTGCGCAGACGTGCCATCACTAGTTACGTTTGCTTCTAGATACAAACGGGGCTCCGGAACGGATCCCATTCGTATCCAGAGGTACCACTGTACAGCATCAGACATTAAAAACTTCCCTAAACAGGAAACAAAGCTTCCGCAGCAGTTTGTTGGTGGGTGGGAAATGAAGCCCTCGTTGAAAAATTCACCCACATTTCAATGCTAATTTCTCCCCAAAGACACATTTCCCCATGCAATACAATGCCTTTTAATATGTTATTTTCACCCACATGTGCATTTATGTACACACTTTGTCCACCCGGTACATGCAGTTTGCTACGCATTACTTGGTGGGAGAACTGCCTGGCAAAATTCAGAGAAGTGCAAATTTCAAAAGGACAGGTGTGTTTTCGTTTGCTTCTTGTTTCGGAAAGTGGGACTTAGGTAGGCTTGCATTTGAATAAGAACCAATTCAAATTTCTCCGTCATCCCAAACTACAACTCCCAATCAGCCACAGCCAGTGCAGCTCAGGCTAACAGGCTGGTGTGGAAACTATGTGCAGCCAACATACCAATTTTTCCAAGATCGCTAACACTCACAGTGTTAGAAACTCAGATATATAAGCTAGTTGCCAAATGGCACCTAAACCTAGGTTAGGGTTGCCGCAATTGAATGTCTAAGTGTCTTTTTAAAATAATAATAAAAAAGCAATAAGTGCCTTTTTAAAATAATAATACAAAAAGCAACGAGGTTTCTTATTCAGGACAATACCTCAAGGACCACCTTTTTCCATATGAACCTACCCAGACCCTGAAATCATTGTCTAAGGCCCTGCTTCGTGTGCCTACTCCTTGAGAGGTCCGGAGGGTGGCAACGCGAGAACGGGGCCTTCTCTGCAGTGGCTCCCTGTCTGTGGAATGCTCTCCCCAGGGAACTGATTTACATCCTATGCCCTTTTAAAATGTATGTTTTTTGGAGGAAGAGGGAGCTATTGGGGTGTTGTTTTTATTTCTATTATGTATTTTGTGGTTCTATATCTTGATTCTGTTCTGTGAACTGCCCTGAGACCCCCGGGTATAGGGGGGTATATAAATTAAATTAAATTAAAATAAATATTAATTTCACTTTTATGCTGCTTTGTATTTTAAAGGGGGGGAAATCTCAAAGTGGTTTACAACACATTAAAACATCAAATCAAACAATCCTGAATATAACAAACTCAAGCTTCAAGGGAAATATTTCAGATCCTTCTCTAAGGGACATTTTGCTTTCCCCATATTTGTTTACCAGCTTAATTTATAGAGTTGCCTCATGGCAGAAGGACTCTAGGAAACCAGGGTGGTGTAGTGGTTACAGTATCAGTCGCCAACCTGGCAAAAAGAGCTCTCCACGTGGTTGCAATCGGACCTATGCCAGTCGCAAAACGTGCCCGGCTAATTTCTGACACTGACCAAGTCTGAGGGCTCATCCAGACTTCCTGTTACACCCTCCATGCTTTAAAGCTCCACATCCCAGGAAAACCCGCTCTTTAACGCTGAATCGGAACAAACAGCGGTTCGGATTTCCCACGGATTGCTGTTTGTTCCGGCTCGGCACTAAAGAGCAGGGTTTTACGAGGATAGCGCCAGGGCAAAAAGAAAACAATGTTCAGGCATGAAGCTTTAAACCTAGAAACGCAGGACAAAAGGCGGTCTGGATGAGCCCTGCGCTCTTGCACTTTGCACACCGATAAGAAAACAACATGTTTATACGCGAGGGGAGCAAGAGGGAGGGCCTGCGAGGAACGTTCAGCTCCTGCTATGCTCAAAGGGCAAACTGGGTACAGGTTGTTTTGCCCCATGGGGGAAAGTTCAGACGAACATAAGCACTCTGCGGGATCAAGCCAAAGGACCATTGAGTTCAACATCCTGTTTACCAAATGCCAGCAGGAAACTCACAAGCAGGATACGACCACAAGAGCCTTCTCCTGTTCTTCAGAGGTGCAGCACCTCTGGTCCCAGAGGCAGCCATTACCATTAGGACCCCAAGCCATCGATTGCTCCGTCCCCCATGAACTGGTGGTGATGGTGGTTAAAATCTGCATACCACCCTATTCCCGCGGGTCTCACAGTAGTTCACGAGGTAAAATCGCAGGATAAAAACACAAAATACATAATAAAAACAACCCAATGATCCCCTCTCCCCAACACATTTGAAAGGGCACCCGTCAAGACAAAGGCCTGCTTAAAGAGGAACATTTTTGCCTGGTGCCTAAAGGTGTATAGTGAAGGTGCCAGGCGAGTCTCCCTGGGGAGAGCATTCCACAAATGGGGAGCCACTGCAGAAAAGGCCCTGTTCTCGTGTTGCCACCCTCTGGACCTCACATGGAGGAGGCAAACAAAGAAGGGCCTCAAAGGATGATTTCAGGGCCCACGTCAGGAGAGAGGTGATTCTTGAGGTATTGCAGTCCTGATCTGTTTGTTTTGCCATTCACTACCTCAGGCATGGGACGCAGGTGGCGCTGTGGGTTAAACCACAGAGCCTAGGACTTGCCGATCAGAAGGTCGACGGTTCAAATCCCCGCGACGGGGTGAGCTCCCATTGCTCGGTCCCTGCTCCTGCCCACCTAGCAGTTTGAAACTAGCACTTTGAAAGCACGTCGAAGTGCAAGTAGATAAATAGGTACTGCTCTGGCGGGAAGGTAAATGGCGCTTCCGTGCGCTGCTCTGGTTCGCCAGAGCTGGCCACATGACCTGGAAGCTGTACGCCGGCTCCCTCGGCCAATAAAGCGAGATGAGCGCCGCAACCCCAGAGTCGTCTGCGACTGGACCTAATGGTCAGGGGCCCCTTTACCTTTACCTCAGGCATTACCCCACTCATACCAAAACCAATCACATTCAGCAATATGACAATCTACATAAAAAGGGCCATTGCCAAGACTGTATTTATACACTCCTAATATCTGGAGTGTTAATACCTTGACTCCTTCTGGGCCATCTCATGCTCCTCTCCAATCTCTCACCTGAGAGGGGCCCAGATCCATACCGCAGCAGGCTATCACCCCCTTGGGTGCAGAACTACTTTCATCCACTCAGTTCTGCATAGGAAAACCATTCTCTGCAGAGTTGCTAAGGAGCCACTGTTGCAACCACCTGTGATAGGGATGCCTTAGCTCCGGAGAGAAGGTGGGGCGCCTGTAGCCCTGCAGGTGAGGTTCTCAGGTTGCATTGGCCACGGTGGCGAAAATGAGGGCCATATTTCCCTCAAAGCCACATGGCAGGGTTGGGTGGGGCCAGGAGCAGAGGTGGCCAGAGCAATGGGTGCGAATGTTGCCTTTGTAAAGGTAAAGGGACCCCTGACCATTAGGTCCAGTCGTGACCGACTCTGGGGTTGTGGCACTCATCTCGCTTTATTGGCCGAGGGAGCTGGCGTACAGCTTCCGGGTCGTGTGGCCAGCATGACTAAGCCGCTTCTGGCGAACCAGAGCAGCGCACGGAAATGCCGTTTACCTTCCCACTGGAGTGGTACCTATTTATCTACTTGCACTTTGATGTGCTTTCAAACTGCTAGGTTGGCAGGAGCAGGGACCAAGCAACGGGAGCTCACCCCGCCATGGGGATTCGAACCGCGACCTTCTGATCGGCAAGTCCTAGGCTCTGTGGCTTAACCCACAGCGCCACCCGCGTCCAGTTGCCTTTGTACTGTAGCCCAATTTCCACACACACACACACACACACACACACTTCTTTCCATTGAGGCCCGGGGTCAGCAAACTTTTTCAGCTGTGGACCGGTCCACTGTCCCTCAGACCTTGTGGGGGGCTGGACTTTATTTTGAAGGAGGAAAAAATGAACGAATTCCTATGCCCCGCAAATAACCCAGAGATGCATTTTAAATAAAAGCACACATTCTGCTCATGTAAAAAGACGCTGATTCCCGGACCGCCCGCAGGCCGGATTTAGAAGGCGATTGGGCCGCATCCGGCCCACGGGCCTTAGTTTGCCTACCCCTGATCTAGGCAAATAAGAAGCATCATCAGAGCTGAGGGACACAGTCCAACCAAGAAAAAACATTTGAGGCACAATGAGGGTGTGGCTTGAGAAAGGGGTGCATGGCTTGGGGAGATTTCTGAGGGTCAGGTGAAGTTTGGGTGCATTGTCCCCCATGCCTGAAATACCCCCACCCACATTGCGTGCCGTCTAGATGTTAGTGCAAATCTGTTTTGCTTCCACGTGCGCCATGTTAGAGAGCCAGTTCTCCATGACGACAAACCCCTCCTGGCTCAGAAAAGACGTCCACCTTTCTGTTTTTCGATAGCAATGACCCAAAGTTGCAGGCCACCCCGTGTTCCCAATTTAACCATGGCGGACCCTCCCTCCATTCATTTATCTGCACTAGGGACCATTTAAGGGACGCAGGTGGTGCTGTGGGTTAAACCACAGAGCCTAGGACTTGCCGATCAGAAGGTCGGCAGTTCGAATCCCTGCAATGGGGTGAGCTCCCGTTGCTCGGTCCCTGCTCCTGCCCTCCTAGCAGTTCGAAAGCACGTCAAAGCGCAAGTAGATAAGTAGGTACCGCTCCGGCAGGAAGGTAAACGGCGTTTCTGTGCGCTGCTCTGGTTCGCCAGAAGTGGCTTAGTCATGTTGGCCACATGACCCGGAAGCTGTACACCGACTCCCTTGGCCAATAAACCCCCGAGTCGGCCACGACTGGACCCAATGGTCAGGGGTCCCTTTACCTTTAGGGACCCTTTGGGGGGAAGCCATAATCTTCTGTGAATCCTGAGTCTACCACGAATCAGGTCTGTTGGGGCCGCCTCACATTCTAAGAATATATGAAACGCCCATATTTGTCCTCTGATGTTTGAGGAACATCCTGTTATTTACTCAGCACTATCCGTTTAAGGCATGTTAGAACGCTTCCAAAAAACCAGAGGCACATGAGCTTCCCTGGGCACGCTCCGCCTCGTGCCGCCCCAGCTGAAGAACACGGCACTCCAAAGCTTGCCAGCAGGGAGACGGAGAACGAAACATAACAAGAGGACTGCCAACAAATGCAGGCCACTTTTGGACATAATCTTGGCACCGGGTGTGTTTTCTTCACATGCAATATTTAGCATTCCCAAGGTCCGGGGAATGAGGATGCCATCGTACCTCCATTTAACGCAGGGGTCGGCAAGGCTTACCAGGCACGGCGCAGCGCGGGGACTCTCTTCCGCGGCTCCGGAAATCGCTTCTGCGCAACTCAACGCGGGAAATCGCGTCTGCGCATGTCTGTGGCGCCAGAAATCACTTCTGCGCATGCCCAGATGCTGAAAATCGTGCCTGCGCAGAAGCGATTTCTAGCGTCTAGCATGTGCAGAAGCGATTTCCGGAGCCGTGGAAAGCCGCTGGTTTAGGGGCAGCTTATGGGCGGGTTAAGCAACCCTCATGGGCCACTTCCAGCCCATGGGCCTTAGATGGTGACCTCTGATTTATCGCTTGCCACTTGAAGGAGGCTACGTTTAGAAGTGAGGCCTGCAGTAATATGTCCCCGTCACCCACATTCAGTTCGATTTTTTTTGATCCACCGAGCACCCGGCACTGGGCTATTTTGGGGTTTGTGAAGCTCTCCCTAGCTTGTCAGCACTTCCAGGGTTCCAGCAAAACCTGCTCCCTCTCGTGCAGAGATGGTGCTGTTTTGGCAGTCGGGGAGCTGAAGAAGACTGGACATATTAAATGGGGGTGGTACTTAGATCTCGTTGCTGTTGAGGGTGAAACTATGGCAACGGAAGTGTCTGGGTTTCCAGGAGTCTACCAGGAATTGGCTGCTTGGTTCGAACCAATGCAGAACTCACCCCTAGCTCCAACAAAATTTAAAAAATCCTTCCAGTAGCACCTTAGAGACCAACTCAAGTTTGTTATTGATATGACCTTTCGTGTGCATGCACACTTCTTCAGATATGTGAATTTCGTGCATGCACACAGATTTCATGCATGCACACGAAAGCTCATATCAATAACAAACTTAGTTGGCCTCTAAGTTGCTAAAGGAAGGATTTTTTTAAATTTGTTTCGACTACGGCAGACCAACATGGCTACCTACACTAGCTCCAGTCCTATTATTATTATTATTATTATTATTATTATTATTATTATTATTATTATTATATACCGCCCTATACCCAAAGGTCTCATGGTGGTTCACAGAAAAGATCACAATATATAAAATCAAAATAAAAACAATAACTCAATAACACCGCTCTGCAAAAAAGGCACATTTTAAAAGGGTATAGGATGTCAGTCAGGTCAACCAAAGGCCTGGTTAAAAAAGAACACTTTTGCCTGGCACCTAAAGGTGTATAATGAAGGAGCCAGGCGAACTTCCCTGGGGAGAGCATTGCACGGATGGGGAGCCACTGCAGAAAAGGCCCCGTTCTTGTGTTGCCACCCTCCAGACCTCTCGAGGAGGTGGCACATGAAGAACGGCCTCAGAAGATGATCTCAGGATTTGGGTAGGTTCATATGGAAAGAGACAGTCCTTGAGGTATTGTGGTCCTAAACTTTATAGGTCAAAACCAGCACTTTGAATTGGGCCCGGAAACCAATTGGTAGCCAGTGCAGTCGGACCAGTAAGACACTATTTCTCAATTGACTGGGGTTGGGGGAATCTAAGCATAAAACAAAATGTGCTTTGTAAAAACCCTGTAGAACATGAATGAGGAGCTTCACACCCAGGGGCTAAACATGGTCCTGCGGACTCCCTTCCAGGACACACCTGTTGCCAGCCCTGCTTTCCTCTCCATTGGAGTGCTTCAACAACAACTGGCTGGGCTTCCCCAGCCACTTCTATCTGGCTAGAATGTGTCCTTCAATTCTTCTTGGTTGCTTTTGAGTGTGTCTAGAAACTAGCCTTCTGTACACAGGTAGAATCATGGAATGGTAGAGTCAGAAGGAACCCCAAGGTTCATCTAGTCCAGCCCCCTCAGGGTCCCTTTCCAATTCTTCAGTCCAATGAGTCTACGATCCCTTTGGCTGGAGATGCACAGACTGTTAGAATTCCTGCTCCATGACTGCAGTCATGGGATTCTTGTCTTTCACATGACGGTATATGTTTTGACTCCACAGAGTGGGAAGTGATGGAGGCAGGATGTTTGTGTTACTGTGCTCTGTGAAGTAGGACTCTTGTCCTTTGTTCTTTTTCTCTTTGCTGTCTGATGCTAGAGAGAGCGGGAGCCATGCTGCAGTGCTCCCTGTGTAAAGGTAAAGGTAATGGTAAAGGGACCCCTGAACATTAGGTTCAGTCGTGGCCAACTCTGAGGTTGCAGCGCTCATCTCACTTTATTGGCCGAGGGAGCCGGCGTACAGCTTCCAGGTCATGTGGCCAGCATGACTAAGCCGCTTCTGGTGAACCAGAGCAGCGCACGGAAACACAGTTTACCTTCCCGCCGGAGCGGTACCTATTTATCTACTTGCACTTTGACGTGCTTTCGAACTGCTAGGTTGGCAGGAGCAGGGACCAAGCAACTCGCGGGGATTCGAACCGCCAACCTTCTGATCGGCAAATCCTAGGCTCTGTGATTTAACCCACAGCGCCACCCGCGTCCCGCTCCCTGTGTGTTTATATGTAAATAAAGTAGATTAGCCAAAATGCTGAGTTGCTGAGGTCTGTTACGCATGATGCACAAACTCTGCAGATCCCTCAGTGTGCCGGTGTCGGTTGGCATCGGTCGCTGGGATGTTCGGGCAGAAGAAAGCTTTTGAAGCTCCTGAACGATCGACCAGGAGGGAGGAATCATGCCAACCTGGCATGTGTCTCTGCCAGGGTCCTACTCGAGTGTAGGCTGAGCTCCTGACACAGACATGGTTTAAAAACAGACCTGCCAACCAACCGCCGACTTGAAAACAGAAAGGCACTTGGCTTACCCATGATAAGGAAACTCAGCACCCATTGTAGTACTGAGATGATCTGCAGTTGCTTCTCTACTTTAGACTTAGACAGCCAGGACAGATCCTGAAACGTGGAGAGGATACCGGACCCCGTGCCTGGAGAGAGAAAGGGGGGGGGGAGAGAAAAGGAGAAAGGCTTGGTCACCAGGTCCTTTGGCAGAAACAAAAAGCAGAAAAGTATGCACAGAGTCTTTTGCAGTTGCTTTCTGATTGTAGGAATTAAGACATATAAACCATGGTCCTATTTACTTGTTGGTCCTCTGCGTGAAAGGGGAACTGGGCTACACATCCTGGCATTAATAATAATAATAATAATAATAATAATAATAATAATAATAATGGGACAGAGGAACTTACGGTCTTCAAATAAAAACATCCTGAAGGTCCCAGGCCACAGAGAGTTTAGGCTGGCCTCAACTAGAGCCAGGGCTGGGGAGGGCAGGATATAAATAAAATTTATTATTATTATTATTATTATTATTATTATTATTATTATTATTGTATTATTTATATCCCGCCCATCTGGCTGGGTTTCCCCAGCCACTCTGGGCAGCTTCCAACAGAATATTAAAATACAATAGTCTATTAAACATTAAAAGCTTCCCTAAACAGGGCTGCCTTCAGGTGTCTTCTAAAACTCTGGTAGTTGTTGTTCTCTTTGACATCTGGTGGGAGGGCGTTCCACAGGGCAGGTGCCACTACCGAGAAGGCCCTCTGTCTGGTTCCCTGTAACTTGGCTTCTCGCAGGGAGGGAACCACCAGAAGACCCTCGGACCTGGAAAGACGCTTCGGACCTGGACCTCAGTGTCTGGGCAGAACGATGGGGATCCAAATGGTCCACTTCTTCCAGGCCTGCCCATAAGCCCCACCCACCACGCCATGACCTCCAGAGAAGGACTCAGCCAAGGGTAGCCAATGAGGTGCACGGCAGAAGTCGTTGGACTACAACTTCCATCAGCCTTAGCCAGCATGGACATTGACCAGGAATGATAGGAATTGTAGTCCAACAATAACTGGAGGGTACCACTTTGACTACCTACCCCTAGTCAAAGGATTAGGTCTAGAGCAGGGTTTCCCAAACTTGGGCTTCCAGCTGGTTTTTGGACTACAACTCCCATCATCCCTAGCTAGCAGGACCATCCCTAGTCATGGATAATAATAATAATAAATCTGATTTATACCCTGCCCTCCCCAGCCAAGGCCGGGCTCAGGGCGGCTAACAAGCAATAATAAAAACAAGTTGATTGAAATACAACTTAAAAAACAAGATTAAAATACAACTTAAAAAACAAGATTAAAATACAACATTAAAACACTGAAATGCAGCCTCATCACAGGAGGAGAAAGGAAAAAAGAAAGAGGGGAAGGGAATCAAACTGACTCCAAGCCAAAGGCCAGGCAGAGCAACTCTGCCTTACAGGCCCTGCGGAAAGAAATCAGATCTTGCAGGGCCCTGGTCTCATGGGACAGAGCGTTCCACCAGGCCGGAGCCATCACTGAGAAGGCCCTGGCTCTAGTTGAGGCTAATCTGACTTCCTTAGGGCTCCCCGTGATCTCTAGGGTCCTGGGCCCTTAAGGTCCTCCGTGGGGCATACCGGGAGAGGCGGTCCCGTAGGTAAGAGGGCCCTAAGCCACAAAGGGCTTTTAAGATCAAAACCAGCACCTGAAATCTGACCCTGTACTCCACCGGGAGCCAGTGCAACTGGTAAAGCACTGGGTGAATATGCTCCCATGGCAGAGACCCCGTGAGGAGCCTCGCTGCAGCATTCTGCACTCGCTGGAGTTTCTGGGACAGCTTCAAGGGCAGCCCCGCATAGAGCGAATTACAGTAGTCAAGCCTGGAGGTGACCGTCGCATGGATCACTGTGGCCAGGTCAGGGTGGGAAAGGGAAGGGACCGACTGCTTGATGCGGCGAAGGTGGAAAAATGTCACCTTGGCTGTTGCTGTAACCTGCGCCTCCGTGGAAAGGGAGGCGTCAGGGATTACACCTAAACTCTTAACAGAAGGCAATGAAGAAGAAGAAGAAGAAGAAGAAGAAGAAGAAGAAGAAGAAGAAGAGTTTGGATTTGATATCCCGCCTTTCACTCCCCTTCAGGAGTCTCAAAGCGGCTAACAATCTCCTTTCCCTTCCTCCCCCACAACAAACACTCTGTGAGGTGAGTGGGGCTGAGAGACTTCAAAGAAGTATGACTGGCCCAAGGTCACCCAGCAGCTGCATGTGGAGGAGCGGAGACGCGAACCCGGTTCCCCAGATTAGGTGACTACCGCTCTTAACCACTACACCACACTGGCTCTCTAATTGGGCCCCCGCAAGAGAAGGGAGTTGGTCCCTCATCCCCATGCCATCCCAACCCAGCCAGAGGACCTCTGTCTTCGAAGGATTTAGTTTCAATCGGCTCCCACGAAACCATCCAAAAACAGCTGGAGACCCAGGTTCTAGACCCTGCTCCCAGGCATTTAATGGTATGCAGTGAAACCCATAATCTGTTTTTGGTTAACAATTGGCAATTTCTTAATGGCGGCGATTTCGTTGTTTTTATAAGGTGGTGTTGCTTTAATACTATGTAGGTTGCAGTTTGTGGCTGTTTTTAAAAAAACACTTTATGTATTTGTAGACATGTTTATTCAGCGTCCTTTTTTTTTCTTTTCAAAAGGCATGCAAGGAATAATTATTTGTTTATATGCTAGCTGCTCTTGGGAGCCATTGGCAGAAAGGCAGCATAAAAGCCACTTGAAAAATAAATACATGCAGAACTTGTGCCTAATTTTTGCAATAAAGCAGCTCCAACAAGACATAACCACCCTGGCTGGATCACGCCAAGGATCCAGCATTCTGTCTCACAAAGGCAGATCAGATGCCTCAGAGATGTTCACAAGGAGAACATTAATTCAAAGTCTTGGAACTGGTATTCAGCTGGTATAGTCAGCAATAGACCACATTGTCTGTGATAATCTGCCCAGTCTCTTTATAAAGAAGCATAAATCAGTTCTGTTCACAGCTGAAATATACTGACAACGCCTGTGAGCACAGTCTCAACACCCTAATTTGCAGCATTCTCCTTAAAAAGACTCACAGAAAATGTTACAAGCCCAATACAGTGGTACCTCGGTCTACGAACAGCACTGCTAACGAACTATTCGGTATACGAACTCCGCAAAACCGTTAGTGTTCTGGTTAGCGAACTTTACCTCGGTCTATGAATGGAAGCCGAACGGTGGAAGAGCACTGGTGGCGGGAGGCCTCATTAGGGAAAGCGCTCCTCGGTTTAAGAACGGTTTTGGTTTAAGAACGGACTTCCAGAACGGATTAAGTTCGTAAACCGAGATACCACTGTACACAGCCTTCCTTCAACCTCACCCCAAGTCCAAGACTGCAGTGTTAGAAACTCAGGTGTATAAGTTAGGTGAACCAGGGTTAAAGGTAAAGGGACCCCTGACCATTAGGTCCAGTCATGACCGACTCTGGGGTTGCAGCGCTTATCTCGCTTTATTGGCCGAGGGAGCCGGTGTACAGCATCCAGGTCATGTAGCCAGCAGGACTAAGCCCTTCTGGCAAAGCAGAGCAGCGCACGGAAACGCCGTTTACCTTCCTGCCAGAGCGGTACCTATTTATCTTCTTGCACTTTGATGTGCTTTCGAACTGCTAGGTTGGCAGGAGCAGGGACCGAGCAACAGGAGCTCACCCCGTTGGGGGGATTCGAACCGCCGACCTTCTGATCTTCAGGTCCTAGGCTCTGTGGTTTAACCCACAGCACCACCCGTGTTACAGTTGCCTTAACGGAATGTCTTCTTGCAATTTTGGGAACAGACGGCTCGAAAGTCGTCTTTTTCAATACAACTTTGGGGTTCTTGAAATTCATTCCGATTGTGCCAATAAAAGATCATGGATAGAATTCTACAGGGTGCGTTTTTAGTGTGTGAAAACAGCCCCGATCCAAGGATCCCCAGGCATGCACCTCCAGATGGGGGAGACGTCAGGCGCCAACCTGCCGCCCGGGCATCTTCACTTGGTCACAAGTGGCTGATAGCGAGGTGCAAAATGTGCCTGGCGCCAGGCAGATTTTGAATGCCAGTTCCACGTTTCTTACATTACATGAGTTTGCGCTTGTCTGGGAACCACAGCAGATCCTAACTCTGCCCAAGAGCGCATGTTTTCAAACAGCTGGATGCAACGCGCCTGGCAAGTTGGATGCCAGCTCATCAGCCTTCACAGTGGAAGAGGGGTCAATCTTGGGCTTCGCATGGGGCACATCCAAACTCAAAATGTGTGGGATGTGATCCATAAGTAGCAGTCAAATACAACATTCCTTGTTTTCCTAGAGTGGACATGCAAGGGGATGTTTGGTCCAGCCAGTCAGAACTTCCTGTTTCCTCCTGGGCTGGGACATACTTCCTTTTGCATGTGACTAGAGGGGGGCGTGGGACTTGCCGATCTAAAGGTCGGTGGTTCAAATCCCCGCGACGGGGTGAGCGACCATTGCTCGGTCCCAGCTCCTTGGCACGCAGCAGTTCGAAAGCAGGCCAAAAAGTGCAAGTTTTTCCAGGTCATATGGCCAGCATGACTAAGCCACTTCTGGCGAACCAGAGCAGCGCACAGAAACGCTGTTTAGCTTCCCACCAGAGCGGTACCTATTTATCTACTTGCACTCTGATGTGCTTTCGAACTGCTAGGTGGGCAGGAGCAGGGACCGAGCAACAGGAGCTCACCCCGTCGCGGGGATTCGAACCGCCCACCTTCTGATCGGCAAGCCCAAGGCTCAGCGGTTTAGACCACAGCGCCACCCAGGAATTTACCAGGAAACTAATAGTAAGAGGCTTAAACAAGCCTGCAAGCAGCTATCTGCTGTGTGTTTAAAAGGGGAGTGTAAAACTCTGCTAAGTTATAGAACTTGCAAGCGCAGTTAAGAAGGATATTAATCAGCAATATATCCTCTCCTGCCTCCCTGAACATTCCCACAAAAAGCAGCTTTACACAAGAACACGCTGCCATGTCTAAGCTTGGTCCCATGTGAGAAAGTCATATGGCAGACCGAGATGTGACCGTGAGGGTGGCGGTGCAGGAATCCCCGCAAGTAAGTAATTTGCAGAGGAGCCACAAGGACGCAATTCCATCGCTGTGGCATTCCTTGCCCATGTGGACAGGGGGCTTGCCAGATTTGGGGAGAAAACAGCAACGCCAAAAGTCAACGGCCTTTCAAATAGCCTTGGTCCCAAAGATCAGCAAAACAGAAGGCCTGAGATTGAGCCATGAGATCCCTGCCAACTTTTTGTTTCCTTACGTTGCAAGATTCCACAGGCGCTTGAACTTTTCGGCAGATGGACTATGGAAAGGGGAGGATTCGGCTAACACGCCCCCCTCCAAACCAAACCAAAACAGCCCAGGCTCCTTGTTTGCAAGCAGCTTCCCTCGATCCATAAATGGGCACAGAGGAAGTTACACATTGACGAATCCCCGAGAGACAGGAAATCCCAAGATGACTCTTGGGGACCAGAATTTGCTTTTCGGTTTAACTATTCACAAAGCCAGGAACAAGGCATTTTCAGGCGAAGTCTGGCCTCTGACAGTCGCTGTGCATCCAGCACAGCAAAGGCAATTGTGACTGTTTTCATCACCAGCTTGGCAGCGGGGAGAGACTTGCTTTACACAAATGTAACCCAGACAACAAAGGTCCATATAGTTAAAGCTCTGGTTTTCCCAGTAGTGATGTATGGAAGTGAGAGCTGGACCATAAAGAAGGCTGATCGCCGAAGAATGGGTGCTTTTGAATTATGGTGCTGGAGGAGACTCTTGAGAGTCCCATGGACTGCAAGAAGATCAAACCTCTCCATTCTGAAGGAAATCAGCCCTGAGTGCTCACTGGAAGGACAGATCCTGAAGCTGGGACTCCAATACTTTGGCCACCTCATGAGAAGAGAAGACTCCCTGGAAAAGACCCTGATGTTGGGAAAGATGGAGGGCACAAGGAGAAGGGGACGACAGAGGACAAGATGGTTGGACAGTGTTCTCGAAGCTACCAGCATGAGTTTGACCAAACTGCGGGAGGCAGTGGAAGACAGGAGGGCCTGGCGTCCATGGGACTCTCAAGAGTCTCCTCCAGCACCATAATTCAAAAGCACCCATTCTTCGGCGATCAGTTTGTCTCCTTAAGTCAGCGTAACTGGAAGCTTAAATGGCTTTTTCATTCATTTTTAATCGGTTTGTTTAGTGATATTGTAAGTCAAGCAACAGGGGAAGGAACAAGGAAGCAGGCGCACAGACGGGCTTTTGATCTTCAGATGAAGGGTGGTATTAAAGAAAATTAATAATGTGCCACAAACATTATTATCCAAGAACGTAATTGCCCCCCCATCTGTGCACAAGACTTCAGCATCCTTCAATTGCTACACTCCAGAGCTGTGGTGTGTGTCTTGCTGCTTAGATACCTTGATACCTAGAATAGGTATCTAGATATCAATGTCCTGTCCTGGTTAGTGTCAGAATAAGGGCAGGGAGACTCAGGTTCGTAACACACTCAGCCCTAAATCTTACTGGATTACCTTGAGTTAGTCACCATCTCTCAGCTTTACACGGGATCAGAGGAAAGCAGGGTGGATAAAAATCAATGATTTTTTTAAAAATCAGTTTTTTATTTTTAAATGGGATTTTTTTGGAGGAAAAAAATCTTTCTAAAGATTTTCTCTTTAAGCTGTGGGATCCCACAGCTAATTCTCCCCTGGTCTCCTCACTGGCCCAAATAGGACTAATTTAGCCAGCTAGCCCTGGTGATCATCTAATGTCTATTGGATGGATTTCCCCCCAAATTGATTTTTGAATTCTGAATTTATTGTTATCCATGTTTTATACTGTATTTTATGCTGTTTTTTTGTTGCATCAATTGTTTTAAATTTGTTGTTAGCCGCCCTGAGTCCGGTTTTCTGAACCGGGAAGGGCGGGGTATAAAAAAATAATAATATTATTATTATTATCATCACCATCATCCCATTGAAGGAACATTGGCAATACAGAAGCCAGGAGGTAGATCTTCATCAAGTGCCATAAAAATAGTTTTGCGCTAGCTGCATTGCATAAGCTCCTTTGAGCTTTTATATAAAAGGTGTAGGGTTCGGTTTTCAAAGGATTAAAATCCTTGGCACCTGATCACTGGTAGCCCAGCTTCGACCTGAGCTGAGCTCCGGTGGGGTCTGGGCTAGGTGAGACCAAAGTAGGATGTCTTTACAAAGCTATATTTCAGCATTTTCTTTAACTCATTATATATCATTTCCCAGAACCCCTTCACCTTCTTACACTCCCACCACATATGAATAAATGTACCCTCTTTCTCTTTACATTTCCAACATTTGTTACAGATTTTGTACATTTTTGCCAATTTAACTGGTGTCATATACCATCTGTATACCATTTTCATAACATTTTCTTTTTTCATGTATTACGTTAAATGTAAAGAGAAAGAGGGTACATAATGATATATAATGAGTTAAAGAAAATGCTGAAATATAGCTTTGTAAAGAAACCAGAAACCTTCTTACTGGGAATAACTAAAAATGAAATAAATAAGAGAGACTGTAAACTCTTTCAGTACACAATAACAGCAGCGAGAATATTGATGGCCCAAAAATGGAAACAAGAAGAACTACCAACTTTGGAAGAATGGAGAACAAAACTAACTGACTATGCGGAACTGGATAAATTAACTGGAAAAATCAGACTTCAAAGAGACCAGAAGTTCCTAGAGGACTGGGGAAAATTTAGAGAATATTTGAAAACTGTATGTGAGGAACAAACAACGCTAGTGTGTTTTAAAGAAGCTTTGTGAAATAATAAGGAATATTGCAAGAATGTAAATGAGGATAGAAAAATTTTACTTAAAGGTGATATTATAATTAAGGAATGTGAAGATAGAAATTTATCTACGGATGATTGTCAGAGGAGTTGAGGGAGGTTCAATAAGTCAAAATATGTGATTTGGAAAATTGTATGATTGGAGATATTATGGAAAAATTTAATAAAAAATTTATAAAAGAAAAAAAAACAAAGCAGGATGTCCTGGACTTAGAGGGTTTGGAGGTCTGGATCATGTTCCATCAGGACACCAGAATCCAAATTGACTCTGAAGTCACATCAATAATTTCAGGGGTACTTACTCCCAGGTGTACAGGTAAGCTTGAAGGCACAAGAAAGCAAACAAACAAAAAAGGTGTACTTTGCCCTCTTCATAGAACTGCTAATGGCAGAAGAAGCCACACCTGAAATAATACCCCAATCCCGCTTTAAAACATTCCTTTAAAATGATCAGATTTGCAAGAAGTGTCTTTCAATCCTTCTAGTATATTGGAGTTCCAATATGTTTTTTTATTTATCATAAAATTTATACACCGCTCGATTGTAAAAAAAACAACCACACACATATACATCAAAGTGGTTTACAAAAAGATAAAACAAGGAAATCAGGAAAAATTAAACACACAGAAAGTTAACATACTAAAACAGATTAAAAATAATTTCACACCAGCTTTCTAAGCCTCTGAGTATATTATTATGAAACTTATGACATTTTTATATTTTATAAAATTTGTTGGTCACTCTGAGATTTTTTGTTAAAAGCGATGATGACATGCAAGAAATAATAAATAAAATCACCATCAATATACCATACTTTTCAATCTATAAGACGTCCCCATGGATAAAACGCCCCCTATTTTGGGGGGCTCAAATTTCAGAAAATGGGGGGAGATTACACAGGGTTGTTGAACATTTTTTTTGGGGGGGGAACTGTCATAAATCGCTCACCCACATGCATCACAAAATCCGCCTGCCGTCTGTCCCCTCGCCGGCAGAAGCTGCCAATCGTCCGCCCAATTGCCGCAGCGTCAGCCAATCAACACCACCCATTGGCGCAGCAACCAATAACACGCACAATAGCCGCTGACAGCTGCGACAGCAACCAATCAAACGTCCACCCTATGCACTACCCATGTATAAGACGACTCCAATTTTTTAGCATGGTTTTCCAAGAATAAATATAGTCTTATAGACTGAAAAGTACAGTAACTGCCTTCCCCCAGCATGGTACCCTGCAGATGTTTTGAACCTCATGCCAGTTGGGCTTGAAGTGGCCCAAACATCTGGAGATGATGTGGAGCAGGAGGCTACGACGTCCATCTCCACACGCCACCGAATGTGGCCGGCAGAAACCGCACAACCATGCAGAGAAGTCCACAACAGAAGGATTACAAAGAGAACCCCTTTGTTTGGAGAACTTGTCACCTTCCATTTGCAGAGACTTGATAATGATCCATTATTCTGGATTCCAGGTCAGGTAGGGCAACAATGCGTGCATGAATGCCCAAGGATTAAGGTCTTCTGGGAAATGATCTATAATGAAATTAAGAAGGTTCTTAAGTGTACCTTTCATAAGAAACCAGAGGCTTTTCTCCTGGGCATGGTAGGCCAATTGGTGTCAAAGAAAGATAGGACGTTTTTTATGTATGCTACAACAGCAGCAAGAGTTCTTCTAGCAAAGTATTGGAAGACACAAGAACTACCCACGCTGGAAGAATGGCAGACGAAGGTGATTGACTATATGGGACTGGCGGAGATGACGGGCAGAATCCGTGACCAAGGGAAAGAGACGGTGGATGAAGAT
Organism: Podarcis raffonei; assembly: GCF_027172205.1. Taxonomy (NCBI): domain Eukaryota; kingdom Metazoa; phylum Chordata; class Lepidosauria; order Squamata; family Lacertidae; genus Podarcis; species Podarcis raffonei. The sequence continues at coordinate 9,879,778 of NC_070605.1, read as the reverse complement.
TGGAAGAAATTTAAATTTTATCTTAAGAACTGTTGTAAAATTATTGAGTGTTAAAATGTCATGGGTAAGGTAAAGCAGATTTGCAGCGATAAATGATTGGGTAAGAGAAAAAGGTGAAAGAAAGGGAATTATAAGTAATTCAGACCAGGGGTTGCTGGAAAAGTTTAAAACAGGGATGCAGAAAAGGGAGGCATGGGGAAATCGTTGAAATTGGGTATAAGGAAAAAAGGTTATGAAATTATACATGTTTGTTTGTTTTTGTATTGTTATTTGTAATGTCTTATAATATATGTTGGAAAATCAATAAAAATGTTATAAAAAAAAATAAAAAAAAATGCCTACATGAAGCATGGGTAGGCAAACTAAGGCCCAGGGGCCGGATCCGGCCCAATTGCCTTCTTAATCCGGCATGCAGACGGTCCGGGAATCAGCGTGTTTTTACATGAGTAGAATGTGTCCTTTTATTTAAAATACATCTCTGGGTTATTTGTGGGGCCTGCCTGGTGTTTTTACATGAGTAGAATGTGTGCTTTTATTTAAGATGCATCTCTGGGTTATTTGTGGGGCATAGGAATTCGTTCTTTTTTCAGAATATAGTCCGGCCCCCCACAAGGTCTGAGGGACAGGGGACCGGCCCCCAGCTGAAAAAGTTTGCTGACCCCTGACATAAAACCAGCCATCAGAGCGCAAACAAATGATAAGATCCCTTTTAGATTTCACGTTGGCGATATAGAAGTAACAACAGATTTTAGAGTTAGTCAAGAGTACAGTCAGACCTCATGTTACATCCGCTTCATGTTACGTTCTTTCAGGATACATCCCGTGGCGACCCGGAAGTACCAGAAAGGGTTACTTCCGGGTTTCGCCACTCACGCATGCGCAGAAGCGCAAAATGATGTCACGCGCATGCACAGAAGCGGCGAATCGCAACCCACGCGTGCACAGACGTGGCACTTCAGGTTGCACTCTTTTCATGTTGCAAACGGGCCTCCGCAACGGATCCCGTTTGCAACCAGAGGTACCACTGTACTTGGAGAGAGGCTGGGAAAAGGACTCAGAGCTCTGGTCTCCTCTAATCCACCAGGTTTCGGACGCAACACAGACCCCAGCAACGTCCCATTGCCAGATGTGACAGTATACCCAGAATGGCAAGTCCTTTCAGAATTTGCTTCGCTGAGGTCAACAACCCTCCCCGGTCCCCACATTTGCAAAATTTGGCCCTGCTCATCCAACACTGAAGGATGGGAGCATGGGATGCTTTGTGAAGGGGCAAAAAACTAGGCTTCATTTCACCTGGGGCAAAAGCCCAGTTTGGCACACAAAACACACACAGGCTGGGAGTCTCAATGGTGCTCCCCTGGAGGCTTCATTTGGGGCTAAAAAAAAACCTTGGCTAGGCCCCCTGTAGCTACATTGGTGCCTCAGGTTAAGAACTTAATTCATTCCGGAGGTCCGTTCTTAACCTGAAACTGTTCTTAACCTGAAGCATCACTTTAGCTAATGGGGCCTCCGGCTTCCTGAGCACGATTTCTGTTCTCATCCTGAAGCAAAGTTCTTAACGCAAGGTACTATTTCTAGGTTAGCGGAGTCTGTAACCTGAAGCGTCTGTAACCCGAGGTACCACCATACAGTAAAAGGTAAAGGTAAGGTAAAGGACACCTGGACGGTTAAGTCCAGTCGAAGGCGACTATGGGGTTGCGTCGCTCATCTCACTTTCAGGCCGAAGGAGCCGGCATTTGTCCACATGACAGCTTTCCAGGTCATGTGGCCAGCAGGACTAAACTTCTGGCGCAACAGGACTCTGTGACAGAAACCAGAGCGCATGGAAATGCCATTTACCTTCCCACCACAGCGGTACCTATTTATCTACTTGCACTGGTGTGCTTTCGAACTGCTAGGTTGGCAGGAGCTGGGACAGAGCAACGGTAGCTCACTCCATCGTGGGGATTCGAACCACTGACCTTCCGATTGTCAAGCTCAAGAGACTCAGTGGTTTAGACCACAGTGCCACCCGCTACAGCACTGTTTTCTACCCAGAATAGGCTTATTCATCCATGCAAGTCACCACCTGGTTGCTATATAGCCAAGGAAAGAAATGACATACATTTGAGAACCAGCCCCTGACGAATCACCTGTCCCTGTGGATAAGCAGCTAATTCTGCTCTCACTGTCGCAACACTTTTTCTGGCACTCGCTAACAGTACGTGGGGTGGCAGAAAATCTGAAATAGTCCAATCCAGAAGTCACAGCAGAGGTTATATTTTCTGAGAATCCTCCAGAAAAAAAATCTCTCAGAGGACCTGTTGACGGCATTTTACCATTGTACTGTGGAGAGGGTATTAACTTATGGTCTGTGTGTGTGGTTTGGGAGCTGCACAGCCAGGGAAAAAACAATGCTGTCCAGGGTTGTAAAGACTGCGGAGAGAATAACTGGGTGCCCTCTTCCCACCTTGGATCAAATCTATGCTGCCAGGTGCCAGAAGAAAGCTGCAGAGATAGTGCAGGATAGTACGCACCCCGGAAATGATCTCTTTCAGCTTCTGCCTTCTGGAAGAAGGTCCAGGGTTATAAAGACTAGGACAAGCCGCCTGAGAAACAGTTTCTACCCAAATGTGATTTTGGTTTTAAACGCAGTGTAAGGGGTCTGTGGGATGTGGGTGGCTCTGTGGGTTAAACCACTGAGCCTCTTGGGCTTGCTGATCAGAAGGTCGGCGGTTCGAATCCCCGTGACGGGGTGAGCTCCCGTTGCCCTTTCCCAGCTCCTGCCAACCTAGCAGTTCAAAAGCACATCAAAGTGCAAGTCGATCAATAGCTACCGCTCTGGTGGGAAGGTAAACGGCGTTTCCGTGCGCTGCTCTGGTTCGCCAGAAGCGGCTTAGTCATGCTGGCCAGTAAAGCGAGATGAGCGCCGCAACCCCAGAGTCGGCCACAACTGGACCTAATGGTCAGGGGTCCCTTTACCTTTAAGGGGTCTGTATGGGATTATATTGTATTTAAAAATGGGGTATCAGAGTTTTTAGGGGGCTAACCAGGTTGGGATAGCTGGGATAGCAGGCTTGTGGGGTTTTGAATATCTGATGTAGATTTTTCAATTTCGTTGTTCTGTATGGGACAATGCCAATAAAGGTTACCATATTGTATCATATTATCGTACCTTAAAAATGTTGGGAGCTCCTCTTGCCCTGGGAACGAGAGCCAAAAGGAGTCGTGCATCTTCCACGCTTGGGCTGCTCCTGTGAATTGCCACACTTAAAATAGGCAGCTGAAGCCGATGAGCAGAGCTGATGGGAGAGAGACTCAGCGTCTCCTCAAGGGCACAGCAGGGCAACCAGGCTCATCTCATGCAAAAGATGCAGAACTGCTGTCAATGTCCATAGTTTTTGTGTGTCAAAGACGGAATCTCAGCAAAGATGGCTTCCTGGCCCTGCACAGGCTAGACTTGCCAAAATCTGTGCCTTGAAGAGTTTCGATTTGATATCCCACTTTATCACGACCCGAAGGAGTCTCAAAGCGGCTAACATTCTCCTTTCCCTTCCTCCCCCACAACAAACACTCTGTGAGGTGAGTGGGCCTGAGAGACTTCAGAGAAGTGTGACTAGCCCAGGGTCACCCAGCAGCTGCATGTGGAGGAGCGGGGAAGCGAACCCGGTTCACCAGATTATGAGTATATCGCTCTTAACCACTACACCACACTGGCTCTCCTTGACAACATTATACAAAAGGTGCAGAATACCTCTGTACCGAGTGCTACTGTGAGTTTAAGTAAGAATATCGGGAGCTTACGGTATTTCTCAAACTTGGGTCTGCAGCCATTTTCGGACTACAGTTCCCATCGTTCCTGGTCTTGCTAGCTGGGGATGATGGGAGTTGTAGTCCCAAAACAACTGAGGACCCAAGTTTGGGAAACACTGGCAAGGCGAGGGTGCACATGAAAGAGGTATGTCTGATTATCCTCTTTTTTTGGAAACATTTTTTCCCCTCCTGTTCTATGAGACCTCCAGGAGAAGCAGCATATTGGTGACCTCTGGCCAAGAGCGCACGGCACGAAAATGTGATGCGTCCACCAGTTGGCAGGTGGCATGGAGTCTCGACCTCAGATGGAGACCAAAGCCCATAAAAAGGTCACACCACAGCCATCGCAACTGCCCAATGGCCCACAAGATGGGTGGAAGTCATTTGGGCAGAGGTGGCATTGCGATACAATACGATACGATAATCTTTATTGTCATTGTTCTGTCATTGTTCCCATACAGAACAACGAAATTGGGGGGGGGGATCTACATAAGACATTCAAAACCAACAAGCCTGCTACCCCAGCTATCCCAGCCTGGTTAGCCCCCTAAAAACTCTGATACCCCATTTTTAAATACAATATAATCCCATAGAGACTCCTAACACTGCGTTTAAAACCAAAATCGCAGTTGGATGGAAACTGTTTCTCAGGCGGCTAGTCCTAGTCTTTATAACCCTGGACCTTCTTCCAGAAGGCAGAAGCTGAAAGAGATCATTTCCGGGGTGCGCACTATCCTGCGCTATCTCTGCAGCTTTCTTCTGGCACCTGGAAGCGTAGATTTGACCCAAGGTGGAAAGAAGGTACCCAATTATTCTGTCCACAGTCTTTACAACCCTGGACAGCATTGTTTTTTCCCTGGCTGTGCAGCTCCCAAACCACACACAGAGACCATAAGTTAATATAGTGGTGCCTCGCAAGACGAAAAGAATCCGTTCCGCGATTCTCTTCGTCTAGCGGTTTTTTCGTCTTGCGAAGCAACCCTATTAGCGGCTAAGCGGATTAGCGCTATTAGCGGTTTAGCGGCTATTAAAGGCTTAGCGGCTTAGCTGCTAAAAGGCTATTAGCGGCTTAGCGGCTTAGAAAAAGGGGGGGGAGCGGGAAAAAAATCGCAAGACTAGCAAGACGTTTCGTCTTGAGAAGCAAGCCCATAGGGAAAATCGTCTTGCGAAGCAACTAAAAAACGGAAAACCCTTTCGTCTAGCGGGTTTTCCGTCTTGCGAGGCATTCGTCTTGCGGGGCACCACTGTACACTCTCCACAGTACAATGGTAAAATGCCATCAACAGGTCCTTTGAGAAATTGTCTTTCCGCAGGATTCTCAGAAAATAACCCCTGCAAGGGGCTGATGTCCCTAGAATTTCCTTCCAATTCTATGATTCTATAATTCTCCATCAAAAGTAGGCCATCCATCAACACACACGCAATTGGGGCAAGGAAGGGCAGGATTAAAAATGACGCCACTCTTGGAAAACGAGCGAGGTCCTAACCAAAGAAGAACGGCAAATTAAAACTGATGGAATATCTGCAGCTTGCAGATTTAACACACAGAATAAGAGAACAAGAAGAACCAACGTTTAGAGAAGATTGCAAACATCTACTGAATAAATGGGAAATAACTTGTGTACAGCTGAAAACGCTGGCAGCATTAAGATAAATTCAACAGTGTAGATGAGTTTTGAGGGATGTAATAATGGAATACTGGATGGTTTAGCTGATGTAAAATATGCGGGGATTTGTGGTATGCAAATTGAACCACGGAAAGAGAAGAAGTCATTACTTGAAGGTTGTTTAAATGAATATTCTAAAATGTAAAATAGAAAAGCCCTTCATGGATCACTGCCTTGTTGTGGCGAAGGGGCTAGAAAAACTATGCGGTATAAAGAATTTATTTATGAATGCTACAACAGCGGCAATAGTCTTGATAGCACAAGGACGGAAGAATGAGGAAACCCTGACAAAATAACAGTGGCAAGAGAAATTGATGAACTATGCATAACTGGCAAAATTGACATACAAATTGCGAGATAAGGACAACTGTGACTTTAAACAAGAATGGGAACTTTTTACAAATTATTTAAAAAGACAGCAAAATGAACTGGACTCCTTGGCAGGTTTTGAATAAACATACATAAATTTATTGAGGGTTAATATAGTAGATGTGGGACGCGGGTGGCGCTGTGGGTAAAAGCCTCAGCGCCTAGGGCTTGCCGATCGAAAGGTCGGCGGTTCGAATCCCCGCGGCAGGGTGCGCTCCCGTCGTTCGGTCCCAGCGCCTGCCAACCTAGCAGTTCGAAAGCACCCCAGGGTGCAAGTAGATAAATAGGGACCGCTTACTGGCGGGAAGGTAAACGGCCTTTCCGTGTGCTGCGCTGGCTCGCCAGATGCAGCTTCGTCACGCTGGCCACGTGACCCGGAAGTGTCTGCGGACAGCGCTGGCTCCCGGCCTCTAGAGTGAGATGAGCGCACAACCCTAGAGTCTGGCAAGACTGGCCCGTGCGGGCAGGGGTACCTTTACCTTTAATATAGTAGATAGATAATAGAAGGATATGTACAATTTTACAATATGCAGAGAAATCAGAGAGAGGAACTGAGGGAAGTCGGGGGGGAATAATGAAGTTGATTTGTTTTGATGATTTGTTATGTTGGAATTGTTAATAAAAATTTTTTAAAAAGAAAAAGAAAAACTATGCCGTGCAGGGCCACTCAAGACGGATAGATCATAGCCGAGAGTTTAGACTAAATGTGATCCACCTGCCGAAGGAACTGGGAAACCACTCAGGTATTTTGCCAAGAAAACTCCATGGACATAAAAAACGAGATGCTTTAAGAAGAAAGTGAGAGTTTCCAAGGCCTGCTCTGGTTCATGGGGTCACGGACTAAGACGACTAAACAACAAAAAAAAGAAAGAAAAACTTAAGAAAAATTATATATCATAGAATCATAGAGTTGGAATAGACCACAAGGGCCATCGAGTCCAACCCCCTGCCAAGCAGGAAACACCATCAGAGCACTCCTGACATATGGTTGTCAAGCCTCTGCTTAAAGACCTCCAAAGAAGGAGACTCCACCACACTCCTTGGCAGCAAATTCCACTGTCGAACAGCTCTTACTGTCAGGAAGTTCTTCCTAATGTTTAGGTGGAATCTTCTTTCCTGCAGTTTGGATCCATTGCTCCGTGTCCGCTTCTCTGAAGCAGCAGAAAACAACCTTTCTCCCTCCTCTATGTGACATCCTTTTATATATTTGAACATGGCTATCATATCACCCCTCAACCTCCTCTTCTCCAGGCTAAACATGCCCAGCATATATACGTATATATGTTTAGATCACTGCAGATGGTGACAGCAGTCACGAAATTAAAAGACGCCTGCTTCTTGGGAGGAAAGCGATGACGAACCTACACAGCATCTTAAAAAGCAGAGACATCCCCTTGCCAACAAAGGTCCGTATAGTTAAAGCTATGGTTTTCCCAGTAGTGATGTATGGAAGTGAGAGCTGGACCATAAAGAAGGCTGATCGCCAAAGAATTGATGCTTTTGAATTCTGGTGCTGGAGGAAACTCTTGAGAGTCCCATGGACTGCAAGAAGATCAAACCGATCCATTCTGAAGGAAATCAGCCCTGAGTGCTCACTGGAAGGACAGATCCTGAAGCTGAGGCTCCAAGACTTTGGCCACATCATGAGAAGAGAAGACTCCCTGGAAAAGACCCTGATGCTGGGAAAGATGGAGGGCACAAGGAGAAGGGGATGACAGAGGACGAGGTGGTTGGACAGTGTTCTCAAAGCTACCAGCATGAGTTTGACCAAACTGCGGGAGGCAGTGGAAGACAGGAGTGCCTGGCGTGCTCTGGTCCAGGGGGTCACGAAGAGTCGGACACGACTAAACAACAACAAATATATGTTTAAAAAAAGATGGCATTCAACCAGCTGGCACGCACGTTAAAATACAACAGAGCAATCCAGCGTTGCACAAGTAGGTCCCTAGCGCTTTAATAAACAGACCCGAGTGCGATGGCCAAACGGCCATCAAGCACGTCAGAGAACTTCTTCAAGTCTCTTGGCAAGACTCGCCTTTCATTTTCACAGCTGCAAGACCCACAGATTTGCCTTAACGTGAACATTCGCATTGCACAATTCCACCTCGTGGCTTTTAACGTCTTTCCCACCACCGCGACCCCATTAGTCCCTGCGTCAACCTTTCTGCACAGTCCGTTCCAAGGCAGAACAAAAGCCACTAGATAGATGTTGCAAGGCAGCCACAAGGAAACCCATTCTCCAATTTCTGGGATTTCTCAAGGCGGTGACAAATTCCTTGCCGCAGGCACGTCAAGGAGGAAGAAAAGGAAGGAAAACAGACGGGTAACAATAGAAAATAACTTTACTTACAACACAGCCAGATTACTTAAGAGTATTAAAAGGTGAGTACTCTTATCGTTGTACCAGAATTCATGCAGAGAAAGAGCGAAACGGCAAATGTCGCAAGAGCACCAAATCTGTGCTGGGACGGAAAGGGCAGGCAGAAAACCATGAGATCTGCGGCGTTTAAAACAACTTTCCAGTTTATCCAAAAAGTTAAAGAACAAACCAAGGAAAGATTTCATTTCAAAATGGGAAGTATTTAAAATATATTTGAAAATTAGTAACACTGACCTAAAATCCGTAGCAGCCTTTGAATAACTCCAGCAATATCGTTCACTTGTTATACAATTTTACATATTTTGAACGTGATGTGAGATGACAGTAACAACATGTATGGGCAGTTGTTGTTGTTGTTGCTCAATCGTTTAGTCGTGTCCGACTCTTCATGACCTCATGGACCAGAGCACGCTTGGGAAAGATGGAGGGCACAAGGAGAAGGGGACGACAGAGGACGAGATGGTTGGACAGTGTTCTCAAAGCTACCAGCATGAGTTTGACCAAACTGCGGGAGGCAGTGGAAGACAGGAGTGCCTGGTGTGCTCTGGTCCAGGGGGTCACGAAGAGTCGGACACGACTAAACGACTAAACAACAACAACAACCACCACCACCACCTATCACCCAAGAGAGAGCTTTCCCCAAAAAACCATCCCTCAGAATACCATAACACTACTTCCCCCTGGATTTAGGGTGATATCGGGGCCTTTGAGACATGAGCAGCTATAACCCAAAGCCTTACCGTCGCCTCAAACCTATCTGCTTGCCTAGCAACTAACACATTTCACACCAAGGAAGGGGGTAAAAACTTAAATATGAAAAGCCTGGAAAAGGCACAAATGTGGGAACATCAAGGTGAAACAGCCCCTGGCACAGTTTTTGTACAAAGATATTCCTGTGATGACTAGCACAGAAACATGGAAATTAAATATGGGACAGGCCCTACAGCTAAGTGTTTTTGTTGGTTTGTTTAAATAGAGGCGCGTTAATGCCGGTGAGCATCGTGGAATGTAATCTACTGTTGCGGCATCTGTCTGTCTCAAGAGACAATGGAGTGTGCTTCTGGGGGTGAGGTCAAATTGCTGCGTAAGTCTGGACAGTGGTCAGGGATGATGGGAATTGAGGAAGCCAGTGATGACGCCAAGCTTGCAGGTTCGGTGCCCACATGGGACAGCTGCATATTCCTGCATTGCAAGGGGTTGGACTAGAACAGGGGTAGGCAACCTAAGGCCCGCGGCCCGGATGCGGCCCAATCGCCTTCTCAATCCGGGCCGCGGACGGTCGTTTCTGAGCACAATTCAAAGTGTTGGTGCTGACCTTTAAAGCCCTAAATGGCCTCGGTCCAGTATACCTGAAGGAGTGTCTCCACCCCCATCGTTCAGCCCGGACACTGAGATCCAGCTCTGAGGGCCTTCTGGCGGTTCCCTCATTGCGAGAAGTGAGGTTACAGGGAACCAGGCAGAGGGCCTTCTCGGTGGTGGCACCCGCCCTGTGGAACGCCCTCCCACCAGATGTCAAGGCAATGAGCAACTATTCTACTTTTAAAAGACAACTGAAGGCGGCCCTGTTTAGGGAATTTTTTAATGTCTGATGCTGTATTGTTTTTAATATTCAGTTGGAAGCCGCCCAGAGTGGCTGGGGAAACCCAGCCAGATGGGCGGGGTATAAATAACAAATTTATTATATTACTTGGCTTGCTCCCTAATGAGTCTTCACATTCGCACTCCTTCTAGACACTTTGCTGAGTGAGGCTCTGGACTCCTGCCCTGCCCTGGCCAAGACCACTGACTCTCCAGGACTCCTAATGATCCGATTGCGACCCCATTATTTACACACACAAATCTCTTCACCTTGGGCCATTTACGACCTGTAAACACTCTTGTTCTGGAGAGCCAATATTTACTTTTTTGCGGCAAGTTTTATTACTTCCCCATCCTTCCGTGCCTAGAATCATAGAATCATAGAGTTGGAAGAGACCACAAGGGCCATCGAGTCCAACCCCCTGCCAAGCAGGAAACACCATCAGAGCACTCCTGACATATGGTTGTCAAGCCTCTGCTTAAAGACCTCCAAAGAAGGAGACTCCACCACACTCCTTGGCAGCAAATTCCACTGTCAAACAGCACTTACTGTCAGTTCTTCCTAATGTTTAGGTGGAATCTTCTTTCTTGTAGTTTGGAACCATTGCTCCGTGTCCGCTTCTCTGGAGCAGCAGAAAACAACCTTTCTCCCTCCTCTATGTGACATCCTTTTATATATTTGAACATGGCTATCATATCACCCCTTAACCTCCTCTTCTCCAGGCTAAACATGCCCAGCTCCCTTAGCCGTTCCTCATAAGGCATCGTTTCCAGGCCTTTGACCATTTTGGTTGCCCTCCTCTGGACACGTTCCAGTTTGTCAGTGTCCTTCCTGAACCGTGGTGCCCAGAACTGGACACAGTACTCCAGGTGAGGTCTGACCAGAGCAGAATACAGTGGCACTATTACTTCCCTTGATCTAGATGTTATACTCCTATTGATGCAGCCCAGAATTGTATTGGCTTTCTTAGCTGCCGAGTCACACTGTTGGGTCATGTCAAGTTTGTGGTCAACCAAGACTCCTAGATCCTTTTCACATGTACTGCTCTCAAGCCAGGTGTCACCCATCTTGTATTTGTGCCTCTCATTTTTTTTGCCCAAGTGCAATACTTTACATTTCTCCCTGTTAAAATTCATCTTGTTTGTTTTGGCCCAGTTCTCTAATCTGTCAAGGTCGTTTTGAAGTGTGATCCCGCCCCTCCCAGTTTGGTGTCATCTGCAAATTTGATCAGGATGCCCTTGAGTCCATCATCCAAGTCGTTGATAAAGATGTTGAATAAGACCAGGCCCAAGACAGAACCCTGTGGCACCCCACTAGTCACTCTTCTCCAGGATGAAGAGGAACCATTGATGAGCACCCTTTGGGTCCGGTCAGTCAGCCAGTTACAAATCCACTGAGTGGTAGCATAGTCAAGACCGCATTTTACCAGCTTCCTTACAAGAATATCATGGGGCACCTTGTCAAATGCCTTGCTGAAATCAAGGTAGGCTACATCCACTGCGTTCCCTTCATCTACCAGGCTTGTAATTCTGTCAAAAAATGAGATCAGGTTAGTCTGACATGACTTATTTTTCAGAAATCCATGCTGACTATTGGTGATCACAGCATTCCTTCCTAGGTGCTCGCAGACTGTTTGCTTAATGATATGCTCCAGAATCTTCCCTGGTATTGATGTCAGACTGACTGGGCGGTAATTATTTGGGTCCTCACTTTTCCCCTTTTTGAAAATAGGGACAACATTTGCCCTCCTCCAGTCTGCCGGGACTTCGCCTGTTCTCCAGGAATTCTCAAAGATGACTGCCAGTGGTTCTGAGATCACATCTGCCAGTTCTTTTAATACTCTTGGATGCAGTGCATCTGGCCCTGGAGCCTCTTTGCAGACAGGTCAGGCGGCAGCATCTGCAAAGGATGGGCCATCGTGCCCTGGGATGGCCTCCAACCCAGACCTAAAGGCTTCCTCCCGCCTCAAACGTTTGCAAGACTCTTGCATCATGTCAAACTCCAAGACCAGTTCTGAAGGTAGCTCTAAGCCCTGTGTCCGGACTGGTACCACTCCAGATCTCTTGTGGTTGGAGGGGGGGTGTGGAATCTCCCTCGCATGCACAAAGCTAATACGTCAGGGAGCCAGCTAATAAGAATAAGAAGAAGAAGAAGAAGAATAACTTATTATTTATACCCCGCCCATCTGGCCGGGTTTCCCCAGCCACTCTGGGTGGCTCCCAACAGAGGACTAAAAACAGAATAAAACTTCAAACATTAAAAACTCTCCTAAACAGTGCATTAAACGGGTTTGCTAAACTACAGGATGCTGAACGAAATGATTTCATTTGTTGTTGTTGTTGTTTACACCCCACCCATCTGGCTGGGTTTCCCCAGCCACTCTGGGCAGCTCCCAACAGAATATTATCAATCATAATAATAATAAAGTGATAAAACATCAAACATTAAAAACTTCCCTGAACAGGGCTGCCTTCAGATGTCTTCTAAAAGTCAGGTAGTTGTTTATTTCCTTGACATCTACTGGGAGAGCGTTCCACAGGGCGGGTGCCACCACCAAGAAGGCCCTGTGCCTGGTTCCCTGTAACTTGGCTTCTCGCAGTGAGGGAACTGCCAGAAGGCCCTCGATGCTGGACCTCTGTGTCCGGGCTGAACGATGGGGGTGGAGACGCTCCTTCAGGTCTACTGGACCGAGGCCGTTTAGGGCTTTCAAGGTCAGCACCAACACTTTGAATTGTGCTTGGAAACGTACTGGGAGCCAAAGTTGCTTCTCTTTGCAACCTCTCGTTTCTAATTTGCAGGGGAATTTTTGTAGGGCGGGACATTCCATCCTAAGTAGGGATGGGGGAGTGTCCCCGTTTCTCCCCATTTCTCATTTTTCCAATTGGCCACGCCCCCCACTGTTACTGTACAGTGGTACCTCAGGTCACAGACGCTTCAGGTTACAGACTCCGCTAACCCAGAAATAGTACCTCGGGTTAAAAACTTTGCTTCAGGTTGAGAACAGAAATTGTGCAGCGGCGGCACAGCAGCAGCGGGAGGCCCCATTAGCAAAAGTGGTGCTTCAGGTTAAGAACAGTTTCAGGTTAAGAACAGACCTCCGGAACAAATTAAGTACGTAACCAGAGGTACCACTGTATTGGCCATCCAGAGGGGGCACTCTTTCCCCGTGGCAGAACAAAAACAACAACTCTGGAACATTCATGCTATAAAAAGCTGAAGGATTTCAGCAGGAAACTCTGTGACAAGCATGGATCAAAAACAAAGCGGTACACCTGCCCCAAAACCTTTGCAGGTGCAAAAGGCGAAGTGGGATTGTCATGAGCGCAAATCTTGAATGCACGATAAAAAGGGGCACCTGGAGGTTCCCCGAGTCGTATAAGCACAATCTGTGCGATTGTAAAAATGTGCTTACAAGGCACAAGGGTTAAGCCCAGGTTCCTTAGCTTGCAATTTCCATGCTTCTCAGCGCACAAGCCAGTTTGTAAGTGGCTTAGCTCCCCCCTCGTAAGCCAAAGGTTTAATATCAAGATAAAGAATTACCCAGCTGGAATAAAGAGCTAATTGCGCTTATGGTGCAATTCACCATTAGCATACTGGTCTTGCGTTGCCTCATGTCTGTTACTACAGGGGAGGGCGGAATTTCAGGGTTGCAGGATTTTGTAAATAAAAAAAAAAAAATGGAACTCCTAGATCCATAAACTGAAGTCAGGTGCAAAAGAGATGCACTTAAATTAAGCCCAATGCAACCCCTAAAACATATTATTATTATTATTATTATTATTATTATTATTATTATTATTATTATTTTGTACCCCAACCATCTGACAGGGTTGCCCCAGCCACTCTACTCCAGAGTAATCCCCATTCTATGCAGCAGGACTTACTTCTGAGTAGCACAGGGTAACTTGCACCGGTGCAGATTTGTGTAAGAGAGTCACCTGGTTCAGTAGCCAACATGACTTATTAATAATATTAATATGAACAATAATTAATCAGTATACGGCTCAATGCCAAACTAGTCTTCTAAGGGCTCTCAAGCAATCTCCATCCACTCAAGAGACACCCTTTTTACACACGGCCCAGAGGTGAAAGGAAGTCTTAGCCATTAAACCACCCTGCCCTGGATAAAGACCTATTTTTAAAACTTAATCTTTAAGATGTTCCTGTTTGGAGTGGAGAGGAGAGAGATAACGATATCAATCATTTTCTTGCCGATTCCTTCCCCTGGCGCTAGGTGCTGAAGGTCATGTTTAACAATGGTGAAGTCAAGCTCGCTCGGCTGGTTTCTCCCAGTCAGTCGTGCGCGGCGGCGCAAAGAGCAAGAACCAGCGAACAGAGGTCCGCTTGTTCCCGGCTCCTTGAGGAGCTGTGGCGCCAGGCCAAGAAAAGCTTTCAAGTTTTATAGCCGATTCGGTACACCAGCTTAGGCAGCGTGTAGAGGTCTGAGCCGACCTTCTCTCGGAATCACTATTTTTATTTTTTTTTAATCATTTATACTTTTCAGATATATACATTTCACTGATTTTACATTCATTTTGATATTTCAAAACTTGACTTCCTTCCTCCTCTTTCTGCATTCCCTTTACAGTCATACCTCGAGTTACAGACGCTTCCGGTTGCGCGTTTAGGGTTACGGACGCGCCGAAACCCAGAAGTACCGGAACGAGTTACTTCCAGGTTTTGGCGCTCACGCATGCGCAGATATGCTAACTCACGCTTTGTGCATGCGCAGAAGCGCCGAATCGCAACCCGCACATGCGCAGACATGGCGCTGCGGGTTGCAGACGCTGCGGCTTGAGAACGTGCCTCCCGCACGGATCACGTTCGCAACCCGAGCGTCCACAATATTTTTACTATCTTCTGCATATCCAAATTACCGTACTTTTCTATGTACAGTGCTACCTCTGGATGCGAACAGGATCTGTTCCAGAGCCCCGTTCACATCCTGAAGTGAACGTAAGACCTGACTGCATGTCTGCGCGTGTTGCGTTTCGCTGCTTCCGCGCATGAGCACGATGTCATTTTGAGCATCTGCGCATGCGCGAGCGGCGAAACCCGGACGTAACGCGCTCCGTTACTTCTGGTTCGCCGCAGAGCGCAACCTGAAAATATTTAAGCTGAAGCGTATTTATCCTGAGGTATGACTGTATAAGACTAGGCTTTTCCTTTAAAAATTATGCCAAAAAGTGGGGGTTCTTCCAGCGATGGGACAGACGAGGCTGATTTTTCGCCACGTGTGGGTGTTCGATTTTTGGCAAACCCCCCCCAAAAAAGCTAAACACGGGGCCATCCTCCCCTTTTGTTAAAAATAAAATAAAATTCAGAAGCTTTGGGGGGGGATTTTAGGGACAGATCTACCTAAACTGTATAGAAATTTATTTATTTATGCTACTACTACAGCAGCAAGAACGTTACTCGCCTCAAAGTGGAAAGAAGCAGAAGTCCCAGAAAAGGAAGGACGGATACAAAAACTCATGGGATATGCAGAAATGGCGAAACTCACTGGAAGAATAAGAAATCAAGATGACAAACTTTTTATAAAAGAACGGAAATGGTTTATTGAATACTTACAGACAAATTGCAAACAGATAAAAGCATTGGCAGGGTTGTTGCAATAACCTGCAGTTTCATAAGAGTATATGCTTAAAGTAGATGAATAAATGAGCAACGTAAGTTAATCTGGATATGCAGAAGATATTAAATAAATTTAAGGAACCGCAAAAAGAGGGGGAAGGAAGTCAGACTTTGAAATGTTAAACTGACTGTAAAGCTAATGAAATGTATAAACCTGAAAAGTATAAATAAAAACTCTTTTAAAAGAAAGACACACAGGAAGTTTATGAGTAGTTGTTTATCTAATGGGAGGGCATTCCACAGGGCGGGCGCCACCACCGAGAAGGCCCTCTGCCTGCTTCCCTGTAGACTCGCTTCTTGCAGAGAGGGAAACGCCAGAAGGCCCTTGGCGCTGGACCTCAGTGTCCGGGCGAACAATGGGGGTGGAGACGCTTCTTCAGGTCTACTGGGCCGAGGCCGTTTAGGGCTTTCAAGGTCAGTACCAACACTATGAATTGTGCCCGGAAACATACTGGGAGCCAATGTAGGTTTTTCAGGACCGGTGTTATATGGTCCCAAAGACGTGTTGTGTAGCTATTGGAGAACAGCCTTTACCAAAGGTGTCATGGGCTTTGAAGACACTCGAACTCAGGACGCAAGGGAGAAACCCTCACACCACTTTCAACCGCCATGGCTTCCCCGCAAAGGATCCTGGGAACTGTAGTTCGTAAAGGGTGTTGAAAGTTGTTAGGAGGACCTCCTTCTCCCTCTCCCACTATTCCCCTCACAGAACTGCAATACCCAGAGTTATTGCATATGCTGTCTCCGAAATTTTTCCACATCACTTGGGAAGACAGACAAACTAATGCCAGTGTACTGGAAGAAGCAAAGATCACCAGTGTCAAAGCAAAGATTCTTCAACACCAACTTCACTGGACTGGTCATGTTGTGCGGATGCCTGATGATCGTCTTCCAAAGCAACTAATCTACTCTCAACTTAAAAATGGAAAGCGTGATGCTGGTGGTCAACAAAAATGGTTTAAAGACTGTCTCAAGGCAAATTTTTAAAAATGTGGTATAAACACCAACAATTGGGAAACACTGGCCTGCGAGCGCTCCAGTTGGAGAACAGCCTTTCCCAAAGGTGTCATGGGCTTTGAAGATACTCGAACTCAGGACGCAAGGGAGAAACGTGCTAAGAGGAAGGCACGCTTGGCAAACCCTCACTGTGTTCAACTCCCACCCGGAAACCTATGTCCCCACTGTGGAAGAAGGTGTGGATCCAGAATTGGCCTCCACAGTCACTTACAGACTCATTGTTGAAACCGTGTTTATGGAAGACAATCCTACTCGGCTACGAGGGATCGCCGAAGAAGAAGAAGAAGGGACAGGGAAACTACAGCTAGCTTGCTCACTCTACATGTTCCTGGACTCCAGCTCCCATCAGCCCCAGCCAGGGTGTGCAATGGTCATGGATGACGGGGTGGAATATACACGCTTAGCCACCATGCATGATGACCTGGAACGCAACCCCTGTACAAGTGAGGGGTTCATAGAACCGCAGAGTTGGAAAAGACCCTGTGAGTTATCTAGCGCAACCCCCTGCAAGGCAGGAATATGTAGGTGACCCATATGAGAATTGAACCCATGACATTATCAGCACCAGACTATAACCAAGTGAGCTACCAGGGAAAGCAGTTCAGGATCAGCCTAGGAGAGGAGAGGTTATTTCCAAAAAAACGAATCTGAGGATGCAAACAGATGTCACTTATAAAAAAGAGCTTTTAAACAGAATTGTAGAGTCAGAAGGCATCCCAACAGTCGTCTAAGGGTTGCCTGTACCTAAGCAGTTTACAAATTAAATGCAGTAGAGCTTTATTATACCTGTGGCAAAAGCATGTAAAAAATTTAAAAAGGGGGCAGAAAGGGGGTGAATTTGCAGGGGGAAATGCCCAGGGCAATCTCACCCACCATTAAAGCCAACTATATGTGGTTTTGCCTTTCGGCACGAGCCCTAGAACACAGGGCGTATGTTGCGGGCCTGTTGCGTGAAACTGAGAAGCAATGACACAAGACAACAAAACAGGAAAAGAAACCTAACAAACGAAAAGGTAGTGGCACGTTTTGAAATATCTTCCAAGGATTTTTGCTCTTCTAACGCAGCTTTGCCTATTTTGCGCCAGCCTGCTA
This sequence comes from Podarcis raffonei, assembly GCF_027172205.1. NCBI lineage: Eukaryota > Metazoa > Chordata > Lepidosauria > Squamata > Lacertidae > Podarcis > Podarcis raffonei. The sequence continues at coordinate 9,862,248 of NC_070605.1, read as the reverse complement.
AGGGTGCATTTGGAACCCAATATAAATCATAAATATTATCACTACTACTATTATTATTTGTTGTTGTTGTTTAGTCATTTACGAAGTTGGACATGACTAAATGACTAAACAACAACAAATAACAACAACAACAATTTATTATTTATACTCCACCCGTCTGGCTGTGTTTCCCCAGCAACTCTGGGTGGCTCCCAACATAATATCAAAAACACGATAAAACATCAAACAATAGCTCATGGGTGGAGAAACAGCAGCCCAGATGCTCCTGGAATACAAATCCCATCGTATCTCAGCGATGGCCAACAGGACAGATGGGAGTTGGAGTCCGGTGACCTCTGGAGGGCCCCACAGGTCGCCCGTCTCCAAGATCCTGGGTCCCACATTAACGACACGCCATCGCAGAGGGAAGCCCAACATGACAGAGCCAAGCGCAAGGGACAGATTTGCTTCCACATGGCAGCCCCTCCATAGAGTGCACAAAGAGGCCTTTTCATGCTCTCCTACGCATAAATACTGGCTCTACAAATTCAATAGGCTGTACAGTCTGGCCAAGGCTGGATTGAGGTTTGATGAGGCCCTAAGCCAGGAATGGCCAAACACGGCCCTCCAGATGTTTTGGGACTACATTTCCCATCATCCCTGACCACTGGTCCTGTTAGCTAGGGATCATGGGAGTTGTAGGCCAAAAACATCTGGAGGGCCGAGTTTGCCTATGCCTGCCCTAAGCTACTGAAGGGCCCCTTTATATGTCCAGCTGTCCTTTGTCAACAACAAATTGTTGCTGTTTTTTGCACTGAATATATGCTACACAGTAATTTATAGACCTAATAGGTATTGAAAGCCATTTGCACATGTTGCCAGGCAAGCAGTCCATGCAGCATGTAGGCACCCTATATATAGAAAGGAGCAAACCAGTGATATTTTGGGAGCAGGCTGGCAGGCGGGGCCCATGACTTACATCGTAGAAGCCTACACAACACAAAACACTGTTGCTGTATGTAGGTTTGATTCTATTTGTTTTTTATCTTATATTTTGGAAATGTACATCCAGTCTTTGTTTTTCCCTTTAATTTTTTGGGGGGCCCCCAAGAGAGTGGGGCCCTATGTTATAGCTTGTTTAGCTTATACGTAAATCTGGCACTGGGTCTGGCCATTTGCATGTGCTTCCCCATCCAGGCTAGCAAGAGGCATTGGGGGTTGGACTAAATGACCGCTGGGGTCCCTTTCCAATGCCACAATTCTATGATTTCCAGTGAGGGAAAAGGACTGGAGGAGGGCCGGGGAGGGGTGACGCCAGGGTGTGTGTGTGTGTGTGTGTGTGGAGTGGCCTGGGCGGTTGAGTTTAAAAGAGGATTAGGCAAATTCGTGGCGGTATCCATGGCTAGCAGCCACGATGGATGTGCTCTACCTCCACGGTTGCCGGAAAGAATGGTCTTGCGTTCAAATCCTGCTTGTAGGCTGGTCGGATCCAGCAGGCTTGTCTTACGTTCAGATGAAGAGGTCTAGAGCAGGGGCCAGCAAACTTTTTCAGCAGGGGGCCGGTCCACTGTCCCTCAGAGCTTGTGGGGGGCCGGACTATATTTTGAAGGGGAAAAAATGAACCAATTCCTATGCCCCACAAGTAACCCAGAGATGCATTTTAAATACAGTGGTACCTCTGGTTACGTACTTAATTTGTTCCGGAGGTCCGTTCTTAACCTGAAACTATTCTTAACCTGAAGCACCACTTTAGCTAATGGGGCCTCCTGCTGCCACTGTGCCGCCAGAGCATGATTTCTGTTCTCATCCTGAAGCAAAGTTCTTAACCTGAAGCACTATTTCTGGGTTAGCGGAGTCTGTAACCTGAAGCATATGTAACCCAAGGTACCACTGTAAAAGCACACATTCTACTCATGTAAAAACACCAGGCAGGCCCCACAAATAACCCAGAGATGCAGTTTAAATAAAAGGGCACATTCTACACATGTAAAAACACGCTGATTCCCGGACCGTCCGCGGGCTGGATTTACAAGGCGTTTGGGCCGGATCCAGCCCCCAGGCCTTAGTTTGCCTAACCATGGCCTAGAGGGTCCTATTTGGCCCTAAGCCTGAGGCTCTCCAATATAAGGAGTTTACTTTGCACCAGTGTAGTTACTTGGCTTGTACATGCGACATACATTTAAAATACATTTCACACACATATACCCATCACCCAGGAATCCTGGGAGCTGTAGCTTGTTGGGAAATGATATATAATGTAATGAAAAGGCTTTTTAAAATAACCTTTGTAAAACAAAACAAAAAACAGAAGCTTTCCTTTTGGGAATTTTAGGGACATAACTACCTAAAATATCAAGAAACTTATTCATGTATACGACCACAGCAGGAAGAATGTTACTTGCCCCAAAATGGAAAGATGCAGAAGTCCCAGTGAAAGAAGAATGGACTTATGGAGTATGCAGAAATGGTGAAACTTACTGGAAGAATACGAAATCAAGATAACAATTTTTAAATAAAAGAATGGAAATGGTTTATTGAATATTTACAGATAAATTGCAAACAGATAAGAACATTGGCAGGATTATTGAAATAACTTGCAGTTTTTGTAAGAGTATATATTTAAAGAAGATGAATAAATGAGCAAATTAAGTTAATTTGGATATGCAGAAGATATTAGAAATAAATTTAAGGAACCGCAAAAAGAGGGGGAGGGAAGTCAAGTGTTGAAATGTCAAAATGATTGTAAAATTAGTGATATGTATAAAATTACCGTAGTTAAATGTGTAAACTTGAAAAGTACTAAATAAAAATACATGAAATACAAAAAAGAATCCTGGGAGCTGTACTGTGTTAAGTGTTCCGGAAAGTATATCTCCACGCAGGATAAACTACAGTTCCCATAATTCACTGGAGGAAGTTGTGCACTTTAAAATGCAGTGAGTTTATGCAGGTCAAGATGAGCTGCGAGATCTCAGCTCTGCCATCAACACATCAGGTGCTATTGAGCTGGGAGGCTAAAGCCCCTAACTTTGAGGATGTAATGACGTGGGGTTTGTGATTTCAGCTCTCTTGACATAATATGCTGGAGACAGTTCTGTAGTAACACTTCTTTATTAAAGCAAACAAGACTGAGAACTGAGGAGGGGAGAGCTACAATTATAGGGACAGGGAACTAGCTAGAAAGGAACAATATCAGGCAATCACAGTCCTGCCTTTTGGAGGAAACCAATATGACAGAGGATCCAAATACAGCAGCTTAAATGAACCAATAGTAGCTGTACCCTCTGGAACCAAAAGGCAGTTACTTTATCCTAATGCAAATACAGACAATAATAATACAGATATAAAATCCTTTGACTCAATACACAACAGAGGATTAAATATTTAATTCTTTTTTTAAAAAAGAACCCCCACCTCAAATCGTGTTTTGCACTCTTTCTAGAATTATGTGTAACCCATAGTGACTTGGGGGGTTGAGACTAACTCAGTTATGTATTTTATTTATGATTTGTGAAGTGGATATAATTTGTATAAGGTATGTGGTGGATTTTTTGTTTATGTTTTTCCTGTATATATGTGCAAATATGAATAAAAATTTATAAAAAAATAAAAATAAATAATGACTTGGGGGGGGGGTCTGGCCTTTTCATTCTGAATCGGGGCAAACCCCAAACAACTCTTTACACACACACCCCAAATGCACACCTTAATCCGCTATCTGGAGGTAACATTGATCAATCTCACAAGGCTTCTTCCTATACTTAAATGCACTGTTAACTTTTTTAAAAATCCCTGAAGGAACTACAGACATCTATTCAATGAATGCAAGCATCTTATAAATGTGAAGTTACAGATCCTCCACAATTAAGCTGATCATTTAAAAAAAATAACCACATGAATAAAAAAAGGTAAAGGTAAAGGTACCCCTGCCCGTACGGGCCAGTCTTGACAGACTCTGGGGTTGTGCGCCCATCTCACTTAAGAGGCCGGGGGCCAGCGCTGTCCGCAGACACTTCCGGGTCACGTGGCCAGCGTAACATCGCTGCTCTGGCGAGCCAGAGCCGCACACGGAAACGCCGTTTACCTTCCCGCTAGAAAGCGGTCCCTATTTATCTACTTGCACCTAGGGGTGCTTTCGAACTGCTAGGTTGGCAGGCGCTGGGACCGAGCAACGGGAGCGCACCCCGCCGCAGGGATTCGAACCGCCGACCTTTCAATTGGCAAGCCCTAGGCACTGAGGCTTTTACCCACAGCGCCACCCATGTCCCTACATGAATAAAAAGTGGACTGCAAATACACAGATTTCAATACAGTGGTACCTTGGTTCTCAAACTTAATCCGTTCCGGAAGTCCGTTCTAACACCAAAGCATTCCAAAACTAAGGCACGCTTTCCCATAGAAAGTAATGCAAAACAGATTAATCCGTTCCAGACTTTTAAAAACAACCTATAAAACAACAATTTAACATGAGTTTTACTATCTAATGAAACCATAAAATGAAAGTAATAAACGATGTACTGCAGTCACACAATCAATCAGTAGATGAACTGGGTTCCACAGAGTCACAAAAACAAAATATGAAGAGGAACAAAAATGCAAAATAAATAGCAAAAACAGACAGACCTCAGAGTAACACTCAAAATGGAAGTCCGGCACTCAAATCGGAAGTGTAACACTCAAAACGGAGCACTTTCGGCTTCCGAAAAAAATTCGCAAACCAGAACACTTACTTCCGGGTTTGCAGTGTTGGGGTTCCAAGTTGTTTGAGTACCAAGGTGTTTGAGAACCAAGGTAAAGGGGGGACCCCCAACCGTTATGTCCAGTCGCGGACAACTCTGGGGTTGCGGCACTCATCTCGCTTTACTGGCCGAGGGAGCCAGCGTACAGCTTCCGGGTCGTGTGGCCGGCATGACTAAGCCGCTTCTGGTGAACCAGAGCAGCACACGGAAACACTGTTTACCTTCCCGCTGGAGCGGTACCTATATATCTACTTGCACTGGTGTGCTTTTTTTTTTTTTTTTTAAAGATTTTTATTGGAGTTTTACAGAAAAGAAAAATAGAAGTTCACAAAATAAAAAAACCCTAAATTACAGAAAAAAGAGAGAAACACCAAAAATACAAGAAGAAAACACAACTAATTAAGAAAAATTAAATTTAAACATAAAAAAGTTAAAACCAATCCATTTTTCAAATAGCCTCAATTTCATATGCTTATGTTCTTGACCTCCTCCCGCCTCCCCCCTTTTGTATTCCCATTCAAATATTTAGTTCAGCAAATTCTTACCCTTTTTCAAATGTTAAACTTTATACCATAACATTTACTATATCTATATTTTCAAGCATATCAATACCTATTTTTTTGCATAATCTTATTAACTTTTATCACTAATTACCACTTATTGCCAATCCAAGCACAGTTTTAACATTCATTAATTTTATAATATTTCTGAAGATAGTCTTTGAATTTCTTCCAGTCTTCTTCCACCGACTCTTCTCCCAGGTCTCGGATTCTGCCAGTCATTTCCGCCAGTTCCATATACTCTATCAGCTTCATCTGCCACTCTTCCAGGGTGGGTAGCTCTTGTGTCTTCCAATACTTTGCGATAAGAATTCTTGCCGCTGTTGTTGCGTACATAAAGAAATTTCTATCTTTCTTTGGCACCAATTGGCCCACCATGCCCAAGAGAAAGGCCTCTGGCTTCTTAAGGAATGTAAATTTAAATATTTTTTTCATTTCATTATATATCATCTCCCAGAAAGCCTTAATCTTTGGGCATGTCCACCAAAGGTGAAAGAATGTTCCTTCACTTTCTTTACACTTCCAACATTTATTGTCAGGCAAGTGGTAGATTTTTGCAAGCTTGACTGGTGTCATGTACCACCTGTATATCATTTTCATAATATTCTCTCTTAGGGCATTACATGCCGTAAATTTCATACCTGTGGTCCACAACCATTCCCAGTCAGCAAACATAATGTTATGACCAACATCTTGTGCCCATTTAATCATAGCAGATTTAACTGTTTCATCCTGCGTGTTCCATTTTAGCAGCAAGTTATACATTCTTGAGAGTGTTTTAGTTTTGGATTCTAACAACTCAGTTTCCAGTTTAGATTTTTCCACCTGGAAGCCTATTTTTTTATCCAAGTTATAGACTTCTCTTATTTGAAAATAGTGCAGCCAATCTCGCACCTTATCTTTTAATTTCTCAAAACTCTGCAGTTTCAGTTTATCTCCTTCTTGTTCCAATATTTCCCAATATTTCGGCCATTTGGCCTCCATATTGGACTTTTTCAATGCCTTTGCTTCCATTGGTGACAGCCACCTTGGGGTTTTATTCTCCAGTAAGTCTTTATATCTTAACCAGACATTTAACAATGCTTTCCTGACAATATGGTTTTTAAATGCCTTATGAGCTTTAACCTTGTCGTACCACAAATATGCATGCCACCCAAAAACATTATTAAAACCTTCTAAATCCAAAATGTCTGTGTTTTCAAGAAGCAGCCATTCTTTCAGCCAGCAAAATGCGGCCGATTCATAATAAAGTTTCAGGTCTGGCAGGGCAAAACCACCTCTTTCTTTAACATCAGTTAATATTTTAAATTTTATTCTGGGCTTCTTGCCCTGCCAGACAAATCTAGAAATATCTCTCTGCCACTTCTTGAAACAGTCCATCTTGTCCAAAATTTGCAAAGATTGAAACAGAAATAACATCCTTGGCAATACATTCATCTTTATAGCCGCAATTCTACCCAACAAGGAAAGCTTCAAGTTTGACCATATCTCTAGATCTTTCTTCACTTCTAACCAACATTTCTCATAGTTATCTTTAAATAAGTTTAGGTTCTTAGCTGTCATATTAACCCCCAAATATTTAACTTTCTTTACTATTGTTAGGCCTGTCTCCTTCTGAAACCTATCTTTCTCAATCGGTGTTAAATTTTTCTCAAGAACTTTGGTTTTAGACTTATTCAACTTAAAACCAGCCATCTTTCCAAATTCTTGAATCACTTCCAAAACTCTTTTCGAACTAGATTCTGGCTCCTGTAATGTTAGAACTAAATCGTCTGCAAATGCTTTCAGTTTATATTGCTTAGCTCCGACCTGAATGCCTTTTATCAAACGGTCCCTTCTAATCATATTCAATAATACCTCCAGGACAGTGATGAATAACAATGGGGAAATTGGGCAGCCTTGTCGTGTGCCTTTCTCTATCTTAAATCCCTCTGTCGCCATATTATTCACAATTAATTTAGCCTTTTGTTCTGAATAAATTGCACTTATACCGTTTTCAAACCCTTGGCCCACCCCCATCCCCTGAAGATTTTTCTTCATAAAATTCCAAGAAATATTGTCAAAGGCTTTCTCCGCATCTATAAAAATTAAAACTGCTTTAGTGTTTATATTCACTTGCAGCTTCTCCAAAATGTTAATTATATTCCTCGTATTGTCCGACAAGTGTCTACCCGGGAGAAAGCCAGCTTGGTCCTTATGGATCTCTTCCAATAGTACTTTCTTTAATCTATTTGCCAAAATGTCCGCAAATATTTTGTAATCCACATTAAGAAGGGATATGGGGCGGTAGTTCTTAAGTTGCGTCTTTTCAGACTCAGTTTTTGGTATAAGTGTAATATATGTTTCCTGCCACGACTCCGGCGCCTTTTTCCCCTCTAATATCTCATTGCACACCTCCGTTAGTGGTCGAATTAGCCAATCTTTCAAAACTCTGTAGTATTTGGAGGTTAAACCGTCTGGTCCTGGAGATTTGCCCAGCTGCATATTCCGAATGGCGCCCTCCACTTCCTGTTCTGTAATTTTGTCACTCAACATTATCCTCTTTTCTTGAGAAATTTTTTGTAGTCCATTTTTCCTCAGAAATTGGTCTAACTCAACCTCTTTCTGTGGCCCTTGTGTATAAAGTTGTTTGAAAAATCTCTGGAAGCAGTTTCTAATTTCCAATGGGTTCTGTATAATCTTTCCATTTACCTCCAAACTTGTAATAGTATTTAATTTCTGTCTTTTCTTCATCTGCCATGCAAGCAGTTTCCCACATTTGTTAGCCGATTCAAAAGACTTTTGTCTCATCTGTTTAATTTTCCATTCCACTTCCTGGTTTATCATTCTCATATATTGTACTTGATATAACTTAATTTCCCTCAGAATTTCTTGGGATTTTGGTTTCGCTCTTAATCTCTTCTCTCCTTCTTTTATTTTTTCCAAGATTTTATCTTTTTTCTCATTTTGAATTCTCTTCTTTATTGCATTCTGTTGAATCAGAAACCCTCTCATGACCGCTTTACCTGCGTCCCAGATTGTTCTTTTTTCCACCATAGTGTTTAAATTTATCTCAAAATAATCTTTCAATGTTTTTTGGGCCTTCTTAATCACCTCCTGGTCTCTAAACAGGGCATCATTCATCCTCCATCTGAAGGAGCCGATTAGCGTTAATTTCATCTCCATCTTTACTGCATTATGGTCGGAGCAAGTTTTAGGGCAGATATCCACTTTTCGAATCTTAGGTGCCAGTCCTCTAGTTATCCATATTTGATCGATTCTTGTCCATGTCATGTTGGCTTCAGAGAAGAATGTTCCCTCTCTTCCAAGGGGGTTCTTAGTTCTCCAAGTGTCAATCAGATCCATATTGTCAGTCAATTCAAAAAATGTTTTTGGTAGTCTTCCATCTTTAGTTACCACCTGTCTTTGCGACTTATCCATATTAGTAGATACCACTCCATTCATATCTCCCATCAAAATGATGTTATAGTCCATATAGTCCAACAATGTCTCATGCAATTTCTTAAAAAATTCAGATTTCCCCTCATTTGGTGCATATACTCCTAGAATCAGATATTTTTCACCTTGTAGTTGAATCTCAATTGCGATAAACCTTCCTTGTTCATCTTTAAAAACAAATTTCGGTGATAGGCTCTCTTTAGCGTATATAACAACTCCTCTCTTTTTAACTTTATCAGACGAAATAAATTCTTGACCCAACCTTTTGTTGATAAGAACTTTCCTATGGAGCCTTACCACATGAGTTTCCTGCAGGCAAATTAAATCCAATTGTTCCTTTTTCAATATATGAAATACTTTCCTCCTCTTCTCCGGAGAATTCAAACCGTGAATGTTCCAACTTAATAATTGCAGAGACATAGTGTATTTATTTTAATTTCCTCCGGCCGCTCCCAAAAGCTCGTCAAGTTCTTGCGGTGGTATCTTCTTCTTTTTGTCGAATCCCAAAGGTGGTGGTGCTATGTCAGCTCCTGGTCTCAAGGCTTTTGGCAAATCTGTCGCTTCCTTTTGTAAATCTTCTTCAAAATCTCTCAGAAATTTTTCCTTATCTTCCACTGATCTAATCCTGTACTTTTTCCCCTTAAACGTAAAGGACAGTCCCTGGGGGAACTCCCATCTGAAAGCAATAGTATTCCTTCTCAACAGGGCCACCAAGTCTCCGTAGTTGGTTCTCAAATCCAGAAGGTGTTTCGGAATATCTTTAAAAATCTCCACTCTGGACTCGTTAATCTCTAAGGTCTTCTGGAAGTGAGCACTCAATATTTTGTCTCGTTCCTCTTTCGATCGGAGGGTCACCAAACAGTCTCTCACCCTGTTTTTCTTCCCTCCTCTTCCAAGCCTGAAGGCGCTCACTATCTTAAAATCTTTGTCCAGCTCCAAATTCCAGAATTTCTGAAATTCCTGTGAGAGATAGTCATTCAGATTGTCTTTCTCAAGTTCTGGCACCGCCCTGATCCTCAGGTTCGTCTGCCTCTCTCTCAATTCAACCATAGACAATAAGGCCTGGTGGTCCCCAATCTGTTTACGTATTGGTTTAATTTCTTCCTCCACAGCCACGGCTTTTTCCTTTGCCTCCTCAGCTATTTTCCTGGTAGTCGCAGATTCCTCCAACAATTTTTCTATAGCTTTAGTATTTGAATTAATACTAGCTGTGTTCCCTTTAATTTCAGCTGACTGATCTGAGACCTGTTTACTTAGGCCTTCCAATTTTTCATAGATTTTATTCAACACAGATGTAAATTCCCCTTCTGAGGCCATTCCTTTTGGCTCAATTTGCCCTGGGTCTTCCTCCTGAGTCACAGGGAGGCCAGGCACAGATGCCCTACGTTGCTGGGAGACTGAAGTAGATTGTTGCACTTTGACCTTGGATCTTGTTGCTCTTTGGTCAGTCATTCCCCTTTATCTTCAGTCAAGGTCAATTCCCACAGTCAAGCCTTACAGTGGAAAGTCCCCAAAGTTAGCAGTGGAAAATTCCTCCAGTCAGATACTAACTTCAATAGTCCTCTAGGGGGACACAGTAGCCACCATAAAGTTCTCAGTAACCAAACAACAAAGTCTTTTGTAACTTTCCGTGTCCCCTCTTTAATTGAAACTAAGTATTCAGCCCAAATAGAACTCAAGATGCAACTTTCTGCAGAGTTAGATCTTAAATAATTACTGTATCCACAGTCAATGCGAGCTCAAATGTAGCAATCCTCATTAATCTGACAGTCCGTTCCCATGAGAGTTCGAAAAAATTCTATTTAAGTTCCCAGAAGATCCCCAGAAGAAATACAGTCACTTTCTTAACTTCCCCCCTCTCCACTAACGGGGGAGTTCTTTCTTTTGGTGCTTTAGAGTTGAAGTTTTACAATCCACATTAAAGTAATAGCGCAAAAAGGTCTTTGCTTTAATCTTTTACAAAACGGAAAGACGGACTTCCTTTTTACACCTTTCCGCTTCAGAGCCCAAATTCACAGATTTTTTGTTCTCAAATCCGAGTTTCTTAAATCCCCCTACTCACGGGTGTTCTTTTTTAAAGCCGAATTTCAAAGGAAGAAGGTCAGCGCTCTCCGGCAACAGCTACGCGGCTTCGCTCTGTAGACGCAGCAATCGACCCGTAGCACCGCGCCGCTCCCGCTGCACACCGGAGCCCCTTACGGAGCTCCCTCGCAAAAAACGGGGGGCGCAAAAGGTGCCTGCTGGGTCCCACGCTCGCAGGCTCTTTCTGCCTGCGATTTCAAGTCGGGTCCCCGCACTGGTGTGCTTTTGAACTGCTAGGTTGGCAGGAGCAGGGACTGAGCACTGGGAGCTCACCCCGTCGCGGGGAATTGAACCGCGACCTTCCGATCAGCAAGCCCTAGGCTCTGTGGCGTTTGAGAACCAAGGTAGCACTGTACTATTGTTTTCACACAGGCTCACAGCCAATGCTTTTAATGTACATGCTTTCTGAACCAATACTCTAACAGGCAAAAGAAGCATTTCAAGAAAGGTCGGTCTTTAGTTTCCACTGGGCTGTGATTTCCGTACACTTTTCTGGGAAGGAATCCCTCCTGAATTCGGTTAAGAGGGAGAGATCAGGTTGCAACAGCACAAACAGGGCAAGTCTTATAAGAAGCCAGGTCTTTAACAAGACTTACTCCCAGGAAAGTGGAGGGAATGGTACAGTGCAGCTTTTCTCTGGAGAAAGCCCACCAGATAAGGAGCCACCATGAAGAAGAAGGGCCACAGCAGTCCAGGTTGCATCCCAGAGAATTTCGGATCAGCAGCAAACACCTGCAACACAGCCTTTCCCGCAAAAGGGCCAAAGAACGCTGGGAACTGTTTGCATAATTTTCCCTGTTTGCTCTCTGTCCCTTTGGGGTCCTGCCTATTCAATGGTGAGGCGGCGAATGGCCTTGAGCCCCTTAGCAGAAAGCCAACAGCACACAAGACAAGTAAATATTGGCTTCCCAATGTGCAAATTGGATTCCCAATGTGCAAAGCCCTTTGATGAGCACTACAAAGAATTCAGGCTATTGCTCCGAAACATGGAAGGTGCTTCCAGCCACATGCAAAGTCCACATGGAGCGCTGGCTGCAAAGAGAAGCTGCTCTGCTGCTGCAACATAGCACAGAACCATAGAACCTTAAAGTTGGAAGGGAACCCAGAGGTCCTCTATTCCAACTCCCTGCAGTTCAGGATTCTCAACTAAAGCGTCCAGGACCATCAAAACTCAGCTTAAACACAAAAAGGTGTGCAGAAATGGCAAAACTCTCTGGAAGAATAAGAAATCAAGGTAACAAACTTTTTATAAAAGAATGGAAATGGTTTGTTGACTATTTACAGATAAATTGCAAACAGATAAGAACATTGGCAGGATTATTGCAATAACCTGCAGGTTTGTAAGAGTATATATTTAAAGGAGATGAATAAAAAAACAACGTAAGTTAATTTGGATATGCAGAAGATATCAGAAATAAATTTAAGGAACTGCAGAAAGAGGGGGAAGAAAGTCAAGCTTCGAAACGTTAAAATGATTGTAAAAATAGTGAAATGTGTAAACCTGAAAAGCAACAACAAACAACAATAATAATAATAATAATAAAATCAGCTTAAACACCTCCTTAGGGAATCAGCTTAAACCATCTCCTTAGGGAGTCTGTTCCACCGTCAAACAACTCTTAAGGTCAGAAAGTTCTTCCTGATATCAGGCTGGTTAGCTCAGCTGGCTAAAGCATGGTACTGATAGCGCCAAGGTTGCTGGTTCGAGCCTTGTATGTGACAGCTGCATTTTCCTGCCTTCCAGGGGGCTGGACTAGATAATCTATGGGGTCCCTTCCAACTCCACAATTCTATGTTTAGCCAGAGTCTCTTTTTCTGTAACTTGAATCCATCGGTTCGTGTCCTGACCTCCAGAGCAAGAGAAAATAAGCTTGCAAACATGCTTAGTTTACACCCAATACTTGCAGATCTCCAGATCTCCGCAGAAACCTTGTGACTTTCATAGCAGCATTTTGGTCGCTGTATCTGTGGTCTTCGTTGCATTTACGGGTTTAGTGTTTCAGATGCTTACAGTCTCACTGGCCCATTCAGGCTTCACCTTACAGGATCAGGCCAAAAGTTCAAGTCTGCTTTTCTTCCATAGCGGCAAACCTGACTCCTCCGAGAAGCCTGACAGCCAAGAAGGGCACAAAGGAAACAGCTCTCCTCTGTTTGGCCACAAGCACCCAGTTTTCTGAGGTAGACTGCACCAGCAGATGGAAGTTCCATTCCACTCGTACAGACCCCTCCATGAATGGCTAACTTTCTGCTTTTTGTTTTGTCTTTAAGCAGCTGTAATAACAACAGAGGAAAACTCCACACCAACCCTTTGTTGGACCTCACAGGTAAAATAGGTAAAGGTAAAAGGACCCCTGACCATTAGGTCCAGTCGCGGACGACTCTGGGGTTGCGGCGCTCATCTCGCTTTATTGGCCGAGGGAGCCAGCGTACAGCTTCCGGGTCATGTGGCCAGCATGACTAGGCTGCTTCTGGCGAACCAGAGCAGTGCACAGAAACACCGTTTACCTTCCCACCGGAGCGGTACCTATTTATCTACTTGCACTTTGACGTGCTTTCAAATTGCTAGGTTGGCAGGAGCAGGGACCGAGCAACGGGAGCTCACCCTGTCGCGGGGATTCGAACCACCGACCTTCCGATCGGCAAGCTCAAGAGGCTCTGTGGTTCAACCCACAGCGCTACCCGCGTCCCCACAGGTAAAATACCTGGGGGTAAATAAACCTTAAGGGCCAACGGAGTGTTAAAGAGCTATCAATGTGAGTTCTAGGGAACATAGGAAGAAAGGTGCATTGTACCATATGGCAACCGTAGAGCCAAAAAGTCCATCAAAAAGGGGTTCAGCTATTCCAGAATAAGAAGGTAGGAAAACAACTGAGAAGCAACTTGAAAGAGGCTACAGTAGTGGGGTGTTGATAAAATGGATCAGGCTGCATTGCTTACAGCAGGCAACGGTGCCCTCAGCAGTTAAGGATGCCTTTTAAGACAGCTACAGACATTCCTGATCAGGATACCTTGACCACAGTTATCTGTGCATCAGTACCTGAACGGCTGGATTACTACAGTGTGCTCTTTCTGGGGCTGCCCTTGGGGGTTGGTCTGGAGGCTGCAGCTGGTGCAGAACAAAATGGCTAGGCTGCTCATGGTGGGGGCAAAACCACGGCCAACATGCAAACACCTTGCTTGCAGTGTTTGCAATGGCTACCCATTGCTGATGGGGCAATGCCTTGGCTGTCACAGATAACATGGGAAGACAGGCAAACTAATGCCAGTGTACTGGAAGAAGCAAAGATCACCCGTGTCAAAGCGATGATTCTTCAACATCAACTTCGTTGGACAGGTCACGTTGTGCGGATGCCTGATGATCGTCTGCCAAAGCAACTACTCTATTCCGAACTTAAAAATGGAAAGCGTAATGCTGGTGGTCAACAAAAGAGGTTTAAAGACTCTCTCTAGGCAAATCTTTAAAAATGTAGTATAAACACCAATAACTGGGAAACACTGGCCTGTGAGCGCTCCAGTTGGAGAACAGCCTTTACCAAAGGTGTCATGGGCTTTGAAGACACTCGAACTCAGGACAAAAGGGAGAAACGTGCTAAGAGGAAGGCATGCTTGGCAAACCCTCACCGTGATCGAACTCCCGCCCGGAAACCTATGTCCCCACTGTGGAAGGATGTGTGGATCCAGAATTGGCCTCCACAGTCACTTACGGACTCACTGTTAAAACTGTGTTTATGGAAGGCGATCTTACTTGGCTACGAGCGATGGCCAAAGAAGATCCTTGAATTTCTCCTGCAAGTTCCAGAGATCTCAGATCTGCGCAGTAACACAGAGCAGGGCTGCCCCTGCTCTGCGGAACAGCATTCCTGTCCAGATACGAGGCACCCATTATCTGCACTTTCCACAAACAACCGATGACACCTGCGTTCCGACCTGCCTTTTCCATGTCTCTGAAGAAGTTTTAGCTTCTTTTGAAAAGAATGGCCAGCTTTTTCTTGCGGATCTTTCAATGTTTCAAACTTAGCTCCCCTTTTGCCATTGTTATGGCTCACCTCCTTGAGACACGAATAAGGAAGCTGGCTAAAAGATTGCAGATAACCGTTCTCCCTTCCACTCTTGCACATGGAATCACACCTCAACCCAACAACATTCTTCCCGGCACCAAGGTGTGCACACACACACCTTGGGGCTGCCACCTTTGCAATCTGCCCCGCTGCATTTCATAAGATCCAACTCCTAGGACCTTCAGACTCCCCACAATAAAATATTTCAGCCCCCCCCCCCCAGTTGATTGACACTGCCATTCATATGGTGCATGTGTGTCGTCTCTTCTGAGATCAATTTTGCGGGACAGGGCTTACCTCCCCCCCCCCAATTTTATAAAAGTTGGCACCCTTGCTGGACGCTATCCCTTGGCGAATTGTTACTTACTTCAGCTGCCTCCCTTCCCCCCCTTAAAACCGCACGGTGGGGAGGGGCAGAAAGGGGGGAAACTGGAAATGCCATTTATGATATGATAGCCATCTTCAAATATCTCAAGGGCTGTCACCCAGAAGATGGAGCAAGCTTGCTTTCTCCTGCTCTGGGTGGTAGGACTCGAACCCATGGCTTCAGGTTACAATAATGGAGATTCGGGTGAGTGCGGGATAGAGATCCTGCCTGACATTCAGAGATTACATGCAGAGTATGGAATATAAAATTGAATATCCCTTCTTCCCATGGGCGTTGCCAGGATTTGGGGGGGCAGCTAAAATTTTTTTCTTTTTAGGAGATCACTCCCTAAAGTTGTCGAATCAGAAGAATCTTTATTTGCATCAGCCACGAGCCGTAGCAATAAAATAAAACATACTGAAGATAGAGGTAAAAACTTAACTATAGAAAATACATTGGGGGGAAGGGTTTGACGTCAGTATGCAAATAACAGATCTTGTTCTAATTGCCCCCCCCCTAAAAAACCCTTGCCGTTTTCACTGGCACCTGATCATCTTGATCTGCCAAAAGGAAGGACGCAGTAAAAGTCGAGTTTATTTGGGGGGGGGGATCACGGGTAAAAATACCTCAAAAAAAAGACATTACGGGGGGGGCAGCCTTGCAGGCTTCTACTGGGGGGGTGTGAGCAGAACCTCAGTTAATTTCAATAATTTTGGTGGACCTACGCCCGTGCTTCTTCCCCCCCCATAAAAAAAATCCTGCTCCACCCCCCAACATCCTTCTCTCCCTTCCTTGGGTACCACCCGTACCTCGCAAGACGCCGGAGTAGGCAGCGATGAGGGTCTTCATGGCTTCAGCGTTGCAACCTGAGCGGCCTCGGGCCCCGATCCATCCCTCGCCGGGAGGCAGCGGCGCTCCTCCTGCTCGCGAGCCGGGAACAGCGCAGCTTCGCTCGGGGAGACGCGCAGAAAAGCCAGCGGCGGCAGAGGCAGCTGCGTCTCCTTCTCCCGGCGGCGGCAGCAGCAGCAGCAGACGGAGCAGGGCGCGCGGCGCGTCCTTTTATAGCACCTGGCCGGGGGCGGGGCCACGGAGGATTGTGACGCCAGGCGGGCCGGGACATTCACGGGGCTGGAAGGGGGGGAGAGGGTGACGGAGTGGGGGGTGCGCAGAGCCAAAGGGACGTCGCTGGTTGGAAATGGCCACGCGGGGGTGGGGCTGGATGGGATTGGAGGGGCGTTGCGAAGCCTCTCGCCGGCTCCCCCTTGCCATCAATTCTTGCCACCCCCCGAACGGGGTGAAGGATGGAGCAGTCCTGTGGGATGCTAATACAGTGGTACCTGGGGTTGAATACGCTTCAGGTTACAGACTCCGCTAACCCAGAAATAGTACCTCGGGTTAAGAACTTTGCTTCAGGATGAGAAGAGAAATTGCACAGTGGCGGTGCAGCGGTAGCAGGAGGCCCCATTAGCTAAGGTGGTGCTTCAGGTTAAGAACAGTTTCAGGTTAAGGACGGACCCCCAGAATGATTTCTTAACCTGAGGCACCACTGTAATAAAAATTATAATTATAATAATTTATTTATACCCCACCCATCTGGCTGGGCTTCCCCAGCCACTCTGGGCGGCTTGCAACAAAATATTAAAATACAGTAATGCATCAAACATTAAAAAATACAGTAATGCATCAAACATTAAAAGCTTCCCTAAACAGGGCTGCCTTCAGATGATGATGATGATGATGATAATTTATTTATACCCCGCCTATCTGACTGGGTTTCCCCAGCCACGCTGGGCGGCTCCCAACAGGATATTAAAAATACAATAAAACATCAAACATCAAAAACTTCCCTAAACAGGGCTGCCTTCAGATGTCTTCTAAAAGTCAGGTAGTTGTTTATTTCCTTGACATCTGGTGGAAGGGCATTCTACAGGGCGGGTGACACCACCGAGAAGGCCCTCTGCCTGGTTCCCTGTAACTTGGCTTCTTGCAGCGAGGGAACCACCAGAAGGTCCTCGGTGCTGGACCTCAGTGTCCAGGCTGAACGATGGGGGTGGAGACGCTCCTTCAGGTCTACTGGGCTGAGGCCATTTAGGGCTTTCAAGGTCAGCACCAACACTTTGAATTGTGCTCGGAAACGTACTGGGAGCCAATGTAGGTCTTTCAGGACCGGTGTTATGTGGTCTCGGCAGCCGCTCCCAGTCACCAGTCTAGCTGCCACATTCCGGATTAGTTGTAGTTTCCAGGTCACCTTCAAGTTAGCCCCACATAGAGCGCATTGCAGTAGTGTTATGTGGTCTTGGCTTGCTTGGCTTTTAACACTTGCCGGATCCAGGGCTCAGAAAGTGTCTAGCACACAGCTGAACACCCCAAACTCACAGCAATACTGCGCCACCATCTCTGCCATATGTCACATGCCGTATGTCATCAACTGGTCTTGCTTGTCAATGGGTAAAAAAAGGATGTTCGTCTTCGCTATACATGGCAAATATGCGTGTCCCTTTGGAAAGGCGAGTCGTATCCTGCAATACTGGATGTCACTGATGCAATAATAATGCAATACTGGTGAATTTATAACCATGTTCTTCTGCTTTATTAGCTGTTCTGCAATGCTTGCCCAAACATTGACACTGTCTGGAGGGGGCACTTGCAGTCCATTACAACAATATTTGGGGGGTGCACTAATAATAATAATAATAATAATAATACCTTTATTGTCTGTGTACAACCTGTGTACAATGAAATTAAACAAGCTTCCCCCCCCAAAAAATCACTCAATCTCTTATCGAACAACACACCACCTCACAAGTCAATTCCGCTACGTTACTAGGGTTATAACTTTTCTACACCCTCATGTTCCTGTAGCTCAGTTAGATGAACTTTTGCCTAATAACAAAGAAATGAACTGTCATTTCCAAATCTTTTGAAAAAAGGTCACCCTGATCAATAAATTGATTTTTGTATATTTAACTGTATGCTGTATTACGTAATATGCATAGCATAAACAGAGCTGGCAGTTTTTTCCTAACACTTGTACAATGTTTTGTACAATGTACATCACTTCTTATGGCTTTGAATAAATTGGGGTTGCAGATTGTCTTAGTTTCTGCTGCAAGCACCATAAACAATACCAAGCAAATATCCACATTTAGAGATTTCTTTGATTCTCCAGACTTCCCAGCATCCCCTCTATGGGACTTATTGTCAACATTTTTGAAATATACTCAGAGTTGCAAAGTGATTTCATGCTCTTTATTCAGCTCATAGTGGTGAGGAGGAATGAATGAAAGTCCCCTCAAAGTATCTGCTTTATATACATTATTTACACAATGGGCTGCACATGATTGGCTAATTCCGGAATTCTACTGTAAGTCAATCAGGTTGTGGATTCACTTCTATCTGGAGCATGATTGGGTGGTTCCTGCCAACCAATCATACCGCTGCATTGTTCTAGGACCAATCAGACTGCTGCATTCTGAATCCTATTGTTCTAGGACCAATCAGACTGCTCCAGTTTGGATCCTATTCAGCTCAGTACATAACAATTTTCAACTGCATATTATTTCATGATCCATATTTCGTATCTGTCCGTATTGTCCATAATAATTGTTACATTACAAGTGTTATTAAAATCCTGCTAACGTTTCCAACTGCTTACAGTGGTCTCCAAAATAAATTATAAATTTCTCCCATTCTTTCTTAAAAGTTTTTGTCCTCTTGGTTCCTGAGCTTCCCGGTCAATTTTGCCATTTCGGCGTAGTCCCTCAGCTTGGTTTGCCATTCCTCTCTGGCAGGATAAAATGCAATGCAAAGATAAACTAAAACAGGGTCTTTTCCCTGTCACCCATTCTGCCCACCCCCAACCCTGGTGACCTTCACACCATGCGAGAAGACTTGACACAGGAGCTACTTCGCCAACAGTTTTCCAACACGCTGCTGCTCTCGTTCATAGATCGAAACCCGTCGACCATAGACAACATACTGTGAGGTCTGTATGGAGACCAAGTTCTGTGAGGAACGGCTGAAGGAGAGTCCATGTGGTGTAGTGATTAAAAATGTTGGGAAGAAGATGCCTAACATGTTGTTGTTTAGTCGTTTAGTCGTGTCCGACTCTTCGTGACTGAAATATACTCAGAGTCGCAAAGTGATTTCATGCTCTTTATTCAGCTCATAGTGGTGAGGAGGAATGAATGAAAGTCCCCTCAAAGTATCTGCTTTATATACATTATTTACACATTGGGCTGCACATGATTGGCTAATTCCGGAATTCTACTGTAAGCCAATCAGGTTGTGGATTCACTTCTATCTGGAGCATGATTGGGTGGTTCCTGCCAACCAATAATACTGCTGCATTGTTCTAGGACCAATCAGACTGCTGCATTCTGAATCCTATTGTTCTAGGACCAATCAGACTGCTGCCTTTTGGATCCTATTGTTCTAGGACCAATCAGCCTGCTGCAGTTTGGATCCTATTCAACTTAGTACATAACAGTGACCCCCTGGACCAGACCACGCCAGGCACTCCTGTCTTCCACTGCCCCCACAGTTTGGTCAAACTCATGCTGGTAGCTTCGAGAACACTATCCAACCATCTCGTCCTCTGTCCTCCCCTTCTCCTTGTGCCCTCCATCTTTCCCAACATCAGGGTCTTTTCCAAGGAATCTTCTCATGAGGTGGCCAAAGTCTTGGAGCCTCAGCTTCAGGATCTGTCCTTCCAGTGAGCTCTCAGGGCTGATTTCCTTCAGAATGGAGAAGTTTGATCTTCTTGCAGTCCATGGGGCTCTCAAGAGTCTCTATTCCACCGGACAACTGGCAATGAACGTGGAAGGCTCTGGCAGATTGAGCGGACAAGGTAAAAAAAAAGTAAAGGTAAAGGACCCCTGGACAGTTAAGTCCAGTCAAAGGCGACTGTGGGGTTGCAGTGCTCAACTCACTTTCAGGCCGAGGGAGCCAGTGTTTGTCCACAGACAGTTTTCCGGGTTATGTGGCCAGCAGGACTAAACCGCTTCTGGCACAACGGGACACCGTGACGGAAACCAGAGCACACAAAGACACTGTTTACCTTCCCGCCACAGCGATACCTATTTATCTACTTGCACTGGCATGCTTTAGAACTGCTAGGTTGGCAGGAGCTGGGACAGAGCAACGGGAGCTCACCCTGTTGCGAGGATTCGAACCACCGACCTTCTGATCGGCAAGCCCAAGAGGCTCACTGGTTTAGACCACAGTGCCACCCACAAGACCGAGAGAAGACGGTCAGAAGGTGCTGACTGCCCATGCTGTAGAGCAGCGGTTCTCAACCTGTGGGTCCCCAGATGTTGTTGGACTACAACTGCCATCATCCCTGAGCTCTGGCCTTGCTAGCTAGGGGTGATGGGAGTTGTAGTCCAACAGCATCTGGGGACCCACAGGTTGAGAAAGGCTGCTATAGAGGGAAGTGTGGGGCAGATGGAGCTCTCAAGCTGAGAATGTAGCCCACCGAGAAGGGAAAAAACTGATCCTAAGCCTCCACTGCCTTGCAGGACAACTTCAGGAGAAGAAAAGGCTCAGGAGCCAACCCTACACAAATCCAGAATGGAGTCCCTAAGACAGTGGAATGGTGCCTTGTACGCCTCCTTCCAGCAACTCTTGCAGCCCAGCTGGTGCCAAATGTCTTGTTATGCTTTCCTTTTGACCACATCAGTGAGGCTGAGAAGGGGGTCTTGTTGTCTGGGTAGCCCAGGACCTCCAGACACACTGCCCAGGCTTGCACTCCAGAGAGGTCACTTTGGTGCTGCTTCGACTTCACCCCTGGAGGTGCACTCCATTGTCTTTTGTGACAGAGACATGCCAACAACCTGACCGTTTCAGAAGGTAGAATTAAAATGCTTCGGTTTTCCAAAAGCAGATTGTGTGCTTCTTCATTAAATGTAGATTAAGCGAGCTAAATGTTGCCCAGTCGCAAAAATAATAGCAGATTTGAATTCTTCACACCCCAAAAAACCTATTTTTAATACTTCCTCACTGAAGAAATGTGCAAAAAATTAAGTTTCGCTCCCTAAAATGGCACACCCTATTACTGTAAAGGTAAAGGTAAAGGTACCCCTGCCCGTACGGGCCAGTCTTGCCAGACTCTAGGGTTGTGCGCTCATCTCACTCTATAGGCCGGGAGCCAGCGCTGTCCAGAGACACTTCCGGGTCACGTGGCCAGCGTGATAAGCTGCATCTGGCGAGCCAGCGCAGCACACGGAACGCTGTTTACCTTCCCGCTGGTAAGCGGTCCCTATTTATCTACTTGCACCCGGGGGTGCTTTCAAACTGCTAGGTTGGCAGGCGCTGGGACCGAACGACGGGAGCTCACCCCGCTGCGGGGATTCGAACTGCCGACCATGCGATCAGCAAGTCCTTGGTGCTGAGGTTTTACCCACAGCGCCACCCGCTTTGGCAGTTACCAGCCATAACTGAGGATGACTCCTGGCGTAGTTTTCACAATGGTGTGTACATGTCACGGAAGTGCATCATGCACGAGTGCCCGCTGCCCCAATTTTCGGCGTCTTGCATCATGTCATTGCGTGACTCCTGTCGCAGAATTGGACCCGGGAGACATGGTTGCAATCTGTTGCTTCAGCAAAGAGCCCCGGAGAGCTCTGCCCCACTTTTGGAATGTGGTTAAATCCAGCCATGGAAAGGGAGAGCAAAGGCAGGCTGCTTTTTTCATCCTAAGTCCCTGCCAGCGCTCAGAATCTGCAGTTTCCCCCCCCCCTGAAAGGGTCAGCAAAGAGTCAGTAAAGGTAAAGGGACCCCTGACCATTAGGTCCAGTCGCAGACGACTCTGGGGTTGCGGTGCTCATCTCACTTTATTGGCCGAGGGAGCTGGCGTACAGCTTCCGGGTCATGTGGCCAGCATGACTAAGCCGCTTCTGGCGAACCAGAGCAGCGCACGGAAACGTCGTTTACCTTCCCGCCGGAGCGGTACCTATTTATCTACTTGCACTTTTACATGCTTTCAAACTGCTAGGTGGGCAGGAGCAGGGACTGAGCAACGGGAGCTCACCCCGTCGCGGGGATTCGTACCGCGGACCTTCTGATCAGCAAGTCCTAGGCTCTGTGGTTTAACCCACAGCGCCACCCGCGTCCCTAAAGAGTCAGTAGACAGGGACAACTTCAATGTCCCCACTGGGTCCTAGACTTCTCCCAGGACTTTCACCCCTGACTCTAGAGATGATGTTGGCTGTATTATTTTCTTTCTTTTTTTGCCAAGGTTCATTTCTCCACTGTACAAACTTAACCAGGCGCTAAAAACGGGGTTTGCACCAAAATCCGGAGTGCGGCTCTGTTGCAATGCATACAAAAGGCCAAAGTTACAAAAGGATGTCAAAGAGAGTTTGATTTGTCGCCAGTTCAGTTTTAAATGCTGGGGCGGTTCAACGAGGGACAGTGTCCCCCAGACTTCAGGGAGCTGATGAATCTGAAACTTACATCACTCTTCCCACCTGAAAAAAAGTTTAATTTGCAGAGTGCAGGAGCGCAATCACTGGTTTGGGAATGCAATCTTCATGGGAGGGAGGAAGACAAGTCCATAGCAATTTGGGCCACCTCCCACGAAATCGGTTAAGTTTGCTGCATGGCTGCACTGGAAGCAAGTGATACAAACACACTTGAAATAGCATTGCGGCATGAGGGACACTTCAGAGCTGTCCCAGAATTGTCTACAATTCTACGATTCTGTAAAAAGTATATGGGGATAAGAACAACTCAGATCCCTTTTACCTCTGAGCTGTTTCCATATAAGTCAAACAAGCTATAGCTTAGGATTCCACTCTCTTGGGGGCCCCCCAAAACAATTAAAGGGGGAAAAACTGGATGTACATTTTCAAAATATAAGATAAAAAGCAAATAAAATAAAACCTACACACAGCAGCAGTGTTCTGTGTTATATCGGCTCCTACAACATAAGAAATGGGCCCCCAATCATTTTAAGTTAGAGCTTAATAATTATTTCACTATTAATATGTTGTTATTGTTTGTTGTTGTTGTTGTTTAGTCGTTTAGTCGTGTCTGACTCTTCATGACCCCATGGAACAGAGCATGCCAGGCACTCCTGTCTGTCTATTTATTTATTTATTTATTTAGCTTTTTAAAAAGTCTCATAGGGAAAATTGAGGGTGGACAGTGGACATTTTTTTGTCTCCAGGCCTTTATTTCACTGATGGAAGACCAGTCTACAATCAAGTACAGTTCCATTAGTGATGATAAAATAAAACGTTAGATTGACAACTGCTGGTTTCAAAAGTGCCGTTCCACAGGTTCCCATATGCCTTGGGTAGTTCATGTGCATGTTCTTTGCAAATGAAATAAAAGTGGACCGTGTTTTGACAAAGTTTTGCAGAGCTGAATCACAGAATCGTAGAATCATGGAATTGTAGAGTTGGAAGGGATCCTGGGGTCATCTAGTCCAACCCCTTGCAATGCAGGAATCTCAACTAAAGCATCCATGACAGATGGCCATCCAACCTCTGCCGAAAAACCTCCAAGGAAGGTTATGTTTTCCACTTTCTCGTACCTTTTCCGTCCTGATGAATTTCCTTGAGAATTCTCTTTTGAACAACAACAATCACAATACAATGTGGAACTTAAGTCTGGAAAAACGAGAAGCAGAAAGAAACCCGAAATGACAGGCTTATCCATGCCTCCCTCCAGCTGTTTTGGGCTACAACTCCCATCAGACCCAGCAACATTTGGCGGTGCTGGCTGAGGCTGATGGGAATTGTAGTCCAAAAGGTTGGCGTAAGGCTTTCAAGGGCCTTGAAAATCAGGACAGGATCTGCTTTCCATGGCAGGTGGTCACAAAGTGAGGCGGGAGCCCATAATTCACATAGCACAACTTATACGGCCTTCAGATCCAGCTCAGTTTTGTGAATTTTATTTTTTTTAATGCCAATTATCCACTGCCTTGATGAGCCTTTGAATTGCCTCATCCTCGCCAGCAGTTATATAACACGACACAGATAAGATGAAGGAGACACAACTGGGGAATGGGAATGAAGGCCGGGGCCTGTGAAGCCTTTCCTGTTGCCATGGAGACAGAGAGGAGAAAGGGTCCTAAGGCGGCTCTTGGAAGATGCTCTTTTGAACCAGCTCTACAAAAGGTGAAGTCACCAGAACTGTACACAGTATTCCAAGTGCAGTTTTACCATTGATTTGTCTAATGGCATTATCATATTGGTTGTTTCATTTTCAATCCCTTTCCTAATGAACCCTAACATGGAGTTTACCCTTTTCACTGCTGCTGCACACATCTTCATTGAATTATCCACTACATCCCCGAGATCTCATACAATCACGATCAGTTCAGATCCCACAAGCACACAGTTCTATACAGTTCCTTATCATAAAAAGGTGACCTGTCTCACAAAGCCCTTCATTGCTAACTGCATATGTCTTTTAGATCTACTCTAGTGCTACTCTAAACAAGTAATTCAGCAGTAAATCTCATTGACTCTTGTAAAGGGGTATGGGATTGCAGCCTCATCTTGCTTCTGAGTAAACCTTCATTGGATTCTACTGTTAGTCTTTTACTGTTTCTAACCGATCTCTTGGTTTTAATAATCATTGCGGATGTTAATGTTCATTCTTATTTAATGATTCAGTATGCTGTAGAAATTCTCAGACTGAAAAACAGGTACAAAATCAATTGTAAATAAAGAAAGAAGATGCTCTTTTTTCCTCCTGTCCAGCCGACATCTGTGTGATGATTTTGTAGGAAATGGAGGGAGGGAACAGAGAGCTGGATTGCTAGAGAAGCAGGGCCCTCGCCATTCATTTTATGGGGATGGTGGGGACCTCAGGGTGTGGGTGATAATGCGAAAAGCAACTGCAAGTTTGTGCAGCCACCAAGCTAGAGGCATTGGTCCTGAATGCTTTAGCTGAGATTCCTGCATTGCAGGGGGCTGGACTAGATGACCCTGGGGTACCTTCCAGATCTACAATTCTATGATTCCAACATCCATAGCCTTTAACGATCTGTGGCCTTCTAGAAGTGGGTGGTATGTTTTTAAGGTATTCCCCCTTGGTTTTTCCTCAAACTATTCCATCAAAGGTGTCTCTGAAAAATTTTAAACATCCCTTGGGAAGACAGGCGAACTAATGCCAGTGTAGTGGAAGAAGCAAAGATCACTAGTGTCAAAGCAATGATTTGTCAACTTTGTTGGACTGGTCATGTTGTTCGGATGCCTGACGATCGTCTTCCAAAGCAACTACTCTATTCTGAACTTAAAAATGGAAAGCGTAATGCTGGTGGTCAACAACAGAGGTTCAAAGACTTTCTCAAGGCAAATCTAAAAAAAATGTAGTATGAACACCGACAACTGGACAACACTGGATTGTGAGCGCTCCAGTTGGAGAACAGCCTATACCAAAGGTGTCCTGGGCTTTGAAGACACTCGAACTCAAGGGAGAAATGTGCTAAGAGGAACATACGCTTGGCAAACCCTCACCGTGATCAACTCCCACCCGGAAACCAAGCTAATCCAAATTATGTTGAGGAAAGCCGGGTTCTGCTGTGAGCAAAGCATAATGGAATGTTTGTAACTAGGAATTGGCTCCAGAGTTTGCTCCCCCCAGTTCCTCCTTGCTCCCAATTCCATGGTGGCAACAAAACCACCTTGGCCCCACTGTGCCTGCTGTTATAGCGCAAACATTGCTAAGGAGGCATTGAGCGTACCATGTAGTTTGGCGCACAAACAGGAGGTGCCAAAGTGCAAAGTTTTGGGCCAGGTTGGTATGGGGCAAGACAAACCCGCCATGTCTAGACATGCTGGCTTACGGGGTCAATAGTTGTTCTCTTGTAGCTTTTTTACTGCAAGACTTTGACTGAAAGGCTGGTGTAGAAATAGTTCGCGTTCTGCCACTGCTTCTATTTTTATCCGAAAAGGAAAACGGTGGAATGTTGCCAGGGGAGGGAGGGAGATGCCTCTGTGATGCAAAGCACAATGAACATTTTTCAGCTGCTCCCCAGAGGTGCTCTTTGTTA
The DNA here is from genome assembly GCF_027172205.1 of Podarcis raffonei. Classification (NCBI taxonomy): domain Eukaryota; kingdom Metazoa; phylum Chordata; class Lepidosauria; order Squamata; family Lacertidae; genus Podarcis; species Podarcis raffonei. The sequence continues at coordinate 9,836,017 of NC_070605.1, read as the reverse complement.
ATGGAATCAAAGGTTCTCCTGGCAACCCCGTTAAGAAATGAACCGAGGGCAAGATTTGTGCAAGCTCCAGGCTTGGCTTTGATATCTCCCAGAAGAGCCTGCAGGATCAGGCCAAAGGCTGTTCTCACAGTGGCCAACCAGATACCTGGAAGGTGTGCAGAAGAAGGCAACCAAGATGATCAAGGATCTGGAAACGAAGCCTTATGAGGAGCGGTTGAAGGAACAGAACATGTTTCGCCTGGGGTAGAGGAGACTGAGAGGAGATAGGATGTTTTGTTTGTTTGGTCGTTTAGTCGTGTCTGACTCTTCATGACCCCATGGACCAGAGCACGCCAGGCCCTCCTGTCTTCCACTGCCTCCTGCAGTTTGGTCAAACTCATGTTCGTAGCTTCGAGAACACTGTCCAACCATCTCGTCCTCTGTCGTCCCCTTCTCCTTGTGCCCTCCATCTTTCCCAACATCAGGGTCTTTTCCAGGGAGTCTTCTCTTCTCATGAGGTGGCCAAAGTACTGGAGCCTCAGCTTCAGGATCTGTCCTTCCAGTGAGCACTCAGGGCTGATTTCCTTAAGAAGTGATAGGTTTGATCTTCTTGCAGTCCATGGGACTCTCAAGAGTCTCCTCCAACACCATAATCCGAACGTATCAATTCTTTGGCAATCAGCCTTCTTTGTGGTCCAGCTCTCACTTCCATACATCAGTACTGGGAAAACCAGAGCTTTAACTATACGGACCTTTGTCGGCAAGGTGATGTCTCTGCTTTTTAAGATGCTGTCTAGGATAAAGGTAATGGTAAAGGGACCCCTGACCATTAGGTCCAGTCGTGGCCGACTCTGGGGTTTCGTCACTCATCTCGCTTTAGTTGCTGAGGGAGCCAATGTACAGCTTCCGGGTCATGTGGCCAGCATGACTAACCAGAGCAGCGCACGGAAACGCCCTTTACCTTCCCGCTGGAGGGGTACCTATTTATCTGCTTGCACTTTTACGTGCTTTCGAACTGCTAGGTTGGCAGGAGCTGGGACCAAGCAACGGGAGCTCACCCTGTCGCAGGGATTCGAACTGCCGACCTTATGATCAGCAAGCCCTAGGCTCTGTGGTTTAACCCACAGCACCACCCGTGTCTATGATAGCCATCTTCAAATATTTCAAGGGCTGTCCCATGGAAGAGGGAACAAACTTGTTTTCTCCTGCTCTAGTGGGGTTAGGACTCGAACCCATGGCTTCCAGTCACAAGAAAGGAGATTCCAACATCAGGAAGAACCTCCTGACAAGTCAGAGCTTTTCCACAGTGGAACGGATTCCATTGGGAGGTGGTGGACTCTCCTGTCTTGGAGGTTTTTAAGCAGAGGTTGGATGGTCATCTGTCCTGGATCCTTTAGCTGAGATTCCTGAATTGCAGGGGACTGGAGTAGAGGACCCTTGGAGTCCCTCCCACCTGCATGCTTCTATGAGTCTTCTGGGAACCCCACAAGCAGCACCCAAGCACAAGAACACTCTTCCCTCCTGTGTTTTTCAGAGACCGGCATTCGGGAGCATTGCTGTCGCCAATGGTGGAGACAGAGCATAGCCACTGTGGCTAGTAGAGACTGATAGCCCTCTGCTCCATGAATTTGTCCAATCCTCTTTTAAAGCCATCCATGTTTAGCGAAGCATTTAATGTTTGATGCATTACTGTATTTTAATATTTTGTTGGAAGCCACCCAGAGTGGCTGGGGAAGCCCAGCCAGGTGGGCGGGGTATAAATAATAAATTATTATTATTATTATTATTATTATTATTATTATTATTATTACAGTGGTACCTCTGGTTGCAAATGGGATCCGTTCCAGGGCCCCGTTTGCAACCTGAGCAGAAAGCAACCCACATCTGCGCGCGCGCGGGTCGCAATTTGCTGCTTCTGCGCATGCGCATTATGTCATTTTGCGTGTCTGCGCATGCGCAAGCGGCAAAACCCGCAAGTAACCCTTTCTGGTACTTCCGGGTTGCCACGGAATGCAACCTGAAAATGCTCAACCTAAAGCAAACACAACATGTGGTATGACTGGATTATTATTATTATTATTATTATTATTATTATTATTATTATCATCATCATCATCATCATCCAAGTTAGTGGCCCTCACCACCTCCTGTGGCAGTGTGTTCCATTGTATAACTATGCGCTGCATGGTTGTTTTCTTTTCTTTTCCCTGTCCTGAATCTTCCCTTATCATCATATGCAAGATAACAAGTTATTCCCCTCTCTGCAAGAAACGGTCTAACAGCAGCACGTCAGAGAAGACTGTTCTGTATTCCAAGCCCAGAGCCCAGGCCATGCATGCAGATGTCCCCAGTGAAACACAAGAGAGCCAAACTGTACCTGTTACCTGTTTTGCTCTATAGGGCAAAGAGCAACTTTGGTGGACGAGGATTCAAATCAGGAAAAGGGTATTAGGCAAAGGGTCACAACCCAGCTTTGTCATACACAAGACACTGCTTTGATCTTTGGAAACATACACACGATACTGCGCCCTGTCTAGACATCTGCCTGATATCCCAAAGAGCCTCTGTGATCAATTGAAGCCGACAGCTAGACAACCAGCTTGATCAGTGGTCTGATTCTGCGTAATGCGATTCCACCTGAAGGATTTCCATAGACCAGGGTCTGTTTTCTGTTTCATTGCGGCTCAGAGATCCATCAAGGGTTTCAAGAAAAACTGTAACCATCACTGATATCGCTGTTATTTTAAGAAATGTAACCGTAAGGACTTGGGCTTGTTTTCTCCTCCGCCCTCCCATTCCTATTTTCCTCGTGTGTCGTGTCTTTGTAGGTGGTGAGCCCGAGGGCAAGGAGCTGTCTTAATGCAGTAGTACCTCAGGTTACAGATGCTTCAGGTTACAGACTCTGCTAAACCAGAAATAGTACCTCAGGTTAAGAACTTTGCTTCAGGATGAGAACAGAAATCGCGAGGCCGCGGCGGGAGGCCCCATTAGCTAAAAGGGTACCTCAGCTTAAGAACAGTTTCAGGTTAAGAACGGACCTCCAGAACGAATTAAGTTCTTAACCTGAGGTACCACTGTACTGATATTTGTAAGCTGCTTCAAGGTCCATTTTTGGCTAGAACTTACGTAAGTAAATTTCATCCTCCGGCTGCTACCTTCCTACATTCCAAGTAGATAACAACACGGGTGCCTTTCACAAAGCATTTGATCGCTTTGACTACTGGAGGAAAGGATAGGAAATAGAAAACATCTATCCATCCCAGAGCTGCCATATGGAAGTCTTGCCCAAATGAGGGAAGAGTCAGAGGAAAGCTCTCTGCTTAAACAAATGTTGGATGGCTACCAGTCAGAGATTTTTTAGCTGTGATTCCTGTACCTCAGGGGTTCGGACCAAATGACCTTTGAGGTCCCTTCCAGCTCGACAAATCTCTTCCCTCTACAGTGGTACCTCGGGTTAAGTACTTAATTCGTTCCGGAGGTCTGTTCTTAACCTGAAACTGTTCTTAACCTGAAGCACCACTTTAGCTAATGGGGCCTCCCGCTGCTGCTGCGCTGCCGGAGCACGATTTCTGTTCTCACCCTGAAGCAAAGTTCTTAACCCGAGGTACTATTTCTGGGTTAGTGGAGTCTGTAACCTGAAGCGTATGTAACCCCAGGTACCACTGTATTGTGAGGAGAATGTTTCTTAGTGTATTTTAATGAACCGGGTGTGTTTCTATATGAATGTGTTCCTGTGTAATCTTGCTTACTTTACAAGGTAACTTTTTAATTACTTACATTTTAAACGTCTTGTAAGTTGCTCGGGAAACCTTTTGTGCAATGAGCAACTGGCATGTAATTTGTTAATTTTTTTATCTGTATCATTGCCATCTTCATCATCATCGAGACTGGGAACAGCGATCAATCCTCGCTTTGCAGACATGGCCAGTCACCCTCTGCCTCCTATAACACTTCTCTCACCATCTGCCATCTGGCCCCTGCTTATCTCTTGGGAGAATGGAAGCTTCTTACGCAAAGTTTCGGCTTCCAACTGTGTTGAAATTGAGAGTTGTAACATATTGCTCCGATGGGCTGGCAGCGGTTTAATGCTAGTTTAACTCCGTCTGTGTGCAGAGTGACCCCTTTCCCCCACGTGAACCTTGTAGGAAAGAAGGGGAGACTTTCCATCAAGGCCAGTTTATTTCCCCTCAAGACTTCTCGTCTTTTTGTGCCTCTTTCTTTTATTCTCTCTCTCTCTCTCTCTCTCTCTCTCTCTCTCTCTCTCTCTCTCTCACACACACACACACACACACACACACACACACACACCCCACCTGGAGTTGCCACCCCTTCACCTAGAAAAAAGTACTGGGCAACACCCAAGAGAAACAGCCACACTATGTGCTTCAATAGGCTTTGATGCCGTTTAATTAACCACAAAACACTTCCGCTTCCAAGCAAATGTTGCCTTCTTCAAAGAGATATAATTTAGCCATGGATTACATCCATGCTGGGACGCGGGTGGTGCTGTGGGTTAAACCACAGAGCCTAGGACTTGCTGATCAGAAGGTCAGCAGTTCAAATCCCCGTGATGGGGTGAGCTCCCATTGCTCGGTCATCTGGCCACATGATAGATGATAGATAGTCATGCTGGCCACATGACCCAGAAGCTGGACGCTGGCTCCCTCGGCCAATAAAGCAAGATGGGCACCACAACCCCAGAGTCGGTCACGACTGGACCTAATGGTCAGGGGTCCCTTTACCTTACATCCATGCTATTTGCAGCCAGAAGAGTAGATACTGACATAGGTGCCAATTCTATGGGATGGTAAGTAAGTTGGGCTGAGCTGCCAATCTTGAGCGGCCAGGCCTCTCTGGGCCTCCCCACAATGGCAGCTGGCCTTGCCAGACCTCGTGCAGGTGGGCGTTGTTGGGTCTCGTGGCCTCCTCCTGATCTGCATGATGTGAGGTGCATATCGTACGCATGATTTTACACACATGTGATGTGCTCCCCACCCAGTGTTGGGCAGAACATGGCATGCCTGGATACTGACAAGAGTAAATTTACTGATTTTGGATACAGATAGTGCCTTCTTCTTCTTCTTCTTCTTCTTCTTCTTCTTCTTCTTCTTCTTCTTCTTCTTGGGACAAGATACTGGAGCCTGTGGTGGCATCAATACCAGCATCCATTGTGCCCTTCTGGGCTTCTTTACTGGGATAGTCGCTTCCAACTCTATAATTCAATATTCTAATGCTTCAATGTTTTTCAGTGATTGGTTTCTTTCTACATTAACGGTTCTTGTGTTTACCGGTAAGCTGCCTTGAGTCCCATCAGGAGAATAGATGGGGTATAATATATAATAATAATATATTATAATCTATCTATCATCTATCAATCAATCAATCAATCAATCAATCATCTATGTATCTAGCTAGCTATATCTATCTATATCTATCTATCTATCATCTATCTATCTCTATCCATCCATCTATCTATCTATCTATCTATCTAGGGACGCAGGTGGCGCTGTGGGTTAAACCACAGAGCCTAGGACTTGCCGATCAGAAGGTCAGTGGTTCGAATCCCCGCGACGGGGTGAGCTCCTGTTGCTCGGTCCCTGCTCCTGCCAACTAGCAGTTCGAAAGCATGTCAAAGTGCAAGTAGATAAATAGGTACCACTCCGGCGGGAAGGTAAACGGCGTTTCCGTGCGCTGCTTTGGTTCGCCAGAAGCGGCTTAGTCATGCTGGCCACATGACCCAGAAGCTATACGCCGGCTTGCTCAGCCAGTAAAGCGAGATGAGCGCCGCAACCCCAGAGTCCTATAACCCACGAACGGAGAATCTACAGACCTCCAGTTGTTTCCGGACTACAACTCCCATCAGCCCTTGCGGGCCGGGGCTGAAGGAAATCCAGCATCATCTGCAGGGGGTCACAGATTCCCCATCCCTGCTTTGACAGATGTCTCAGCCCTGTGGTGCACAGCACTGGTCTGCAATGAATGCACAAGGGCTATCTAAAATTACATGGGTTTCTTTTTCCCCAGATGCTAGATTTCATGCTCTGTTTTTAAAATAACCACCGCCCTGTACAGCTGCTGGACGCCCCCAGTCATGTTCTGACCACTTTGATGGACATTCTGGGTGTCTATATTGGTTTCAAGAATGTTTCCTGGACATGCCGAACCTCTTGCTCGAAGGTTCTTTTCTCCGCGGCTGTGGCTGTGTGAAATCCTTCAAAGGAGCCCCAGACATTTTCTCAAGAGCTGTACAAAGCTTCTTCCTCTAACCCAGAGTCAAATGAATTGAACCAGCACAGAGAGTGTTGAGGAGTGCCCAGAACACAGAATGCAGCCTTTTGCCAAGGCTTTTTCTGCACTGTACAGTGGTACGTCAGGTTACATACGCTTCAGGTTACATACGCTTCAGGTTACAGACTCCGCTAACCCAGAAATAGTGCTTCAGGTTAAGAACTTTGCTTCAGGATGAGAACAGAAATCATGCTCTGGCAGTGCAGCAACAGCAGGAGGCCCCATTAGCTAAAGTGGTGCTTCAGGTTAAGAACAGTTTCAGGTTAAGAACGGACTTCCAGAACGAATTAAGTACTTAACCCGAGGTACCACTGTACATATAAAACTCCCTCACAACACTTTCAACCATCGTGGCTTCCCAGCAAAAGATCCTGGGAACTGTAATTCGTAAAGGGTTTTTTTAAAAAATATATATATTTTTATTAAGGATTTTCTTGTTTTACAGAAGTGTAGTGCCTCGTATTTTTTTCTTCTTCTTCCATGTAACATTTTTATAAATCCGTTTCATTTGTTGAGGCATTAGGGGGAGAAGAAAAAAGAAAGAAAAAAGAAAGGGGGGTGGAGAGAGGGAAGATGGATGGGGGTGGGGTCGGGTGGCGGTGTTTCTATTATGCTTAATGTATGTAGAGTTTGGTGTCAGCATTGCTTGTGTTGTTCACTTGTGTTCCTTTGGTGGTGAGAGAGGTTGGGGTTGGCCTAGGGTGTGATTGTTTGCTTGTGATTGGCTGTGGTGATCTTTGTTTTCGTGTGTGAGTGGGGTGTGTGTGTGTTTTGGATCAGGTGAGCCATATTGATTTGTATGCTGTTGGTGGATTATTGTCATTGTCCTGTTGGGTTGTGTATGTGATAAAGGGGAGCCATACCGGGGTGAAGGCGTCTTCTTCTGTTTGTCCCCGTGTCAGTTTCAGTTTATTAGTTAATTTTTCTAGTAGGGCTGTTTCCCATACTATTTGGTACCATTGGTCTATGCTTACTCCTGACAGGTCTCTGTAAAGGGTGTTGAAATTTGTTCGGAGGACCTTCTTCCCCCCTCCCACTATTCCCCTCACAGAGCTGCAATACCCAGTTATTGCATAGGGTGTCTCCGAAAAATTTCCACATCACTTGGGAAGACAGGCGAACTAATGCCAGTGTACGTGAAGAAGCAAAGATCACCAGTGTTGAAGCAATGATTCTTCAATATCAACTTCATTGGACTGGTCATGTTGTGCGGATGCCTGATGATCGTCTGCCAAAGCAACTGCTCTATTCCGAACTTAAAAATGGAAAGCGTAATGCTGGTGGTGAACAAAAGAGGTTTAAAGGCTCTCTCAAGGCAAATCTTAAAAAATGTAGTCTAAACACTGACAACTAGGAAACACTGGATTGAGAACGCTCCAATTGGAGAACAGCCTTCACCAAAGGTGTCATGGGCTTTGAAGACACTCGAACTCAGGACGCAAGGAAATGTGCTAAGAGGAAGGCACGCTTGGCAAATCCACACCGTGATCAACTCCCACCCGGAAACCTGTGTCCCCACTGTGGAAGGACATGCGGATCCAGAATTGGCCTCCAAAGTCACTTACGGACTCACTGTTAAAACCGCGTTTATGGAAGACAATCTTACTCAGCTACGTGGGATCGCCAAAGAAGAAGAAGAATTAATATTGTCTTGCATGAAGCAATTGGATGCATAAAAGCTGGCTCCTTTGGGAATAAAAATTGTCCAAATCCATCATGATGATTCAAAGCTTTACTAACCACAACCTCTTCAGAACAGGTGCAAAAAACCATCCTGATAAAGGTAAAGGGACCCCTGGCCATTAGGTCCAGTCGTGACCGACTCTGGGGTTGCGGCGCTCATCTCGCTTTATTGGCCAAGGGAGCCGGCGTACAGCTTCCGGGTCATGTGGCCAGCATGACTAAGCTGCTTCTGGTGAACCAGAGCAGCACACAGAAACGCCGTTTACCTTCCCACCGGAGCGGTACCTATTTATCTACTTGCACTTTGAGGTGCTTTCGAACTGCTAGGTTGGCAGGAGCAGGGACCGAGCAACGGGAGCTCACCCCGTCGTGGGGATTCGAACCGCCGACCTTCTGATCCCTAGGCTCAGTGGTTTAACCCACAGCGCCACCCGCATCCCCCCGGGCCAAAGGACCCAATGCCAAAAGATTTAAGTGAGTGGAACAGAAGCCACTTCTGCCACTTCAACAACCGGAGAACGTCCAAAACGCCCCGCAAAGGCAGCCTAAATGTGGACCGCCTTCTGTTGTTCTCAAGAACGCTTAAGCCAGGCCCTGAAGACAGTGGATTTCTTCCTTTTTCTCCTCCCCCTACTGCCGCAATAAATCTGCTTGCTTGCTTTAAGCACCTCCCAGTCTTATTTAATTTAAAGCTCAAGCCACACAGCTAATAATAGCCGCCCGGCAAAGAGTGATGCCCTTCCATGCTGCGTTCAACGGGATTACGTCTAAGACGACTCAAGGAATGTGTCGAAGTGTTTGTGACATTCCATGGGATCCTCTTTGCCATTCTGAAAAGGGGGAATTGCTTCTGTTGGGAAATGGATCCTAGGCAAGCTCAATCACTGAATCTCTTTCGATCCCTGCTGAAAACCTTTCCATTTCAGTAGCTCTCTTGAGTCCAGGCTCGTGGTTTTGTTACTTACATTTCTTTTGCAAAGCTTTTGTTGGTTTTATTTCTGCTTTTTAATTACGACGATGTTATGCATATTAGTTTTTAAGTGGTTTCTTTCTTTTAGCTGGGTTTTTATCTATGTTTTTCTTTGCACCCTCTTTGGAGAACCGTGTGATTGAGCAGCTTATGGATTTTCTAAATAAAATAAGAGGGAAATCCAGATCAGAATTTTATTTTATTTTTTGTCCTTCGTAAGCCCTTGGGTGTATTGTCTGAATCTCCACATATTGCTTTGAAACTCCACTTTAAGAAAAAACCAAGAGCACCTTGGAGACATTTTTTATTTTGTAATAAGCTTAACTACAGCACGCTTCATCAGATGCACGTATAATCCTCACTTGCAGATATATATGCAGTTTTGTGTGCTGCACAAAGCAGCAAGAGATATGCTACCACTCAGTGGATTTGTAACTGGCTGACTGACCGAACCCAAAGGGTGCTCATCAATGGTTCCTCTTCATCCTGGAAAAGAGTGACTAGTGGGGTGCCACAGGGTTCTGTCTTGGGCCCGGTCTTATTCAACATCTTTATCAACGACTTGGATGATGGACTCAAGGGCATCCTGATCAAATCTGCAGATGACACCAAACTGGGAGGGGTGGCTAACACCCCAGAGGACAGGATCACACTTCAAAACGACCTTGACAGATTAGAGAACTGGGCCAAAACAAACAAGATGAATTTTAACAGGGAGAAATGTAAAGTATTGCACTTGGGCAAAAAAAATGAGAGGCACAAATACAAGATGGGTGACACCCGGCTTGAGAGCAGTACGTGTGAAAAGGATCTAGGAGTCTTGGTTGACCACAAACTAGACATGAGTCAACAGTGTGACGCGGCACCTAAAAAAGCCAATGCAATTCTGGGCTGCATCAATAGGAGTATAGCATCTAGATCAAGGGAAGTAATAGTGCCACTGTATTCTGCTCTGGTCAGACCTCACCTGGAGTACTGTGTCCAGTTCTGGGCACCACAGTTCAAGAAGGACACTGACAAACTGGAACGTGTCCAGAGGAGGGCAACCAAAATGGTCAAAGGCCTGGAAACGATGCCTTATGAGGAACGGCTAAGGGAGCTGGGCATGTTTAGCCTGGAGAAGAGGAGGTTAAGGGGTGATATGATAGCCATGTTCAAATATATAAAAGGATGTCACATGGAGGAGGGAGAAAGGTTGTTTTCTGCTGCTCCAGAGAAGCGGACACGGAGCAATGGATCCAAACTACAAGAAAGAAGATTCCACCTAAACATTAGGAAGAACTGACAGTAAGTGCTGTTTGACAGTGGAATTTGCTGCCAAGGAGTGTGGTGGAGTCTTCTTCTTTGGAGGTCTTTAAGCAGAGGCTTGACAACCATATGTCAGGAGTGCTCTGATGGTGTTTCCTGCTTGGCAGGGGGTTGGACTCGATGGCCCTTGTGGTCTATTCCAACTCTATGATTCTATGATTCTATGATCATGGGTTCCAGCAGTTACCAAGGGTTTTATTTCCTTGGAATGAAGGTCAACGGAGACTCTGGAATCTTTAGGATATATGGTTTTATTTCCACAAATATACAACCCAATCAGGCATGTGTCTCTACCAGGGTCCTACACAAGAGTAGGACGATCCTAACAATCCAGAGATATCTGTTTGCTTGCGTTCCAAGTTGCACACATGGAAAACATGAGGGTTGGGCAAGAGGGTACTTATCCTAGCATGTCACAAATCCTCAGGGCAACGGGTTTGCAAAACAGTGTCAGTGGCTGCTTCCTACTTCTTTGGAGGCGACCCAAAATGTTGGTAAGGGAATGGGTGTGGGATGTGATACATAGATAGCAGTCAAGTACAACATTCCTTGTTTTCCTAGAGTGGACTTGCAAGGGGATGCTTGCTCCAGCCAGTCGGAACTTCCTGTTTCCTCCTGGGCTGGGACATACTTCCTCTTGCATGTGACTAGAGGTGGGTGTGACCTTACCTGTCCAGGTAACGAAAAGGACAAGGCACACAGCTATCTCTCTCTCTTCCACTTCCTCCTTCGTAGGACCAGCAGTTTTATCATAATAAATTTTATTTATACCCTGTCCTTCCCAGTTTAAAAACTGGGCTCAGGGAGGCTAACAGCAAATGTAAAACTTTGGTTAAAATGCGACTTAAAAACAGCATAAAATACAACATAAATGCAGCATCAGTGTCAATATAATTCAAAAATTCAGAGGTCATGGGGGGGGGGGGACTCCAGTCAATAAACATCAAATTGAAGGCCAGGCGGAATAGCTCTGTCTTACAGGCCCTGCGGAAGGAGATCAAGTCCTGCAGGGCTCTAGTCTTGTGGGACAGAGCATTCCACCAGGTCGGAGCCATCACTGAAAAGGCCCTGGCCCTGGTGGATAGTCTGGCTTCCTTAGGGCCCGGGACCTTTACACTATTATTATTCATGGACTTTAGAGTCCTCTGTGGGACGTACCAGGAGAGGTGGTCCCGTAAGTACGAGGATCCTTTGTTTAGCTAGAGATGCTCTGTTGGCTTCCAGCCAACAGAAAACAAAGGGACTATCTCCATATGGGATGGATTCCACATGTCTACATAGCTGGCAACCGTCCCTTATTTGGCGGGACAGTCCCTTATCCCAGCACCATGCCCCGCTGCTGTCCCTTATTGATGATGTCCCTTAAATTTCCCGGGTTTCAAAGGAAGCAGCTCCTCTCCCTCCCTCCCTGCCGGCCACGGAAGTGGGAGGTTCCAATTGTGTTGCTTGGCTGTGTTGCTCACCCAATAAGGAGACTAAGAGCAACTGGGGGGGTTGAGCTTGCATGCCTCGTGCCAATCAAATTGGCCGCATTGCCTGGGGACTCGCCTTTGCTCAGCGCTTCCCAGTGGAGAGGTGACAGCGGTTTTCCTTGCTGCATCCCCTTTGCCGGGTTGCTGCACTGTGGGAACCACCACTTGAGGCTTCATTTGGCTGCTGGTTGACTAAAATCCCTTATTTTGGCTGCTGATCCCTTATTTTCGAGGCTGCTGGTCCCTTATTTTCAAATCTGTAAGTTGACAGCTGTGTCTATACTTTTGTAACTAAGTCTGCCTTCAGGGATCCATCTGTGAACTGAATGTGTGAGTAAACTTCTTTTATTGACTTTAAATAAGATTGTCGTGTGCTTATTCTTTTAAGAGGGATATAAGGGAACTTACCAGGAACCTAATATTAAGAGGCTTGAACAAGCTTGCAACCAGCTACCCACTGTGCGTTTAAAGGGGAATGTTAAAACTCTGCTAAGTTATAGAGCTTGCTAGTGCAAGTTAGGAAGGATATTATTAAATAGTATATCCTCTCCTGCCTCCCTGAACATTCCCACAATGGGAAGGACGGCTTATAAAAGAAATGGTTTATTGAATATTGACTGATAAATTGTAAACAGATAAGAACTATGGCAGGACTATTGTAATAACCTGCAGTTTTATAAGAGTACAGTGGTACCTTGGTTTATGAACTTAATAATAATAATAATAATAATGATAATGATAATAATAATTTATTATTTATACCCCACCCATCTGGCTTCCCCAGCCACTCTGGGCAGCTTCCAATTTTTTAAAAAAAATACTGTAATACATCAAACATTAAAAGCTTCCCTAAACAGGAGAGATGAATTTACCAGCCCATGGGCAACAAAAATCCATTCCAAACTGTTGTCTTATGGAATCTCTCCTTCCGATATACTAAATTTAGATCTAATTACAGCAAAAAAGGTCATCAAACAAAGATTGGAGGAGGTTGATTTGCAACAAAATCTTACTACAGGTGGAGGTACATGTTCCCCGATAAATCAGGGCATTACATTTATGTCCCAGATACCTCGATATCTGTCTACCTTATCGGTTGCGTCACATAGATTCGCTTTTGTTAGAGCCAGATTTAATGTGTTCCCCTCAAATGTGCTGAGCAATAGATTTTCTAACGGTAAAACCTCTGTTTTATGCGCATGTGACAACAAATCAATAGAATCCCTTTATCATATCTTGTTTAATTGTCCTTTATATATTGTTCCCCGATCAAGGATTCTGAGTTCAATCATTTTGGAAACTGTTGCTAAACCACCTGAATTACATCTAGCCTATCTACTCCAGGACATTGACTCTTATAGAACATTACAGGTTGCCAGATTCCTGAATTCAGTTCTTTCATATAAAAGACTTCATGGAATGCTGCATGACTATTAAAAAATCTAGTAAACTCTATCCACCATCTTTATATTCAAGGCCACAATATGGTACATCTAGAGATTGTATGTAACGTGAAGGAGATTATGTGTTGAAATATTTTAGTTGATATTTTAGAATGTAAAATGCTATTTTATTTATTGATTGGTTTTACCTTGTGGGCTTATAGCCGAATAAAGTATTATCTATCTATCTATCTTCCCTAAACAGGGCTGCCTTCAGATGTCTTCTAAAAGTCTGGTAGTTGTTGTTCTCTTTGACATATGGTGGGAGGTCATTCCACAGGGAGGGCGCCACTACCGAGAAGGCCCTCTGCCTGGTTCCCTGTAGCTTTGCTTCTCGCAGTGAGGGAACCGCCAGAAGGCCCTCGGTGCTGGACCTCAGTGTCCGGGCAGAACGCTCCTTCAGATATACTGGACTGAGGCGGCTTAGGGCTTTAAAGGTCAGCACCAACACTTTGAACTGTGCTCGGAAACAGTTCAATGCGTTCCAGATGTCCGTTCTTAAACCAAAACCATTTTTAATCCGAGGTGTGCTTTCCCTAATGAGGCCTCCCACCGCCAGTGCCCTTCCACCGTTCAAATTCCGTTCTTAGACCGAGGTAAAGTTCTCAAACCAAGACACTATTCCTGGTTTTGCGGAGTTCGCAAACCAAACTGTTCTTAAACCGGACTGTTCTTAAACCGAGGTACCCCTGTATATATTTAAAGTAGATAAATAAATGAGCAAATGAAGTTAATATGGATATGCAGAAGATATTAAAAATAAATTTAAGGAATCTCAGAAAGAGGGGGAAGGAAGTCAAGTTTTGAAACCTTAAAATGATTGTAAAATTAATGAAATGTATAAAACTGAAAAGCATAAATATTTTATTTTATTTATTTTTTTAAACGTGGGCAAGGGAATGGAAAGGACGGCTTCCTTGTTTCAAATGAAAGAAAGGTGCTTATCCTCTGGGACTCCATACTTCAACTTGTGCTCTTCAAAGAGCTTGCAGAGTTCCTCCATGTAGAGCTCGTGCAACTTGTCCACCTCCTCTTGGCTGGGGTTGGGGCGCTTTTCAACTTGGATAGGTTTTCCAACTGCGGGCGGGTGGAGAGAAAAAGACAGCAAAGAGAGGTTAAGAAAACTCAGGCGATAAGGTAAAAAAGAAATGGGATTGCTTTAAAAACCACCTGACAAAATAGGGTTCCAAAAATAATACTTGGTTGTGCTTAGATTAATTTCACAGATATAATTGGGGGGGACGGATGGACTGATATTATTAAATGAATGCAGAATATTTGTCACTTAAGAGAAGTGTTGAAGCCACAAAGAGATAGAGGGAAGTCAACTAATATAGAAGGGATTCAAACTACTTTTCCGGATCAGAAAGAAAGTGACTGGAAAGAAAGAAAGAAAGAAAGAAAGAAAGAGAAAGAAAGAAAGAAAGAAAGAAAGAAAGAAAGAAAGAAAGAAAGAAAAGGAGGATTACAAATGTATTTCTTTCGTAGAACTGGCGTATAGAATATTCAAAGTACTGTTTGTATTCTGTGAACAATTTTGTGCACTTGACTAATTATTTTTCGTGTTTTATTATTATTTCTCATTTTTCTTTTTTTCTTTTCCTTTCTTTCTTCTTCTCCTCCTCTCTCTTTTCTTTTTATTTTCTTTTTAGATATTTTCTTTTTATGTATTTCTTCTTTCTATTTTTGAATATTTGGATGTAATGTTTAATTTATACTTTTTGGTATTTCCCCCCCCCCCAAAATGCAATAAAGATAATCAGCCAGAGCTGTTGACCTTTGGGGGGGGGAGGATGAGCCAAAGTTGTTTGGGTTTGGGGCTTGGCGCCAGGAAGCGGCAGGGCCGGGAATCCAGCGAGACCTGCCTGCCTTCCCTCTGAAAGGCTGTGCTAATTGTGTTTGTCAGACAACAATGGGCTAACACGGTTTCCGACCAACATCCCATTAAGTGTCTCCTCCGCTGCCGAGATGGCGAAAGTCCGTCTAAACACGGAGAAGGTCCAAACAAGCTGTCAAACAATTATGGGCAACCACTGCCTGTCAAATCCTATCAGAGAGGATGGTGTTACCTGTACAAAACTGTCTTTTTGAATTAACCTGATGTTATTGTGGCCGGCTCCAGCGATAATTACCGCGCCACGGTGAATTCAGTCCTAGAAACGTTCTCTCGGTGTTTGGCATCAGGCAGGAGAATCATTACTAGTATTAAACGACCTTGTGCTTGGTTGCAGAATAGGATCCCCAATTGTTGGAGAACATAGCTATCAACCGTCCCTTATTTGGCGGGAAACTCCCTTATCCCAGCGCCGTGTCCCGCTGCTGTCCCTCCTTATTGATGATGTCCCTTAAATTTCCCAGGTTTCAAAGAAAGCAGCTCCTCTCCCTCCCTCCCTGCCGGCCAGGGAGGAGGGAGGCTCCAACTGTGTTGCTTGGCTGCGTTGCTCACCCAATAAGAAGTCTAAGAATGACTGGGGGTGGAGCTTGCATGCCTTGTGCTGATCAAATCAGCTGCGTTGCCTGGGGACTCGCCTTTGCTCAGCGCTTCCCAGCGGAGAGGGGACGGTGGTTTTCCTTGAGGCTTTGTTTGGCTGCTGGCTGGGCTTTCTGCCTTTGGCTCAGAGGGGCTCAGAAGTTGAACATACCTGTGCTGAGTGCTCAGATCAGAATCGGATGGATACGTCATTGACAGCCCACTCACCCTTGCCGGGGAAAAGGTCTGTCTGGAGCGGTGGCACATGGTGGGGGAAAAGGAAAGGAGATCTCGTGGGAGGGAGGGAGGCTGTGTGTGTGTGGCTAGTTAATGCAAGCTGAGGGGGGTTTTGAATGCTGGACGCCATTTTGTTGCATGTGTTGCTGCAAACTTTGCAGTGCAAAGCCAGGCCGGGGAGCCATCTTAAGTTGAGGCTGCATAGGCCTTGTGGTGCATGTGATTCAGATTCTATTCAGTTGAACCTCTGGTTAGAAAGTTGGTTGGACAGTGTTCTCGAAGCTACCAGCATGAGTTTGACCAGACTGCAGGAGGACAGGAAGACTGGAGTGCCTGGAAGAGGTGAGGCTGCAGGTCCCTTATTTTGGCGGCTGGTCCCTTATTTTCAAGGCTGCTGGTCCCCTATTTTCAAATCTGTAAGTTGACAGCTATGGTTGGAAAAGGGGGTCTTTAAGCTAATGAATGCTTTTGTCTCTCACTTTTCCAATCTTAAGTTTCGCACATTCCGCTATTTCCATTTAACGTCCTCATGAAAATTCAGCATTATGGTGCAAATTACTCCAAATATACCGTACATTTTTCTGTAGGTAATTTTGCCCAATGCACATGTTTTTGCAAAGCCAATCCCTTTATATCAGGCATAGGCAAACTCAGCCCTCCAGATGTTTTGGGACTATAATTCCCACCATCCTTGACCACTGGTCCTGTTAGCTAGGGATGATGGGAGTTGTAGTCCCAAAACATCTGGAAGGCCGAGTTTGCCTATGCCTGCTTTATATAATGAATTTTGTCTGCTATTTTCATAAATATCTACATTTCTACTTGCGTTTTACGCAAGTGTCCGCATTTATTGTGCACATTACTTGGCTGAAGAACTGAACTGAAAAATTGGGAGGTATGTGGATTTTGAAGAATGACCGTTTTGGTTTGCCCATTGTTTTGGAAAATGTGACTTGGATAAAGGCCTATGCACACTTCCTCTCGTCTTGCGGCTCTCCCCCAGGGAAAACTGCTTTCTAGTGCTCAATCAGAGCAAATGGCGATTGGGGTTTTCTCCGGATTGACATTTGCTCCAATGTAGCACTAAAGAGCGAGTTTTCCGTAGGGAAGGAACGAAAAGCGGATTAAGGAGATAAAGTACGGGAAGGAACGAGCAAGGGGAAAACACTTAGAAAGTGAAGTGGAAAACTGCTTAGACCCAGGCTTTCTAGGCATGAGCAGACTTTCATAGAATCATAGAGTTGGAAGAGACCACAAGGGCCATTGAGTCCAACCCCCTGCCAAGCAGGAAACACCATCAGAGCACTCCTGACATATGGTTGTCAAGCCTCTGCTTAAAGACCTCCAAAGAAGGAGACTCCACCACACTCCTTGGCAGCAAATTCCACTGTCAAACAGCTCTTACTGTCAGGAAGTTCTTCCTAATGTTTAGGTGGAATCTTCTTTCTTGTAGTTTGGATCCATTGCTCCGTGTCCGCTTCTCTGGAGCAGCAGAAAACAACCTTTCTCCCTCCTCTATGTGACATCCTTTTATATATTTGAACATGGCTATCATATCACCCCTTAACCTCCTCTTCTCCAGGCTAAACATGCCCAGCTCCCTTAGCCGTTCCTCATAAGGCATCGTTTCCAGGCCTTTGACCATTTTGGTTGCCCTCCTCTGGACACGTTCCAGTTTGTCAGTGTCCTTCTTGAACTGTGGTGCCCAGAACTGGACACAGTACTCCAGGTGAGGTCTGACCAGAGCAGAATACAGTGGCACTATTACTTCCCTTGATCTAGATGCTATACTGGTATTGATGCAGCCCAGAATTGCATTGGCTTTTTTAGCTGCCGCGTCACACTGTTGGCTCATGTCAAGTTTGTGGTCAACCAAGACTCCTAGATCCTTTTCACATGTACTGCTCTCAAGCCAGGTGTCACCCATCTTGTATTTGTGCCTCTCATTTTTTTTGCCCAAGTGCAATACTTTACATTTCTCCCTGTTAAAATTCATCTTGTTTGTTTTGGCCCAGTTCTCTAATCTGTCAAGGTCGTTTTGAAGTGTGATCCTGTCCTCTGGGGTGTTAGCCACCCCTCCCAGTTTGGTGTCATCTGCAAATTTGATCAGGATGTCCTTGAGTCCATCATCCAAGTCGTTGATAAAGATGTTGAATAAGACCGGGCCCAAGACAGAACCCTGTGGCACCCCACTAGTCACTCTTCTCCAGGATGAAGAGGAACCATTGATGAGCACCCTTTGGGTTCGGTCAGTCAGCCAGTTACAAATCCACTGAGTGGTAGCATAGTCAAGACCACATTTTACCAGCTTCTTTACAAGAATATCATGGCCACCTTGCCAAATGCCTTGCTGAAATCAAGGTAGGCTACATCCACTGCGTTCCCTTCATCTACCAGGCTTGTAATTCTGTCAAAAAATGAGATCAGGTTAGTCTGACATGACTTATTTTTCAGAAATCCATGCTGACTATTGGTGATCACAGCATTCCTTTCTAGGTGCTCACAGACTGTTTGCTTAATGATCTGCTCCAGAATCTTCCCTGGTATTGATGTCAGACTGACTGGGCGGTAATTATTTGGGTCCTCTCTTTTCCCCTTTCTGAAAATAGGGACAACATTTGCCCTCCTCCAGTCTGCCGGGACTTCGCCTGTTCTCCAGGAATTCTCAAAGATGACTGCCAGTGGTTCTGAGGTCACATCTGCCAGTTCTTTTAATACTCTTGGATGCAGTGCATCTGGCCCTGGAGACTTGAATACATCTAAACTAGCCAAGTATTCTCGTACTATCTCCTTAGTTATTCTGGGCTGTGTTTCCTCTGCTGAATCATTTGCTCCAAATTCTTCAGGTCGGGCATTGTTTTCTTTATCGGAGAAGACTGAGGCAAAGAAGGCATTGAGGAGTTCAGCCCTTTCTGTGTCCCCTGTTTGCATTTCACCATCTTCTCCTCTGAGTGACCCCACTGTTTCTTTGTTCTTCCTTTTGCTACGAACATACCCATAGAAGCCTTTTTTGTTGCTTTTAACCTCTCTAGCAAGCCTGAGTTCATTCTGTGCTTTAGCTTTTCTGACTTTGTGTCTACACGTGCTGGCTATTTGTTTGAATTCCTCTTTGGTGGTTTCCCCCCTTTTCCATTTTTTGTACACATCCTTTTTTAATCTTAACTCAGTTAAAAGTTCTTTAGATAGCCACCCTGGCTTCTTTAGGCACCTTCCATGTTTCCGTCTCATTGGTATTGCCTGAAGTTGTGCTTTTACTATCTCCCTCTTAACAAACTCCCAGCCATCATGAACTCCCTTTCCTTTTAGTATTACTGTCCATGGGATCTCACCCAGCACTTCCCTAAGTTTTATGAAGTCGGCTTTCTTAAAGTCAAGAAATTGAGTCCTAGTATGCTTGGCTGCTCCTTTCCGCTGTATAGTAAACTTCAGAAGAGCATGATCACTCGCGCCTAATGATCCTTCCACTTCTACCCCACTAACCAGGTCATCAACATTGGTTAGGACCAGATCTAAAATGGCTGTTCCTCTTGTTGCTTCTCCCACTTTCTGGACAATGAAGTTGTCTGCAAGGCCAGTGAGGAATCTGTTTGACCTTGTGCTCTTGGCTGAGTTTGACATCCAACAAATATCCGGGTAATTGAAGTCCCCCATTACTACTATCTCCCTTCCTTTTGCATGCTTGGCCATCTGTTCCAGGAAGGCATCATCTATGTCCTCCATTTGGCTTGGGGATCTATAGTAAACTCCCACAATGAGGTCACTGTTATTCTTCTCTCCCTTAATTTTGACCCAAATGCTCTCACTTTGGCTTTGAGGTTCTAAATCTTGGATCTCTTCACAGGTATACACATCCCTGACATATAACGCCACTCCTCCTCCTTTCTTGTCTGGTCTGTTTCTCTGAAATAGATTGTATCCCTCCATTATTACATTCCAATCATGGGACTTATCCCACCAGGTTTCAGTGATGCCTATTATGTCATATTTAGTTTGCTGTACCAAGAGCTCAAGCTCATCTTGTTTATTTCCCATGCTTTGCGCATTAGTGTACAGACATTGAAGTCCATTAATCATTCCCCCATGTCTCTTATTTAAGGATTTTTTCCTCCCACCACCAGGTCTGTGTGCTGTTTGCTCCATTTGGTCTATGACATTTGGATGATCATCTTCATCAATTGATAGACTCCTACCTTCAGGAGCACTGTCTCCCTCCCCCACATTAGTCAGTTTAAAGCCCTCCTGATGGGGTTTCTGAGATTTTTGGCAAAAACATTCCTCCCAACCGTTGTGAGGTGCAGCCCATCGCTTGCCAGAAGTCCATCTTCAAGAAACTGCAGTCCGTGATCTAAGAATCCAAACCGTCCCTGTTTACAACATTTGCGAAGCCAGCTGTTCACTTCCACTATTTTTCCCTCTCTCCCTGGGCCACGTCGTTCAACTTTGCTTAAGTGGTTTTAATTTACTGAAATTGAGAATGCTTAAATGCCTTGCTGAGTGTTTCATTCTGGAACGTTCCCCAGTAACTCTCATGAGATTGGTTAACTCTGGTCACATGGGAGGTGTCTTATTACATTCTCCATTTGGTTTTGTGCAAGTGACTTGACTCATGGCTGCAGCTCCATGAACGCTGAAGAAGAGGCCATGTTAGATTGCGTTCTCTCTCTCTAATCGCAATAAAGGAGAGGTCTGACAATGTTTCTGTGCGAAACATGTGATGGAAAGAAGGGCAGAAGTTTATGTTCACCCTAAGAAGCAGTAAGGAGAGGTCTACTGGAAGGAGAAAGTGGAAACATCACAGAAGGAACTGCATGGCCAAGCTGGATATTCCACAGAAGGCTGAGCGGAAGAGAGAAAGACACAGTTTGGTTGAATGTTTACGGAAGAATCAGTAATCTAGGGCTTCCATACGTCCTGAATTTCCTGGACATATCTGGGATTTGTCCGTCGGAAATAGCATCTGGGCAGAAATTCCAAACATTGTTTAAAATATCTGGGGAAACCTGGGCAGCCCGTGTTGGACGTGTTGATTTTTTGGCGAATTTTCCCCAAAACAGCTCAAAAGCTTTTTCTTCTTTTTTGAAAAATTGCAAAAAAAACCCTCATCAACTGGCCCCTCCCTATCCAAAAAAGCTCAACAGTTTTTGTGTCTGGATTTTCACTTTTTGAAATATGGGAACCCTATGTAATCTTCAACTAAGAAAAACTAGGCCCACACTTGAATAACTATGTGAATGTAAATACCGTATTTTTCGCTCTATAACACGCACCCGACCATAAAACGCACATAGTTTTTAGAGGAGGAAAACAAGAAAAAAAAATCTAAACGAAACAGTGGATGTATGATTTTTGTGGTTCATGCTGTGGCCACAGACATGTGATCTGACGGTGAGTTTGGGGTAGCCCAATGCAAAAATCCTGAGGATCCATGTGGATCCATGCTTTGTAAGCACGTTTTTGCACCACTGCGGCCCCAGGCAACAGTGGGTATGTGATTTTTTTGGTGCAAGCTGTAGCCATGGACATCATGCTATGTGATCTGATGGTGAATTTGGGGTGACCCAGTGCAAAAATCCTGAGGATCCGTGTGGATCCGTGCTTTGAAACCATGTTTTAAGTGGGGAGGGAAGGAAAAGCACTCAAGGGACAAGGAACACGCGTGGGGTGGGTGGAGAAGGATGCTGTTAATAATGCAGAAGAGGGTTATAAGAGGAGAAGGCTCCTCTCCCCTCCCGCTTTGCTCCTTTAAAGCAAGCAGGCTCTCTGTCCCTCTCTCCTCCCCACTCAGCGGCTCTTCTCCTGCTTTGCTGTTTCAAAGCGAGCCACGGAGGAGGCAAGGAAAGGGAACCATGGATCCTCTGCTCATGACTGCAGCAGATCCCCCCCGCCATCCGTAGGCATTCGCTTCATAACACGCACAGACATTTCCCCTTACTTTCTAGGAGGAAAAAAGTGAGTGTTATGGTGCAAAAAATACGGTACTTTGCATATGTTCTTCATTAGCTATATGTTCTGCAAGCGAAAGCTTTTTTGAATATTTTAACAAGTGTTTGAACCAGGGGTCAGCTAACTTTTTCAGCAGGGGGCCGGTCCACTGTCCCTCAGACCTTGTGGGGGGCCGGACTATATTTTGAAAAAAACATATGAACGAATTCCTATGCCCCACAAATAACCCAGAAATGCATTTTAAATAAAAGCACACATTCTACTCATGTAAAAACATGCTGATTCCCAGACCGTCCGCAGGCCGGAGTTAGAAGGGGATTGGGCCGGATCCGGCCCCCAGGCCTTAGTTTGCCTACCCATGGTTTGGACACTGCTTTAATTTCCAGAAAAGAGTAATCTTCACACAGGATTTGGCTTCCCAGCTGCAGTTTAGCTACTCTCCCAACCAGACTTACCCACAGTGTGGATCGGTCGCCGATACGGAATGAGCCCAAAACTGTACTGAAAGATTCCGCGGGCGTGGAAGAGCGGGAGAGAGATCCCCATGATCTTTTGCAAACGCTCTTGGATCCACCGCAGCCAGCTGCCCTTGGGGTTTTCGACTTGATCAAACAGCTCATTCTCACCGAAGGAAAACACGGGGACAAGAGGAGTGCTGGGGGAGGGGGCAGAGGAATGGAAAAGAAAGTGTTGCGTCATCATCATCATCATCATCATCATAATGCCCGAAGCACAACCAGTGTTTATACCAGGGGCAAGGAGCCCCACCCCAACTTGGACCACTGTCTAGGAGTGGATCTTGGATTTGATGCAGCCCCACTGTGGGTTAAACCACAGAGCCTAGGACTCGCTGATAAGAAGGTCAGCGGTTCGAATCCCTGCAACGAGGTGAGCTCCTGTTGCTCGGTCCCTGCTCCTGCCAACCTAGCAGTTCCAAAGCACGTCAACGTGCAAGTAGATAAATAGGTACCGCTCTGGCGGGAAGGTAAATGGCGTTTCCGTGTGCTTCTCTGGTTTGCCAGAAGCGGCTTAGTCATGCTGGCCACATGACCCGGAAGCTGTACGCCAGCTCCCTCGGCCAATAAAGCAAGATGAGCGCCGCAACCCCAGAGTCGGCCACGACTAGACCTAACGGTCAGGGGTCCCTTTACCTTTACCTATGAGCACGAAAAAGCAAGGCCTGGGGCCCACTGTGGCTCCACCCCTTGCCCTCGATGGTGACTTGTCCAATGTCAACACTGCTTTTGCAATCCAAGGCAGGAAGCAAAAGCAGGAGATTTTCCTGGATCCCTGAAGAGCTGTGCTTGACCTGATGGCTCACCAGTTGTATAAAGTTACAGAGCATAGGCATCAGGACTAGGAGCCATCAATAGCTCTCTCCTCCTCTGTGAATTTCTCTCGCCCTCTTTCAAAGCCCTCCAAGTTGGGGGTCATCACTGCCTCCTGCATTTGCAGGTAGCCGTGCCACCAGAGTTAATGTTTTGTACGGGATTTGCAGAATGCAGTCCTTTGCCTGACAGCGTGCCGCGACTCACCCATGATGTATAGCTAGCCGAACAAACCCCTTCCGGTTTGCCAACAACAGAGTAAAAGCCCCTGGCCGGGCGTCCAGAGCTTCTCGGGCTCCTCCCACAGCGATGGTGAGGACATTTCCTCCTCCTGACCTCCGTAGGACGTTGGCAGCCGTTTCCTTGTCAGATGGGACTAAACCTGGGTATGAAATGCAGGAGACGTGAGAGTAAGCTCCCTGAAAACCATCAGCAGTGTTATTAATAATACTATTATTTTGCCACTGCCCGCTGGCTTGTGGGACATCAGGAGAGGAAGAGGCTAAAGAGCAAACCCTACACAAACCTAGAGTTGGGACCTGTCAGGAATGAGCCAGCTCCAAGCAAAGGTTTGCAGCCAACTGCAGAAAGCAGCCAAGAGCAAAGAGGCTTTGATGTTAGTTAGGCAGGGGAGAGCCGGCAGCTGCAGACTTCGGCCCTTCCTGGCCTTGACGGGCAGGCTGATAAGGCAGTAGCTGAGAGCAGGCTAGAATACAGCTAAAGCTCACAGGAAGCAGAAAAGGGCGCGAATGAACTCAGAGACAGCCTCTCAGAAAAGGAGGAGGTTGGAGCTGATCCACTAAGTCTGAAGAGTCGGTGAATGGGAGGGCTGCTAGATAGGAAGCAAAACAAGAGACGTAAGGGTCGGAAGTTCAATACCTTCTGTCGACGCCGGAAGGAGTCTTCAGAAGGGTCATCTTGAGTAATGAAACCGGAGGCTTTGTCATAGCCGTCCGGAGCTATCTGTTTGTTTTTGCAGTAATCCTCCTTTTTAATTATCTACGCTTACTGTGTTATCAAGCTGGGAACCTGGACTCCTGACAGGGCCAATGAGATGGTTGCATGGCGTCTTGTATGCCTCCTTCCGGCAACTCCTGCAGCCAAGCTGGTGCCAAACATCTTGCTCTGTTTTCCTTTGGGCAACATCAGCGAGACCACGAGGGGGCTCTTGTCATCTGAGCAGCTCAGGACCGCCAGACACACTGCCCAGGCTTGCACCCCAGGGTAGGCACTTCAGTGCTGCAAACACAGGACTTCATCTCTGGAAATGCACTCCATTGTCTCTCAAGGCAGATGGATGCCAACACACTGTTTTGCAATACCCTTTGTGTGCAAAACGTGTAAGTCCTTGTGGTGCCTCAGTTTACCAAATGGAAAGCCTCCAGATACTGGTGGACTACAGTTCCCATCTTTGCTGGCTGGAGCTTGGGGATGATGGGAGTTGGAGTCCAATGACTAATAATAATAATAATAATAATAATAATTTCTTTATACCCTGCCCATCTGGCTGAGTTTCCCCAGCCACTCTGGACTGCTCCCAATGGAATGTTAAAAACAATACAGCATTAAATATTAAAAGCTTCCCTAACCAGGGCTGCCTTTTAAAGATAAGTTAGCTGCTTATTTCCTTGACATCTGATAGCAGGGCATTCCACAGGGCGGGCGCCACTACCGAGAAGGCCCTCTGTCTGGTTCCCTGTAATCTCACTTCTTGCAATGAGGGAACCGCCAGAAGACCCTCGGCACTGGATCTCAGTGTCCGGGCAGAATGATGGGGGTGGAGACGCTCCTTCAGGTATACGAGACCGAGGCCGCTTAGGGCTTTCAAGGTCAGCACCAACACTTTGAATTGTGTTTGGAAATGTACTGGGAGCCAATGTAGGTCTTTCAGGACCTGTGTTATGTGGTCACGGCGGCCACTCCCAGTCACCGGTCTAGCTGCCGCATATTGGATTAGTTGCAGTTTCTGGGTCCCCTTCAAAGGTAGCCCCACATAGAGCGCATTGCAGTAGTCCAAGCGGGAGATAACCAGAGCATGCACCACTTTGGCGAGGCCGTCGGCGGGCAGGTAGGGTCTCAGCCTCCATACCAGGTGGAGCTGGTAAACACCTGCCCTGGACACAGAATTAACCTGTGCCTCCATGGACAGCTGTCATCATCAAACCTTTTATTGGCGTCACATACAAACACCAATGACATCTGAAAGGCCACAGCTACTGCATCTGTTTTTTACTGGGTACAGGGAGCTTACAAAAGCACAGACTGTTTTTGTTATTATTATTTGCACCAACCAGTATCAGCCACCCTGAGCACCACAGCTCTTCTTACCTCCACTCATCAGATAGTCACGGAAAAAGGGGATTCTGAACCAGAGGCTCAGCATCATCAAATGAGGGGTCAGTCCTGGGAAGATCTTGGAAAACCCAGTTGCCTCCGTACAGAAATTGAGGAAGGCCCCAGCCACCAGAACTCCGTGGGGATGGAAACCGAAGATGTAGTTCTTTGTAGGGTCCAGCTCCACCGTCTTCACCAGCTGTAAGAAGACCAAAGTCATTTAGGGCTCCTGCAGGACTCACCTTCTGAACTGGGAGAATGAGAGAACGGAGCAAGACCATTTACCGTATTTTTCGCTCTATAAGACGCACCAGACCACAAGACGCACCTAGTTTTTGGAGGAGGAAAACAAGAAAAAAAAAATTCTGAATCTCAGAAGCCAGAACAGCAAGAGGGATCGCTGTGCAGTGAAAGCAGCAATCCCTCTTGCTGTTCTGGCTTCTGGGATAGCTGTGCAGCCTGCATTCACTCCATAAGACACACACACGTTTCCCCTTACTTTTTAGAAGGGAAAAAGTGAGTCTTATAGAGCAAAAAATACGGTATTTCCTTTTTCTTTTTTCTCAGTAAAAGCACATTACTTCCCCAAGCACATCATGGGAACTGTAGTTTCCCTCACACAGAGCTATATTTCTCAGCAACAAAGTGCAGTTCCTAGGATTCTTTGTGGTGTGTCATGTGAGAGATACATACATACATACATACATACATACATATATGTATATATATATTTTCTAATCAACATTTCAAAATATTCATTTAAACAACCTTAAATCAATGACTTCCCTTCTTCTCTTTCTATGGTTCATTTTACATATTGTAAATCCCTGCATATTTTATATGAACTAAACCATTCAGTATTCCATTGTTACATCCATCAAAACTTATTTACACTGTTGAATTTATCTTAATGCTGCCAGCATTTTTAAATGACCACAATTTTCACCCATATATTCAGCAAACATTTTCCAGTCTTCTTTAAATGTACATTCTTCTTGTTCTCTTATTCTATACGTTAAATCTGCAAGCTGCATGTATTCCATCAGTTTAAGTCGCCACTCTTCTTTAGTTGGGACATCGCTCGTTTTCCATTTTGGGGCTAACGAAAGCTTGATTTCTTTTCAGGCACCCTGAAGTCTTGCAAATGCTCTCCTGACCCTCAGAGTCTGCTTCAGCCACAGTTATTGCCTGGTACACTAGAATCGTAGAATCATTGAACGGTAGAGCTGGAAGGGACCCCAAAGTTCATCTAGTCCAACCCCCTGGAATGCAAGAATCCTGCCCACAGCCATCATTGGGTGGGCTTGAACCGCCAACCTGTTGCGATATTCCGTTCAACCTTAAGAACAGACGTGTAGAATTGTTGTACGTCTCATGAAGAAGAAGAAGAAGAAGAGGAGGAGGAGGAGTTTGGATTTGATATCCCGCTTTATCACTACCTGGAGGAGTCTCAAAGCGGC
Source organism: Podarcis raffonei (assembly GCF_027172205.1). Lineage (NCBI taxonomy): Eukaryota > Metazoa > Chordata > Lepidosauria > Squamata > Lacertidae > Podarcis > Podarcis raffonei. The sequence goes on along the minus strand of NC_070605.1, from coordinate 9,809,103 downwards.
TAACATTCTCCTTTCCCTTCCTCTCCCACAACAAACACTCTGTGAGGTGAGTGGGGCTGAGAGACTTCAGAGAAGTGTGACTGGCCCAAGGTCACCCAGCAGCTGCATGTGGAGGAGCGGGGAATCGAACCCGATTCACCAGATTACGAGTCTATCAGTCTTAACCACTACACCACACTGGCTCACACCTGTTTGCACTCCAGCACAGCTTGCTGGGAACTTCCATTTCTGTATAGTTTTTGCTTTTGCCGTCTTGCTTTGGACACGAAGGAGGTCGGACATGTTTTCCTTTTGTCCTGATGTATGCTGAATAAGGGACGCGGGTGGCACTGTGGGTTAACCACAGAGCCTAGGACTTGCTGATCAGAAGGTCGGCGGTTCGAATCCCCGTGACGGGGTGAGCTCTCATTGCTCGGTCCCTGCTCCTGCCAACCTAGCAGTTCAAAAGTGCAAGTAGATAAATAGGTACCACTCCGGCAAGAAGGTAAACGGCGTTTCCGTGCGCTGCTCTGGTTCTCCAGAAGCGGCTTAGTCATGCTGGCCACATGACCTGGAAGCTGTACGCCGGCTCCCTCGGCCAATAAAGTGAGATAAGTGCCAGAACCCCAGAGTCGGCCACAACTGGACCTAATGGTCAGGGGTCCCTTTACCTTTACCTTTTAAATATGCTCACACAACTTCTCCTGCTACTTCTGTTGTGTAGCATTTACTCTGCTGAGTAGTGTGCCCCAGCTTCTGTGGTTCAGGTCGCAGATGTTGCACCAAGGACTGTAGATCGCCTGACACACCGGCCGGTGGGCTGGAGCCAGCTGGGGACCTGCCAATTGCCCCCATTTCCTTGGTTGCATGCCCACACAACCATCTGGTTAATAGCCAATGCACTGCCCCATTGTGCCACAACCGCCATTCAGAGAGCTCACCCCGGAGATTGTTTAATGGTGTTTCCCTGTTTTCTGACCGTGGGGGCACAGCTCCTCTCTGCCCCGAATTAAAATCAGAAGCACACTTTGCTCTAACCGCAGAAAAGGTTGGTGTTTAGATAGTGTGGGAGTTTAAGCTGCCCACTTGCTGTAAGGAAACTGGTGAGAAAGGGGACCATTGGCTACCTGGGATAGTGAGTCAGAAACAAAAAGGATGCTTAAAATAACCTTTGTAGACATCAGAGAGAACTTGTTGACTTGCCATTTATAAACTCTATTTTTGGAACGAAGCCCAGTGCCTTTAATGAGAACTTGGTGAACAAAGGACAGATAAGAGGACTGAATTATATCTAATTATATCCAATATAATTGGATAGAATATATAAAAAATAGAAAATTGTCCAGTAGCACCTTAAAGGTAAAGGTAAAGGGACCCCTGACCATTAGGTCCAGTCGTGTCCGACTCTGGGGTTGCGGCGCTCATCTCGCTTTATTGGCCGAGAGAGCCGGTGTACAGCTTCCGGGTCATGTGGCCAGCATGAATAAGTCGCTTCTGGCGAACCAGAGCAACGCACGGAAATGCCGTTTACCTTCCCGCCGGAGTGGTACCTATTTATCTACTTGCACTTTGATGTGCTTTCAAACTGCTAGGTTGTCAGGAACAGGGACCGAGCAACAGGAGCTCACCCTGTCACAGGGATTCGAACCGCCGACCTTCTGATTGGCAAGCCCTAGGCTCTGTGGTTTACACCACAGCGCCACCCCGCATCCATGTAGCACCTTAGAGACCAACTAAGTTTGTTCTTGGTATAAGCTTTCGTGTGCATGCACACTTCTTCAGATTTTTTAAATATATTTTGACTGCATCAGACCAACACGGCTACCTACCGGACAGATAATAATATGGGGGGACCGGACGCCTCCTGTGTGTTAACAATATAAAAACTTTGCTACAGAAGATGTGAGCCACAGAAACAACGACTGATCAGTCTGAGAATAAGGATGGAGAATATTAGTTTTGAATTGGAAAAATAGCCAAAAATGCAGAGACATGAATGAGGATGATCATCTCTAGACATCCGGAACATGGGAAGTCCCTCCCAAAAATCTTTATTATTGGAATATACAATTGGTGGTATTGTTATTCTTGTAATTTGGACTGATTTAATTTGTCATTAATTGGAAGATTGTTGTTGAAAATGAAGAAAATTTTAACAAAAAAAAAAATACCTTTGTAAAACAACAACACCATCTATCATAAAGACACTGCAGTCTCCCTTGTGCCTCATTCCTGAAAGTAAACATGGACCCTGGGCAAGCGTCAGGAACCCCAGAAATCTCGCACCACTCAGAAATTGGGGTGACAATAGGAGACGGCCTTTCAAACTATTGGATCTATTGTGCTCAGTCAAGACTTATTGGCAATGGCTCTCCAGGGTTTCAGAGCAGGATCAGAATCTTGCTGATCCGCTGCAAACCACCCTGAGATCTGCTCAGGGATTGCATTCCCCCATCTATGCTCGCTCAATCTCCTCCATCTATAGAACTGGCATTGTGACAGATGCCACCGTTCCACAACTGTGTTGTTGTTGTTGTTGTTGTTTAGTCGTGTCTGACTCTTCGTGACCCCCTGGACCAGAGCATGCCAGGCACTCCTGTCTTTCACTGCCTCCCGCAGTTTGGTCAGACTCATGTTTGTAGCTTCGAGAACACTGTCCCACCATCTCGTCCTCTGTCGCCCCCTTCTCCTTGTGCCCTCCATCTTTCCCAACATCAGGGTCTTTTCCAGGGAATCTTCTCTTCTCATGAGGTGGCCAAAGTATTGGAGCCTCAGCTTCAGGATCTGTCCTTCCAGTGAGCACTCAGGGCTGATTTCCTTCAGAATGGATCGGTTGGATCTTCTTGCAGTCCATGGGACTCTCAAGAGTCTCCTCCAGCACCATAATTCAAAAGCATCAATTCTTCGGTGATCAGCCTTCTTTATGGTCCAGCTCTCACTTCCAATACATCACTAATGGGAAAACCATGGCTTTAACTATACAGACCTTTGTTGGCAAGGTGATGTCTCTGCTTTTTAAGATGCTGTCCAGGTTTGCCATTGCCTTTCTCCCAAGGAGCAGGCGTCTTTTAATTTCGTGACTGCTGTCACCATCTGCAGTGATCCACAATGGTAGGAAACAAATCTTTTAGCATTGCAGTGGCTAAACTTTGGAACTCCCTGCCTATTGAAATCAAGCAGGTATAATCTTCCTGTTGCGAGCTAAAAACATTTTGGCTTAAGCAAGCCTGACCACACATGTAGCAGTTGCAGGTGTTGCTAATTCGTTTTTAGTTTATTGTAATTGTAACATTTTCAACTGTGTTTTATTGACAATTCCCAAGTTTTGCTTTGCAAAACCTCTCCGGGGTTTTATGACAACTGAGCAGTGTATAAATGTTGTTGAATCAATGAACTTTAAAACCAATAAATGCCATCGGGTCCTGATTTACATTTTGCCCAACTCCGGGAGCAGATTCCAGGGTTAGATGGGGAGACTGTCCTTTATTTCCCATTAAGACATTTCCCTTTTGGGCACTGATTTCTTGGAACAAGCTAGTGGGGAGGGTGGCTGAGTTAGATAACCTAACAGCCTCCCCTTGTTTTATTTCTAAGAATCTCCCTCTGCCTGGAGCTCATTTATCCACAACAACATCAGGCACTCTCAGATCCCAGTGGCCGATGACTGGCTTCCCTTGCCCATCTTCCTGATTAATGAGTCTTTTACAAATCAATGAGACTTTTCAGAGCACAGGCTGTGAGCTTTCGTGCCTAGACCATCACCACGGCTGTTTGCTTTTCCTCACAGTGTCATTTCAGTGAGAGCAGGATGAGGAGGGAATTTTCTCTGGTTTTGCAATGTCCCCAGCCTGGAACATCTGGTTTCATGCTTGGATACCCTTCTTCTCCACCAATGTTTCCTGTGGAGTCTGGTCCAGTGGGGCAAATGGGACTCAGCCTTCCCTCCACCAACTGAATTGTATAATTGTTGAGTTGGATGGGAACCCCAAGTGTCATCCAGCCCAACCCCACACACAATGCAAGAATCCCAGCTAAGGAATCCCCTGAGCATCCAATCTCTGTTTAGAAAGCTGCAAAGAAGGAGAACCATAGCTGTCAACCGTCCGTTATTTGGCGGGAAAGTCCCTTATCCCAGCGCTGGGTCCCGCTGCTGTCCCTTATTGATGATGTCCCTTAAATTTCCCGGGTTTCAAAGGAAGCAGCTCCTCTCCCTCCCTCCCTGCCGGCCAGGGAGGAGGGAGGCTCCAATGTGTTGCTCGGCTGCGTTGCTCACCCAATAAGGAGTCTAAGAACGACTGGGGGGTGGAGCTTGCATGCCTTGTGCCGATCAAATCAGCCGTGTTGCCTGGGGACTCGCCTTTGCTCAGCGCTTCCCAGCGGAGATGTGACGGTGGTTTTCCTTGCTGCATCCCCTTTGCCGGGTTGCTGCGCTGTGGGAACCACCGCTTGAGGCTTCGTGTGGCTGCTGGCTGGGCTTTCTACCTTTGGCTTGGAGGGGCTCAGAAGTCGAACATACCTGTGCCTGGAAAATCCCTTATTTTGGCTGCTGATCCCTTATTTTCAAGGCTGCTGATCCCTTATTTTCGAGGCTGCTGGTCCCTTATTTTCAAATCTATGTTGACAGCTATGGGCCAGACTTGCCCACGGCACCCCTGACCATCCTTCAAGACTCCTCAGGGTCCCATGGCACACTGGTTCAAAACCACTGTCCTAAGGAAAAGCAGGACATTTGGGGATCAAATCAGAAACCGAGACCGTTTCTGTAAATCCAGGGCTCTCCCTGGAAAATAGAGACTTAGAGGGACCTCAGCTGTCGGTGCACTTTCCCAATTTCAGTGGCCAAAGAGTAATCTCTGTCCGACAGCGGAGGGGGGCGGTGTACAAACAAACTTGCTGTCCAATGACCAGGATCCTGCTGCCTTCTCACCTCCCCTGCCCTGTTGCCTTAGGCAAACAACACACTCCGAAGAGCCATTAAGCAAGATTACCTTGTATAACAACCTGGAGAGTGTTACGTAAGGCCTCCAGGCTCTTCTTAGGATGCGAGGGCCGGTACCATGGCAACCAGGAGCTGGGAGAGGGATGGGAGACCTCCTCTCTGGCAAAGGAGGGTAAACAGGGCAGGCTAATCATTAAAGAGAAACGTCCACTGTTTAATGGATGTGCTCAGGCAATGATGCTTACTCCACAGATGCTCAAAACAAAAAAATTTTTTCCTTCCAGTAGCACCTTAAAGACCAACTAAGTTAGTTCTTGGTATGAGCTTTCGTGTGCATGCACACTTCCTCAGATACACTGAAACAGAAGTTGCCAGATCCCTCTATATAGTGAGAAGGTGGGGAGGGGTATTACTCAGAAGGGTGGTGGGAATGGGTGATTGGCAGATAGCTGTGATGAGCCTGTTGACGACTCTTAACGACTGCAATAGGTCTTACAGGAAAAAGCAAGGGGTGCGAAGGTGAAAAATGGCTTTGTCATGTATAATGAGATAAGAATCCAATGTCTTTGTTCAGACCAGGTCTCTCCATGGTTTTAAGTTTGGTAATGAGTTGCAATTCAGCAGCTTCTCTTTCCAGTCTATTTCTGAAATTCCTTTGTAGTAAAACAGCTACTTTGAGATCTTGTATAGAATGTCCTGGGAGATTGAAGTGTTCTCCTACTGGTTTCTCTGTCTTGTGATTCTTGATGTCTGATTTACGTCCGTTTATTCTTTGGCGTAAGGTTTGGCCTGTTTGTCCAATATAGAGAGCTGAAGGACACTGTTGGCATTTGATGGCATATACAATGTTTGTTGGGGATGACTACTCCCAAGTAGAACATGAAGATCCCTGTTGGATCAGGTTCATGACCAGATGCCTTTGGGAAGACCCCAAGCAGGATTCAAACACAAGAGTACCCTCCCCTTCTGTGGTTTCCAGCAACTGATGTCCCCCCCCCCAAATCATTTTTATTAGAATTTATAACAATCCAAATTCAGATTTCTCCGAATCTCAAGACTTTCCCCCATTCCCTCTGTGGATCCTATTGTCAATATTTTCAACTACGTATTATTCCATAATCTATATTTTGTACCCATCTATATCATCCATGGTATTTGTTACAAGTGTGATTAAAATCCTGCTAATGTTTTAATTGTTGTCTATCACATGACGGTAAATGTTTTGACTCCACAGTGTGGGAAGTGACGGAGACAGGATGTTTGTGTTACTGTGTTCCATGAACTGGGACTATTGTCCTTCATTCTTTTTCTCTTTGCTTTCTGATGCTAGAGAGAGAGAGAGCCATGCTGCAGTGCTCCGTGTGTGTTTATATGTAAATAAAGTAGATTAGCCAAAATGCTGAGTTGCTGAGGTCTGTCACACAAACTGCGCCAACTCTGCGGATCCCTAAGTGTGCCAATGTCTGTTGGCATCGGTCGCTGTGATGTTTAGGCAGAAGAAAGCTTTTGAAGCTCCAGAACGATCGACCAGGAGGGAGGGAACATGCCAGTCGGGCATGTGTCTCTGCCAAGGTCCTACTCAAGTGTAGGCTGAGCTCCTGACAGTGGCGTCTACCCTTTGGAACTCCCCTCCCCATGAATATTAGGCAGGTGCCGTCTGTGTTTTCTTTTCGGCGCCTGCTGAAAGCCTTCCTCTTCCAACCGGTCTCTTAAGTACAGCTCTTTCCCCATCCACCTCTGTACTGGGAGTGTTCTTTTCAGGTGATTTAGTTGTTGATTTTTCCAGCCCTTTAGCCTAAGTGATGGGTTCTCCTCATAGCTGTCAACTTACAGATTCTTCTCTTCCTGGTTTCTGATTCTCCCGGTCATTCTCACCATTTCGGCATAGTCCATCATCTTCAACAACCATTCGTCTCTGGTCTGGACTTTCTCTTCTTTACATCTCTGGGCCAGTAGCATCCATGCTGCTATGGTTGCATACATAAATAGTTGTTTTCTCTCTCTTTTTAATTTTTTTTTATTAAGTTTATTTTACAACACATACACACACACTCATAAAACTAAAACTAAACATAAAATTAATAATATACAATCAAAATCCAAACAAAAAACAAAGAAATACAAATAAAACATATTAACATACGGAAACTTACACAGATCAAATAGTCAACATATATATATATAGAATATTTCAGTTCTTCTTTTCTTCCAATTGACTTCATCCTCAACACAGTTTTCTTTTTATCTTTGGTAAACTGTCTCCTTCTTACTTCCTTATCACCCCATTTTCTTTCTGTTTTTAGCATTTATACCATAATTTATTTTGCAGAAGTTAATCAAAACAAGTCCAAGTATTAATTTGAGGGCACTGCTTTTTAAGGTATTCTCTATATTTTCCCCGTTCTTTCTTTGAAATTATGCTTGGGCTGGCCACTAATGGCTTCTGTCAATCTAGGCAATTCAATATACAGTGGTACCTCGGGTTACATACGCTTCAGGTTACAGACTCCGCTAACCCAGAAATAGTACCTTGGGTTAAGAACGTTGCTTCAGGATGAGAACAGAAATCGGGTTCCGGCAGGGCGGCAGCAGCAGGAGGCCCCATTAGCTAAAGTGGTGCTTCAGGTTGAGAACAGTTTCAGGTTAAGAACGGACCTCCGGAACAAATTAAGTACTTAACCCGAGGTACCACTGTAGTAAAATAATTTATCTCGCCACTCTCTTTTTGACAGTATTGTTTCTCCCCCCCCCCCCCCCCGATTTTTGGCAATTAGTGTTCTCACAGCCCCTGTAGCATAAAGGAATATTTTCTTATTTTCTCTGGCTATAAATAGTTGTCATATCTCAATCCATTGGTGCTTCCTTCCAGAGCTGCAGAAAACCGGCTGGCTCCATCTTCTGTGTGACAGTCGTACAGATATCACACCTCCTTTGTGTGTCTCTTCGTCTCCAGGCTAAACATGCCCAACGTGCCTCTTTCTCTCTTGGAGCGCCACTTCCTGGATAAACAAAGGGTGGGTGGGCAGGTGCCCAGGTCCCATCATCACTTCACCTCTTTATCCCCAGACACACTCCCTCGATTGTGCCACAGAGATATTATGGGAAGATTAGAGGGCTCTGGTTAATCTCTCGGGAGTGACTAAGCCTCAGGTAAGAAACCTTCGACACACAGCTCCACACCGGGAGGGTGGCAAGGAAATCCAGCTCTCGCCTCTGGAATTGGCAGGCACCTGACTGGCGCGTCGAGAGCCAATGGAAGAACCGCACGTCCAAAAGACCGGTCTGGGAAAATGACAGCTCCGGGTTGAAAAATACTCCGAGTCAAGAGTGGATTTCATGCTCTTTATTCAGCTCATAGTGGTGAGGAGGAATGGAAGTTCCCCCAGAATGTCTGCTTTATATATATTATTTACACAATGGGCCCCACGTGATTGGCTAATTCCAGGATTCACCTGTAGGCCAATCAGGTTGCGGATTCACTTCCACCTGGAGCTGGATTGGGTGGCTCCTGTGGACCAATCAGACTGCTGCATTCTGGATTCTATTGTTCTAGGGCCAATCAGACTGCTGCATTCTGAAGCCTATTGTTCTAGGACCAATCAGACTGCTGCATTCTGAATCCTATTGTTCTAGGGCCAATCAGACTGCTGCATTCTGGATCCTGTTGTTCTAGGGCCAATCAGACTGCTGCATTCTGAATCCTATTGTTCTAGGGCCAATCAGACTGCAGCATCTTGGATCCTATTCAACTCAGTACATAACACGGATATTTCTTCAGGAAGCGATGTCCCACTGGTGTGATGTATTCAGCGGTCTGCGTTTGCCTCGGCTGGAGTCTGGACTAAGGACGCTGAGCTCCTGTGTTCTGATTCGATACATGATGTCCAATCACAGAACATTTCAGGATTTGGGCCTCTGCCATTGGCCCTTGAACTCTGAGTCGCGATTCGCAGCTTGGACGTTTAGGCAGCCAATCACGTTGGGAGTGGGAGTGGCCCGGGCTTTCAGGACTGTACATAAGCAGTTGCTTCACCCCTGTTTCCCAGTTATGTAGCTCAATAAAGGTTCCTGCTGTTATCGCTGTGTCTTGCCTCGTAGGAACCCACCTATACTTTACCAGCAACCCAAAATAAGAAGCTAATGGAGGGGGAGAGGGAAGAATAGGGGTGACCGTAGCCAACCTCTGTGAGTTCCACCTTCCCACGCCAAGGGAGGGTTTGTAGGAGACTGGACGGACCTTGTAGCCATTCCTGTGGCTCCTGATTCGATGGATTAAGCCAGAGGGCGCGATGGGACATGTCTGGAGCAGCACAGGAGGACCGCTCTGAAACCATTTTCACTCCCAAACTGACCAAATGTTTTCTCTGTCAGAAGGGGGGAGGTAGGGAAGCCTCCCCATTATCTTTTCCTTCACAAATCCTGTCTTAAGGGTATGTCTGTGTATGAATAGGGTGAGCCTGTGACCTGGGCTCAGGAACTAAGTATTTGTCATTACAAAAGACTGGCCAGGCTCCCCAGGTAATCCAGTCAAGTGACCGTTAACAGGTAACCTGGCAGACAGGGTAAAAACAATGCACTCAGATTTCTGTTGTAGACCGCCTCTTCTGTGACGTACCTATGAGGTATCTGGGGGGTGGTCTTGGACTCCAAGGCGGGCAATTTAAAATGTCTATATAAGGGTGGACACACCTTCGTTCTGGGTCCTCCTCCTTTCCTGCGGATGAGGGGAGCACCCTGTTGCAACAGCTCAGTAAAGATCAGGCTTACTAGCTGCTTTGCTTCTCAATATTCTCTGGTTGGCCTCTGTTATTTTCTCCAACCGATGGCGAACCTGCAAAGGACTCTATAAGGGCTCTTGTGTCCCCCATAAGGGAATAAGGGCAGATTTACGTTTATTACAGGCACCTCAAAAGATTTGGTAAGTCCTTCAAGGCTTTGTGTTTGATCTCCCAACTTCACACACACACACAAACACACACACACACACACACACACACACACACCATACAGTTAGCCCTTCACATGGATTTGGACCCAAATTAACCCATGAGGGTCACTCTGGGAGCCAGTGTGGTGTAGTGGTTAAGAGCGGTAGTCTCGTAATCTGGTGAACCGGGTTCGATTCCCCGCTCCTCCACATGTAGCTGCTGGGTGACCTTGGGCTAGTCACACTTCTCTGAAGTCTCTCAGCCCCACTCACCTCACAGAGTGTTTGTTGTGGGGGAGGAAGGGAAAGGAGAATGTTAGCTGCTTTGAGACTCCTGAAGGGGAGTGAGAAAGCAGGATATCAAATCCAAACTCCTCCTCCTCCTCTTCTTCTTCTTCTATGTTGCCAGTCCTGGGGTACAGTTCAAGGCTCAGAGAGACTCGGAGAATGTTAGCTGCTTTGAGACTCCTTAAAGGGAGTGAAAGGCGGGATATCAAATCCAAACTCTTCTTCTTCTTCTTCTTCTTCTTCTTCTTCTTCTTCTTCTTCTTCTTCTTCTTCTTCTTCTTCTCTCTTGGCCTCAGCACCCTCACCAAGAAGAGTTTGCGATCAGCTTGAATGTGCTATAGAGATTCATGTGAAACCACACAAGATTTGCTCAATATCAACACCTTCCAGAGAAGTAAAGATGAATGGAAAAGATAATAGGCCTGAGTCCACAATCAAGCTCGTCGAAGCTGAATGTTGGAAGATTCAGAGCAGATGAAAAAAAGTCCTTCTTCGTGCAGCACAGAGTTAAACTATGGAACTCACTGCCTCAGGAGGCAGCAATTAGTACCGGCTTTTGTTGTTTAGTCGTTTAGTCGTGTCCGACTCCTCGTGACCCCCTGGACCAGAGCACGCCAGGCACTCCTGTCTTCCACTGCCTCCCGCAGTTTGGTCAAACTCATGCTGGTAGCTTCGAGAACACTGTCCAACCATCTCGTCCTCTGTCGTCCCCTTCTCCTTGTGCCCTCCATCTTTCCCAACATCAGGGTCTTTTCCAGGGAGTCTTCTCTTCTCATAAGGTGGCCAAAGTATTGGAGCCTCAGCTTCAGGATCTGTCCTTCCAGTGAGCACTCAGGGCTGATTTCCTTCAGAATGGAGAGGTTTGATCTTCTTGCAGTCCATGGGACTCTCAAGAGTCTCCTCCAGCACCAGAATTCAAAAGCATCCTTTCTTCGGCGATCAGCCTTCTTTATGGTCCAGCTCTCACTTCCATACATCACTACTGGGATAACCATGGCTTTAACTATACCGACCTTTGTTGGCAAGGTGATGTCTCTGCTTTTTAAGATGCTTTTTAAGATGGAGTTTTCCAAGAAAACTCCATGGACAAAGACAGCAGGTACCGGCTTAGATGGCTTTAAAAGAGAATTGCATACATTTACAAAAGAGAGAGCTATCAGTGGCTCCTAGCCACAATGGCATTGCTCTGACTCCACAGCTGGAGTCAACTGAATATCAGTTGCTGGAAACCGCAGCTGGGGATAGGGCTCTTGGGTTCGAATCCTGCTTGCTGGTTTCTCAAAGGCAACTGTTAGAACAGGATGCTGGCCTAGATGGGCCACGGGTCTGATCCATTGACTTACGGGACTGCCTCTCCCGGTATGCCCCACGGAGGACCTTAAGGTCCACAAATAACAACAATTTGGAGCCGCAAGGTGCTTAGATTGGTCCCAACTAGGGCCAGGGCCTTTTCAGCACTGGCCCCGACTTGGTAGAACACTCTGTCACGAGAGACTAGGGCCTTGTGGGACTTGACATCTTTCCGCAGGGCCTGCAAGACAGAGCTGTTCCGCCCGGCCTTTGGTTTGGACTCAGTCTGACCCTTATGTTTCCCTCCCCTTATGGTCTTGATTTATTGGCTACTTTAAAATGAGGTTGCATTTTAAATTGCATTTTAACCTGTATTTTAAATTGGTTTCCTGCCCCCTATTATGCCTTTACTGTGATTTTATTGGGTGTTAGCCACCCTGAGCCCGGCTCTGGCTGGGGAAGGCGGGGTATAAATAAAATCTATTTTTTTATTATTATTATTATTATTATTATTATTATTATTATTATTATTATCATGCTCTTATCAGCTGAGCTGGTCAGCTGATTCCCAGCTCAATTCCACTCTGGCTAAGCTAACTGCGCCTCCGAAATCTCCCAATCTACTATACAGTGAGGGGGGAAAGTATTTGATCCCCTGCTAAATTTGCCCGTTTTCACTCTGACGAAGAAATGACCCATCCATAATTTTAATGGTAGGTTTATTGTAGCTGTGAGAGACAGAATAACAACAGGAAAACCCCCAGAAACCCGGAAGATTCTCCGCAGGTTGCAAGCTCCCGCAAATATTGTGTAGTTTAATAGTAATCTCTAGAGCGCTTTTCATCCTTCCCTGCTGCTGCGATCCTTCTCAAAGCTTCCTTATTAACAGCTCTCCATCCTTTTATTGCATTTTAGAGGGGAAATGTCTTTGGCGTTTCAGACTGACATGGAAGTTCCTTGGAGCCAAGACTGGTTGTGGGGCGCCACCTGCTGGACAAGTGTCACATGGCAGGTTTCATGCAGGCTCAATATTTAGGGGGGGGGAATGGGGGGAGATGTCATTTTCCAGATGTTGGATTCCAGCCCCGCCCCCAGCCAGCATGCCCAATGGTCAGGGATGGTGAGAGTTGCAGTCCAACATCAGCCTGGGAATAACAGCCTCTCCAACAATCATGGAGGGCCAGACCAGTTGCAATAGCTCACTTGGAAGAGCGTGAGACAGGTATGAAATTTACGGCATGTAATGCCTTAAGAGAGAATATTATGAAAATGATATACAGGTGGTACATGACACCAGTCAAGCTTGCAAAAGTATATCATTTGCCCGATAATAAGTGTTGGAAATGTAAAGAAAATGAAGGTACATTCTTTCACCTTTGGTGGACGTGCCCAAGGATTAAGGCTTTCTGGGAGATGATCTATAATGAATTGAAAAAGGTATTTAAATATACCTTCCTGAAGAAACCAGAGGCCTTTCTCCTGGGCATGGTCGGCCAAGTGGTGCCAAAGAAGGACAGAACCTTTTTTATGTATGCCACAACAACAGCAAGAAGACTCATCGCGAAGTATTGGAAGACACAAGATCTACCCACCTTGGAAGAATGGCAGATGAAAGTGATAGACTATATGGAACTGGCGGAAATGTCTGGCAGAATCCGAGACCAGGGAGAAGAGTTGGTGGAAGAAGATTGGAAGAAATTTAAAGACTATTTGCAGATACATTGTAAAATTAATGAATGTTAAAATGATGTTGGATTGAAATGAAACGGCTTTAGCAACAAGGTTAAAAAGAATATGTAAAAATGGATTGATTATCAGATGAAAATACGAAGTTATAATATGTTAAGATATAGAATTAAGATAAAAACAAAGAGGGAAAGGATTTGCTGAATTAACCATGTGAACTGGAATACAAAAAAGGGAGGTGTGAGGAGGTCAGGAAACAAGTGAATGAAATATAAGACATGAAAAGATTGATCTGTTTTTAATTGTTTTTTATTTTTCATGTATTTTGTATTTTTCCTTTGTATTTTTGTACCTTTGTTTATTTTTATTTTTTATTTTTTTATTCTGTAACTTTTTTCTGTCTGTAAAACCTCAATAAATATCATTAAAAAAAAGAGAGAGAGATTCCACGTGACCCACGTTGGACAAAAGATTCCTGCATTGCAGGGGGTTGGACTAGATGACCCTCGTGGTCCCCTCCAATCCTATGAAATACATTTTTCGTTGAATGTGCAGTTTATCTCATATATGTACATTTTGTAGCAGGAAACCCCCCCAATCATTCAGTTTGTACAAACTTCACACACACTCATACTCACACACTACATACGCTACGCTTTCTCTATAAATTCATAGAAAATCAACCATACATCGGATTTGCACTGTTCCACTTTTATTTTACTCCATGAAGGAAGGACTACAAAACGGGGAAGGTTTGATACAGGACAGCCATAATCCCTTGAGCATACCGGCACATCCACAGGAGCCCTGCCCAGTTGCTATGCCAACCCTGATGGTCCCAGACAGAAGACCATCAAGATCACAAAGAACTTGCATATGGGAGTGGATTCAGCACAGACTGGAACAAAGGACAATAATCAGCTCTTCCCTCTGGGAGCAGGAAACTGCAAACTCCCCTCTGTCACCTGGAAAGTACTCATGGGGAAGGGGAAAGGGGAACCAGCCAGGTGACAGGACACTCAGGTTACCACCACAACTCCTCCCTCACCCCCTCCCTTCTGTGATGTATGTAAGATGTTTCTGGAGGTGGTCTTGGTCTACAGGGTGGAGTTTTCAAAAGTCTTTATAAGGCCTTGCACACTATTTTTCTGTGTCCTCCTCTCTCCTGCAAGTGAGGGGAGCATGCTGTTGCAACAGTTCAATAAAGGCCAAGCCTACAGGCTGCTGTTTTGCTCCAAGTTATCCTGGTTGGTGTCTTTGTTTTTGTCCAAGGGAGCCCTCGGATTTTTCCGTTAACATTTGAAAGACAAAACAAAATTTTTTTTTCCTTCCAGTAGCACCTTAAAGACCAACTAAGTTAGTTCTTGGTATGAGCTTTCGTGTGCATGCACAAAAATTTTTTTTGTTTTGACTATGGCAGACCAACACGGCTACCTTTCTGTAACTGGAACTATGGAAGGCACCACATTGAGCCGCATGAAATGGAAGTCCAGGTATCTGAAGAAGTGTGCATGCACACGAAAGCTCATACCAAGAACTAACTTAGTTGGTTTTTAAGGTGTTACTGGAAGGAAAAAAATTTTTTGTTTTGACTATGGCAGACCAACACGGCTACCTTTCTGTATTTGAAAGACAAGAGTGCCTGGAGCGCTCTGATCCATGGGGTCATGAAGAGTTGGACACGACTAAACGACTAAACAACAACAACAACAGTGGAAAGAGATTGAGCCATTTCACCCTCTGCAATTTTTCTAAGGACTGAGGGCTGTGGGAAAGGAGGAGGGGCAAAGAGATCTCCCCCTCGGAGCGCCCGTAACCTGAAAAACGCAACCTGAAGCGTCTGTAACCCAAGGTATGACTGTAATTCCCAAAAGGAAAGCTTCTGGTTTCTTTACAAAGGTTATTTTAAACACCCTCCACAAAATCTTCCACACTTACCGTGACAGGGAAATAGTCCTTCATGTATCTCCAGGCTGCCCCGTTCCGCAGAAAGTGGATTCTCCTCCCGCCTTTGGTTGGCGTGTTCCAATCGCAGACCCACCAGGCTGCGTACAGAGCACTGATCAGCCAGAAGCGGGTGAAGAGGAGGCCGACGAAGATCGCGATGCAACATTGCGCTACGAAAGGAAAGCACGTTGGTCAGGAGGAGGAAAGGGTGTCCTCAGAACAGGGCCCAGGCAGGAGGGCGTTTACCCCGGGAAGATAAGGGTAGTTATATTCAGCAGGGATTTTCCATACATCCTAATAATAATAATAATTTATTTATACCCCGCCCATGTGGCTGGGTTTACCCAGCCACTCCGGGTGGCTCCCAACAATATTAAAAACACAATCAAACATTAAAAACTTCCCTAAACAGGGTTGCCTTCAGATGTCTTCTAAAAGTTAGATACAGTGGTACCTCAGGTTAAGTACTTAATTCGTTCCGGAGGTCAGTACTTAACCTGAAACTGTTCTTAACCTGAAGCACCACTTTAGCTAATGGGGCCTCCTGCTGCCACTGCGCCGCCAGAGCACGATTTCTGTTCTTATCCTGAAGCAAAGTTCTTAACCTGAAGCACTATTTCTGGGTTAGCGGAGGCTGTAACCTGAAGCGTATGTAACCTGAGGTACCACTGTAGTTGCTTATTTCCTTGACATCTGATGGGAGGGCATTCCACAGGGTGGGCGCCACCACCGAGAAGGCCCTCTGCCTGGTTCCCTGTAACTTTGCTTCTTGCAGAGAGGGAACCACCAGAAGGCCCTCGGAGCTGGACCTCAGTGTCCGGGCTGAACGATGGGGGTGGAGACGCTCCTTCAGGTATACTGGTCTGAGGCCATTTAGGGCTTTTAAGGTCAGCACCAACACCAAAAACATGGGGAGTCAAAGTGGGAAACTCCTCGCAAGCAAAGGAACTAGCTTTGAACAGGGAAGTTTGGTTCTCTTTCCCAGTTGGCAAATGCAGATGGTCATTGGCCAAGAAATAAAGTCATCTTTTTGTGGTAACTGGTTTGTTTCCCATCCTGATTTTTGAACAGGCATAGTATAGTCCTGGAACCTAGCTGCCCCAGGTGGTTGGGGGGAAAATAATGGTATATTTCTGATCTTTTCAACAAGCGTATTGGCTTGATGTTGTTGTTGTAGCTGTTTTTGTTGTAACTGATAACTTGCAAGGTGCAATGCTTGTTGCAGATTTGTTCTATGGCTTGGAAGTAAATTCTTGTTATACTCTAATATTTCCTGCATTGCAGCCTCCAAAGCAAATCTGTTTGAATTTGTATGAAGGTATGTAGAACTTGGGACGCAGGTGGCGCTGTGGGTAAAACTTCAGCACCTAGGACTTGCCGATCGTATGGTCGGCAGTTCGAATCCCCGCGGCGGGGTGAGCTCCCATCTTTCGGTCCCAGCTCCTGCCCACCTAGCAGTTCGAAAGCACCCTTAAAGTGCAAGTAGATAAATAGGTACCGCTTTATAGCGGGAAGGTAAACGGCGTTCCGTGTGCTGCGCTGGTGCAGGCTTGCCAGAGCAGCGATATCACACTGGCCACGTGACCCGGAAGTGTCTGCAGACGGCGCCGGCTCCCGGCCTCTAGAGTGAGATGAGCGCACAACCCCAGAGTCTGTCAAGACTGGCCCGTATGGGCAGGGGTACCTTTATCTTTTACCTTTTATGTAGAACTTAAAAAGCAGAGACATCACCTTGCCGACAAAGGTCCGTCTAGTTTAAAGCTATGGTTTTCCCAGTAGTGATGTATGGAAGTGAGAGCTGGACCATAAAGAAGGCTGATCGCCGAAGAATTGATGCTTTAGAATTCTGGTGCTGGAGGAGACTCTGGAGAGTCCCATGGACTGCAAGAAGATCAAACGCATCCATTCTGAAGGAAATCAGCCCTGAGTGCTCACTGGAAGGACGGATCCTGAAGCTGAGGCTCCAAGACTTTGGCCACCTCATGAGAAGAGAAGACTCCCTGGAAAAGACCCTGATGTTGGGAAAGATGGAGGGCGCAAGGAGAAGGGGACGACAGAGGACGAGACGGTGGGACAGTGTTCTCGAAGCTACCAGCATGAGTTTGACCAAACTGCGGGAGGCAGTGGAAGACAGGAGTGCCTGGCGTGCTCCGGTTCATGGGGTCACGAAGAGTCGGACACGACCAAACGACTAAGCAACAACAACAAAAGTAGAACTATCCAACTGTGATAAGATAAGATTGCTGATCTGTGAAAAGGAAACATGAAAACCTATGCTGTTGTATTAATTTGTTCTGAGAACTTAATTGTACTGGAACAGCAGTTAAAATATATGATACCTGAACCACCAAAAAGAAAAGAAGAGAAAAAAGAAGAAGAAAAGAAATAAAGTTGTCTGAGCTCCTGCAAACAATCTGCAACATCCTGAGGGAAGGAGCTTTGCCACCTTGCAAAACCTGGGTACTTCCTTTCAAATCTCCTGATTCTGTTGTTGAGATGATGTTGGTGCTGATGATTTGTTAAATTAGTGCACTGTCCTCTAGCCCTAGATCTCATGTTGGCTCGTAACGTAAAAATTATGATATACAACTATGGCTCCTCCTGTCGACTCTCTCCCAGATCCTGCAATATATTGGGGAAAACTCCTGCAAAAGTGTGTACATAGACAAAACTGCCTACAAAATACATGCACCGAAATGCTGGCACATTTTCCTGGAGTTTTTTCTTTAAAGAATGAAATCACAAACTGCTGCATAAATGTGGAAAACTCAATTTAAGACAGGAGAAATGGGTGACTGATGTTGACACACTTCAGCCATCCCTACTTAATGCTGGGGTGAGCATTACCTTTTGAATTTTAGCTGAGATTCCTGCATTGCATGGGGTTGGACTAGATGACCCTCGGGTCCCTTCCAACTCTACAATTTTTGATTCTATGAATTTGCTGCCTGTTGTGTTCATGACACAGGAGCTGACCAGCTGCAGGACAATTTATTTACTTTTATTTTTTTAAAGATCAGTCTGTTGCAAAATGCCGCTTTCTGTAAGCTGCCTTGTTTTATGATTGTTCGGAGCCCAAAGTACAAGTCAGTAAGAGATACCATGTCCTTGCCCTCAGCCCGGCTGACTGATGATTAATCGAGATCCATTGATTCTTGCCAGCCCTTCTGATGCATGTGAGAATCGTTAGGCAAGATGGGGGGTGAGATTTCCTTTGTGGGGCAAGAAGCAGCCCTGCTTTCCAGCTTGCAAAACTCGGCCCTAACTTGACCCGCTGTTTCCCGGACGTTTTGAGGGCAGAGCCCCCTCTAAGTACGCGAGGAGAGCTCTCTGCTGGATCAGATCAAGTGAAGAAGACATGAGTGAAACCACTCTCCCGTTCTTGTTCTCCACTCCTCAGACCTTTGGTCTCCTCCAGATTCCTTGAGCTGGCTGGGGCTGATGGTAACTTTGGTCCAAAACATCTGGAGGTCTTTTCAGACTACTTAAATAATAATAATAAAAATAATTTATTATTTATACCCCACCCATCTGGCTGAGTTTCCCCAGCCACTCTGGGCGGCTTCCAACAAAGACCAAAAATAAACTAAAATGTCACACATTTAAAACTTCCCTGAACAGGGCTGCCTTCAGATGTCTTCTGAATGTCAGGTAGTTGCTTATCGCTTTGACATCTGATGGGAGGGCGTTCCACAGGGCGGGCGCCACTACCGAGAAGGCCCTCTGCCTGGTTCCCTGTAGCTTTGCTTCTCGCAATGAGGGAACGGCCGGAAGGCCCTCAGCGCTGGACCTCAGCGTCTGGGCAGAACGATGGGGGTGGAGACGCTCCTTCAGGTATAACACTTCTTCAGGTATACTTAAAGAAATACTCTAGTGCAGGCTTCCTCAAACTCAGCCCTCCAGATGTTTTGAGACCACAATTCCCATCATCCCTGACTACTGGTCTTGCTAGCTAGGGATCATGGGAGTTGTAGGCTGAAAACATCTGGAGGGCAGAGTTTGAGGAAGCCTGCTATAGTGCAATGACCTCACAAACAGGATTTGAGCTTATGAGCAACAGAAGCAATCAGATTATAATATTGTGGTTATGATTGGATAGAAAACAGGGTGCAGGAGAAGGGGAGAAACAACAATGTTATGGAAAACAGGGTGCGAAGGCGACAAAAATTAATCCATGGCCTTTCTAAACCACGGGGGATATTGTTTTTGTTTGCAATTAAGGTGCGTATTTTGGTGTTTTCATGTTATAAACCACCTAGTGCTCCCTGGATGAAACTGAATGAATAAAAACAAAATGCTTCCTTTGTCCTTCCAACAAAAGGGACACGCATCGTCCGTTTTCCATTTCGTTTTGCACTAACGGCAGTCCCTTTCGCGAACATGCTGTTTTGGAATCGCTGTCCTCCTTCGAAAGGGACCACACAGGAGAGGCTGAGGGTAGCGGCCGCTGGTTTTTGTGCCAGCGAAGGGCATCCCATGCTTGCCTCACACGGTGAGGCCTCCTGCGCTTCCCTCGTGTAACCACAGCAACGGCTGAGAGCGGCAGAGCTGAGCGGCTGCCACTGAGCCCATCTGCTAACGGGCAGGACGGCTGGCATCAGCCGTGCCGTGGAGAGAAAGAGAGAGAGAGATATAGAGGCTGCAGCATCCAGACAAACAGATCAATTTCCCCAAAGCAGGCGGACAAAGAGGATGTCCCAAGGGAACAAGGCCACATTCAGATACACACATGCCACACTCCCTTCCATTTAACACAGGGCTGGGGAACATTTTTGGAGGTCCACATTCCGAACGACATCCCAAGAGCCATATGCCATTGGAGGGCGGTGCCTCAAATGTAATTTTATTATTACAGTCATAGCTTGGATCTCCATAATCCAGCGCATGTTTGCAATTTGGTCTCTGGTTCCTCTGCCCCTTCGAAATCCAGCTTGCACTTCTGGGAATTCTCTGTCTACATACGGCTTAAGCCTGCCTTGTAGAATTTTAAGCATCACCTTGCTAGCGTGTGAAATGAGTGCAGTTGTGCGGTAGCTGGAGCATTCTTTGGCAGTGATGTGTGGAAGTGAGAGCTGGACCATAAGGAAGGCTGATCGCCGAAGAATGGATGCTTTTGAATTATGGTGCTGGAGGAGACTCTTGAGAGTCCCATGGACTGCAAGAAGATCAAACCTCTCCATTCTGAAGGAAATCAGCCCTGAGTGCTCACTGGAAGGACAGATCCTGAAGCTGAGGCTCCAAGACTTTGGCCACCTCATGAGAAGAGAAGAGATTGCTCACTGGAAGGACAGATCCTGAAGCTGAGGCTCCAATACTTTGGCCACCTCATGAGAAGAGAAGACTCCCTGGAAAAGACCCTGATGTTGGGAAAGATGGAGGGCACAAGGAGAAGGGGACGACAGAGGACGAGATGGTTGGACAGTGTTCTCGAAGCTACCAGCATGAGTCTGACCAAACTGTGGGAGGCAGTGGAAGACAGGAGTGCCTGGCGTGCTCTGGTCCAGGGGGTCACAAAGAGTCGAACACGACTGAACGACTAAACAACAACAATCTTGGATCTCAAATGCCTTGGCTCCTGAACAAATTGGCTCCCAAACGATGGAAACCCGGAAGTGAGTGTCCCAGTTCTCGAACGTTCTTTTGGAAGTCAAATGTCTGATGAGGCTTCCGCAGCTTCTGATTGGCTTGCAGGAGCATCCTGCAGCCAATCAGAGGCTGCACCTGGGTTCCCGAACGTTTTGGAAGTTGAACGGACTTCCGAAACGGATTCCGTTCAACTTCCAAGGTACAACTGTATTATTATTTTACTTGTGTAGAATAGGCTAGACTGCAGAGACATTTGTCAAACCCTCTCTCTATCCAGGCAAGCAAGAATCATTTCCAGATTTTGAGGACACGGTCCAGACGGGTGAAATTCATGGAGGAGAGAGCTAGCAATGGTGGCCAGCCACGATGGTTAGAGATGGCGCCTGAGGGACGCGGGTGGCGCTGGTGTCTAAACCACTGAGCCTCTTGGGCTTGCCAATCGGAAGGTCGATGGTTCGAATCCACACAACGGAGTGAGCTCCCATTGCTCTGTCCTAGCTTCTGCCAACCTAGCAGTTTGAAAGCACGCCAGTGCAAGTAGATAAACAGGTACCGCTGCGGCAGGAAGGTTAAACAGTGTTTCCGTACACTCTGGTTTCCATCACTGTGTTCCGTTGCGCCAGAAGTGGTTTAGTCACACTGGCCACATGACCCAGAAAGCTGTCTGTGGACAAACACCAGCTCCCTCGGCCTGAAAGCGAGATGAGTGCCGCAACCCCATAGTTGCCTTTGACTGGACTTAACCATCCAGGGGTCCTTTACCTTTTACCTAGATGGCACCTGTCTAATATTCAAGGGGAGGGGAGTTCCAAAGGGCAGGCCACCACACTAAAAGCCTGATTCCTACATTGTGTGGAACGGACCTCCTGATAAGCTGGCATCCGCAGGAGGTCCTCACCTGCAGAGCGCTTGGTTTGGGCATATAAGGGGTGAGACAATCTTCTAATCATCCTGACCCCAAGCTGTTTGGGGCAGGTAAAGGCGCAGCTGGGCTGAATGGGGTTTGCAAGCTCCTATGGTCAGCCAATTGCGCAGGCAAAAAATGTGTTGCCAGGTGTCATTGTGCCCTCCAGGGATGGACAGGGGGTGGGATAATAATAATAATAATAATAATAATAATAATAATAATAATAATACATTTTATATTTCAGTAAAAAAAAAAAGAAAAAAGAAAAAGAAAAAAAAAACAATTTAAAATACAGGTTAAACTGTAATTTAAAATGCAGCCTCATTTTAAAAGTGAAAAATCATTAAGGGGAGGGAAACATAAGGGTCAGACTGAGTCCAAACCAAAGGCCAGGTGGAACAGCTCTGTCTTGCAGGCCCTGCGGAAGATGTCAAGTCCCGCAGGGCCCTAGTCTCTTGTGACAGAGCGTTCCACCACGTCGGGCCAGTACTGAAAAAGCCCTGGCCCTAGTTGAGACCAACCTAACCACCTTGCGACTTGGGACCTCCCAATTGTCATTTGTGGACCTTAAGGTCCTCCGCGGGGCATACCAGGAGAGGCGGTCCCGTAGGTACATGGGTCCTAGGCCGCATAGGGCTTTAAAGGTCAAAACCAGCCCCTTAAACCTGACCCTGGACTCCACCAGGAGCCAGTGCAGTTGGCAGAGCACTGGGTGAATATGCTCCCATGGCAGGGACCCTGTAAGGAGCCTCGCCGCGGCATTCTGCACCCGCTGGAGTTTCTGGGTCAGTTTCAAGGGCAGCCCCGCATAGAGCGAGTTACAATAATCAAGCCTGGAGGTGACCGTCGCATGGATCACTGTGGCCAGATCAGGGCCTGCAAAGGGAAGAGAAGGAATGATCTGGTCCACTACTGGTTCTGCATCCCTAGACATGAACTGTTATCACATTCTTGGGTGGAATATTGCATGGGAGGGGGAATGCCATCATTGGGACCCCAGCACAGCCATGCTTGGGATCACATCGCTGGCCTAGATCCACCTGAAACTATCCATTGTTCGGTTTGTTTTCTCCCCTGCTGCCTTATTCCGTTTCCTCTGGAAAACACTCTGTACTCCTACAAACTTCCTAAGCCACTACTTTCCTCTCCCTAACTTGTCGCCTTGGAAACTGCAAGCATCTCCTCTCGCCGCCACTCAATATCGGCCAGCATGAAACATTGCTCTATTGCACCACAACAAATGATCTTCCTCTACAATGAGGCATCAGATTCTTAACTTCCAACTGTCTGAGCTCACAGTCAAAACGTGGTCTGCTGGCCACATGTTCTTTGTTGTTTAGTCATTTAGCCGTGTCCAACTCTTCGTGACCCCCTGGACCAGAGCACGCCAGGCACTCCTGTCTTCCACTGCCTCCCGCAGTTTGGTCAAACTCATGCTGGTAGCTTCGAGAACACTGTCCAACCATCTCGTCTTCTGTCATCCCCTTCTCCTTGTGCCCTCCATCTTTCCCAACATCAGGGTCTTTTCCAGGGAGTCTTCTCTTCTCATGAGGTGGCCAAAGTCTGGGAGCCTCAGCTTCAGGATCTGTCCTTCCAGTGAGCACTCAGGGCTGATTTCCTTCAGAATGGAGTGGTTTGATCTTCTTGCAGTCCATGGGACTCTCAAGAGTCTCCTCCAGCACCAGAATTCAAAAGCATTAATTCTTCGGCGATCAGCCTTCTTGATGGTCCAGCTCTCACTTCCATAGGACTGTCACATAGGACTGTCATTTTTCAGGCGGGGCGGAGTTCACCTTTAGCAGGTACGCAGTGTGTAGGATTTATTCAATCAATCTTTATTATGGTCCAGAAACCCAACAAATCGTTACAAAGCAATGCACAATTCAGACAGCCTACCTCCAGGTTAAACAAGCATGTTGTTCAGAATATAGGGATCATTGGTTCCTGCAACCACCGATAAAAACTTTGCCCCTGCTAATGTTCTAGCGTTTGTCAGGTCTTCCAATAGGAACCTGACATAGTGAGCCTCTGATTTTCCCGGGAAAGGTACCAGCAAGGGTAGTATCCGTTCAGCCCTGGCTTGCTCATATTTCACACAGCGCAGCAAAATATGTTTTATAGAATCGATGTCTTAAGCACGCGAGCAAAGTCTGTCCTGGTAGGGAACTCAACCTGCCATCCAGCACTGCAGAGGGGAAGACATTTAGTCTCACTTTGGTGAATAACCTTTGATAATTTGGTACTGTCAGGTTTTTAATGTAAGGCGTTAACTTAAAGACATGCCCATATTGTACTCCTACTGCCAGCGGACTACAGACTGCGTGTGTCTCAGTGGTCCGAATGGATCGGCATCCCCTGAGTGAGGGCAGGTTTCGTTTGCTTAAATCCTACACTTGATACTACATGATCTTATCACTTCTCAGCCTTTTGGCTAAGATCAAGTGTAGTATCAAGCGTAGGATTTAAGTAAACAAAACCTGCCCTCACTCGGGGGATGCCGGTCCATTTGGATCACAAGACACAGCCCTATGAACCTCAGTCTGCTTCCACCTGCCTACTTAGTTTTAACCTGCACAGGAGATGCCCTTTCCTCCTCCATCATCTCCTCCTCCATCTCTGTCATAATGCCATGCTAGAGAAGAACATCAGAGATGGTTGCTCGATCAGACTGTCTCGCCAGAGTGGTGCATGCTCTGGTTATCTCCCATTTGGACTATTGCAATGCGCTCGACGTGGGGCAACCTTTGAAGGTGACCCGGAAACTGCAACTAATCCAGAATGTGGCAGCTAGACTGGGAGCGGCCGCTGAGACCATATAACACCAGTACTGAAAGACCTACATTGGCTCCCAGTACGTTTCTGAGCACAATTCAAACTGTTGGTGCTGACCTTGAAAGCCCTAAATGGCCTCAGCCCAGTAGACCTGAAGGAGCGTCTCCATCCCCATCGTCCAGCCTGGACACTGAGGTCCAGTGCCGAGGGCCTTCTGGCAGTTCCCTCACTGTGAGGTTACAGGGAACCAGCAGAGGGCCTTCTCGGTAGTGGCGCCCTCCCTGTGGAACACCCTCCCATCAGATGTCAAGGAAATAAACAACTATCTGACTTTTAGAAGACATCTTAAGGCAGACCTGTTTAGGGAAGTTTTTAATGTTTGATGTTTTATCGCTTTATTATTATAATTATTATCAATAATATTCTGTTGGGAGCTGCCCAGAGTGGCTGGGGAAACCCAGCCAGATGGGTGGGGTGTAAACAACAACAACAAGAATTCATTTCGTTCAGCATCCTGTAGTATAGCAAACCCGTTTAAAGCACTGCAGCAAGGTTTAAGGGAGGGTGGAGGCCCTTAACACGGAGGTTTAGCAAACCGCTGTGTGGAGCACCATCACCTTCCTTTAAAAGGGGTGGGACTTGGGGTGGGAGTGGGAGGGGCCTAAGGCAGAAAGGGGCGGGGCGAGCTGTGGGGGGATAACTGCGTGTGTCTCAGTGGTCCGAATGGACCGGCATCCCCCGAGTGAGGGCAGGTTTCGTTTGCTTAAATCCTACACTTGATACTACACAATCTTATCACTTCTCAGCCTTTTGGCTAAGATCAAGTGTAGTATCAAGCGTAGGATTTAAGTAAACAAAACCTGCCCTCACTCGGGGGATGCCGGTCCATTTGGACCACAAGACACAGCCCTATGAACCTCAGTCTGCTTCCACCTGCCTACTTAGTTTTAACCTGCACAGGAGATGCCCTTTCCTCCTCCATCATCTCCTCCTCCATCTCTGTCATAATGCCATGCTAGAGAAGAACATCAGAGAGGGTTGCTCGATCAGATCAGGGGTTGGGCAAGGTGTAAAGGAGAGGGGGTTCTGTATGTGACAGCAGCAGCCAGAATATTATATGCACAGAAATGGAAAGGAGAGCAGGTTGCAACGAAGGAGGAGTGTGGCTTTTGAAAGCAATGGGCTATGCAGAAATGGCAAAGCTGACAGCAAAACCGAGAGATCAAAATGGGGAACTTATTAATAGAAGGATGGAGACCTTTTGCGGACGATTTAAAAAACCATACCGCTATAGTCAAATGAAATCGCGGGCAGGATTCGAGATGAAAGCGGCGGAAGAAAAACAATAGAATAACGGTAACAGAGAAACACTTTTGTAAGAGATATATTATAATGCAGTGAGGAAGGTTTGAGTAAAAACACTGCGGGGATGGGAAGTCCATTTATCAAACAATGTAATGATATGAAGATCCTTGTGGAAATGTTTGAAAAAATTAATAAAAAAATGTACTTGGAAAAGGGGTAGTGGTGGGGAAGGACAAAGAGGTAGCTGGGGTTGGGGACAGGAACAAGCAGGCGTGGCGGCTCCTAATTCAGAGCTCTCCAAACTCTGTGTCACAACACGTTAGTGTCAGTGTGTCCTCACGAAACCCACGGGGCTAGATAGGGATCTGGTCATGTTGTTCTGATGCCTGATTATCATCTTCCAAAGCAACTACTCTATTCCCAACTTAAAAATGGAAAGCGTAATGCTGGTGGTCAACAAAAGAGTTTAAAGACTCTCTCAAGGCAAATCTTTAAAAATGTAGCATAAACACTGACAAATTGGAAACACTTGCCTGCGAGTGCTCCAGTTGGAGAACAGCCTTTCCCAAAGGTGTCATGGCCTTTGAAGTCACTCGAACTCAGGACGCAAGGGAGAAACGCGCTAAGAGGAAGACATGCTTGGCAAATCCACACTGTGATCAACTCCCATCTGGAAACCTATGTCCCCACTGTGGAAGGGCGCGTGGATCCAGAATTGGGCTCCACAGTCACTTGTGGACTCACTGTGAAAACCGTGTTTATGGAAGACAATCTTATTTGACTACGAGTGATCTCCAAAGAAGAAGTTTAACCTCCGGTTTGCTATTACAGTGGTACCTCAGGTTACATACGCTTCAGGTTACATACGCTTCAGGTTACAGACTCCGCTAACCCAGAAATAGTACCTCGGGTTAAGAACTTTGCTTCAGGATGAGAACAGAAATCGCATGGTGGCGGTGCAGCGTCAGTGGGAGGCCCCATTAGCTAAAGTGGTGCTTCAGGTTAAGAACAGTTTCAGGTTAAGAACGGACCTCCAGAGTGAATTAAGTATGTAATCAGAGGTACCACTGTATTCTGGAAGCCACCTAAAAAAGTCTAAAAAAGTGTGTCACTGACATGAGAAGTTTGGAAATCTCTGTCCTAGTTAGAGAAGAAAACCACCTTTGCCTAGGGTGCCTTAGTGCACTGCAAAGCCCGGTGCTAATCCTGCCAGGAGCAAAGGCAGGTGTAAACAAATATATATTAAGAACAGTGCTACCACAGGCATGCACCACTCTGATCTTCCTGAGGCATCTGTAAATACAGATTAGCACCTAGAAATGCGATACGAATCTGTGCCCTGCCTACTAATTCTCTTCGTGTCGGGGGATTTCTCAAGGAGTCAGACCAGTAAGAAACCTACAGATCTTGCTGTTTGCGTAAGGCGGCACAGAAAGGCTGCCAGGCAAACCACTGCCGCCGAGTCAGGAATACGAACCTCTCCATCTCCTATGGGTGAAAAGAAGTTCATTTAGAGAACTTCATGAGACTCTTTCCAGCAAGATCACTGTCCTGTTCCCACCTGCTGTTGTGATCTAGTCAAGCAAGACGGCTACGGCTGCAGTCCTAACCCCACTTCCCTAGGCAAAACTCACTGAATTCAAGTAGGACTGACTTCTGAGTAGATGTGGTTAGGATCGAGCCGGCAGTGTCTCAGAAATATTTAGTAGAAAAATAAATCAAAACAATTCTTTAAGAAGATAGTTAAAAAGACTCTTCTTAAAAAGCTAAGAACTCCCTTAAAAGAATCAAGTCTTCCAAAAAGTTATATGATCTAAGAAAGTCTTTTAAAAAATACTTTCCAAAAGAATTTTAAAATTACCGTATTTTTCGCCCTATAGGATGCACTTTTCCCTCTCCAAAAAAGAAGGGGGAAAGTGTGTGCGTCCTATGGGGCGAATGCAGGCTTTCGCTGAAGCCTGGAGAGCGAGAGGGGTGGGTGTGCACCGACCCCTCTTGCTCTCCAGGCTTCAGGAAGCTATCCGCAAGCCTTGGGAGCCCGCGGGAGTTCCCGCCGGGCTCCCAAGGCTTGCGGACAGCAGCCTGCAGCCCGAAACCCAGGGAGCACAGCGGAGCACACCCCGGGCTTCGGGCAGATGTCCGCAAACCTTGGGAGCCCGCGGGAGTTCCCGCCAGGCCCGGCAGGCTTGGGGGCAGCAGCCTGTTCTGGGGACTGGGGTCGGGGGAAGTTCGGGTTTTCCCCGCCCCAGCCCCGTGGCTGGGGGGGGGGGGAATAAATGTTTTTTCTTTATTTCCCCCCAAAAAACTAGGTGCACCGTATGGGCCGGTGCGCCCTATAGGGCGAAAAATACGGTATAATGTAGCACCAACTGAGTACAGGAGTTTTAGGTATAAGCTTGCATGTACATGCAGATACCTTCAGATGAGGGTATCTGATGAGAAACAAAACTATAAAGTAGAATGAGTACAGTTGCATGTGGGTTAAAATAACAAAGTCCAAGTAAAGACTGTCTGTGTTATCTACAGAAATTAAAAAATTGTCCAGTAGCACCTTAGAGACCAACGAAGTATGTTCTTGGTATAAGCTTTCGTGTGCTTGCACACTTCTTCAAATACCTCAGATCAGTGTCTAAAAAGTGTGCATGCACACGAAAGCTTATACATAAAACTACTCACTTGGTCTCGAAGGTGCTACATTATAATTTTTAAATTCTTTTGGAAAGTCTTCTTTTAAAGACTTTCTTAGATCATATAACTTTTTTGAAGACTTGGTTCTTTTAAAGGAGTTTTTAAGAAGAGTCTTTTTAACTATCTTCTTAAAGAATTGTTTTAATTTATTTCGACTACAGCAGACCAACACAGCTACCTGCTTGAATCAAATATTTAGTTTTGTTTTACCTAGACCCAGGAAACTGAAGACCCACTGGAGGACGGAAGCCGTCTGGAGCCGCCTTTCTAAAGGGATGGAGCGGGGAGCAAATTCGACCTTCATTGCAGCGCGTGGCTTCAAACTGGATGGCAAAGGACTCTCCACGGACCAGCGAAGGAAACGCGAAAGAGCAAAGTCTCTGCTGACGCAGAATTAAAGGAGTGGTTTGCAAGGAGCAATAAACGTGGGAGTGGATTAGGCCTGTCCCATGGAACGGATGAAGTGTTCCTGTGTGCATTAGGAAACTTTGATTTAAGAAAGGTAGCCAAGCCATCGAGCCAATGAGCAGAGAGAGGCCTGTAGAGGCCTGTCTAGTCCAGCATGTGGTCTAAACCACTGAGCCTCTTGGGCAGGGATCAGCAAACTTTTTCAGCAGGGGGGCAGTCTACTGTCCCTCAGAGCTTGTGGGGACCAGACTAATTTTTTTTGGGGGGGTGGGTAAATGAACAAATTCCTTTTCCCAGTAGTGATGTATAGAAGTGAGAGCTGGACCATAAAGAAGGCTGATTGCTGAAGAATTGATGCTTTTGAATTCTGGTGCTGGAGGAGACTCTTGAGAGTCCCATGGACTGCAAGAAGATCAGACCTATCCATTCTGAAGGAAATCAGCCCTGAGTGCTCACTGGAAGGACAGATCCTGAAGCTGAGGCTCCAAGACTTTGGCCACCTCATGAGAAGAGAAGACTTCCTGGAAAAGACCCTGATGTTGGGAAAGATGGAGGGCACAAGGAGAAGGGGACGACAGAGGACGAGATGGTTGGACAGTGTTCTCGAAGCTACCAGCATGAGTTTGACCAAACTGCGGGAGGCAGTGGAAGACAGGAAGGCCTGGCGTGCTCTGGTCCAGGGGGTCATGAAGAGTCGAACATGACTAAACGACTAAACAACAACAACAACCTTGGATCTCAAACGCCTTGGCTCCTGAACAAATTGGCTCCCAAACGATGGAAACCTGGAAGTGAGTGTCCCAGTTTTCAAACGTTCTTTTGGAAGCTGAATGTCCGATGGGGCTTCCGTGGCTTCTGGTTGGCTGCAGGAGCTTTCTGCAGCCAATCAGAAGCCACGCTTTGGTTTCCGAATGTTTTGGAACTTGAACAGACTTCCGAAACGGATTCCGTTTGACTTCCAAGGTAAGACTGTATTATTATTTTACTTGTGTAGAATAGGCTAGACTGTGGAGACATTTGTCAAACCCTCTCTCTATCCAGGTAAGCATATAACATTTTCAGATTTCGAGGACACGGTCCAGACAGGGGAAATTCATGGAGGAGAGAGCTAGCAATGGTGGCCAGCCATGAGGGACGCGGGTGGCGCTGTGGTCTAAGCCACTGAGCCTCTTGGGCTTGCCGATCGGAAGGTCGATGGTTCGAATCCACACGGCGGAGTGAGCTCCTGTTGCTCTGTCCCAGCTTCCGCCAACCTAGCAGTTCGAAAGCACGCCAGTGCAAGTAGATAAATAGGTACAACTGCGGCAGGAAGGTAAACGGCATTTCTGTGTGCTCTGGTTTCTGTCATGGTGTTCTGTGGTGCCAGAAGCGGTTTAGTCCTGCTGGCCACATGACTCGGAAAGCCGGCTGTGGACAAACGCCAGCTCCCTCGGCCTGAAAGCGAGATGAGCGCCACAACCCCATAGTCGCCTTTGACTGGACTTAACCATCCAGGGGTCCTTTACCTTTTACCTAGATGGCACCTGTCTAATATTCAAGGGGAGGGGAGTTCCAAAGGGCAGGCCACCACACTAAAAGCCTGATTCCTACATTGTGTGGAACGGACCTCCTGATAAGCTGGCATCCGCAGGAGGTCCTCACCTGCAGAGCGCTTGATTTGGGCATATAGGGGGTGAGACAACCTTCTAAGCATCCTGACCCCAAGCTGTTTGGGGCAGGTAATGGCGCAGCTGGGCTGAATGGGGTTTGCAAGCACCAACGGTCAGCCGATCGTGCAGGCAAAAAATGTGTTGCCCGGTGTCATCGTGACATCCAGGGATGGACAGGGGGTGGGATAATCATAATCATAATCAATCATAATCATAATCATAATCATAATCATAATCATAATGATGATGCATTTTATTTATACCCCGCCCTCCCCGGCCAGAGCTGGGCTCAGGGCGGCTAACACCAATTAAGAACTTTGCTTCAGGATGAGAACAGAAATCGTGCTCCGGTGGCGCGGCGGCAGCGGGAGGCCCCATTAGCTAAAGTGGTGCTTCTGGTTAAGAACAGTTTCAGGTTAAGAACGGACCTCCGGAACGAATTAAGTACTTAACCAGAGGTACCACTGTGCTGTGTTGCAAAAGGATGCATGTCTAAAAAAGTGTGTCACTGACATGAGAAGTTTGGAAATCTCTGCCCCAGTTAGAGAAGAAAACCACCTTAGCTTAGGGTGCCTTAGTGCACTGCAAAGCCCGGTGCTAATCCCGCCAGGAGCAAAGGCGGGGTGTAAACAAATATATATTAAGAACAGTGCTACCCCAGGCACGCACCACTTTGATCTTCCTGAGGCATCTGTAAATACAGATTAGCACCTAGAAATGCGATACAAATCTGTGCCCTGCCTACTAATTCTCTTTGTGTCGGGGGATTTCTCAAGGAGTCAGACCAGTAACAAACCTACAGATCTTGCTGTTTGCGTACGGCGGCACAGAAAGGCTGCCAGGCAAACCACTGCCGCCGAGTCAGGAATACGAACCTCTCCATCTCCTATGGGTGAAAAGAAGTTCATTTAGAGAACTTCATGAGACTCTTTCCAGCAAGATCACTGTCCTGTTCCCACCTGCTGTTGTGATCTAGTCAAGCAAGATGGCTACGGCTGCAGTCCTAACCCCAGTTCCCTAGGCAAAACCCACTGAATTCAAGTAGGACTGACCTCTCAGTAGATGTTGTTAGGATCGAGCCGGCAGTGTCTCAGAAATATTTAGTAGTCGAAATAAATCAAAACAATTCTTTAAGAAGATAGTTAAAAAGACTCTTCTTAAAAACCTAAGAACTCCCTTAAGAGAATCAAGTCTTCCAAAAAGTTATATGATCTAAGAAAGTCTTTAAAAGAAGACTTTCCAAAAGAATTTAAAAATTACCGTATTTTTCGCCCTATAGGATGCACTTTTCCCCCTCCAAAAATGAAGGGGGAAAGTGTGTGCGTCCTATGGGGCGAATGCAGGCTTTCGCTGAAGCCTGGAGAGTGAGAGGGGTGGGTGTGCACCGTGGGAGTTCCCGCCGGGCTCCCAAGGCTTGCGGAGAGCAGCCTGCAGCCCAAAACCCGGGGAGCGCAGTGGAGCGCAGCGGAGCGCACCCCGGGCTTCGGGCAGATGTTCGCAAACCTTGGGAGCCCGCAGGAGTTCCCGCTGGGCTCGGAAGGCTTGGGGGCAGCAGCCTGTTCTGGGGGCTGGAATAATTTTTTCCCCTTTATTTCCCCCCCAAAAAACTAGGTGCACCGTATGGGCCGGTGCGCCCTATAGGGCGAAAAATACGGTATAATGTAGCACCAACTGAGTACAGGAGTTTTAGGTATAAGCTTGCATGTACATGCAGATACCTTCAGATGAGGGTATCTGATGAGAAACAAAACTATAAAGTAGAATGAGTACAGTTGCATGTGGGTTAAAATAACAAAGTCCAAGTAAAGACTGTCTGTGTTATCTACAGAAATTAAAAAATTGTCCAGTAGCACCTTAGAGACCAACGAAGTATGTTCTTGGTATAAGCTTTCGTGTGCTTGCACACTTCTTCAAATACCTCAGATCAGTGTCTAAAAAGTGTGCATGCACACGAAAGCTTATACATAAAACTACTCACTTGGTCTCGAAGGTGCTACATTATAATTTTTAAATTCTTTTGGAAAGTCTTCTTTTAAAGACTTTCTTAGATCATATAACTTTTTTGAAGACTTGGTTCTTTTAAAGGAGTTTTTAAGAAGAGTCTTTTTAACTATCTTCTTAAAGAATTGTTTTAATTTATTTCGACTACAGCAGACCAACACAGCTACCTGCTTGAATCAAATATTTAGTTTTGTTTTACCTAGACCCAGGAAACTGAAGACCCACTGGAGGACGGAAGCCGTCTGGAGCCGCCTTTCTAAAGGGATGGAGCGGGGAGCAAATTCGACCTTCATTGCAGCGCGTGGCTTCAAACTGGATGGCAAAGGACTCTCCACGGACCAGCGAAGGAAACGCGAAAGAGCAAAGTCTCTGCTGACGCAGAATTAAAGGAGTGGTTTGCAAGGAGCAATAAACGTGGGAGTGGATTAGGCCTGTCCCATGGAACGGATGAAGTGTTCCTGTGTGCATTAGGAAACTTTGATTTAAGAAAGGTAGCCAAGCCATCGAGCCAATGAGCAGAGAGAGGCCTGTAGAGGCCTGTCTAGTCCAGCATGTGGTCTAAACCACTGAGCCTCTTGGGCAGGGATCAGCAAACTTTTTCAGCAGGGGGGCAGTCTACTGTCCCTCAGAGCTTGTGGGGACCAGACTAATTTTTTTGGGGGGGGTGGGTAAATGAACAAATTCCTTTTCCCAGTAGTGATGTATAGAAGTGAGAGCTGGACCATAAAGAAGGCTGATTGCTGAAGAATTGATGCTTTTGAATTCTGGTGCTGGAGGAGACTCTTGAGAGTCCCATGGACTGCAAGAAGATCAGACCTATCCATTCTGAAGGAAATCAGCCCTGAGTGCTCACTGGAAGGACAGATCCTGAAGCTGAGGCTCCAAGACTTTGGCCACCTCATGAGAAGAGAAGACTTCCTGGAAAAGACCCTGATGTTGGGAAAGATGGAGGGCACAAGGAGAAGGGGACGACAGAGGACGAGATGGTTGGACAGTGTTCTCGAAGCTACCAGCATGAGTTTGACCAAACTGCGGGAGGCAGTGGAAGACAGGAAGGCCTGGCGTGCTCTGGTCCAGGGGGTCATGAAGAGTCGAACATGACTAAACGACTAAACAACAACAACAACCTTGGATCTCAAACGCCTTGGCTCCTGAACAAATTGGCTCCCAAACGATGGAAACCTGGAAGTGAGTGTCCCAGTTTTCAAACGTTCTTTTGGAAGCTGAATGTCCGATGGGGCTTCCGTGGCTTCTGGTTGGCTGCAGGAGCTTTCTGCAGCCAATCAGAAGCCACGCTTTGGTTTCCGAATGTTTTGGAACTTGAACGGACTTCCGAAACGGATTCCGTTTGACTTCCAAGGTAAGACTGTATTATTATTTTACTTGTGTAGAATAGGCTAGACTGTGGAGACATTTGTCAAACCCTCTCTCTATCCAGGTAAGCATATAACATTTTCAGATTTCGAGGACACGGTCCAGACAGGGGAAATTCATGGAGGAGAGAGCTAGCAATGGTGGCCAGCCATGAGGGACGCGGGTGGCGCTGTGGTCTAAGCCACTGAGCCTCTTGGGCTTGCCGATCGGAAGGTCGATGGTTCGAATCCACACGGCGGAGTGAGCTCCTGTTGCTCTGTCCCAGCTTCCGCCAACCTAGCAGTTCGAAAGCACGCCAGTGCAAGTAGATAAATAGGTACAACTGCGGCAGGAAGGTAAACGGCATTTCTGTGTGCTCTGGTTTCTGTCATGGTGTTCTGTGGTGCCAGAAGCGGTTTAGTCCTGCTGGCCACATGACTCGGAAAGCCGGCTGTGGACAAACGCCAGCTCCCTCGGCCTGAAAGCGAGATGAGCGCCACAACCCCATAGTCGCCTTTGACTGGACTTAACCATCCAGGGGTCCTTTACCTTTTACCTAGATGGCACCTGTCTAATATTCAAGGGGAGGGGAGTTCCAAAGGGCAGGCCACCACACTAAAAGCCTGATTCCTACATTGTGTGGAACGGACCTCCTGATAAGCTGGCATCCGCAGGAGGTCCTCACCTGCAGAGCGCTTGATTTGGGCATATAGGGGGTGAGACAACCTTCTAAGCATCCTGACCCCAAGCTGTTTGGGGCAGGTAATGGCGCAGCTGGGCTGAATGGGGTTTGCAAGCACCAATGGTCAGCCGATCGTGCAGGCAAAAAATGTGTTGCCCGGTGTCATCGTGACATCCAGGGATGGACAGGGGGTGGGATAATCATAATCATAATCAATCATAATCATAATCATAATCATAATCATAATGATGATGCATTTTATTTATACCCCGCCCTCCCCGGCCAGAGCTGGGCTCAGGGCGGCTAACACCAATTAAGAACTTTGCTTCAGGATGAGAACAGAAATCGTGCTCCGGTGGCGCGGCGGCAGCGGGAGGCCCCATTAGCTAAAGTGGTGCTTCTGGTTAAGAACAGTTTCAGGTTAAGAACGGACCTCCGGAACGAATTAAGTACTTAACCAGAGGTACCACTGTGCTGTGTTGCAAAAGGATGCATGTCTAAAAAAGTGTGTCACTGACATGAGAAGTTTGGAAATCTCTGCCCCAGTTAGAGAAGAAAACCACCTTAGCTTAGGGTGCCTTAGTGCACTGCAAAGCCCGGTGCTAATCCCGCCAGGAGCAAAGGCGGGGTGTAAACAAATATATATTAAGAACAGTGCTACCCCAGGCACGCACCACTTTGATCTTCCTGAGGCATCTGTAAATACAGATTAGCACCTAGAAATGCGATACAAATCTGTGCCCTGCCTACTAATTCTCTTTGTGTCGGGGGATTTCTCAAGGAGTCAGACCAGTAACAAACCTACAGATCTTGCTGTTTGCGTACGGCGGCACAGAAAGGCTGCCAGGCAAACCACTGCCGCCGAGTCAGGAATACGAACCTCTCCATCTCCTATGGGTGAAAAGAAGTTCATTTAGAGAACTTCATGAGACTCTTTCCAGCAAGATCACTGTCCTGTTCCCACCTGCTGTTGTGATCTAGTCAAGCAAGATGGCTACGGCTGCAGTCCTAACCCCAGTTCCCTAGGCAAAACCCACTGAATTCAAGTAGGACTGACCTCTCAGTAGATGTTGTTAGGATCGAGCCGGCAGTGTCTCAGAAATATTTAGTAGTCGAAATAAATCAAAACAATTCTTTAAGAAGATAGTTAAAAAGACTCTTCTTAAAAACCTAAGAACTCCCTTAAGAGAATCAAGTCTTCCAAAAAGTTATATGATCTAAGAAAGTCTTTAAAAGAAGACTTTCCAAAAGAATTTAAAAATTACCGTATTTTTCGCCCTATAGGATGCACTTTTCCCCCTCCAAAAATGAAGGGGGAAAGTGTGTGCGTCCTATGGGGCGAATGCAGGCTTTCGCTGAAGCCTGGAGAGTGAGAGGGGTGGGTGTGCACCGTGGGAGTTCCCGCCGGGCTCCCAAGGCTTGCGGAGAGCAGCCTGCAGCCCAAAACCCGGGGAGCGCAGTGGAGCGCAGCGGAGCGCACCCCGGGCTTCGGGCAGATGTTCGCAAACCTTGGGAGCCCGCAGGAGTTCCCGCTGGGCTCGGAAGGCTTGGGGGCAGCAGCCTGTTCTGGGGGCTGGAATAATTTTTTCCCCTTTATTTCCCCCCCAAAAAACTAGGTGCACCGTATGGGCCGGTGCGCCCTATAGGGCGAAAAATACGGTATAATGTAGCACCAACTGAGTACAGGAGTTTTAGGTATAAGCTTGCATGTACATGCAGATACCTTCAGATGAGGGTATCTGATGAGAAACAAAACTATAAAGTAGAATGAGTACAGTTGCATGTGGGTTAAAATAACAAAGTCCAAGTAAAGACTGTCTGTGTTATCTAAAGAAATTCTTTTGGAAAGTATTTTTTAAAAGACTTTCTTAGATCATATAACTTTTTGGAAGACTTGATTCTTTTAAGGGAGTTCTTAGGTTTTTAAGAAGAGTCTTTTTAACTATCTTCTTAAAGAATTGTTTTGATTTATTTTTCTACTAAATATTTCTGAGACACTGCCGGCTCGATCCTAACCACATCTACTGAGAGGTCAGTCCTACTTGAATTCAGTGAGTTTTGCCTAGGGAAGTGGGGTTAGGACTGCAGCCGTAGCCCTTTTGCTTGACTAGATCACAACAGCAGGTGGGAACAAGACAGTGATCTTGCTGGAAAGAGTCTCATGAAGTTCTCTAAATGAACTTCTTTTCACCCATAGGAGATGGAGAGGTTCGTATTCCTGACTCGGCGGCAGTGGTTTGCCTGGCAGCCTTTCTGTGCCGCCTTACGCAAACAGCAAGATCTGTAGGTTTCTTACTGGTCTGACTCCTTGAGAAATCCCCCGACACGAAGAGAATTAGTAGGCAGGGCACAGATTTGTATCGCATTTCTAGGTGCTAATCTGTATTTACAGATGCCTCAGGAAGATCAGAGTGGTGCATGCCTGTGGTAGCACTGTTCTTAATATATATTTGTTTACACCTGCCTTTGCTCCTGGCAGGATTAGCACCGGGCTTTGCAGTGCACTAAGGCACCCTAGGCAAAGGTGGTTTTCTTCTCTAACTAGGACAGAGATTTCCAAACTTCTCATGTCAGTGACACACTTTTTTAGACTTTTTTAGGTGGCTTCCAGAATACAGTGGTACCTCTGATTACATACTTAATTCACTCTGGAGGTCTGTTCTTAACCTGAAACTGTTCTTAACCTGAAGCACCACTTTAGCTAATGGGGCCTCCCACTGATGCTGCACCGCCACCATGCGATTTCTGTTCTCATCCTGAAGCAAAGTTCATAACCCGAGGTACTATTTCTGGGTTAGCGGAGTCTGTAACCTGAAGCGTATGTAACCTGAGGTACCACTGTAATAGCAAACCGGAGGTTAAACTTCTTCTTTGGAGATCACTCGTAGTCAAGTAAGATTGTCTTCCATAAACACGGTTTTAACAGTGAGTCCACAAGTGACTGTGGAGCCCAATTCTGGATCCACGCGCCCTTCCACAGTGGGGACATAGGTTTCCAGATGGGAGTTGATCACAGTGTGGATTTGCCAAGCATGTCTTCCTCTTAGCGCGTTTCTCCCTTGCGTCCTGAGTTCGAGTGACTTCAAAGCCCAGGACACCTTTGGGAAAGGCTGTTCTCCAACTGGAGCGCTCGCAGGCAAGTGTTTCCAATTTGTCAGTGTTTATGCTACATTTTTAAAGATTTGCCTTGAGAGAGTCTTTAAACTCTTTTGTTGACCACCAGCATTACGCTTTCCATTTTTAAGTTGGGAATAGAGTAGTTGCTTTGGAAGATGATAATCAGGCATCAGAACAACATGACCAGATCCCTATCTAGCCCCGTGGGTTTCGTGAGGACACACTGACACTAACGTGTTGTGACACAGAGTTTGGAGAGCTCTGAATTAGGAGCCGCCACGCCTGCTTGTTCCTGTCCCCAACCCCAGCTACCTCTTTGTCCTTCCCCACCACTACCCCTTTTCCAAGTACATTTTTTTATTAATTTTTTCAAACATTTTCACAAGGATCTTCATATCATTACATTGTTTGATAAATGGACTTCCCATCCCCGCAGTGTTTTTACTCAAACCTTCCTCACTGCATTATAATATATCTCTTACAAAAGTGTTTCTCTGTTACCGTTATTCTATT
The DNA here is from genome assembly GCF_027172205.1 of Podarcis raffonei. Lineage (NCBI taxonomy): Eukaryota > Metazoa > Chordata > Lepidosauria > Squamata > Lacertidae > Podarcis > Podarcis raffonei. The sequence goes on along the minus strand of NC_070605.1, from coordinate 9,771,066 downwards.
GTTTTTCTTCCGCCGCTTTCATCTCGAATCCTGCCCGCGATTTCATTTGACTATAGCGGTATGGTTTTTTAAATCGTCCGCAAAAGGTCTCCATCCTTCTATTAATAAGTTCCCCATTTTGATCTCTCGGTTTTGCTGTCAGCTTTGCCATTTCTGCACAGCCCATTGCTTTCAAAAGCCACACTCCTCCTTCGTTGCAACCTGCTCCCCTTTCCATTTCTGTGCATATAATATTCTGGCTGCTGCTGTCACATACAGAACCCTCTCTCCTTTACACCTTGCCCAACCCCTGATCTGATCGAGCAACCCTCTCTGATGTTCTTCTCTAGCATGGCATTATGACAGAGATGGAGGAGGAGATGATGGAGGAGGAAAGGGCATCTCCTGTGCAGGTTAAAACTAAGTAGGCAGGTGGAAGCAGACTGAGGTTCATAGGGCTGTGTCTTGTGATCCAAATGGACCGGCATCCCCCGAGTGAGGGCAGGTTTTGTTTACTTAAATCCTATGCTTGATACTACACTTGATCTTAGCCAAAAGGCTGAGAAGTGATAAGATCGTGTAGTATCAAGTGTAGGATTTAAGCAAACGAAAGCTGCCCTCACTCAGGGGATGCCGGTCCATTCGGACCACTGAGACACACGCAGTTATTCCCCCCACAGAAGGTGACGGTGCTTCACACAGCAGTTTGCTAAACCTCCGTGTTAAGGGCCTCCACCCTCCCTTAAACCTTGCTGCAGTGCTTTAAACGGGCTTACTATGCTACAGGATGCTGAACGAAATGAATTGTTGTTGTTGTTGTTTACACCCCACCCATCTGGCTGGGTTTCCCCAGCCACTCTGGGCAGCTCCCAACAGAATATTATTGATAATAATAATAATAAAGCGATAAAACATCAAACATTAAAAACTTCCCTAAAGAGGGCTGTCTTAAGATGTCTTCTAAAAGTCAGATAGTTGTTTATTTCCTTGACATCTGATGAAGGTAGCCAAGCCATCGAGCCAATAAGCAGCGAGAGAGTCCTGTCTAGTCCAGCATGTGGTCTAAACCACTGAGCTTCTTGGGCAGGAATCAGCAGACTTTTTCAGCAGAGGGCCGGTCTACTGTCCCTCAGAGCTTGTGGTGGACCGGACTAAATTTTTTGGGTGGGGAAATGAACAAATTGCTTTTCCCAGTAGTGATGTATGGAAGTGAGAGCTGGACCATAAAGAAGGCTGATCGCCGAAGAATTGATGCTTTTGAATTATGGTGCTGGAGGAGACTCTTGAGAGTCCCATGGATTGCAAGAAGATCAAACCTCTCCATTCTTCAGGAAATCAGCCCTGAGTGCTCACTGGAAGGACAGATCGTGAAACTACAGTACTTTGGCCACCTCATGAGAAGAGAAGACTCCCTGGAAAAGACCCTGATGTTGGGAAAGATGGAGGGCACAAGGAGAAGGGGACGACAGAGGACGAGGTGGTTGGACAGTGTTCTCAAAGCTACCAGCATGAGTTTGACCAAACTGCAGGAGGCAGTGGAAGACAGGAGGGCCTGGCGTGCTCTGGTCCAGGGGGTCACAAAGAGTCGGACACGACTAAACGACTAAACAACAACGATGAATAAATTCCTATGCCCCACAAATAACCCAGAGATACATTTTAAATAAAAGGCCACATTCTACTATGTAAAAACACGCTGATTACTGGACCGTCCACAGGCCAGATTTAGAAGGCGATTGGGCCAGATCTGGCCCCCGGGCCTTAATTTGCCTACCCATGCTCTTGGGCTTGCCGATCCGAAGGCCACCCAACAGCCTTAGGGACTCCTTAGGGTTGACTCCTTAGCCTTGTCTTCTCATCAGATATCCCTTGATGCAGCAGGTATATTTAGAAGCAGAGTGAGACACGGGTGGCGCTGTGGGTTAAACCACAGAGCCTAGGACTTGCCGATCAGAAGGCCGGTGGTTTGAACCCCTGCGACGGGGTGAGCTCCCATTGCTCGGTTCCTGTTCCTGACAACCTAGCAGTTTGAAAGCACGCCAAAGTGCAAGTAGATAAATAGGTACCGCTCCAGCAGGAAGGTAAACAGCGTTTCCGTGCACTGCTCTGGTTTGCCAGAAGCGGCTTAGTCATGCTGGCCACATGACCCGGAAGCTGTACGCCGGCTCCCTCGGCCAGTAAAGCAAGATGAGCGCCACAACCCCAGAGTCGGCCACGACTGGACCTAATGGTCAGGGGTCCCTTTACCCTTTGCCTTTAAACATCCCTAAACATGTTGCAAGAGTTGCCATGTCTTCCATCCATTAATAAAAGGAGGGGCATAGATTTTCCTTCCAGTGGATCAATATCAGTGGTATTAGATAAGCCTGTGTAGAATTATGGTGTGGTGTGATGTGTGTGTGCGTGTGTGTGTATTTATACACTTTTATTTATTTTTCCGTTTGTTTTTCACTTTCTTTTGTTTGAAATGTTTTCAATTAAAAAAAAATGTTATTAGAAAGATTTTGCATCTGAATCCTCTAGGTTTTGCCCTGGCGAAGTGCTCATATTTTCTCGAACGTAAAGTCCACTGGGCTCTGTGGGACTTGCTTCAGAGGAGGCATACCGCAGAACAGGAGGGATGCCTCCATTTAGGAGACAATGTAAATCTTCCGGCTCCACATTGCTCCATCCTCCCCGCCAGTCTGTTCAGAGAGTTGTTTGTGGCCCTAACAATCGTCTGAGGCATCTGCAAGGCTTCTATGTTCCCTTAATACAGAAGCAACAAGTACCAACAGACCTTTTGTTTGTCAGTCCAACAGAAGAGCCTCTTGTATCCGCAGACGGCAGGAGGGTAAAAAAGACTCGCGCAAGACGCCTCTCCCGGCAAATGGGGCTTTGTCCGGCTGAAACTCCATCTCTATCAAGGAATAGGAGGAGAAAGTAAGGCAGTGCTGTGACCCGTGGCTGCTGAAGGGTGATGTCAGAGGCTCAGGAGCAGAAGCGCAGGGGAGAGAGCAAATAGAGAGCGGAGGAGAGGAATCAGAAGGGAGCGTAGGGGAATATGACAGTGACCCGAGAGATTCCATGAGCTTCTCCAGCGAATCAGAAGATTCCCAGAAGGGGGCGCCTTTGGTAAGGGCAAGGGGGGTCCCAGGGGGGACGCTCCAGAAACAAGGGACCAGCGGGGACTCCCAAGGGAGCAGCGGAGGATCAGGACCAGTTCCCCCACCAGAGCACAGTGGGGGGGAAGGGTCACATGAGTCAGGACCAGCCTCTCCTCCAGCGGGGAGAGAAGATGAGTCAGGGATAACCACGCCCCCATCAGAAGGTGGGGAAACGGAGGGAAGGCCGGGTCCAGCTAGCCTCCCCGAAGGAGGGAGCAGTGACACAAGTGTAACGGTCAGAAGGAAAGTGGGAGGCTGCGCGCGCGCGCCAAGTTCAAATGTGGAGGAGCGCGGGACAGCAGAAAACCCGGATTGGGAGCCAGGTCCAAAGGCCCGAAGGAGGGAGGGAGAAGAGTCAGGGGACTCAGCGTCAGAGGAGTCTAGGAGGGCTGAGACTCCGACTAGCAGGCGGACCCAGAGAAGGAAGGAACAGAGGAAGAGGTGGAGTAAGGCTAGAATCTTAAACTGGTGTCAGGGGGGAGGAGATTCAGATGGAGCTTCGACGGTCTAAGGTATAGACGTAGCGTTGCGCGCTGCGCGTCTGGAAGTGAAACTGAACTTCAATAAAGATTTTTATACTAGAGAAAGAAGCAGCGTTGGTCTTGTGTGAGCTGGGACCTTGGGCAGCGCTGACAGGTGTCTTCCCCCATGTGTGCAGGGTTGCCAACTTCTCAGCTGGCCCTTGCACCTCTGCAGAATGCTGCGGCACGATTGCTGACAGGTGTGAGGCATTGTCTGCATACAACACCTGTGCTCAGAGACCTGCACGGGTTGCCGATTTTCTACCATGCCAAGTTCAAGGTGTTACCACCAGTTTGCTGTGGGTGGCGCTGTGGTCTAAACCACTGAGCTTCTTGGGCTTGCTGATCAGAAGGTCGGTGGTTCGAATCCGCACAATGGAGTGAGCTCCCATTGCTCTGTCCCAGCTCCTGCCAACCTAGCAGTTTGAAAGCACGCCAGTGCGAGTAGATAAATAGGTACCACTGCGGCGGAAAAGTAAACAGTGTTTCTGTGCATTTTGGTTTCTGTCACAGTGTCCTGTTGTGCCAGAAGTGGTTTAGTCCTGCTGACCACACAACCCGGAAAGCTGTCTGTGGACAAACGCGGGCTCCCTCGGCCTCAAAGCGAGATGAGAGCCACAGTGGCTATATGCTGACTTCAGGATCAGCCATAGCTTGCTTCTAAATACAGTGGTACCTTGGTTCTGAAACGCCTTGGTACTCAAATGACTTGGAACCCAAACACTGCAAACCCAGAAGGAAGTGTTCCGGTTTGCAAACTCTTTTCGGAAGCCAAACGTGCTCCGTTCTGAGTGCCACGCTTCCGTTTTGAGTGTTGCGCTGAGGTCTGTCTGTTTCTGCTATTTATTTTGCATTTTTGTTTTCGTGGCTTTTTTGTTTTGTTTTTGTGACTCTGTGGAACCCAGTTCAGCTACTGGTAGATTGAGTGATTGTGTGACTGCAGTACATTCTTTATTGGTTTCATTTTATGGATCAATGGTCTCGTTAGATAGTAAAAATCATGTCAAATTGCCGTTTTAGGGGTTGTTTTTAAAACTCTGGAACAGATTACAGTGGTACCTCAGGTTACATACGCTTCAGGTTACATACGCTTCAGGTTACATACGCTTCAGTTAATAGACTCCGCTAACCCAGAAATAGTGCTTCAGGTTAAGAACTTTGCTTCAGGATGAGAACAGAAATCGTGCTCCGGTGGCGCGGCAGCAGCAGGAGGCCCCATTAGCTAAAGTGGTGCTTCAGGTTAGGAACAGTTTCAGGTTAAGAACGGACCTCCAGAACGAATTAAGTACGTAACCAGAGGTACCACTGTAATCCATTTTGCATTACTTTCTATTGGAAAGCGCGCCTTGGTTTTGGAATGCTTTGGTTTTGGAACAGACTTCTAGAACAGACTAAGTTTGAGAACCAAGGGACCACTGTACCCCTTGCCTGGGAGCAACAGTGGGCAGGGCTCTTGTCTGCATCTGCTGCTGCTTGGACAGCAGCCTTCCTGCAGACATCAATGGGTGGAAGGGCCGTAGCTCAGTGGAAGAGCATCCGCCCTGGAAGCAGAAGGTCTCAGGTTTGATCCCCGGCATCCCTAAGGTGAGCTAGGAGAGACCTCCTGTCAGAAACCATGGAGAGCTGCTGCCGGTAGCTGCCAATGTGCTAGATGGAGCAAGGGTCTGACTCTGTATAATGCAGTTTCTAGGTGGGAGCGGTAAAGGTAAAGGACCCCTGGACAGTGAAGTCAAGTCAAAGGCAACTATGGGGTTCCAGCGCTCTTCTCGCTTTCAGGCCGAGGGATCCGGCGTTTGTCCGCAGACATTTTTCCGGATCATGTGGCCAGCATGACTAAACCGCTTCTGGCGCAACAGAAACCCGTGGCGGAAATCTGAGTGCACAGAGATGCTGTTTACCTTCCTGCTGCAGTGATACCTATTTATCTACTTGCACTGGCATGTAGTTTAGACCACAGCACCACCCGCGCTTAGGGAAGTTTTTAATGTTTGATGTTTTATCGTGTTTTTAATATTCTGTTGGGGACCGCCCAGAGTGGCTGGGGAAACCCAGCCAGATGGGCGGGGAATAAGTCATCATCATCATCATTATCATCAATGGATTTATTTATTGGACCTGCACCAGAACCAGGGGCAACCCCCAGACCAGCTAGGGAGACAGCTTGCTGTAGTTTTTAGCACTTGCGCAGGTGGCGAAAGCAGCCTGGTGACTTACTGTAACAATTGCATGATGAGTTCTGGCACCTATTTTCCCGGGGGGGGGGAGCCCTGGGGGTGCAGCGCAACAGCAGGAGGGGGGGGCAAGAGGCAGCACCCTCCTATTTCACCTCTGCTCCCTGCCTTGCACACACACACACACACACACACACACACACACACACCCTCGCTGCTGCAAGGGCAAGGCCACATGATATAAGGGCAGCTCTTATCTGCTTGGTGGCGCACGCAGCTCACACACTCATGTGCCGTTTAGCCACCTAATGCCTTTGCCACCTTTGATGGTCAAAGGCTGATGGCACCCGATCTGGAGCTAAGTCCCTGCTGCCGGGCTTCCTGATAAGATTACGCCTTATCGCAAAGTCTGAAGGTTTGCCGATCCATTGGGTGCCATTCTGCAATGTTCCCTTGGCGCCACGCCCATCACCGGGGCAGGGGAGGTTTTATTTTCCAGCCGAAGGGCCGCATCCTATTGCAGGGAGCATTGTGGGGGCCGCATGCAAGTGGCAGTCAGGGCCAGAGGCAAAATTAGGAGCATCCCCCCATCCAAGAACGCAGAGGCATTGTTCAAGGGCACATTTCAGCTAGGCAAAAACACCCAAGGAGAGTTCAGAGGAGGGCTTTGGAGGAGGGTGGTGTTGGGTGTGGCCTAAGGAAAGGCCTAAGGGCCGCAGAGACAGGCCTCAAGGGCCGCATTTAGATCCCAGGGGTGTGATTCCCCACCCCTGAGCTAAAGAAACATGGGATCATAAGACAATGCAAAGAATCGACCCAGGTTGTCTCACCATTTGAACCCAGCACAAACTTAATTATTTACACACACATGGTTGCTTGGCATCCAAACCACTGAGCCTCTTGGGCTGGCTGATCAGAAGGTCGGCGGTTCAAATCCCCACGACGGGGTGAGCTCCCGTTGCTCGGTCCCTGCTCCTGCCAACCTAGCAGTTTGAAAGCACGCCAGTGTAAGCAGATAAATAGGTACCACCGTGGCGGGAAGGATTTTGGCCAGATACCATATGCCTTGTGACTAGGAGTCTGCCTGCCACCCTACAGCTGAGGGGCAGTCAGCGGGCGGACCATTTTGACAGCGGGAAGCCTGCACACGCAAAACCAACAGTGTCTCTCACAGACGTTGGGTACCACACAGCATGTTGTCACACACACCCTTGGAGGTGACACCCGGGGCAGACCACACCCACCACACCCACCTTGCTCCGCCACTGCTGACATAGCACACATGGGCTCTAGGAATTGAGCACACATTTTGTCTCTCTCTCGGGATCTGAGTAGGGGGCTGAGATTTGAAGAATGGCAATTTTCGCGGTCTCTGAGTGATAACGCACAGGCAGGTTCAACTAGGGACTTGAGTCAGAAAACAGAGTCTCTCTCTCTCTCCCTGGTAAATAGGGAGAGCCGGAACATATGGCATGCGTGTGTGGCTTCCTTTAATCTGAAAAGCAGCGAAAGTTGTGCTGCCTGTGGCTGGTGGAAGTTGTAGGCTGTGTACAAACCCTGCGTTTAAAGCCCGTTTTGCACATCTGCAAAGAATCTCAGCAACTGAATTTTGTTAAGGGGGCTGGGAATTGTAGTTAAACGACAGTTCCCAGGATTCTTTGGGGGGGGCCATATGATTTATACGTGTGTGGTTTTTAAAGCTTTGATTAAAGTGGTCAATCAAACAATACAAATCAATTCAATAAAAATAGTAGCAGCAGAGCTGCCTACTTGGAAAAGACTCAGTATTGGGTGGCTTAAGACTATGAGACCTTCAGGTATAGGGCGGTATGGAAATTAAATTTAATAATAATAATAATAATAATAATAATAATAATAATAATAGGAAAGTATTTCATTGTGAAAAGGGAATCCTTGGTGTTTGTATTTGTTGTACATAAGATAAAATCCCTTGCCAACAAAGGTCCGTATAGTTAAAGCTATGGTTTTCCCAGCAGTGATGTATGGAAGTGAGAGCTGGACCATAAAGAAGACTGATCGCTGAAGAATTATGCTTTTGAATTCTGGTGCTGGAGGAGACTCTTGAGAGTCCCATGGACTGCAAGAAGATCAAACCGATCCATTCTGAAGGAAATCAGCCCTGAGTGCTCACTGGAAGGACAGATCGTGAAGCTGAGGCTCCAAGACTTTGGCCACCTCATGAGAAGAGAAGACTCCCTGGAAAAGACCCTGATGTTGGGAAAGATGGAGGGCACAAGGAGAAGGGGACGACAGAGGACGAGATGGTGGGACAGTGTTCTCGAAGCTACCAGCATGAGTCTGACCAAACTGCGGGAGGCAATGGAAGACAGGAGTGCCTGGCGTGCTCTGGTCCAGGGGGTCACGAAGAGTCGGACACGACTAAACGACTAAACAACAACAACAACAACAACAAAGTTAAAATCCCACCAAACAGCACCAAATTTTTCAGGGCCCTCCGAGCCTTTGGCAACACATAATTTATGAGGTTTTTTTCCAGCTACATGTCAACTCAATGTATTTTTATACCAAAGCAAAACAATCAAGTCTTGTCAGGTTTTCCGTTTGGGAGCAGTTGAGGTTGTGGCAGCCGCCAGCATCAGTGTCAAGAGCTCCTGAGAGCTGAAACCTTTGCCTTGACCATCCCATAGACTTAGCAGGCAAATTTGCAGTGTCACTGGAGTATTGTGGTCATTTCCTGACCAAACCATTGTCCAGAATATGCATTTATCTATTATTAAAACACACACATTCAAAAGTTACAACACAGCTTTGCCCACTGCCATAATATCACAGAATGATCACTCCATTCCTCAATCACTGTCATGTTGGAACTCAACTAACAATCTGATTTACTAGAAGGAAACTTCTAATATACCAATAGAGGCTGGGGTTAATAAAATCTAGAGCGTTTCTCTATCAGAACACCTCACATACCTTTCTTCTTCTTCTTCTTCTTCTGCTGCTGCTGCTGCAGCGGCGGCGGCGGCGATCACTGATAGCCAAGTAAGATTGCCTTCCATAAACACGGTTTTAACAGTGAGTCCATAAGTGACTGCGGAGGCCAATTCTGGATCCACACGTCCTTCCACAGTGGGGACATTGGTTTCCGGGCGGAAGTTGATCATGGTGAGGGTTTGCCAAGCCTGCCTTCCTCTTGGCACGTTTCTCCCTTGAGTCCTGAGTTCGAGTGTCTTCAAAGCCCATGACACCTTTGGTAAAGGCTGTTCCCCAGTTGGAGCGCTAGCAGACCAGTGTTCCCCAGTTGTCAGTGTTTATACCACATTTTTTTAGATTTGCCTTATGACAGTCTTTAAACCTCTTTTGTTGACCACCAGCATTATGAGAAATTGGGAACCGCATAGAGGTAGAAGGACGTCATCAAATAAACCAGGGAATAAAACCGGAGATTAGGTACAGATAAGAAAGTGAGAGTTGCAGGTAGAAAAAGATACGGTCAAGGTAAAAGGCTCTCTTACTGGAATTATGTGTTTAGAATATCATCAATGATGGTTTGTATTTCTTGGGTAGCTGTGTTGTTGACAATATTTTTCATTTGTACTTTTGTTTGTCTTTCCTTTCCTTTTCCTTTTCCTTTTTCTTTTTGTGTAGATCTTCTTTTATATAATAGAATAACGTGTTTCATTATGTGCAACATTTAATAAAGTTTAATAACAATTTTTTAAAAAAAATAAAATCAAAAATAAATAAATAAAAACTCAGTCAATCAATCCACTCATAATCCCTTAACACAGACAGCGCAAAGAGAAGAGTGTGGCTGCTTTAAATCTTTGGGGAATGATGGTAAAAGATCTGGTGATCTGCCTTCCTTCTCCACTAGACTAACAAGGGCTTAAAACAGAAAGGAAACAGCTACTCTCTCTTTCTAATGACTGCTGTGTCTCAGCAGGGGAGAAGCGGCCTAGTTGAGTGAAATTGATGATGTGTTCTCAGAATAAGGGGCTTCCCAGCTGTCAGTATTTTGCATCAGCGAATCAGCTTTTGGTTCGCTTTTGGTTCGCTTGCTTAAAATGGGTTAAAGGGCTCAAATGTCCTAGTAAGGCAAATTCCATTAAAAAATAAAATAAAATAAAATAAATATAGGACTTCTGGTTTGGAAAGCGATGAGGAAAGGCATTGGACAGTGTAGGATGAACGAATGATTACCGTACTTTTCTGTTATAAGACTATTCCCCCCCTTTAAAAATCATCCTAAAAAGTGGGGGTCGTCTTATACACGGGGAGTGCAAATGGTGGACGTTTGATCGGTTGCTGCCACGGCTGTCAGTGGCTATTGTGCGTGTTGAACACAGTGAAACTTTGAGACTTTGTGATCTGAAAAATAAATATGAGGTATGTACTTTTGTAGCCCAATAAAATATTTAAGAAAAAGAAAGGAAAAAACTTTTTTTAAAAAACCAATGTTAATCACCACCCCAAACACCCACAAACCTTGAACATTTAATCCATATATGCAATTTCAACCCATTGGTTATTTCTTCTGTATCTTTTCATATTCTGCAATTTGGGGAAGGATCATAGCTCAGGGGTGGGGTGTTTGCCTTGCAAGCAAAAGTTCCTGTGATCAGACACAGTATAGGGCAGCCTCCTATGTCCTTAATATCATTCTTAAGATGCCATTATAAATGTGGCTGCTCTTAATGGCGAAGCTGCTGCCTATTTCAGCCATCACTTAGGAGCAACTGGCTCATAACTCCTGGCTCCCTATTGCATTTCCCCCAGACAGATCTCTCCAATTTCTGGTTGGTTCTCCATAATAATAATAATAATAATAATAATAATAATAAATTTTATTTATATCCCGCCCTCCCCAGCCGAAGCCGGGCTCAGGGCGGCTAACAACAATAAAACAATACAAAAGTACAACACAAACAACACTCTAAAACCATTCATTATAAAATTAATTAAATTCAAGCCACTGGCCACCATTGGGCCAGAGCTCCGCGAAGATTGCCGAGGGAGGGAGTCAGGCTGTGCCCTGGCCAAAGGCCTGGCGGAACAGCTCTGTCTTGCAGGCCCTGCGGAAAGATGTCAAGTCCCGCAGGGCCCTAGTCTCTTGTGACAGAGTGTTCCACCAGGTCGGAGCCACGGCCGAAAAAGCCCTGGCTCTAGTTGAGGCCAGCCTAACTTCTCTGTGGCCTGGGACCTTCAAGATGTTTTTATTTGAGGACCATAAGTTTCTCTGTGGGGCATACCAGGAGAGGCGGTCCCGTAGGTACGAGGGTCCTAGGCTGTATAGGGCTTTAAAGGTTAAAACCAGCTGGTGTAGGACTTGGGATTTGAGGGAGCATGTACTACTCTAGGTCAGTTCTGTGTCCAGGGCAGCTGTTTACCAGCTCCATCTGGTATGCAGGCTGAGACCCACCCTGCCCGCGGACTAATGGTCAGGGGTCCCTTTACCTTTACTAATATTTTGTTGTAGGCCACCCAGAGTGGCTGGGGAAGCCCAGCCAGATGGGCAGGGTATAAATAATAAATAATAAATTATTATTATTATTATTATTATTATTATTATTATTAAGGCAGCAATAAGTAGTTAAGGCAGTGCTGGATCCTTGATATCTTTCCTTCCTTCCCCTGTTGTGGGAAAAGCCTGCAAAGGTTTAAAATCCCACGTCCAGGAATAGAATTCCGCCCTCCCTCCACAAACACACAGCTCTAGAGACTTTGGGATTCTATTTATTTTAAATGCCCCCTGGCACTCCCATAGCCTATGATCCGCCTTTCAGATTTCTAAATGGGCACGCCATGGTAGATTAAAGAGGGGGATTAATTCATTATTCGCCGCTCCTTCGCTCCCTCTGGACTTTCCCTCGCTCTTTCTTTTGAGATCTTTTTAAAGGGTGGGTTGCCTGGGGATCTGTTCAAAGATTTTTAGTACTGAAAATTCCTGCCTGGGAAAGAGAATGGCAGGCATTCTGGGGCGCTGTCCAGCACCTTTGCAAGAGAGAGAGAGAGAGAGAGAGAGAGAGAGAGAGAGAGAGAGAGAGAGAGATGCTTGTGTGTTTGTGTGCTTGTGTGTTTTCAGTGGCCTCCAAAAATGAGAAACTGTGTGCTTCCAAGAGACATTTTGGCAAGTGCGTGTGAAGTCTGAGAGTGCAGAAATGGGGCTGGGGAACATAATAAGAACCCTCCTGGCAATAACTCTCCTGGCCCAAAGATGGAAATCACAAGACATGCCAGCCATCCAGGAGCGGCAGGTGAAGTTGATAGAATACACAGAACTTGCCAAATTGTCAGGGAGGATCCGGGACCAGGAAGATCAAAGATACCAAAATAATTGGAGTAAATTTATTGAATATTTAAAGAAGAATTGTAAAGAGGTTAGGACACTAGCAGGATTGACATACGGTAATACCTCCAATGTATAACAGCATTACTGTGAGAATGATGTGTGTGATAGAAAGGGGTTAAATATACCAATTGTAGGGAGGGAGGGGAGTCAAAGGGAATGTATGGTATTATTATGGTTTGTTGGAAAAGAATATGTAAGGAAAACAATAAAAATTCATTTTAAAAAAAGTGCAGAAATGGGAACAAACACTGGATGGAAAGCGTAATGCTGGTGGTCAACAAAAGAGGTTTAATGGCTCTCTCAAGGCAATTCTTTTTTAAAAAGTAGTATAAACACCGACAATTAGGAAACACTGGCCTGCAAGCGCTCCGGTTAGAGAACAGCCTTTACCAAAGGTGTCATGGGCTTTGAAGACACTCGAACTCAGGATGCAAGGGAGAAACGTGCTAAGAGGAAGGCACACTTGGCAAATGCACACTGTGATCAACTCCCGCCTGGAAACCAATGTCTCCAATGTGGAAAGACGTGTGGATCCAGAATTGGCCTCCACTGTCACTTACGGACTCACTGTTAAACCTGTGTTTATGGAAGACAATCTTACTCGGCTACAAGTGATCGCCAAAGAGAGAAAGAGAAAAGATTCTGAATGTAGTCTGCAGGTTCAATCCCCAGCACGCCCCTTCAATAATAATAATGGTAATAATAATAGTAATAGCAATAATTTTATTATTTATACCCCGCCCATCTGACAGGGTTGCCTGATCTGGGCAGCTTCCAACATATATAAAAACATAATCAAACATGGAAAACCCTGAGTCTCATTGCGCTCAGGTCCCTCATGCGGGTTTCCCGTTGAAGCATCTGCGGAGGCCATTGAGAAGGAATAGGACGAGGAGGGCCAGGGGCCTGATCCACCAGGAGCCTCTTTCTAGGCTCCTAACGCTGAAGAGTTTTCTTGGCAGGGATACTGGAGTGGCTTGCCGGTTCCTGCTCCAGGCTCAACATCAAAAAAACGAAGATCATGGCCACTGGGCCCATCACCTCCTGGCAAACAGAAGGGGAAGAAATGGAGGCAGTGAGAGATTTTACTTTCTTGGGCTCTATGATCACTGCAGATGGTGACAGCAGCCACGAAATTAAAAGGTGCCTGCTTCTTGGGAGAAAAGCAATGACAAACCTAGACAGCATCTTAAAAAGCAGAGACATCACCTTGCCGACAAAGGTCCTTATAGTTAAAGCTATGGTTTTCCCAGTAGTGATGTATGGAAGTGAGAGCTGGGCCATAAAGAAGGCTGATCGCCGAAGAATGGATGCTTTTGAATTATGGTGCTGGAGGAGACTCTTGAGAGTCCCATGGACTGCAAGAAGATCAAACCTCTCCATTCTGAAGGAAATCAGCCCTGAGTGCTGACTGGAAGGACAGATCCTGAAGCTGAGGCTCCAAGACTTTGGCCACCTCATGAGAAGAGAAGACTCCCTGGAAAAGACCCTGATGTTGGGAAAGATGGAGGGCACAAGGAGAAGGGGACGACAGAGGACGAGATGGTGGGACAGTGTTCTCAAAGCTACCAGCATGAGTTTGACCAAACTGTGGGAGGCAGTGGAAGACAGGAGTGCCTGGCGTGCTCTGGTCCAGGGGGTCACGAAGAGTCGGACACGACTAAACAACAGCAACAACGCTGAAGAACCCAAGGGCCAGCCTTGCTCCGGACCATTGCCTGGCGCAGCGCTTTGGAGACGTGGAGCGCTTTTTACGCATCGTGCCAAGCGCCTTTCTTCCTTGGGAAGAACGCACGCCCGCCCCCCACCCTTGGGGAAAGCCTCCCTCTCCTGTCCGGGCCGGGAAGGGTTAAGGGCTGCTTCCTCCCTCCTCCTCCTCCTCCTCCCCCACCTCCCCCTCCCTCCCCGGCGTGCAGTGCGTGCTGACGGAGGCAGGTGATCCGACCGCATCGCCTCCCTCCAGCATCCTTCTCCGCCGGGCGCGCGACTGGGTGCGGTCCGCTCTCCTCTCTGCCGCAGCCGCAACCAGCGGGGCCGTCCTTGCGCCGCTGCCGTCGGATGGCGATGGCCGGAGCCCGGAGGCGCGCGGCTCTTTCTGAAGCCTGACTCGGTGTCTGCAAGCAGTTGAGCCGGAGAGAGAAAGACAGGCAGACAGACAGAGCGAAAGAAAAGAGGTGGGGCTGCAAGGCCGGATCTCTCCCCCCGCCATCCATCACCCAACCGTCCCCTCTCTCAGCCATGAGGCTCCGAAGGACCCCCCTTTCTCCTCTTCCTCGGGTGGGCGATGCCCTTTGAAAGCAAGCGGGTCTCCAACCTCCCTCTTGGGGCTTGCCGGCACCCTCTGCTTTGGATATTGGCAAATCGGATATAGGACAATTTCCTCCCCATCCCTGATCTTTCTCTTGGGATCTCCGGACTCTTCAACCCCGTCAAAGGGAGAGGCTCCGAATTTGTTTGGCCCTCTTTTCTGAAGGACTCCAGATTTTTATTATTCTTAATTGCTGGGTGTTGGTTTGTCTTACTTAAGGTTCTGCCTCTGATCAAGCTTGGGTGCTTTTGCCAGCCGCACGTTGATTTTTTTGTGCAAAATCACGCCTGCAACGTAAGGGAGAGAGAGAGAGAGTTGGGTCGCCACTGTACTGGTGGCTCCCATTGTCTCTCTGTGTGTGTATCTGTCTATATCTGGGGAGGGGGAGGGAGGTGAGCAGGTGTTCCCCAAACGTGGAGGGAGGAGTGGAACTGGACCAGGCTGCCAAGATGGCCTGGCCTTGCATCAGCCGGGCCTGCTGCATCGCTCGCTTCTGGAACCAGCTGGACAAAGCCGACATCGCCGTGCCTTTGGTTTTCACCAAATACTCGGAAGCCACCGAGATCCCGGGGACCCATGTTGTGGTGCAGCAGCAGCAGCACCTGCCACGCCCATCCTCGGCCATCGAGACCCAGCCCTCTGCCCTTGGCGGGGGTGACCTGGATGCGGTTGCCAGGGCGACCTCTGCAGCTGTGGACCACGCGGCCCCGGGAGGCCATCACAAGCCCGGGCAGCAGCCGAAAGACCCGTCGGCCGACTCGGTGATGCGCCAGGACTACAAGGCTTGGAAGGTGCAGAGACCTGAGCCCAGCTGCAAGCCGAAGAGCGAGTACCAGCCGTCGGACACGCCCTTCGAGAAGGAGAGCCAGTACCAGAAGGATTTCCGTGCTTGGCCCATCCCCAAGAGAGGCGACCATCCCTGGATCCCCAAACCTATGCCCATTCCTGCGGTGGATCTGGACAAAGGCTCCAAGGAGCGGCCCGGGAGCCTGGAGAGGAGAAGGAAGACCCACGTGGCTCCAGAGAAGGAGGAGAGAGGGAAGGAAGAGGAGGCCAACCCCACCAGGCCTGAAGAAGGGAGGGTCAAGAAGACCAAGAAGAAGGTTCTTGTATCTGAGGGCGACCCGATACAGCAGCAACAGCAGGTGGCGGCCGGGTACTCCACGTCGCTTGACACCAGCAAAGGACGGGCAGCCGTGGATGCTCTCAACCGGCAGATCAAGGAGGAAGTCACAGCCCGGGTGAGCACCTCCTCCTACAGGTAAGAAGCTCCAGCAGGTTGACCCGTACATGGTAGGACTTCCTGCTTGGTCCAGTCGCGCGGTTGGAGGTGGGCCTGACTGCCGAGCGGAGAGAGGGGGCTGGCCGAATTCGTGGGAGATGCTTGGATCTTTGTCGCCAGGAATAATAATAATAATAATAATAATAATAATAATAATAATTTATTTGTACCCCACCCATCTGGCTGGGTTTCCCCAGCCACCCTGGGCGGCTTCCAACAAGGATTAAAATTACAGTGGTACCTCAGGTTACATACGCTTCAGGTTACAGACTCTGCTAACCCAGAAATAGTGCTTCAGGTTAAGAACTTTGCTTCAGGATGAGAACAGAAATCGTGCTCCGGCAGCGCGGCGACAGCAGGAGGCCCCATTAGCTAAAGTGGTGCTTCAGGTTAAGAACAGTTTCAGGTTAAGAACGGACCTCCGGAACGAATTAAGTACTTAACCTGCGGTACCACTGTACATCAAAATGTCACACATTAAAAACTTCCCTGAGCAGGGCTGCCTTCAGATGTCTTCTAAATGTATTCTAAACGTCAGGTAGTTGTTTATCTCTTTGACATCTGGTGGGAGGGTGTTCCACAGGGTGGGCGCCACCACCGAGAAGGCCCTCTGCCTGGTTCCTTGTAGCTTTGCTTCTCGCAGGGAGGGAACCGCCAGAAGGCCCTCGGAGCTGGACCTCAGCGTCCGGGCAGAACGATGGGGGTGGAGATGCTCCTTCAGGTCTACTGGGCACAAACCACAAGGCAGTTCTCCTCCATAAGCCACATTGACATGAGGAAAATCAGAAGCTGCCTTATATACCACTGCTCCATCTAACTCCCTATTGCCTACACTGATCAGCCAGCAGCCCTGCAGGGTTTCAGGCAAGGGAGAATCTCCCAACCCTACCTGGAGGCCCCAAGAATTGAAACTGGGCCCTTCAGCAAGCAAAGCAGATGTTCTGCACCCCAGCTGCTGCCATCGCCAAAGGAGGTCGTTGGTAGGACCCGTGCTGTACATGCAGAATCTTTCAGGTTCCATCCCTGACATTTCCCATTGAGAAGATGCTTGACTACGGGGCTAGGAATGTTCTCCTGGGTACCCGAAGAGCCTCTGCCATTCAGAGTAGACAATATGAAGGCAGGTGGGTCAGTGGTCAGCATATACATGCTTGTATGAATGGTTCTCTCCTTTTACAGTTTGCATTCAGATTAGTGAAAACCACGCAGGAGAAGTCCCTAGGGGATTGTTTCCCAGATCAATAACTGCGGGGGAACATTATATACTGTATTTTTCGCTCTATAAGACGCACTAGACCACAAGAGGCACCTAGTTTTTGGAGGAGGAAAACAAGAAAAAAAATATTCTGAATCTCAGAAGCCAGAACAGCAAGAGGGATCGCTGCGCAGTGAAAGCAGCGATCCCTCTTGCTGTTCTGGCTTCTGGGATAGCCGCACAGCCTGCATTCGCTCCATAAGACGCACACACCTTTCCCCTTACTTTTTAGGAGGGAAAAAGTGAGTCTTATAGAGCAAAAAATACAGTAAATATATTTCGCCCCGGGTAATCAAAATGTTTTTGGCCAATTTTGCATGCTGTGGGAGATAAACTTCTTTCCTTTTTTCTTCCTCTAACTTCAAATGCAACAGATTTCATGGTTTTAGAAATAACAAGTGTTGAATCTAGTTGTGCCTCCAGAGCTGACGGTGAAATTCTGTAAGAGGCTCTGAAATTTTGCCGTCCTTGAATTTTCACATGGACAGTACAAAATTTCACACCCAGAACTGAATTTTTGCAGCCAGAACCAAAACTTTGACATTTGCTAAGAGAATTCTGTTGGGTGTTCCTAATTCTGCCATCTATAAATCCCCCAAATTATATGAGGGTACATATATGAACTTGCAGAATTTTATATTTCAAGTTTATTCTGTGCCTTTTAAAACTTCTTATTGCTGTCATCCGTTCAGTTCCTTTCACAGGATTCATATATATTTTAAATCATCATAACCTCCAGGTGGTTTACATGAAATAGAAAACATACTTTAAAATGACTGATAAGCTCAGATGTTAAAAACAAAATGAAACCAGCAGATTTTTTTAAAATACAAAAATATAAACTACACATGAAAATACAGGGTGAATTGACATATCTGGGTAGGCATGCTCAACAAAAAAAATGGTATTAGCAGGTCCTGAAAGACACACTGGCCTAATATCACTGGGCAGGGAGTTCCACAGTATATGCTGTAATACAGAAGGCTTGATGCCTTGCAAGGCCAGAAAGAAGATTATGTAGCCTTTGTGAAACTACATGTGGTTGGAGAGAGAAAGGGCTGGCAGGCTCAGAAGAACTGAGGCTCAGAAGGCTTTAGGATTATATCTTTAGCCAAGGGTAGCAGGGTAGCTCTCTGAATGTTGTTCTATTACAGTTCCCATCATTCTTGACCATTGGGCCAAGGCTGATGGGAGTTGTAGTCCCTCCTCTTCTGGAGGCTGCCCCTGTCTTAAGACACTTGACTAAGACGGCAGCCGCACCACATGCTTACCTGGGAGCAACTTGCCTTGAACCGAAGGGTGGTTCCTGGGGAGGAGACCTGTGTACGGTTGCAAATCAGCAATCAACAGCTGGCTGTTTTCGGTTATGACCATAGCTGTCAACCTTCCCTTTTTTTGCGGGAAATTCCTTTATTCCAGTGCCGTTTCCCGCTGCTTCCTGCTGCTATCCTGGATTGTTAGATATCCCTTAGACTGTCCCCGGACAGGTGAGGCTGCTGATCCCTTATTTTCGAGGCTGCTGATCCCTTATTTTCAAATCTGAAAGTTGACAGCTATGGTTGTGACCCACCCGTGTCTTAATCTGTGAATGCTAGTGGAATAGTAAGACTCGGGCGTGGCATCCTCAGTTCCTGGGGGCTGAGTAGGGAATGAATGGGTTGCAAACAGCAGATCAAGGAAATTTATTTCTTGTGTTATACAGGCAGCTTCCCATTAACAGAGGAGTTATATTGCAAGGCATCGTGCATTTAAATGAAATTATGTGTGTGTCTATCTATATCAATATCTAATCTCTCTATCGATCTATACGTTGTTTTTTTATTAAAGGATTGCTCACAAGGGTACATGCAACACCTCTGTTTTTAGTAATAATAATAATAATAATAATAATAATAATAATAATAAATTTGTTATTTATACCCCACCCATCTGGCTGGGTTTCCCCAGCTGCTCTGGGCGGCTTCCAGCAAAATATTAAAATACAACAATTCATCAAATATTAAAAGCTTCTCTAAACAGGGCTGCCTTCAGAGTCTTCTAAAAGTCAGACAGTTTACAGTGGACGCTCTGGTTGCGAACGTGATCCGTGCGGGATGCAGGGTCACAACCTGCAGCATTCACAACCTGCAGCAGTGCATCTGCGCACGCGTGGGTTGCAATTCAGCGCTTCTGCTCATGCGCAAAGCGCAATTTAGCGCTTCTGCACATGCATGGCCGCCGCAACCCAGAAGTAACCTATTCCAGTACTTCCGGTTTTCGGTGGTCCGTAACCCGAAAAAACGCAACCTGAAGCGGCTGTAACCCGAGGTATGACTGTATTTCCTTGACATCTGATAGGAGGGCATTCCACAGGGCAGGCGCCACCACCGAGAAGGCCCTCTGCCTGGTTCTCTGTATGCACAGAGTCCTTTCTTCTGTTACATTCGCTGTGTGTCACTGCTTTCATGGACATTGTGAGATTGGGGGGCAGTGTTAGATACTTGGGGGGGGGGTTGGACTCTGTGCCAAATGGCTCCTTAAACTAAGATTACAGTCACCAAAACAGTCTGGTTGCCATTTGGGGGGCAAGACAGCTCTAAAGCCTCATTTTTCAAACCATGAACTGACTGTGATCAGGACCGGATTTAGGTTTGATGAGGCCCTCAGCTCCTGAAGGTAATGGGGCCCGTTATATTTCCAGCTGTCTGTTGTCAACAACAAATTGTAGCTGTTTTTTGGTGTTGAATATAGGCTATATAGTAATTTATGGACCTCATAGGTATCTCAAGCCATTTGCACATGTTGTCATGCAGCCAGTCCATGCAGAATGTGGGCACCCTATATATAGAAAGGAGCAAACCAGTGATGTTTTAGGGAGCAGGCTAGCAGGCAGGGCCCATGACTTACTTCATAGGAGCCTACACAACACAAAACACTGTTGCTGCCTGTGGGTTTTATTTTATTTGTTTTTTTATCTTATATTTTGGAAATGTACACCCAGTGGTTTTTTGGGGGGGCCCCAAGAGAGTGAGGCCCTAAACTATAGCTTGTTTAGCTTATACGCAAATCCGGCACCGACTGTGATTGATTCTCAGATGAACATGCCCCCAAAATTTGTTCGTAATACCAAAAAAAGGGGTTGTAATCCAAAAAATGTTTGCAAACCGGGACATGCATTTCAGGGTTTGACGTGTTTATAATCCAAAACGTATGCAAACCAGACTGTTTGTAAACCAACGTACCACTGTACTATTAGAAACATATAGAGGCAGATAATTGTGAAATGATTGTGAGGTTTCGTAAGTTAACTGTTTATCGTATTTTTCGCACCATAGGACGCACCAGACAATAGGACGCACCTTGTTTTAGAGGGGGGAAAACAAGAAAAAAAAATTCTCCCCCTCTCTGCCCAGCGCCTCTAAAACAAGGTGCCGTTTAAGGTGCGTTCAGTCGCATTCAGGCGGCTACCTGGGAAGCCTGGACAGGAGTGGGTGCGCAGCGACCCCTCTCACTCTCCAGGCTTCAGGTTCCTTTCGACTTGCTCCTTGGGGCTGGCGGGGGGAAGCCCACCACCAGCCCCCAAGAGCAGGTTGGGGAGAAGCGGAAAGGCGCGCAGCGGAGAGGGCTCCAGCTGGGAGAGGGTCGCGGGGGGCTTCTTTAGCCCCGCGCGCGCTCTCCCGGTTGGAGAGGTGACGCGCGGCTATAGAGGCTCCTGCCATAGCCGCGCGTCACCTCTCCAGCCGGGAGAGGGTCGCGGGGGGCTTCTTTAGCCCCGCGCGCGCTCTCCCGGTTGGAGAGGTGACGCGCGGCTATAGAGGCTCCTGCCATAGCCGCGCGTCACCTCTCCAGCCGGGAGAGGGTCGCAGAGGGCTTCTTTAGCCCCGCGTGCGCTCTCCCGGTTGGAGAGGTGACGCGCGGCTATAGAGGCTCCTGGTATACCCGCGCGTCACCTCTCTAGCTGGGAGAGGGTCGCGGGGCTATGGCTTCTTTGCTCCATAGGACGCACACATGAAAAACTTAAAACTTCTGTAACTCACTCTTCTTCAAAAACAAGCATCTGTGATAATATCTTGTCGTTTAAAAAACTGCCCCAAATAATCTTACAGAAACCTTTGGAAGAGCATGACATTGTGAATGGATTAATGGAAAAATTTAAACGTTGCATATAAAGCCTCATGCTACATAATTAAAAACAAAGCCATATTTCCTGGTGAATAGCCTTTGGACTATAATGTAACTTAAATAGAAGAGACTATCTTTAGAAATATTTTTTCCCCAAAAGCATTTTATTTTTCTAAAAAAACTGATTTAAATTTTTAAAAATCCAATTTAAATTTTTTAAAAATAAATCCGATTTTTATTATTTATTTTTTAAAAAATATATCTGATTTTTATTATTTGTTTTTTTAAAAAATAATTGATTGATTGATTGATTTTTTAAAAAAAATAATTGATTTTTATCCACCCTGGCCAGTTTCCAGGCATACCTGCTGCTTGCCAAGAGGGGGGAGATGCAAAGCAAGGGATGGTCGTGGCTGTGTAGACCAGGGGTCAGCAAACTTTTTCAGCAGGGGGCCGGTCCAATGTCCCTCAGACCTTGTGGGGGGCCGGACTATATTTTGAAAGGGGGGGAGAATGAACAAATTCCTATGCCCCACAAATAACCCAGAGATGCATTTTAAATAAAAGCACACATTCTACTCATGTAAAAACATGCTGATTCCCAGACTGTCCGCGGGCCGGATTTAGAAGGCGATTGGGCCGGATCTGGCCCCCGGGCCTTAGTTTGCGTACC
Organism: Podarcis raffonei; assembly: GCF_027172205.1. Classification (NCBI taxonomy): domain Eukaryota; kingdom Metazoa; phylum Chordata; class Lepidosauria; order Squamata; family Lacertidae; genus Podarcis; species Podarcis raffonei. Next base: position 9,749,296 of record NC_070605.1, on the reverse strand, counting down.
CATGGTGTAGACGCACCGGTGAAGCCGATCTGGTACTCCCACCACCCAAACGTAGTTGCTCCACTCCTCTTCCTTTCGCCTATTCTTGTTCTTTTCGCCCTTCTCCTGTGTGTGAGGGCCGGTTGTCGTTTAGCAGAGGACCTGGCAAATTCTCTCCCTGCCCTCGTCGTTCAGCACAATGCCATCCCTGAAAAGCTGGGAAGGCCGTCAAGTCTGGAAAACAGGAATAGAATCGTAGGTCTTCCAGATGCAGTTATATTTCATTAAAAGGGACGCTGTGAATCATCTTCTGGTTTTCTAAAAAGGCACTGCAGGGCGCTCCTCCCATTTCAATTAGCCGCGACTGTGCACAGAGAGCCTTTCGGCATCCTGTTTCCTAAAAAGCACCCACACACCCGCCAGTGAAAAGCAGGGCTGATTTTCTGCTGTGTGCCGGGGTTTTTTGGAGAAATTTCCTTCTGTTTTTCCAATGGTTTTGCCACATACCTTTAAGAAGTGACAGTACGGTGTGTGCATGTGTGTTTGATGTGTGTATGAGAGAGAGAAAGGTCTTTGCTTCTCCTTTCCTTAAAATAATCAAGGATAACCCAAATTGTGTGACAGCGTTGGTGCAGACAGTGCAGTGTTCAGAAGGCTTTGCTGTTCTTAGTTTCAGCGAATGGAATCCAGATGTAAAAATTAAGTACAGTAATTCTTGTCTGGAAAGGTGGTTGGTCGACCGTGGCTGTAGGAGCAAACATGGCGCAATGACTTATTATTTCCCAATATTGTTAATGCATGAAACCGTGGGTAGGCAAACTAAGGCCCAGGGGCCGGATCTGGCCCAGTTGCCTTCTAAATCCGGTCCGTGGACGGTCCGGGAATCAGTGTGTTTTTACATGAATAGAATGTGTCCTTTTATTTAAAATGCATGTCTGGGTTATTTGTGGGGCATAGGAATACGTTCATTTCCCCCCAAAAAATTTAGTCTGGTCCCCCACAAGGTCTGAGGGACAGTGGACCGGTCAAAAAGTTTGCTGACCCCTGGCCAAGAAGCTCAGTGGTTCAGACCATGTGTTGGACTAGACAGGCCTCTCCAGGACTCTCGCTGCTCATTGGCTCAATGGTTTGGTTACCTTTCTTAAATCATGAGAAGAGAAGACTCCCTGGAAAAGACCCTGATGTTGGGAAAGATTGAGGGCACAAGGAGAAGGGGACGACAGAGGACGAGATGGTTGGACAGTGTTCTCGAAGCTAAATTAGTTTCCTAATGCACACAGGAGCACTTGATCCGTTCCATGGGACAGGCCTAATCCACTCCCACGTTAATTGCTCCCACTCCCACATTAATTGTTGTAGGGCCTGCCTGGTGTTTTTACATAAGTAGAATGTGTTCCTTTATTTAAAATTCACCTCTGGGTTATTTGTGCGGCATAGGAATTCGTTCATTTTTCTTCTTCTTCAAAATATAGTCCGGCCCCCCACAAGGTGAGAGGCACAGTGACCGGCCCCCCTGCTGAAAAAGTTTGCTGACCCCTGCATGATAAAACAGACAAGATCTATGGGTCAATACACACATTAACCTCCATTTTTAAGGCTTTGAGTTGGGCTGCAGCACAGTGATCAGGCTGGGGCTGGTGGGAGTTGTACTGGGGGGGCACCATGTTGGGGAATGCTGTTTTTAAGTGCATCCTAGAAACAGACAACGGAGATAAATGTTTTTGCAAATGCATGCATCACAACTACGGCTGCAATGTTTGCTTGAATGCTTAGTCAACCGGTAGAGCGTGTGACTGTTAATCTCAGGATTATGAATCCTAGGCACACATTGGGCAGAAAATTCCTGCATTGCAGGGGGTTGGACTAGATGACCCACGGGGTCTCTTCCAACTCTTCAGTTCTGTGATTCTAATTAGAATGATTTGATTAGATCTGGTAAGATTGATTGATTGATTAGATCTGGTTTGTTGGTTTGTTTGGTTAGATGAATTGATCTATTAGATGAATTAACCAACTGTCAATTGGTCAACAGGCTAATATTATTGTTATTTTTAAAAAAGTTTTTATTTATACGCTTCAAATGTATACATTCCATTCATTTTACAATCATTTGAACATTTCAAGGTTTGACTTCCTTTTGTTTTTTTAGCAAGCCCTGAAATTGTACAGTGAAGGCACCTGCCTGATGTCAGTAGGGAATCCCACAATGTAGGTGCTGCCACACTAAAATATCAATTTCTTAAGAATGCAAAATGGGTATTGTTGTTGTTTAGTCGTTTAGTCGTGTCTGACTCTTTGTGACCCCATGGACCAGAGCACGCCAGGCACTCCTGTCTTCCACTGCCTCCTGCAGTTTGGTCAGACTCATGCTGGTAGCTTCGAGAACACTATCCACCCATCTCATCCTCTGTCGTCCCCTTCTCCTTGTGCCCTCCATCTTTCCCAACATCAGGGTCTTTTCCAGGGAGTCTTCTCTTCTCATGAGGTGGCCAAAGTCTTGGAGCCTCAGCTTCAGGATCTGTCCTTCCAGTGAGCACTCAGGGCTGATTTCCTTTAGAATGGAGAGGTTTGATCTTCTTGCAGTCCATGGGACTCTCAAGAGTCTCCTCCAGCACCATAATTCAAAAGCATCAATTCTTCGGCGATCAGCCTTCTTTATGGTCCAGCTCTCACTTCCATACATCACTACTGGGAAAACCATAGCTTTAACTATACGGATCTTTGTCGGCAAGGTGATGTCTCTGCTTTTTAAGATGCTGTCTAGGTTTGTCAGTGCTTTTCTCCCAAGAAGCAGGCGTCTTTTAATTTTGGGGCTGCTGTCACCATGGGTATTATGTGGCACCTATAAATAACAATTTGCTTGGATGAGACTTGCTTGGGTTTGCTCCTTTGCTTCTCAGCTGTGGAGGCTGCAAACCAGCCAAGCTGCAAAGCTCGCTGATCTTGAGATCTGGGAGAGATTCTGGTGGGATTGGTCACTGGCTCAGTCTAAGGCAGCTTCACCTGTGTGGAAGGGGATGGGTGGGAAAGGCAGGCGAAAGCATTTGTGCTGTAAAATGGGCAACCTGTAAAACAATATTATACTGTTTGCATTTAGCGTTTATGCTTTACACAACGAAAAGACCAGAGGGATTTCAGGTCTGATGCAATAAGACTGCTGGTGCGGATGGTGACAAAAAAAGGGGACAGTTAAACACAGTGGATAATATTTTTAAACACACACTGGATAAATTGACTGGATAAATTGACAGAAAAGATTACATATTTAAGAGACCAAAAGTTCATTAAGGAATGGGGAAAATATGTAGATTACCTGGAACATATAAGTGAGGGACAAACAACGTTAATGGGATTTAAAGAAGCATTGTGAAAGATTAAGAGTTATTGACTAAAGGGAATAGAAGAGAGAGAGATATATACTGTCAATACAAGCCAGGAAATGCGTAATTCTAATTATTACCACGAATGATTTACGGACAAGCTGAAGAAAGTCTCAAAAGAGACGGTAATGTGAAATTTTTGATGTGAAATATGTAACGTGTGTTTTTTTCTTTTTATTTTCTGTTTATCTTTTATTTGTAAATCAATAAAAATTTAAAATGCAAAAAAAAAAAATTTAAACACACACACACATCAAATCCCTGTTTAGGGAAGCTTTTAATGTTTGATGCATTACTGTATTTTAATATTTTGTTGGAAGCCTACCAGAGTGGCTGGGGAAGCCTAGCCAGATGGGTGGCGTATAAATATTATTATTATTATTATTATTATTATTATTATTATTATTATTATCATCATCATCATTATCATCATCATCATCATCATCATCATCATCATCATCAAAGACAGTCCTTGTGGTTTCAGTGGATGTTATGTCCAAGTTAGGATGTTATATCCCGTTCTAACTATGTTGAATGGATCTGTTGGATGTGACCATTTAGATCAGGAACGCCCAGACTCTGTGCTGGTGTCAGATCGGGGTGCCAAGAGCAGGTCAAGTAAGGACTCACATGGCGTCATTGAAGTTAACTATTTATGCAAAGAAACAAACAGCTCAGGAGGCTAGACCTTGGGAGCACAACTCTGCCTTGATGCCGCAGTTCCCTAAGTCTCCTTCTCCCCTGGATCCTTCCCAAGCAATCTGAGACTTTGCCGCCTTGCGTGTCTCTGCTCCATCCTCTTCATACCACTTCTGGTCCTAGGAGACCAGTGGGGGGGGACTGGTTGCAGGAGGAGGGGGAGACCCCAGCTTCTTCTGCCGCCTGCCTCTTGGTCTCCCTCCTCTCCTGCCTCCACTTCTGCCTCTAATTCTGGACTGCCCTCTACCACAGTTTCTTCCTGCTCACTAAACCCTGTTACTTCTTCAGCTTCCAACACCTTCTGCTCCCAGTCTTCTCCTTCTTCTCCCTCTGAACACTCATAGTTGTCCCAGCACCAATCCCGAGGTTCTGAGTCTACTTCCCTTGCGGGTTCCCCAGCATAGCTCTCAACTTTTCCCTTTTCTTGCGAGGAATCCTATTCGGAATAAGGGAATTTCCCTTTAAAAAAGGGAAACGTTGACAGCTATGTTCCCCAGCTGGTTCCTTCCATCGTTCTCCAGCCAGTCCGTGATAGCTGGGGTCACAAGGGGCCTGCTTATGGTGCTTGGATACATAAATGAATGAAATAGTGAAAGGTTTTGGCGAACCCAATGTCCCTGGCAACAGAGGAAGCCTCTTGTTATGTCTCTGCATGCTCTGTGGCCTCCCCCCCTTCCATTCAGCTGGAGATGAGTCTCTCTCCAACCAGTGCAATCCAATTCAGTGATGTATCAGAATTAGGTAAAGGGACCCCTGACCATTAGGTCCAGTCCCTACTGGCCGAGGGAGCCGGCGTACAGCTTCCGGGTCGTGTGGCCAGCAGGACTAAGCTACTTCTGATGAAACCAGAGCAGCACACGGAAACACTGTTTACCTTCCCGCCGGAGTGGTACCTATCTATCTACTTGCACTTTGACGTGCTTTCGAACTGCTAGGTTGGCAGGAGCAGGGACCGAGCAACGGGAGCACACTCCATCACAGGGATTCGAACCGCCAACCTTCGGATCGGCAAGTCCTAGGCTCTGTGGTTTAACCCACAGCGCCACCTGTAGCAGAATTAGCTTCCCTTTAAAAAAAGTTTTCCACTGTATCTCTGTGTCGGTTCCTCCCGGGGGCTTCCTGAAGAGGCACACCCAGATCGGCAACTCACACAGAGAGAACAGAGTTGGACTCCTCACTTTTACACACCCAGGCACACTCCTGTTTTAATTCAGGGGGGAAAGTGTGCGCCCCAGTATCGGAAAAGGTGTTTCACAGATAGCGAGAGATTTGAGCCTGCATTTTCAAGTTGGTTTCGTTAACCACTGAATTTGCTCTTTAGGTGTCCAAAAGAGTAGAATGTTCATTTTTGGTCCACGCTGCAACCTTTGTAGCTGCCTGGTTTTTGAAATTCCTGCTGCTTGATGAATAATACCCAAGTCCTGCTCACTTTCATTAATAATAGCATTGTCCGGCTAATCTCTGGATAAACATCTTAGCTCTTCATCGGATACTATTTTGAGGATCCAAGTACCTGCCTGATATCCTGGCAGCTGAGCTTTGCCGGACATCAGTGAGCACAAGGAAACAGAGGAGCTTTTAGAAATACAACAGATATAGCCCGTGCTTAAAGCTTAATGCTCCTGCTAAATCTTTGACAAGGTTTGCCTCTTCTCCCTCGCCACCGTGGCCAGTGCACAAAACTCTTCTTGCATATGCTTAATAATAATAATAATTTATATCCCACCTATCTGGCTGGGTTTCCCCAGCCGCTCTGGGCAGCTCCCAATAGAATATTAAAAACACGATAAAACATCAAACATTAAAAACTTCCCTAAACAGAGATGTCTTCAGATGTTTTCTTAAAGTCAGATAGTTGTTTATTTCCTTGACATCTGATGGGATGGTGTTCCACAGGGCGGGCGCCATCACCGGAAAGGCCCTCTGCCTGGTTGCCTGCAACCTGACTTCTCTCGGTGAGGGAACCGCCAGAAAGCCCTCAGAGCTGGACCTCAGTTTCCGGGCAGAACGATGGAGGTGGAGGCGCTCCTTCAGGTGTACTGGGCCGAGGTTGTTTAGGGCCGTTTTAAAATAAAACCTACATCTTTTTTTTTTTAAAGGTAAAGGACCCCTGACAGTTAAGTCCAGTCATGGCCGACTCTGGGGTTGCGCCGCTCATCTCGCTTTACTGGCAGGGGGAGCCGACGTTTGTCTGCAAACAGTTTTTCCGGGTCATTTGGCCAGCATGACGAAGCTGCTTCTGGCGAGCTAGAGCAGCGCACAGAAACGTCGTTTACCTTCCCACCAGAGCATTTATCTACTTGCACTTTGTTTGTGTACTTTTGAACTGCTAGGTGGGCAGGAGCAGGGACCGAGCAACAGGAGCTCACCCCGCCACAGGGATTCGAACCGCCGACCTCCCGATTGGCAAACCTTAGGTTCTGTGGTTTAGACCACAGCGCCACCCGCATCCCTACATCATTTTAAGTTAGAGCTTAATAATTATTTCACCATTAATATACTTCTTAATTGTATTTCACTATTAATATACTTCTTAATTTCAGTTCAGTTCAGCAATTACTTTGATAAAATGCATATTTTGTTTTGCGCAAATGGCTTGAGATACCTAATAGTTAGTTCCATAAACTACCATAGAGCATATATTCAACACAAAAAACAGCCACCATTTGTTGTTGACAAAGGACAGCTAGACATATAAAGGGCCCCATTACCTTCAGTAGCTTAGGGCCTTATCAAACCTAAATCTGGCTGTGTGTCTGTGTGTAGGGTTAGGGAACTTGCTGAGCCCACACCCATCCATGCACCGCAAATTTATTGCCAGGTAATTACTTGTCTGCTCCAGTTACTGCGATGTGATGCAGTTGGGGGAAAAGAGGAGGACGTGTGCAGGCTTGCATTATATCACGGACGCCCCACTCCCCTAAAGTGCTTTGCTGGCAAGCACTCTGGGCTCAGGTGTGCAGAGGTCAGCAGAGTAGCTCAGAAAGGGAGGGGGGAAATGGATTGAGCCCCTCGCTTGGCTACAAGCCAAATGAGAGAATGTCGAGCGCAGCTTTTGAAGTGTCCAACCTCTGCTTTGTTAATGTAAGTATAACATAAAATATAGCTGGAAAAGGAGATGGTGTTGGACATTCAGAGGAAGAGAGGAGAACTAGCCCTGCTGTACATCGGGGAGGGCTGTGTGGAGAGAGTCTCTTCCTTTAAATTCCTAGTTTATCTCAGTGAAGACCTTACTTGGAAAATCAATACAACCCAGGTGGTTAAGAAATCCCAACAGAGACTCCATCTCCTCAGAGTATTGCGGAAGAATGATGTCAATCAACATTTGATGATCTCCTTCTACCGGTCCACAGTAGAAAGTGTCCTTTCCTACTGCATCACGGTGTGGTACGCTGGTTTGACATCATCTGATAGGAAGTGCCTACATAGGGTGGTGAATACATCACAAGTTATTATGGGCTGTCCCGCGAATCCGCTGGATGAAATAGCGGGAGAACGTTGCCTCAGGACAGTGAGAAAAATTCTCAGGGATGATTCACACCCTGGCCAGCACTTTCTTGATCTCCTGCCCTTGGGCAGAAGATATAGAAGCATGATCAGTCACACCAACAGGGTAAAGAACAGCTTCTATCCGTGGGCTGTTAGGCTGCTGAATGAAAAGATAACAACAGGGCGACTGACTTTTGGGTTTGGTGTGTGTGTGTGTCAGTAAACACCCCCCACTCAGCTCTCTTAGTCTTAATTCCCTCGTTTACTGACACACACACACACCAAACCCAAAAGTCAGTTCCCTGTTGTTCTCTTTTCATTCAGCAGCCTAACAGCCCACGGATAGAAGCTGTTCTTTACCCTGTTGGTGCGACTAGTGATGCTTCTATATCTTCTGCCCGAGGGCAGGAGATCAAGAAAGTGCCGGCCAGGGTGTGAATCATCCCTGAGAATTTTCCTTACTCTCCTGAGGCAACGTTCTTCCGCGATGTCATCCAGCGGATTCACGGGACAGCCCATAATATCTTGTGCTGTATTCACCACCCTCTGTAGGCACTTCCTATCAGATGATGTCAAACCAGCGTACCACACCGTGATGCAGTAGGAAAGGACACTTCGTAGAAGGAGATCATCAGATGTTGATTGACATCATTCTTCTGCAATACTCTGAGCAGTATACAAATTTATTTAATTGTTGTTGTTGTTTTGTTGTTGTTGTTCCTTGGCTACTGAACATGCTCAATCTTCAGTGAGCTGTTTGAAAAACAGTGACTTCTCCCTCTGATTATTATTTTTTAAACTTTCCAATCATTGGGGTTTCCAGTGCTGAGACCTCCTCCTTGCATCTCAGTGGCCCTGGGGAGGGGGTGGTCCATTGGGGCAAATGCAGCTCTGCCTCACTAACCTCATTCTTCGCTCGCCAGTCTTTGCCTGCCTTCCTTCCTCCCTCCTATCTGCCTATCAGCTTCCTCCTCCACAGGCTCACCTTAGCCTTTATAGAAGGAAGAGGATGGGGACAACGCTAGAATTAGTTGCCTCTGCCAGTCATTGGCTCTGGCTCTGCTTATGGAATTATGGAACTGCAGAGTTGGAAGAGGGGTCCCAGAGTCATCTAACCCAACCTCTGCAATGCAGGAACGTCAACTAGAGCATCCAGGCCAGATGCTTGAAAAACCTCTGCTTGAAAACCTCCAAAGAAGGAGAATCCACAACCTTTCGTGGGAGTTTGTTCCTCGGTCAAACAACTCTTACCGTCAGAAAGTTAATCATGATGTTGAGTCAGAATCTCCTTTCTTGTAACTCGAAGCCGTGGGTTCGAGCCCTACCCTCCAGAGCAGGAGAAAACAAGCTTGCTCCTTCTTCCATGGGACAGCCCTTGAGATATTTGAGGATGGCTGTCATGTCTTCTGTCCGTCTCCTCTTCTCCAGGCTAAACATGCTCTGCTCCTTCAACCATTTCTCATCAGGCTTGGTTTCCAGGCCCTTGACCATCTTGGTTGCCCTCTTCTGCACAGCTTTCAGGTATCTGGAGGTATCTGGTTGGCCAGCTCCCTCAACCGTTCCTCATCAGGCTTGGTTTCCAGACCCTCGACCATCTTGGTTGCCCTCTTCTGCACAGCTTTCAGGTATCTGGAGGTATCTGGTTGGCCAGCTCCCTCAACCGTTCCTCATCAGGCTTGGTTTCCAGACCCTTGACCATCTTGGTTGCCCTCTTCTGCACAGCTTTCAGGTATCTGGAGGTATCTGGTTGGCCAGCTCCCTCAACCGTTCCTCATCAGGCTTGGTTTCCAGACCCTTGACCATCTTGGTTGCCCTCTTCTGCACACCTTTCAGGTATCTGGAGGTATCTGGTTGGCCAGCTCCCTCAACCGTTCCTCATCAGGCTTGGTTTCCAGACCCTTGACCATCTTGGTTGCCCTCTTCTGCACACCTTTCAGGTATCTGGAGGTATCTGGTTGGCTAGCTCCCTCAACCATTCCCCATCAGGCTTGGTCTCCAGACCCAAAAACATCTTGCTTGCTCCTTGCCTTCTGCTCTACCAATCACAGCAGTGACCAGCCACCGCTGGCTACCATCTCTAGGCTCTTTTTGTCGGCCCTCACCACTCATGCTCACAGCTGTTCACCAAGATAGCTGCTACTTGAACCCTCCGTCATTTTCCTTCGGGTTCTTTCCCGTTAACAAATCCACAAGCAGAGTAAGATCTCAGGCATGGAGGAGGAAGGATGAATAATAGTTTTGGTGCGGTGTGCGGGGGTGAAAATTACTTTTCAGAGGCTTGCAGAGCATGCAAACAAATAAACATACACTCCTAAGGAGTGGGTGTAATTAAAAGCTTATTGGATGCCAAATCAGGCCAGATCTCAGGTCCCGTTACTTGCAGATCACAGCTGCTTCACAAACTCTCACAAAAACCAGTCACTTGCTGGCACTCACTTTTGTGAATGAGTTTGGCACACCCTGCTTTTCCCAAACCTGTGAAACTCATTCTTGTGAATGGGCTGGTCACATGCCCCCGTGTTTCCAGGCTTGTTGCGTTCTTGCATTTTGAATATGGCCTTAGTGAATGCTACAACCTATTCCCTTCCCCCATGCTATGAAACCTGCATTTTCTTAAATCTGGCAACAAAGACCTCTAAAACGATGTCATCGGTGACTGATGTGAGCTTTCCAGGAGCTGCTCAGATCATGGCAAATCTGTGTAGTCATCATGCAAACTTTTGCAAAATTCCTGCGTGCAAACTGTAGCTCATATCTAGAAGTGTGCATGCACACGAAAGCTCATACCAAGAACTAACTTAGTTGGTCTTTAAGGTGCTACTGGAAGGGAAAAAAAATTTTGTTTTGACTATGGCAGACCAACACGGCTACCTATCTGTAACTCATATCTAGAGTCTTGCAAGAGGACATCGCAATGTTTTAGAGAAGAGCTGTCCAGACCAGGGGTCAACAACCTTTTTCAGCCATGGGCCGGTCCCTCAGATCATGTGGTGGGCTGGACTATATTTTTTGGAGGGGAAATGAACGAATTCCTATGCCCCACAAATAACCCAGAGATGTATTTTAAATAAAATGGCACATTCTACTTGTGTAAAAACACCAGGCAGGCCCCACAAATAACCCAGAGATGCATTTTAAATAAAATGGCACATTCTACTCATGTAAAAACACCAGGCAGGCCCCACAAATAACCCAGAGATGTATTTTAAATAAAAGCACATATTCTACTGATTCCTGGACTATCCGTGGGCCGGATTGGGAAGGCGATTGGGCCGCATCCAGCCCATGGGCCTTAGGTTGCCTACCCCTGGTCCAGACTCTAGGGAGCTGTAAGAGCTTTAGATTTGGTGCTTTTTTATGCTATGGCAAGGTCCTCACAACATAACACCTGATACAAAGTTCTTATCACAGAATCGTAGAATTGTAGGGTTGGAAGAGACCCTGAGGATTATCTTGTCCAACGCCCTGCACTGCAGGAATATGCTTCTGTCCCATACATTATCTGTCCCATGGCATTATCAGCACCACGCTCTAACCAACTGAACTATGTCCAAGGATGCTTGCACCTTAACTCTCTCATTCCAGATGGAGGACCACAGGCCCACCTAGAGCAAATGAATGACTCTCATCACCTGTCCCCACCCACCAAAGCCATTGCCCAGGAAGAAGACGAATTGTAGCCTAACTTCTTCTTCTTTGGCGATCCCTTTTAGCCGAGAAAAATTGTCCTCCATAAACACAGTTTTAACAATGAGTCCGTAACTGACTGTGGAGGCCAATTCTGGATCCACACATCCTTCCACAGTGGGGAAATTGGTTTCTGGGCAGGAGTCAATCACGGTGTGGATTTGCCAAGCCTGCCTTCCTCTTAGCACATTTCTTCCTTTTGTCCTGAGTTCGAGTGTCTTCAAAGTCCCTAGCACCTTTTTGATAAAGGCTGTTCTCCAACTGGAGCGCTCGCAGGCCAGTGTTTCCCAGTTGTTGGTGTTTATACTACATTTTTTTAGATTTGCCTTGTGAGAGTCTTTAAACCTCTTTTGTTGACCACCAGCATTACGCTTTCCATTTTTAAGTTGGTGGCTATCCGTGAAGCACATTCTGGAGATTAACAATGGTCTGTGCCCTCCTTCCTTCTGTCTAGCCTGAATCATCCAACGTTCATTTTTATTATTATTGTATGTTCCTGAGTTCCATTGTTACGTGTGAAGGAAAAGAAATCTCCACTTTCTCTACACCATAATTTTATACACTCTCAGTAATGGTTCCCCCATCTTACCCTCCTTCCTCCCATCTTAAAAAGGGAGAATCGCACCTTGATCATTTTTGAGTGGCCATTTCTGAACTTTTTCCAGCTCTGCCGTTTCCAACTGACACCATCTGAACTTCCAAGTGTGGTTGCACAAGGTGATTTCTGCTAGCAATTTTTTGCTGTTGCAATCAAAGTGCCTTGCAAAGGCGAAAAGGAAAGGAAAAGAAAACCAAATTTAAACGTCAAATAGCACTTTAAAATGATAGAAAGCACTACAGTGGCAGTCTTCTCTCTTTGGCGATCCCTCATAGCCGAGTAAGATTGTCTTCCATGAACACGGTTTTAACAGTGAGTCCGTAAGTGACTGTGGAGGCCAATTCTGGATCCACACGTCCTTCCACAGTAGGGACATAGGTTTCCAGGCGGGAGTTGATCACGGTGTGGATTTGTTGACCACCAGCATTATGCTTTCCATTTTTAAGTTTGGAATAGAATAGTTGCTTTGGAAGATGATAATCAGGATCCGAAAGGCTGCAGAGTCCCCATGCCAAATTTGTTCCTACACGGCTGCGACTTCATGCACAAAAATTGGGTAGCCTGATATGTCAACCTAGGGACGCGGGTGGCGCTGTGGGTTAAACGACAGAGCCTAGGACTTGCCGATCAGAAGGTCGGCGGTTCAAATACCCGCGTCAGAGTGAGCTCCCGTTGCTCAGTCCCTGCTCCTGCCAACCTAGCAGTTCGAAAGCACGTCAAAGTGCAAGTAAATAAATAGGTACCGCTCCGGCGGGAAGGTAAACAGCGTTTCCGTGCACTGCTCTGGTTCGCCAGAAGTGGCGTAGTCATGCTGGCCACATGACCCAGAAGCTGTACGCCGGCTCCTTTGGCCAATAAAGCGAGATGAGCGCTGCAACCCCAGAGTCGGCCACGACCGGACCTAATGGTCAGGGGTCCCTTTACCTTTACCTATATGTCAACCTCAGAACCACTGAAGTTAAAGCACTGAGCCCAGAGCGCCTTGGCATGGACCAGGAATCCCGAATATTCTTATATTAATCTCTCCTTTTATCTCTGGGTGCTTCCCACACAGTCTATCAGATTCCACGTGAGCTGGGTTGCACTAAGCTCATTCTGGTTGGCACCCTTGTTATCCTTGGATGAGTGCAACCTGGTGATGAAGCAGCCCTCCCCTTTAACAGTCTGTCTGGTCGATTTCCTGTCTGCCTTGACCTTGAGATCCTTTGCATCTTTTTCCATGCTCCCTGGAGGTTCAGAGCAGCATCTAGCAATTATAATTGTAATAGAAAGTGCCTGGTGATGGATGGAAGGTCCATAAGGATTCAAATTATCCTGATGGCTTTTCTTGATCCATAATTTGCACTGCTTTTCTCTCTGTCTCTCGCTTGCTCCACCCCTCCTCACATTATGGGAGTAACTCAGCAGGTTATCTGCTGACTTCAGCTTCTTCCTCTGTGGCGATCCCTCATAGCCGAGTAAGATTGTCTTCCATGAACACGGTCTTCGCAGTGAGTTCGTAAGTGACTGTGGAGGCCAATTCTGGATCCACATGTCCTTCCGCAGTGGGGACACAGGTTTCCGGGTAGGAGTTGATCATGGTGAGGGTTTGCCAAGCGTACCTTCCTCTTAGCACGCTTCTCCCTTTTGTCCTGAGTTCGAGTGTTTTCAAATCTCTGACACCTATGGTAAAGGCTGTTCTCCAACTGGAGCGCTCGCAGGCCAGTGTTTCCCAGTTGTCAGTGTTGATGCTACATTTTTTTAGATTTGCCTTGAGAGCGTCTTGAAACCTCTTTTGTTGACCACCAGCTTTCCATTTTTAAGTTCCAAATAGAGTACAGTGATACCTCGGGTTAACAACTTAATTCGTTCCGGAGGTCCGTTCTTAACCTGAAACTGTTCTTAACCTGAGGACCACTTAAGCTAATGGGGCCTCCTGCTGCTGCCGTGCCGCCGGGGCACGATTTCTGTTCTCATCCTGAAGCAAAGTTCTTATCCTGAAGCACTACTTCCATACATGCGCTGTATTAGTATCGCACTATTCTGCCTTGGTCAGACCACACCTGGAATACAGTGGTACCTTGGGTTAAGAACTTAATTCGTTCCAGAGGTCCGTTCTTAACCTGAAACTGTTCTTAACCTGAGGCACCACTTTAGCTAATGGGGCCTCCCGCTGCCGCCACCGCATGATTTCTGTTCTCATCCTGAAGCAAAGTTCTTACCCGAGGTACTATTTCTGGGTTAGCGGAGTCTGTAACCTGAAGCGTCTGTAACCTGAAGCATCTGTAACCCGAGGTACCACTGTAGTTGCTTTGGAAGACGATCATCAGGCATCCGCACAACATGACCAGTCCAACAAAGTTGATGTTTAAGAATCATTGCTTCAACACTGGTGATCTTTGCTTCTTCCAGCACCTCCATGGCAGACCACAACAGTTGCAGACCACCATTCAGAAATGAGCTGACACAGGGTGTTTTACCACCCAGTTCAATAAGAACACAGGAAGCTGTCTTCTACGGAATCAGAACATTGGTCCATCTAGCCCAATAGTGTCTGCACTGACTGGCAGCAGCGCTCTGGGGTTTTTTGGGCAGGGGACATTCCTAGTCCTACCTGGGACCTTCTGCATTCAAAGCAGATGCTCTACCATCTTCCAACTGTCCAAGAGGCTTGCCTTTGTTCAAACTCTTGCAAATTTATTTCCTTTATTTTGTTTTCATTTTAGAACAGTTGTAGGCCAATGCCCAGGGACGCGGGTGGCACTGTGGGTTAAACCACAGAGCCTAGTGCTTGCCAATCAGAAGATTGGCGGTTCGAATCTCCGCGACAGGGTGAGCTCCCATTGCTCGGTCCCTGCTCCTGCCAACCTAGCAGTTCGAAAGCACGTCAAAGTGCAAGTAGATAAATAGGTACCGCTCCAGTGGGAAGGTAAACGGCGTTTCCGTGCTCTGCTCTGGTTCGCCAGAAGCGGCTTAGTCATGCTGGCCACATGACCCGGAAGCTGTACGCCGGCTCCCTCAGCCAATAAAGCGAGATGAGCGCCACAACCCCAGAGTCAGTCACGACTGAACCTAATTGTCAGGCGTCCGTTTACCTTTAATGGTTGGGTTTAGTTGGACAAGCTGTTCCTGTGACAACTGCATTCATTACAAGATGGCCTATGAGGGAGGCTGCCTTACCCTATGTAAAACTCCAGAGTCGTCCGCGACTGGACCTAATGGTCAGGGGTCCCTTTACCTTTACCTTTAGGCCAATGCCCATTTTTTCTCTTACACTCATTCTCCAGGGCTAGCAAATAAAATAAAATAAAATGAGACAGCTGCCTCAGGCAGGGACAGCAAGGTGTTGGAAATTTTGGGGGCCATTATCATTATTAATATTATTATTACTTTTTTCAGCTGGAACTCAGTTTTATCACCACTCAGGTGGGCACCATTGCCATTCTAAAAGAATGAGGGAGGTGTTCATGGTGAATTCTGGCACCCCTTTCCCTAGAAAAATAGCACTGGTTATTATTAATTTTATACCCCGCCTTCTTCCCTGACAGGGGCAGCATACAGATAAACCGCTAGAAACAGAAAAAATAATAATTGAAAAACAATTGATAGAATTAAAACTATCTATCTGATCTATTGGGATGTGGGTGGCACTGTGGTCTAAATCACTGAGCCTCTTGGGCTTGCCGATCAGAAGGTTGGCGGTTCGAATCCCCGTGACGGAATGAGCTCCCGTTGCTCGGTCCCTGCTCCTGCCAACCTAGCAGTTCAAAAGCATGCCAAAAAAGTGCAAATAGATAAATAGGTACCGCTCCGGCGGGAAGGTAAATGGCGTTTCCGTGTGCTGCTTTGGTTTGCCAGTAGCAGCTTAGTCATGCTGGCCACATTACCAGGAAAAACTGTCTGCGGACAAACCAGGGATGCGGGTGGCGCTGTGGGTTAAACCACAGAGCCTAGAACTTGCCAATCAGAAGGTCGTGGTTCAAATCCCTGCGACGGGGTGAGCTTCCGTTGCTCAGTCCCAGCTCCTGCCCACCTCGCAGTTCGAAAGCACATCAAAGTGCAAGTAGATAAATAGGTACCGCTCCAGCGGGAAGGTAAACGGCGTTTCCGTGCACTGCTCTGGTTCGCCAGAAGCGGCTTAGTCCTGCTGGCCACATGACCCGGAAGCTGTACGCCGGCTCCCGCGGCCAATAAAGCGAGAAGAGCGTCGCAACCCCAGAGTCGCCTGCGATTGGACTTAACTGTCAGGGGTCCTTTACCTTTACTGTTTTATCTAATCTATTAAAACCATACAAATAATTGCAACGAAAGTGGGATAGAACCAGCTTTTTCATGAAAGGCAGTCAGTTCCCTAAAGCCGGTTGGAACAAAGGTCTTCATGTGCCGGCAGAAGGACAGAAAGGAGGAACTTCTCCGGGGAGGGAGTTCAAAAGTTGCCTGGGTGGTGCCACCACAGAGAAGACCCTCTCCTGCATTCCCACCAACCATGCCTGTGAGGGTGGTGGGACAGAGAAAAGGGTCATTGAGTCTTCTACATTCGTCTACCTCCCCCAGGAGGGTGCTGTCCAGTGCTGAAATAGTATTTCCCTGCCATTCAACTTCTCTGAGTTGAACGCTGTGAACATCTTGTCCTTTGCTTCAACCAGAAGCATATCTTGGACTGGTCCACTCCTGCAGCAGACGACAATGGGGAGATTCCTGCGTACTTGTGGAACTCCCTGCCACAAGATGTGTTGATGACCGCTAGCTCCAAGTGGCCCTTTTATCAGGGGATGTTTATGGCAGGAATGTTTGGCCAAGGAGGAGTGCAGCTCTTGGGACGAAGAAAGGGCTCGTCGCTTCTGGTTTAAGCGACGGGTGCTTTCTTCCTTTCTTGCACTGCAATTCATAGGAACCTAGGCTAGCTGTCTTACAGTGAATCAGGCCACTGGTCCATCGAGATCAGTATTATCAACACTGACCTCCAGCAGCTCCTTAGGGATTCCCAGTTATATCTGTAGATCCTGGGGCTCAAACCTGGGACTTCCTGCATACAAGGCAGTTGCTCTTCCACTGAGCCTCTTCCCCAGATTAGGAATCATATTGATAACACAGGGAGCTGCCACAGAATCACAGAATTGTAGAGTTGGGAGGGACCCCAGGGGTCATCTAGTCCAACCCCCTGCAGTGCAGGAATCTCAACTAGATCATACTTGATAGATGGCCATCCAACAAAAGTCCATTTCACCTTCCAAGGGAGACTAATGTCAAACTGTTCTCGCTCTCAGAAGGTTACTCCTATGTTTAGTCAGAATCTCCTTTCTGGTAGCTTGAAGATGTTGGTTTGGTTCCTAGAGCAGGAGAAAGCAATCATCATCATCACCACCATAGTAATAATAGTAATTTATTATTTATACCCCGCCCATCTGGCCGGGTTTCCCCAGCCACTCTGGGTGACTCCCAACAGAATATTAAAAACACGATAAAGCATCAAACATTAAAAGCTTCCCTAAACAGGGCTGCCTTCAGATGTCTTCTAAAAGTCTGGTAGTTGTTTATTTCCTTGACATCTGATGGGAGGGCGTTCCACAGGGTGGGCGCCACCACTGAGAAGGCCCTCTGCCTGGTTCCCTGTAACCTCACTTTTCGCAGGGAGGGAACCGCTAGAAGGCCCTTGGAGATGGACCTCAGTGTCCGGGCTGAATGATGGGGGTGGAGATGCTCCTTCAGGTCTACTGGGCCGAGGCCATTTAGGGCTTTCAAGGTCAGCACCAACACTTTGAATTGTGCTCGGAAATGTACTGGGAGCCAATGTAGGTCTTTCAAGACCGGTGTTCTATGGTC
The DNA here is from genome assembly GCF_027172205.1 of Podarcis raffonei. Taxonomy (NCBI): domain Eukaryota; kingdom Metazoa; phylum Chordata; class Lepidosauria; order Squamata; family Lacertidae; genus Podarcis; species Podarcis raffonei. The sequence continues at coordinate 9,731,662 of NC_070605.1, read as the reverse complement.
CCGGCAGCAACTCCCAGTCACCAGTCTAGCTGCCACATTTTGGATTAGTTGCAGTTTCCGGGTCACCTTCAAAGGTAGCCCCATGTAGAGCGCATTGCAGTAGTCCAAGCGGGAGATAGCCAGAGCATGCACCACTCTGGCGAGACAATCTGCGGGCAGGGAGGGCCTCATCCTGCGTACCAGATGGAGCTGGTAAACAGCTGCCCTGGACACAGAATTGACCTGTGCCTCCATGGACAGCTGGGAGCCCAGAATGACTCCCAGGCTGTTTAATGACTGTTCGTCTTGCGTCTTCTCCCCATCTCCATCCCCTAAAACTGTTCCGGGGGTTCTCCTACTGCTCCAGAGCAGAACTGTGGGGCACATTCAAGCGGAGGAAAGAGGGGAAACTTTTGCTGTACCTACTAACAGCGTCGAGTGCATTGGATGCCCCCCTTAGTGTTATGAACGGGGAAACGGATAAGGACTTGTGCATATTCAGGAGACACGCAAAGGCTGTTTCTCCCCCTGGGACGGGAGAGGATCAAACAGAAATAAAGGGAGTGTTAGCTTGGACTAAGCCGCAAGGACTAAACCTTGGCACGCATTAAATTTTAAGCAGAGTGTCTGCGAAGCTTCGTTGCACATTATCTAGAATGTGATGGTTGACACTGATTTTTCCCCCTCCCTCTCTTTTAATGATGGCTTTCCCACAAACACCACCTGTGACACAGCAAAAGCCTGTCAACTGCTGCCACCACTTCAGTCACTGAGTCCTTTTATAGTGGATGGCTAATTAAACAAAGAAAAGATGACACTCAATCTCGCCATCTGCTTTGAGGCTCTCAGCCGGCCTTGCAGACTCCCCTGAGACCTTTGGGGGCGGCCCTGGTGTTTGCAAAGATTCTTGACATGGGGAGAAGCAGGGCTAAATTAGTAGTTTGAGAAAATGGGCTCCAGGATTTTGCAAAAGAGGACATCCGTTTGTAGAAAATGGTGTTGAAACGACAGAGAGTTCCTAGTTTGCTTTCCTGAGGCACTGCTGCAGCGAAGCCTAGTCTGTGCATGTACATTTCTTTCCTTTTCTTTTCAAAGAGATCAGATTTTGCATCACATCCCAGCTCCTGCAACCAGAATAAGTTCAGAAAGCGTGCTCGTAGTGATTTGTTTCATTAAAAATTATATACCATGCAGAGATTCCAGGACAATTGGAGTAAATGTATTGAATATTTAAAGGACAGCTGTAAAAACTTAAAAACACCAGCAGGATTGAAGTAATTCCTACAATGTAAAATAGATAGGATGTGATGATAAAATACGTGAAAAGAAATTGATAAGGGATACCAACTGAAGGGATGGAGGGAGGTCACAAGCTCGGCAGAGCAAAAACGTTTATATATTGATAAATGTATGGTATGAAATAATATATAATGTAAAGAAAATAATAAAAAAATATTGGAAGAAAAAAAAATTATATACCACCCATTGACAAAAAGAATAGAACAATGGAATTATCCGTTAAAAACAATTTCAGACGTTTGGGTCTGAAGACTGGGGAAATATTGCTTAACGGAAAGTAGAATAGCTGGATGTCATCCTAGACGGAATGTATTGAATAATTTCTTTTATTTAACTGACGGAAAAGGAAAAGTCCTTGTTTCCTTCCTTCCTTCCTTCCTTCCTTCCTTCCTTCCTTCCTTCCTTCCTTCTGTTATTTCCTTTTTTTTAAATAGATATTTATTGAAGTTTCCAAAAAATAGAGAAAAAACAAAAAAGCAATTAAAAACACATAAAATTTTCATTCCTTACTTTTCAATAACATATTTCCTTGACTTCCCCACACCTCCCCTTCTTGTATTCCAGTTCCAATTTTTAGCTCAGCAAGTTCTTGTCCCCAAATTTTACCTTATTATATTTACTTCATTTTAGTTAACCAATTTTAACTTATAAACCTCAGTCTTTATACAACAGTACTTATTCTTAAAAATCTTTTTCTAAGGTCGACCCCAATTCCCTTCCACGAATTCCCCATTTTTATATTAGTAGCAAAACAGAATAAAAGGAAACAGAGTATAATTGTACACCCTTTGGATTCCCAAAGCCCCCCCCCTTCCCGGTTTCGAACCCCAACAAATGTCCATCAGTCTATCTGCTGTCAGCCTGGTGACCTCACGTTATTTCCTTCTGTTTATCTCCTTTCTTCTTTCTCTTCTTTTTTGTTTTCCTTTGGTGTTCTCTTCTCTGGCCTGTTATCGGGGTCCAAGGATTACATACACATGACGGTGGTAGAAGGACCATGAGAGGCAGGGAAGGGAAGACCCTCCCCTTCAGGGTGAGAGACTGGGAGGAGCCACCACTTTTTGCGCAAGACAGAAAGGATGAAACAATGACATTATCGGCTTAAAACAACCCGCTTACAAACAACTAACTTAAGACATTCAAAAAGAATCCAAATCTGCAATTAGCTATAAACCAGATTAAAAGACATGGCAGCACAGCTGGATAGGCCTTCCTAAATGAGAATGCTTTTGTTGTTGTTTAGTCATTTAGTCGTGTCCGACTCTTCGTGACCCCCTGGACCAGAGCACGCCTGGCACTCCTGTCTTCCACTGCCTCCCGCAGTTTGGTCAAACTCATGCTGGTAGCTTTGAGAACACTGTCCAACCATCTTGTCCTCTGTCCTCCCCTTCTCCTTCTGCCCTCCATCTTTCCCAACATCAGGGTCTTTTCCAGGGAGTCTTCTCTTCTCATGAGGTAGCCAAAGTATTGGAGCCTCAGCTTCAGGATCTGTCCTTCCAGTGAGCACTCAGGGCTGATTTCCTTCAGAATGGAGAGGTTTGATCTTCTTGCAGTCCATGGGACTCTCAAGAGTCTCCTCCAGCACCATAATTCAAAAGCATCCATTCTTCAGCAATCAGCCTTCTTTAGGGTCCAGCTCTCACTTCCATACATCACTACTGGGAAAACCATAGCTTTAACTATACGGACCTTTGTTGGCAAGGTGATGTCTCTGTTTTTTAAGATGCTGTCTAGGTTTGTCATGGCTTTTCTCCCAAAAAGCAGGCGGAGAATGCTTTTAGCAGGCACCAAAAAAAAGGACAGTGACGGTTTCTACCTGACATCAATAGGCAGGGAGTTCCAAAATGTGGCTGCTACCACAAGGAAAGATTAATTTCTTTCAAATCTTGAATGGGCCTTATTTGGCCCCTGCAACGGTTCTGCAGATGGAAGTGGTCGAGTGGGCAGATCGGCAAGCAAACAGGCACCAGACCACAAGACGCACCTAGTTTTTGGAGGAGGAAAACAAGAAAAAAAATATTCTGAATCTCAGAAGCCAGAACAACAAGAGGGATCGCTGCACAGCGAAAGCAGCGATCCCTCTTGCTCCTTCTGGCTTCTGGGATAGCTGCGCAGCCTGCATTCGCTCCATAAGACGCACACACATTTCCCCTTACTTTTTAGGAGGGAAAAAGTGAGTCTTATAGAGCAAAAAATATACGGTAGTTGCTTTGCTGAAGTTATTTCATCCACACGATTGTAGTTTTCAAATACAAACACGTGGGCAGGTTCATCCCTACTTCCATGCGTTTGACTTGCGTGAGACCTCGGCGATATGCGTGGTGCCAGGAAATAATTAACTCAATCGGTTCCAACTGGAAAAAGGCCCGAAACTGGCAAAACCAGCCCAAAAACAGTGGGGAAACTGCAGAAGGAACATAAAAACGGCTGGCCGTCTCAGGAGCCTTTGCACCAACCTCTGAGTCTTGGGGAGTGTTGGAGTTTGAGAAAGGAAATCTGGAGGGAGCAGTTGTGGTAGAGTTGGCTGGACTTTTTGGTTTGGTGGAGATTCATGTAGCTGAAAATGTGCATCTTGCAGATGGAACATATCAAACATATTATTCTTGGTTAAATCTGCATCGCATCTTTCTTCTCTGATTGAAATCAAGGGTGTATATACATGGTGAGGGTTCTAGGCAATCTCCAGTTCAGGGACCAGGAAGTCCAGACTTGCTTTCCTTCAGCAAGACTGCCGTAAGTCATGCTTTCGGATTTTCCAGTCATCCAAGCATCTTAGACTCTGCGTGTGCCAATGTCCAGCTTTCTAAGTGGTCTGGAATGAGCCAAACTATTTGGGATGCATTTCTCGCCCTTCGTTTCCAGGGAGAGACTTGACAAACATACCACTGCTTCAGATTTTCATAGCAACCAGAGTTTTTTGGGGGGCACAGCTGCCAATTATTTTACCTCTCCCGGTGTTCAGGGGCTAACACTGGCTTTCACTCAACCCAGCTGTTTTGGACAACAATTCCCATCAGCCACAGCCGGGGAAGGCACTAGGTTGGGGAAAGAAAGGAAGGAAGGAAGGAAGGAAGGAAGGAAGGAAGGAAGGAAGGAAGGAAGGAAGGGGACATGACAGAAGTTTATAAATTTATACATGCAATGGAGGAAGCAGACAGATAAACATTTCTCTCCCTCTTTCAAAGCACTAGAACTTATGGACGTCCAAAGAAATTTAACATTGGCAGGTTCAGTACCGACAAAAGAGAGTACTTCTTCATGCAGCACGTAGTTAAACTATGGAACTCCCTGCCACAGTAGGCAAGGATGGCTACCAATGTAGATGGTTTTAAAAGAAGGTTGGACAAATTCACGGTGGAGGAGAGGGCTATCGAGAGCTACTACGGAGGATGCTTTGGCAATGGCTTTACATGCTTTACATGCTGTACTGACTCATTTGGAGAAGCAAAGGTAAAGGTAAAGGGGTCCCTGACCATTAGGTCCAGTCGTGACCGACTCTGGGGTTGCGGCACTCATCTCGCTTTATTGGCCGAGGGAGCCGGCGTACAGCTTCCGGGTCATGTGGCCAGCATGACTAAGCCGCTTCTGGCGAACCAGAGCAGCACAGGGAAACGCCGTTTACCTTCCCGCTGGAGTGGTACCTATTTATCTACTTGCACTTGGACATGCTTTCGAACTGCTAGGTTGGCAGGAGCATGGACCAAGCAACGGGAGCTCACCCCGTCGCGGGGATTCGAACTGCCGACCTTCTGATCAGCAAGTCCTAGGCTCTGTGGTTTAACCCACAGCGCCACCCGCGTCCCAATAGAATCATAGCATCATAGAATTGCAGAGCTGGGAGGCACCCGAGGGTCATCTAGCCCAACCCCCATGCCCACAACCGTCCTTAGGTGGGTCTGAACCACCACCCACTGAACCACCACTGACCCATTTCTCTTAAAGGCCGCCTTCATGATTTGAGTCTGCCAAGAGCAGGTGTGGGTATCTTGGGTTCTTCAGGTGTTGTTGAACTACAACTCCCAGCAAGCATGGCCAATGGCCAGGGGTGATGGGAGTTGTGGCTCATCCACATCTGGAGGGCCAAAGAGTTCCCCACACCTGGCCCAGAGGATCCAAACCCAGCAAGCATGTACAGAGGGGACGGTCGCTGCATGCAATGCTGGCCTCTGTGCCTGCAGTGAACATGCTTGCTGCGGGTGTATCATCCGGGTTCTTCTACTGTGGGCGAGGCTGCCTTCAGCGATGCTGTCATCTCCCTTAATTTCACTACAGCGAAACAGAAGAAAAAAAATGGGTGTACCGTGCTATATTAGAAGTGAAAAAAACTTGTTTTGATGAATTGGAAGAGCTGCAAAAAGATTCCATTGAGCACATGGATTGATAATATGGACAGATTAGCGACATACGAACAAATGGCATGTCGACGCAAATTAAGAATGGATCAATACGAAGAAATCTGGAATGAGTATTTAAGCGATAAGGCGGACAGTGGGGGGAGGAGGGGGAGGTGGGAAAAGATTGTTAAAAAGGTGTAGTCATAGGTATATCAGTGTATACAAATCTGAATTGTCAAGTTGTGTTATTATGGTTTTCGTTGTATGTGTCTTTTGCAGTTGTTGTTTGTATCGGAAAAACGATTAAATAAATTTAAAAGAAAAACTACAGCGAAACGAGACTCGCGTGCCGGGCCCCATACCAGTTGTAGAGCTCCGTACGGCTTGCACTTATTCTTAGCTGCTGCATGTTACATTATTCATGTGCCTTTTGTCTCTGTGATGCGCACGAGGCAGAGCTTTTTAATGAAGGCACACTCGGCGGCGTGTCTCTTTCCGCGCCTGCCTGGAGGTCCCCCTCCTCATCTTTGCATTAGGGCCAGGGAAGTAGGGAAAGTGGGATACCCATTCAGTGGGAACCCATTCAGAATTGCCTTCGACTCTCAGACTAAAAGGTTCGGTGTTCTGCTTCCAAGAGAACATCAATCGATGCCTCTGGCTTCCTGCAAGAAGATGAAACGAGCCCGCTGGATCAAGCCAATGGCCAATCTAGTCCGGCATCCTGAATGCATCTCATCCAGAATGTTGGAAGATTTAGGACAGAGGGGGAAAAGCAGCATGTAGTTGAACTACGGAACTCCCTGCCACATGAGGGATGGCTGCCAACCTACATGGCTTTGAAAGAGGATTAGACAAATTCATGGATGAGGTGAGGGCTATCGATGGCTGTCAGCCATGAAGGTGATGCTCTTGCCTCTGTGGTTGGAGACCGCAATGCTTGGATGACCTGGATAGTTCAGTCCATTAGAGCACGAGACTCTTAATCTCAGGGTTGTGGGTTCGAGCCTCGCATTGGGCAAAAGTTTCCTGCATTGCAGGGGTTTGGAGTAGATGATCCTGGTAGGGTTAAGAGTTCAGCCTACACCTGAGTAGGACCCTGGCAGAGACACATGCCAGTGTGGTGTAGTGGTTAAGAGCAGTGGACTCATAATCTGGTGAACCGGGTTCGCGTCTCCGCTCCTCCACATGCAGCTGCTGGGTGACCTTGGGCTGGTCACACTTCTCTGAAGTCTCTCAGCCCCACTCACCTCACAGAGTGTTTGTCGTGAAGGAGGAAGGGAAAGGAGATTGCTAGCCGCTTTGAGACTCCTTAGAGTGCTGATAAAGCGGGATATCAAATCCAAACTCTTCTTCTTCTTCCTGGACTTTCGTTCGGGAGCTTCAAAAGCTTTCTTCAGCCCGAATATCACAGCGACCGATGCCCACCGACACCAGCACACTTAGGGATCTGCAGAGTTTGCGCAGTTCGTGTGACAGACCTCAGCAACTCAGCATTTTGGCTAATCTACTTTATTTACATAGAAACACACACAGAGCACCGCAACATGGCTCCCTCTCTCTCTGGCATTAGACAGCAAAGAGAAAAAGAACAAATGACAACAGTCCCACTTCACGGAACACAGTAACACAAACATCCTGTCTCCTTTACTTCCTACTCTGTGGAGTCGAAACATATACCGTCATGTGAAAGACAACAATCCCATGACTGCAATCACGGAGCAAGAATTCTAACAGGTGGTCCCTTCCAATGATTCTGAACAACGGTTGCTGGAAACCACTGAAGGGGAGAGTTGCTCATGGTTCTCCTTTTGGGCTTCCTCACAAGCATCCAGTTGGCCACCCTGAGAACTTCTGATGCTCTCATGATGGTAGGAGTGACAGCTAGAGGGTTTCAGTCTCAGAAAGGCAAGTGGTCAACTAGATGGCTGTGGGAAATATGCAAGCCAGATTCAACCCCATGTGGTACCTCTGGTTAAGAACTTAATTCGTTCTGGAGGTCCGTTCTTAACCTGAAACTGTTCTTAACCTGAAGCACCACTTTAGCTAATGGGGCCTCCCTCTGCTGCTGCGCTGCCGCCACGCAATTTCTGTTCTCATCCTGAAGCAAAGTTCTTAACCCGAGGTACTATTTCTGGGTTAGCGGAATCTGTAACCTGAAGTGCCTGTAACCTGAAGCATCTGTAACCCGAGGTACCACTGTATAAGCTAAACATGCTATAGCTTACGGCCCCACTCTCTTGGGGCCTCCAAAAAAATTGGAGGGGGAAAAACCTGGGTGTACATTTCCAAAATATAGGATAAAAACAAATAAAATAAACCCTACATACAGCAACAGTGTTTTGTGTTGTGTCGGCTCCTATGATGTAAGTCATGGGCCCCGCCTGCTAGCCTGCTCCCTAAAATATCACTGGTTTGCTCCTTTCTATATATAGGGTGCCCACATTCTGCATGGATAGGTTGCACGGCAACATGTGCAAATGACTTTCTGTACCTGTTAGGTCCATGAATTACCATATAGCATATATTCAACACAAAAAACAGCAACAATTTGTTGTCGACAATGGACGGCTGGACATATAAAGGGCCCTATTGCCTTCAGTAGCTTAGGGCCTCATCAGACCTCAATCCGGCTCTGCTAGTAGCCATCAATAGTCATCATAATAATATAGTGGTACCTCAGTTCTCAAACGTAATCCATTCCGGAAGACAGTTTGAGTTCCAAAATGTTTGAAGACTGAGGCGCAATGGGCTGGGTTTTCAGCATTTGGGTTCTGAAACATTTGTCAGTGGAGATGTTTGAGAACCGAGGTACCACTGTAGAAGAAGAAGAAGAAGAAGAAGAAGAAGAAGAAGAAGAAGAAGAAGAAGAAGAAGAAGATCATCAGACTGGGTTGCCCCAGTCACTCTGGGCGGCTCCCAACAAAAAAACACCACACACTAAAAACTTCCCTGGTGTCTTTTAAGAATCATATAGCTGTATATCTGTTTAACATCTGATGGGAGGGCATTCCACAGACTGGGTGCCACTACCAAGAAGGCCCTGTGGCAGATTCCCTATAACCTCACTTCTCGCAGTGAGGGAACTGCCAGAAGGCCCTCAGAGCTGGACCTCAGTGTCTGCACTGAACAACGGGGGTGGAGACGCTCCTTCAGGTATATAGGGCCGTTTAGGGCTTTCAAGGTCTGCACCGAAACTTTGCATTGTGCTCAGAACGGTGAATTTGTCCTGATTTTAACCCTCATCGGTCCCAGCCAGCAAAGCCATCTGGAGGCACCAAGTTGAGGAAAGCTGGTCTGGACCAAAGTTCCTTGTTAGAAACGACCTGTTGTGCGTGCAGATCTCAATCCACTGAGTGGAGCCCTGATCTACATGCAAATCTCCCTTTTGGGATACTATTAATGCAAGCGGGGGAAATCATATGCGTGCAGACACACATTGGCTGCTTGTGGTGTTTGCGGTGTGGTCTTCGCAAGCAGTTTGCCGCTAGTCTGGAGTGTGCACTGAATATTAACGACCGGCTAGGCTTTAATTAATGGGTGTGTTTCTGCCCTGGAGGAAGGACGCAGTATCGCGGCCCGCTGTCGCTCAAATGGATTGCAAAGTGGATTGATCATCCTGAAAAGGGGAGAGGGGGCTAAAGCAGACCTTATTGGTCAGTCCACCATCAACTCTCATTGATTATTTTCCACTGAGGATGGTGGAAGCTCAGAGATGTTTGACAGCAACACACCCTACCTCTCATTGCTATTTTAGAACAGGGGTTCCTAAACTTACTTGGCCTACCGCCCTACTTTTTAGCTGGGAAAGATTTACTCAGAAACACTCCCCCCCCCACACACACATCTACCTTCTTTAAGCGAAAAAACAAAGATGCAGAGATAAATTTGCATTCTTTTGTTTATCTATCTTTCTATCTGTGTCCTGAAATGTAGTGAAGAAAGCTGTTGTTGTAAATGAGACACCTTGAAGCTTGAAATCATAAAATGATTTATTAAAATCAACCCTAGTGATACAGTCATACCTCATGCTACGTTTGCTTCAAGTTACGTTCTTTCAGGTAACGTCCCGCGGCGACCAGGAAGTACCGGAAAGGGTTACTTCCGGGTTTTGCCGCTCGTGCATACGCAGAAGCGCAAAATGACGTCACTCGCATGCACAGAAGCGACAAATCGCAACCCGCGCATGCACAGACGTGTCGCTGCAGGTTGTGCTCTTTTCATGTTGCGATTGGGCCTCCGGAACGGATCCCGTTCGCAACCAGAGGTACCCCTGTATTCACATTACACACAGAAAGTTTTGCGAGTTTATTTGGAAAATAAAGTACTCGCCGCGGCTTTGATGTTGCGTGGCTAAGCGTCATTGCACAACACATGAAACGTGTGTGAACGATTTTTCAAAATTTTCTTCTTTCTTTATTTTATATATATATATATTATTAGTTTTTTAACATATCATTTTCAACAATAATTAAACATACTTTTACATCTTATTCAAATTTTTGACTTCCATCAATCCTGTCTGAAAATTTTCCAATCTAACCTCCCAGTATGCATTTCTTATCTTCCCTATTACATTTCAAACTCATAACCAATATCTCTATCTTTTTCTACTTTGTAACACTTTGTATATTTCTCCTTACAAAACTTCTTGTAGTCCTACTAGCGTAATTTGTTGATTACAGTTGCTCTTCAAATAATTCAGATACTTCTTCCAATCTTCTGTAAATCTCTGGTCCCGCAGGTTTTGAATCCTTCCTGTCATTTTGTCCATAGAATCATAGAATCATAGAGTTGGAAGAGACCACAAGGGCCATCGAGTCCAACCCCCTGCCAAGCAGGAAACACCATCAGAGCACTCCTGACATATGGTTGTCAGGCCTCTGCTTAAAGACCTCCAAAGAAGGAGACTCCATCACACTCCTTGGCAGCAAATTCCACTGTCGAACAGCTCTTACTGTCAGGAAGTTCTTCCTAATGTTTAGGTGGAATCTTCTTTCTTGTAGTTTGGATTCATTGCTCCGTGCCCGCTTCTCTGGAGCAGCAGAAAACAACCTTTCTCCCTCCTCTAAGTGACATCCTTTTATATATTTGAACATGGCTATCATATCACCCCTTAACCTCCTCTTCTCCAGGCTAAACATGCCCAGCTCCCTTAGCCGTTCCTCATAAGGCATCGTTTCCAGGCCTTTGACCATTTTGGTTGCCCTCCTCTGGACACGTTCCAGTTTGTCAGTGACCTTCTTGAACTGTGGTGCCCAGAACTGGACACAGTACTCCAGGTGAGGTCTGACCAGAGCAGAATACAGTGGCACTATTACTTCCCTTGATCTAGATGCTATACTCCTATTGATGCAGCCCAGAATTGCATTGGCTTTTTTAGCTGCCGCGTCACACTGTTGGCTCATGTCAAGTTTGTGGTCAACCAAGACTCCTAGATCCTTTTCACATGTACTGCTCTCAAGCCAGGTGTCACCCATCTTGTATTTGTGCCTCTTATTTTTTTGCCCAAGTGCAATACTTTACATTTCTCACTGTTAAAGTTCATCTTGTTTGTTTTGGCCCAGTTCTCTAATCTGTCAAGGTCGTTTTGAAGTGTGATCCTGTCCTCTGGGGTGTTAGCCACCCCTCCCAGTTTGGTGTCATCTGCAAATTTGATCAGGATGCCCTTGAGTCCATCATCCAAGTCGTTGATAAAGATGTTGAATAAGACCGGGCCCAAGACAGAACCCTGTGGCACCCCACTAGTCACTCTTCTCCAGGATGAAGAGGAACCATTGATGAGCACCCTTTGGGTTCGGTCAGTCAGCCAGTTACAAATCCACTGAGTGGTAGCATAGTCAAGACCGCATTTTACCAGCTTCTTTACAAGAATATCATGGGGCACCTTGTCAAATGCCTTGCTGAAATCAAGGTAGGCTACATCCACTGTGTTCCCTTCATCTACCAGGCTTGTAATTCTGTCAAAAAACGAGATCAGGTTAGTCTGACATGACTTATTTTTCAGAAATCCATGCTGACTATTGGTGATCACAGCATTCGTTTCTAGGTGCTCACAGACTGTTTGCTTAATGATCTGCTCCAGAATCTTCCCTGGTATTGATGTCAGACTGACTGGGCAGTAATTATTTGGGTCCTCTCTTTTCCCCTTTCTGAAAATAGGGACAACATTTGCCCTCCTCCAGTCTGCCGGGACTTCGCCTGTTCTCCAGGAATTCTCAAAGATGACTGCCAGTGGTTCTGAGATCACATCTGCCAGTTCTTTTAATACTCTTGGATGCAGTTCATCTGGCCCTGGAGACTTGAATACATCTAAACTAGCCAAGTATTCTTGTACTATCTCCTTAGTTATTCTGGGCTGTGTTTCCTCTGCTGAATCATTTGCTCCAAATTCTTCAGGTCGGGCATTGTTTTCTTTATCAGAAAAGACTGAGGCAAAGAAGGCATTGAGGAGTTCAGCCCTTTCTGTGTCCCCTGTTTGCATTTCACCATCTTCTCTTCTGAGTGACCCCACTGTTTCTTTGTTCTTCCTTTTGCTACGAACATACCCATAAAAGCCTTTTTTGTTGCTTTTAACCTCTCTAGCAAGCCTGAGTTCATTCTGTGCTTTAGCTTTTCTGACTTTGTGTCTACACGTGCTGGCTATTTGTTTGAATTCCTCTTTAGTGGTTTCCCCCCTTTTCCATTTTTTGTACACATCCTTTTTTAATCTTAACTCAGTTAAAAGTTCTTTAGATAGCCACCCTGGCTTTTTTAGGCACCTTCCATGTTTCCGTCTCATTGGTATTGCCTGAAGTTGTGCTTTTACTATCTCCCTCTTAACAAACTCCCAGCCATCATGAACTCCCTTTCCTTTTAGTATTACTGTCCATGGGATCTCACCCAGCACTTCCCTAAGTTTTATGAAGTCGGCTTTCTTAAAGTCAAGAAATTGAGTCCTAGTATGCTTGGCTGCTCCTTTCCGCTGTATAGTAAACTTCAGAAGAGCATGATCACTCACGCCTAATGATCCTTCCACTTCTACCCCACTAACCAGGTCATCAACATTGGTTATGACCAGATCTAAAATGGCTGTTCCTCTTGTTGCTTCTCCCACTTTCTGGACAATGAAGTTGTCTGCAAGGCCAGTGAGGAATCTGTTTGACCTTGTGCTCTTGGCTGAGTTTGACATCCAACAAATATCCGGGTAATTGAAGTCCCCCATTACTACTATCTCCCTTCCTTTCGCATGCTTGGCCATCTGTTCCAGGAAGGCATCATCTATGTCCTCCGTTTGGCTTGGGGATCTATAGTAAACTCCCACAATGAGGTCACTGTTATTCTTCTGTCCCTTAATTTTGACCCAAATGCTCTCACTTTGGCTTTGAGGTTCTAAATCTTGGATCTCTTCACAGGTATACACATCCCTGACATATAACGCCACTCCTCCTCCTTTCTTGTCTGGTCTGTTTCTCTGAAATAGATTGTATCCCTCCATTATTACATTCCAATTGTGGGACTTATCCCACCAGGTTTCAGTGATGCCTATTATGTCATATTTAGTTTGCTGTACCAAGAGCTCAAGCTCATCTTGTTTATTTCCCATGCTTTGTGCATTAGTGTACAGACACTGAAGTCCATTAATCATTCCCCGTGTCTCTTATTTAAGGATTTTTTCCTCCCACCACTAGGTCTGCGTGCTGTTTGCTCCATTTGGTCTATGACCTTTGGATGATCATCTTCATCAATTGATAGACTCCTACCTTCAGGAGCACTATCTCCCTCCCCCACATTAGTCAGTTTAAAGCCCTCCTGATGAGGTTTCTGAGATTTTTGGCAAAAACATTCTTCCCAACAGTTGTGAGGTGCAGCCCATCGCTTGCCAGAAGTCCATCTTCAAGAAACTGCAGTTCGTGATCTAAGACTCCAAACCGTTCCTGTTTACACCATTTGCGAAGCCAGCTGTTCACTTCCTCTATTTTTCCTTCTCTCCCTGGGCCACGTCGTTCAACTGGGAGGACAGATGAGATGACAATTTGTGCATTTAATTGCTTCAATTTCCTGCCCAGAGCCTCGTAGTCTCTTTTGATCTTCTGGAGGCTATTGCTTGCAGTGTCATTGGTTCCCACATGAACCAAGAGGAAGGGGTATTTGTCAGTGGGTTTTATGATTCCTTGCAGTCATTCAGTTACATCTTGGATCTTAGCCCCGGGGAGACAGCACACTTCCCGAGACATCTTGTCAGGCCCACAGATCACTGCTTCTGTTCCCCTCAGTAGGGAATCCCCTATCACCACTACACGCCTCCTCTTAGGTCTGGTCGGGGTTCTTCCGTGAGCTGTCCGTTCCAAGGTCGCCTGCACATTCCCTGAGGGCTGACTTTGCTGCTCGTCTTCATATACCTGATCGACTGTAATGAGGGAGAGATCCTCAAATGGAGTCTGCTCTTTGTCTTCCATGCTAGGGGAGAGGACCTCAAAGCGATTGTGTATTTCTAAACAATCAGAGCGAACCCTGGGCCTCCTACTTCTTTGAGTCACGTTTCTCCATATATCTGGCTCCTGTGTTGGTGAACTAGCCTCCTTCTCAGGGGAGTCCCCTGTCTCCTCCTTGGTGGAGACGGTGTGCTCTGTTGCTTCCAAGAAGAGCTCCAGCTCTCTAATTCTTTGGAGCGGAGCTACACGTTCCTCCAGTTGCTGGACTTTGTCTTTTAAGAGGGCAATCAACATGCAATTGCTGCAGGTAAAGCTGCCTGCAACCTTTGGCAAGATGGCAAACATTGCGCAGGAACCACAGGCGACTGCAGCTGTTCCCTCACCCTCCATCTTGAGAACGTGTCGTTGGGGGTGGCTACAGCGGTCCTCCATCATAAAAAGCGTGAAGACAGGACAAATAACTCCCCACCTCAAAAAACTTAGGTCTCCCTCAACAAACGTTTGAGACTAGCTCCCCTAAATCTAAAAGATGGATCAAACTGTGCGCGCCGCTAGAAACACACACACACAAGAAAACCCTTTTTGCTCCTTCTTCAGCTGCCGCCCTGCAAGCTCTGATAAGCTGGATAAGTCCAATTCTGCACAGTCCATTAATTTCGTCTGCCATTCTTCTTTCGTCGGAATTTCTTCTTGTTTCCATTTCTGAGCTAACAATACTCTTGCCGCAGTTGTTGCATATAAAAACAATTTAACATCTTGCCTATTAATGTCCTGACCTATAATACCAAGTAAAAACGCTTCTGGTTTTTTAAAAAATGTATATTTCAACATCTTTTTCATCTCATTATATATCATTTCCCAGAAGTTCTTTACTTTTTGACATTCCCACCACATATGATAAAATGTTCCTTCTTTTTCTTTACATTTCCAACATTTATTATTTGTCTTATACATTTTAGCTAATTTCAAAATTTTCTTCTCTTCTTTATGCTTCCAATGCCCCTTATTTTTATTCGACACCCCACTGCCCAATCACACCCAAGGATAGTGCCGCCCCCCTTTCGCAGTGGCAGTTATCACCCACTTTTGAAAGTTTGTTATAGGAGGATGGGGAGATATAGAGAACAGGGAGCCAGCTTTCCCTGAACTGTGCTCCTGAGCTATAACTGTTAGTACCAGTAGAGTTGTGCAGCTGTTTATATGGAGCCCATCACCTGTCAGAATCTGGATACCAGTTGCTGGAAGCTGCAGGAGAGGAAAGGGGGTCTTGTGTTCAAATCCTGTTGGTATTTTAATATCACAAGAGGCTAGGGAATAGGTGAAGGGAATGGATATCGGAATGATTCAGATCACTGATCATATATATGCCCCTATATCTGCCATCCTTCAAATAGGTCATATTAAGGTAAAGGTAAAGGTACCCCTGCCCATACGGGCCAGTCGTGACTGACTCTAGGGTTGTGCGCCCATCTCACTTAAGAGGCCGGGGGCCAGTGCTGTCCGGAGACACTTCCGGGTCACGTGGCCAGCGTGACGAAGCTGCTCTGACGAGCCGGCACCAGCGCAGCACACGGAAACGCCGTTTACCTTCCCGCTATAAAGTGGTACCTATTTATCTACTTGCACTTAGGGGTGCTTTCGAACTGCTAGGTGGGCAGGAGCTGGGACCGAAAGACGGGAGCTCACCCCGCCGCAGGGATTCGAACCGCCGACCATACGATCGGCAAGTCCTAGGCACTGAGGTTTTACCCACAGCGCCACCTCATATTAATGGGTCCTATTCTTGGAGGTTTAACCCTTGGTTGGTATCTGATAAACGGAGTAAGGTTAAAATTAAAACAGCCTTAAAAAGGTATTTTGAGGAAAATAAAGACCCAGATCTCCCATTAACAACAAAATGGGAAGCAATGAAAGCAGTCATTGAGGGAGAATGTATTCAAAGCTTGTCAGTGTTTTAAAAAAAGGGAAAGATAGAAGGATTAGGGAGGAAGAAGAGGAGGTCAGGATATTGGAGGAGAAATTTAGGATGTCTAAGCAAAAGGATAAGGAAAAATTAGACCAAAAGAGAGAAGAGTTGAAAGTTTTAGATATAAATAGAACTACATTAAAGTTATGGTACAGTAAACAAAAATATTATGAATTTGAAGGGATATGTGAGAACTGGATGATGGACTAGGCCTGATCCAGGCCATAGCTGTCAACTTTTCCCTTTTCTTGCGAGGAATCCTATTCGGAATAAGGCAATTTCCCTTAAAAAAAAGGAAAACGTTGACAGCTATGATCCAGGCGGCTCCTCGTATGCTCATATGAAGTTTATGGGTGTTTATTTTCTTGTTCAGAAAGCTCACCTTAAAAAAAAAATATTCCTCTAAGCTGGAATACTACCACTACTACTAATGTTGATGATTATGATGATGATTATTATTTAAAAGCCCTATGAACCCTGAAATTACAAAACAGACAACAACAATGCTAATACAGTGGTACCTCAGGTTAAGTACTTAATTCGTTCCGGAGGTCCGTACTTAACCTGAAACTGTTCTTAACCTGAAGCACCACTTTAGCTAATGGGGCCTTCTGCTGCTGCAGCGCCGCCGGAGCACGATTTCTGTTCTCATCCTGAAGCAAAGTTCTTAACCTGAAGCACTATTTCTGGGTTAGGGGAGTCTGTAACCTGAAGCATATGGAACATGAAGTGTATGTAACCCGAGGTACCACTGTACGCAAAAAACAGTAAAATAGGAGTACATGCCTCCTTCATTACAGTAGCAGGAACCAAAGTGTTTGGGGAATGAGTGCATGGAGAACAACATTTTGGGGGAACACCAGCGAAGAATGGAACCACGGACAGCAGCCATTTTGAGCTCAGCTGTAGTGTTGAATCAAGTCTCCTTGTTCCACATTTCAGTCTCCAGGGACTTCATTTTATCCATTTTATCCATATCACGTTGTGTCAGTGGATTCTGCTCCCTGCCCCACAAGGACGAGGATGTGAATATTCCCCAGCATCCCCTCAATTTCTGGCCAGCTTACTGGCTCCGGCTGTTATAAACTCATGAAATAAGTGACTGTTTGGAGTATGAATGCCAAAGGCACACAGCCCTTGAGTGTGTTGGGGGGCTGCGGAAATGCTTGCTGACCTTGTGAGGTCTTCTGAGGATGTGGTCATGGACACCAGTCACAAAATGGTTCCCATAGGGGCCAAAATGGCGGTCAACGGGTCATGACATAACACAAAATGGCTGCCCTAGGGGTGTGGCATAGCACAAGATGGCTGCATCTAAAAGAACAGGAAAAAAACAATAGGACTGTGACATTCCCAAGCTTGGGAAATCTCAATTTTTATTTTTAAAAAACAACAACTGTTTGAAACATATGAAAATCAAAATGCATTCCGCTGTAGATTGGAACTAGGATGCACAGAAAACCCAATTCAGAGATTATTCCACAGGTGTGTATACAGAACCACAAACAAAAACATGTATGGAATGGTGTCTAATCATCATACATTTATTTATTTAAATGACTTTACCCCCCAAAAGGGAGGAGGCTTCCAGACAGGCTGCACAAATCACTAAAACAAACAAAAGTTCCCCAAACAGAAGGGAAAAACTTATACAGTGGAACCTTGGTTGTCAAACATAATCCTTTCCGGAAGACCGTTTGACTTCCGAAACGTTCGACAACTAAGGCGCAATGGGCGGCTGGCAAAATCCATTGGAAAAAATGGAGAAATGCGCCTTGGAAGCCGTTCGACTTCTGAGGCGCGTTTGAAAAAACTGAAGAATTTGCTTCTGGATTGTCAGTGAAACGTTTGACTTCCGAAGCCTTCGACCACTGAGGTTCCACTGTCAATGGCCTCACAGTTTGACAGTGCCACTGAACCCCACAAGCATGAGACAGACGTGCTGACTGGAGATGGGGAAACACCTTCTTTTTGTGCAGAAGGTTGTCAAGTTTCATCTCAGCATCTCCTCTGTCTGAAATCCTGGAGAGCGGCTGCCAGTCAGTGCCGACATCACTGAGGTAAATGGGCCAATGGTCAGACTCAGTACAAGGCAACTTCCTGTCTTCCACTTTCAGTGGTCTGCCCTTGATCTAACAGATCTAAACCAGGATCTTCTTTTGGACCTGCCCAGTACCACCTTATTCCCCTACCAAGTGATACTAAGCTCCAGCCCTTGATCACTCTGTAGCCTCCAGCTCTGGTTCTTGAGTTTTGAAAGACCAGGCAACCTGACATGGCAACAGCCTCTTCCCCCAAACCCTTGGGTAGAGGGTGCGGGAGCCCTCTGTTTCTATCGCAGATATTAATATTGCTCAGCATGAAGTCACCGGATGCATAAAGACTTGCTCCTTTTGGAGTGAAACATCGTCTAGACCAGTGGTTCTCAACCTGTGGGTCCCCAGATGTTGTTGGACTACAACTCCCATCATCCCTGACCACTGGTCATGCTGGCTAGGAATGATGGGAGTTGTAGTCCAGCAACGTCCGGGGACCCACAGGTTGAGAAACACTGGTCTAGACCCATTAGATTGTTGAAACTTTACTTGCAGAACTTTCTTCAAAAACAGAATGAAAGAATCAAAGATACACCCAAATAATTCCATACAATATCTTTTTTGTGTGCCGATTTTTTTTAATTGATTTTCCATAATTCCATCTTGTGCAAGTCAAACACAGTCCCGTCTTCTTAGAAATAAAAGAAACTTATAATCAGAGCTGGCTAACATAGCTCTCTTTCACATGGGCTCCATTTTGCCTGCATTTCAGCCCCTTAGGCTGTTCAGCATCTTAGGTTATGGGTAGCATCTCACTCCCACAGAGCCTGAGAGCAAAGACTTAGCCAGCACCCTTCCAAGATGGCGCATTTGCAGCCAAATACCTTTGCCACCTGATCTAAGGTTAAACACTCACATGTCAGCTAGCAGACAACACTTAATTATCAACTCATCAAGGAGTTCAGAGACCACTTAGTATACTCCAGTGGAATTTCCCCACGTTAAAGCCTTCAGTGATACACATCTAGGCATTTCCTTCTTTTGGTGTCAATTAAACAAATGACACTGTTCAGCATAACGGTGTGTACAAATAGAAAGCTACTGAAGTCATTCTATTTCTTAGCCGTTCTGGCCAGCCTTTTGTTTTCCCGCTTCTCACTTAAGCTCTCTCACTTCCCCTCAGAAATGAATTCCAACCCTGGACAGACGTCAAGCCGGTGAAAGCCATCAAGGTCAAGCCCCAGTACAAGTTTCCGGAGGGGAAGATGAACCACAAAACGAGTTACAGCACCCAGTTCACTGTTGAAGGGGCAAAGCCCGGCCCTTCGGATAACAAATTCCTCGAGCATCGGAGGATACGGAGCCTGTACAGCGAGCCCTACAAGGAAATCACAAAGGTAAGGGAGATGGGAGACGAGCAGTATGGCTCCTCTGTGGGATACTTCCCCGCCGAAACAAAACATTTATTTCATACTTTTGTATGCTGCTTCCTCGCACGCTGGCTGGGGCTGATGGAAGTTGGAGTCCAGCATCATCTGGAGGGGGGGAGGTTCTCCCTCCCTGCTCTGTGGCAAATTTGGGGAGGGGGGAGTCTCTGCGGGGTCAGCAGGATCCATCACTCCCCTGCGCATCCCACCAACATCCCGTCCAGTTGGTTGGCTAGTTCAGAAGTTCTCAGCTCCTTGGACTGCTCTGTGATTTGACTTCAGTTTCATTTTGGCCCACAAACCAGATTCGACAGCGACTAGGAACCATCAGATCAGTCTCCTGCTGTTGCAAAAGCTGAAGGCCTTGGGGTTTTTGTTTTGTTTTCAGGGCCTATAATAACCCCTAGTATCTCTGTGTGCCCTCATTTGTTCACTCCAAATCTATACATGATCTGATGTAAGCCAGGGTCCCCCAACCTGCGGCCCATGGGCCAGAAGCAACCCACGGAGGCCGTTTAACCGGCCCGCGAGCCGCCCCCAAACCATGCTGCCCTCTTGGCAAGTTCCCGCGCGCTGCACTAAACCGGCACAGTGCGGCGTGGAGACTCACTTCTGCTGCTCTGGAAATTGCTTCTTCTGCGCATGCTCAGATACCGGAAATCACGTCTGCACATGTCCGCAGCACCAGAAATTGCTTCTGCGCATGCCCAGACACTGAAAATCGCTTCTGCGCAGATGCAGTTTTCAACGTCTGGGCATGTGCAGAACTAATATCCGGCACCGCATACATAAAGGTAAAGAGACCCCTGACCGTTAGGTCCAGTCGTGGCCGACTCTGGGATTGCGGCGCTCATCTCGCTTTATTGGCCGAGGGAGCCGGCGTACAGCTTCCGGGTCATGTGGCCAGCATGACTAAGCCACTTCTGGCAAACCAGAGCAGCACACGGAAACGCCGTTTACCTTCCCGCCAGAGCGGTACCTATTTATCTACTTGCACTTTGACGTGCTTTCGAACTGCTAGGTTGGCAGGAGTAGGGACTGAGCAATGGGAGCTCACCCCGTTGCGGGGATTCGAACTGCCGACCTTATGATCGGCAAGTCCTAGGCTCTGTGGTTTAACCCACAGCGCCACCCGTGTCCCAGACATGCGCAGACGCAATTTCCAGAATCCACAGACATGCACAGACATAATTTCCGGCGTCGTGCTGCGCCGGCCTGGCCCACAGAGGATCTCCGTGGGAGTGATCCGGCCCACGCCCAGTAATCCTTGCTGACCCCTGATGTAAACAGATTAATTTCCTGGATCTGCAGAGTACTGGTGTAGCATGGCTCTCAGCTTCACTTGTGCCTTAGGATTCAGGCTGGTGCCTTCACCATCAAACATGGAGCCTCTTCAGACATTTTCTGTCCTCTCGGGGGTGGTGGTGTGAGGGGCATAGATCGGGGCATCTCTTCAGGGTCCTGGGTAGGGGTCTCTCTCAGCCTTTACTGCCCAAGGTTTTAGAAGGGCCCTGCACAAACTCCCTGGATACACCTGGCTGCAATTTTTGGGGCAGGCTTAATCCACTTAAGAGGGACGCGGGTGGCGCTGTGGGTTAAACCACATAGCCTAGGACTTGCAGATCAGAAGGTCGGCAGTTCAAATCCCCGCTATGGGGTGAGCTCCCGTTGCTCCTGCCAACCTAGCAGTTCGAAACACGTCAAAGTAGAAGTAGATAAATAGGTACCACTCTGGCGGGAAGGTAAACAGTGCTTCTGTGCGCTGCTCTGGTTTGCCAGAAGCGGCTTAGGCATGCTGGCCACATGACCCGGAAGCTGTACGCCGGCTCCCTCGGCCAATAAAGCGAGATGAGCGCCGCAACCCCAGAGTCGGCCACGACTGGACCTAACGGTCAGGGGTCCCTTTACCTTTCCTTTAAACCACTTAATCCAAGGATTTTGACCAAAACTGGAAGTTACACCCATTTCTGTATTACCCATTATAGTGAACGGGGCACACAGAGCTTCATTTATGCAGAACAGCCTAGAACTCAGAGCACAGATCTCAGTGGAGAATGAATGCACAGTGACTCAGAAACGGACTGGAAATACAGGTTGTTGGCACTCGTCTGTCTTGAGAGACAATGGAGTGTTCCTTTAGGGGTGAAGTAAAACCAGTACATTAGCAGCACCAAAGAGACCTCTCTGGGGCACAAGCCTGGAGGTCCGGTGCTGCCCAGATGACAAGACCCCCCTCTCAGTCTTGCTGATGTGGTCCAAATAGGAAAGCAGAGCAAGCCATTTAGCACCAGCTAGCTGCAGAAGTTAGGGGTGCGGGTGGCGCTGTGGGTTAAACCACAGAGCCTAGGACTTGCCGATCAGAAGGTTGCGGTTTGAATCCCCGCGACGGGGTGAGCTCCCGTTGCTCGGTCCCTGCTCCTGCCAACCTAGCAGTTCGAAAGCGCGTCATGTGCAAGTAGATAAATAGGTACCACACCGGTGGGAAGGTAAATGGCGTTTCCGTGCGCTGCTCTGGTTCGCCAGAAGCGGCTTAGTCATGCTGGCCACATGACCCGGAAGCTGTACGCCGGCTCCCTCGGCCAATAAAGCGAGATGAGCGCCGCAACCCCAGAGTCGGCCACGACTGGACCTAATGGTCAGGGGTCTCTTTACCTTTACCTTAGCTGCAGAAGTTCCTGGAAGGAGGTGTACAAGGTGCCATCCAGCAATCTTAGAGACTCCACTTTGGATTTGGTTGACTCCTGAGCCTTTTCTTCTCCAGAAGATGTCCCACAAGGCAGCGGAGGTTTAGGATCAGAGATTTCCTTCTCCTAGATGGGCTCCCTTCCCAGGTGGACTAGCCCCACCTGCCCCTCTACAGCATAGCTGTCAATGTTTCCCTTTTTTAAAAGGGAAATTCCCCCTATTCTGAATAGGATTCCTTGCAAGAAAAGGGGAGAGTTGACAGCTATGCTCTACAGCAGTGATAATAACAAAACAACAACAACAACAATTTATTATTTATACCCCGCCCATCTGGCTGAGTTTCCCCAGCCACTCTGGGCGGCTCCCAATCAAGTGTTAAAAACAGTACAGCGTTAAATATTAAAAACTTCCCTGAACAGGGCTGCCTTCAGATGTCTTCTGAATGTCAAGGTAGTTGTTTATCTCCTTGACATCTGATGGGAGGGTATTCCACAGGGCGGGTGCCACCACCAAGAAGGCCCTCTGCCTGATTCCCTGTAACTTGACTTCTCGTAGCGAGGGAACCGCCAGAAGGCCCTCGGCGCTGGACCTCAGTGTCCGGGCAGAACAACGGAGGTTTAGACGCTCCTTCAGGTATACTGGACCGAGGCCGTTTAGGGGTTTAAAAGTCAGCACCAACACTTTGAATCATGCTCGGAAACGTACTGGGAGCCAATGCAGATGTCCAACTGGTTGACCATGACCGACTGGTTGATCCCCAGGAAGGTTCCAGGGGGTAGATCTCTGTTTTTCTAAAGAGTTTTTTTTTTTAACTCCTTCGCTTAACCACCATCACCCTAAGGAATCCACAACCTTTAAAACTGCTCTGGGTCCATTTTTCTTCTTGAATTTCTGCCAGCTGGACACAGCAGTCTAATTCACCATAGTGGGAGCATTGCATCAGCCTTTCCCCTGCTAAACAGGGGGTTTCAAATACCCAGCTCAAGCAGGGAATAAATCCATTCCCTTTCTCTCCTGCCATACAGTGGTACCTTGGTTCTCAAACTTAATCCGTTCCGGAAGTCCGTTCCAAAACCAAAGCGTTCCAGAACCAAGGTGCGCTTTCCCATAGAAAATAATGCAAAATGGATTAATTTGCGCCGGACTTTTAAAAACAACCCCTGACACAGCAATTTGACATGGATTTTTACTATCTAACAAGACCACTGACCCATAAAATGAAAGCAATAAACAATGTTCTGCAGCCACACAATCAATCAATCATTAGCTGAACTGGGTTCCACAGAGTCACAAAAACAGAACAAAGAAGCTGCAAAAACAAAAAGGCTGACTTTTTCCATTTCCCCCTAAAGACATTCTCAATATTTCTACCTGCTCCTCTGAAAAAGGTCAACAACTTTGACTTTCCTTCCTAAAAAAGGTCAACAACTTTGACCTGAAAAAGGTCAACAACTTTGACCTGATTGCCAGTTTTTTATTCTGTGAGTAAATCACAATTTCATGGGAGCTGGACGTCTCTGCTCTACGGCATGTTCAGAAACTGCCTTCTTGACCATTGGACCCAGTCTTGGTTTCACCCACTCAATCTGCCGGAGCCTGTCTTCGCATGCAGGGGAAACCCCTAACCCCCTGAGGGTTTGAGACCCCCTCAGCTTCCCTCACCTGGTTTAGCTGGCCAGTCGAAGCCATTCCTAGGGTGTGGCCGCTGTTGCCTCCTGACAGCAAATAATAATAATAATAATAATAATAATAATAATAATAATAATAATAAATTTTATTTATACCCTGCCCTAACACCAATAAAATCACAGTAAAAACATAATAGGGGTGTTATGTACTGAGTTGAATAGGATCCAAAATGCAGCAGTCTGATTGGTCCTAGAACAACAGGATTCAGAATGCAGCAGCCTGATTGGTCCTAGAACAATAGGATTCAGAATGCAGCAGTCGGATTGGTCCCAGAACAATAGGGTCCAGAATGCAGCAGTCTGATTGGTCCACAGAGCCACCCAATCCAGCTCCAGGTGGAAGTGAATCCGCAACCTGATTGGCCTACAGGTGAATCCCGGAATTAGCCAATCACATGGAGCCCATTGTGTAAATAATGTATATAAAGCAGACATTCTGGGGGAACTTCCATTCCTCCTCACCACTGTGAGTTGAATAAAGAGCATGAAATCCACTCTCAATTCCGAGTATATTTCAAGGGGGAAAAGAGAGGGGGCGGGGAAACCAATTTAAAATGCAGCCTCATTTTAAAGTAGCCGATAAATCAAGACCATAAGGGGAGGGAAACATAAGGGTCAGAGTGAGTCCAAACCAAAGGCCAGGCGGAACAGCTCTGTCTTGCAGGCCCTGCAGAAAGATGTCAAGTCCGGCATGGCCCTGGTCTCTTGTGACAGAGCGTTCCACCAAGTCGGGGCCAGTACTGAAAAGGCGCTGGCCCTAGTTGAGACCAATCTAACCACCTTGCGACCTGGGACCTCCAAAATGTTGTCATTTGTGGCCCTTAAGGTCCTCCACGGAGCCACAAGTGAAAGCTGAGTGCTGGGTGAGCACCAAAGCTGGACAAACTACCCCAGAAGGAGCACAACATGTCCCTACCAGAGGTACTAACTGTCCCCTAATGCTCCATACAGTGGTATCTTGGTTTATGAACTTAATCCATTCCGGAAGTCCGTTCTTAAAGCAAAGCGTTCTTAAACCAAGGCACACTTTCCCATAGCACCGGGGCACTCAATTTACACTCAACAGGAAACGGAACATATTCTGCTTCCAAGGCAAAGTTCACAAACCAAAACACCTGCTTGCGGGTTTGCAGCGTTCTTAATCCAAGTTGTTCATCAACTGAGCTGTTCTTAAACCAAGGTACGGCTGTATGTCAGATAGAGGTGCAAGGCACATCTTGCGGCCCACAACCCCGATGGTGGTGCACACACAAAGAGGGGTTAATGCTTATAAGGACAGGTTAGTTAACCATTCAGCTTAAAGCAGGCATAGGCCAACTCGGCCCTCCAGATGTTTTGGGACTACAACTCCCATCATCCCCAGCTAACGGGACCAGTGGTCAGGGATGATGGGAGTTGTAGTCCCAAAACATCTGGAGGGCCGAGTTGGCCTGTGCCTGGCTTAAAGGCCTTGATGCTGCCCTTTCGATGAAACCTTTGCCACCGTTCGGCAACGCCTCTCTAAATTCGCTTTTCTCCTCCCTCCCCCTCACCTCTCCTTGTGTGTTGTGTCTGTTGTTTCCCTTTTGTGCCGGCGGCGGCTTGCCGGTTGCACCCGCTCAGGTGGAGAAGCCGAGCCCTCAGCCTTCTAAGCCAAAAAAGACGACCACAAGCCATAAACCCCTGAAAAAGGCCAAAGATAAGCAGATGGTTTCGAGCCGGTCGTCTAAGAAAAAGAGCGCCGAGGGGCCCAGCGCAACAAACGCCGAGGAAAAGGAGAAGAGTAAAGAGATGAACAATAAATTGGCCGAGGCGAAAGAGTAAATTTCACTGCTCTTACTTGCTTTCTCTTTCTCTCTCTCTCTCTTTCTCTCGTTTTCTATCCCCCCTCCTTTTATTTTCTTTATTTTCTTTCTTTTTTTAAAATAAAGGCCACAAAATTAATTAGAGGCTTCTAATCTGCCTGTGTTCCAATTGCATTAGAAGCTTTTTATCTTTGATTTCAAAGGCGGATTAGAAAGCCTCCTTTTTGCAAGGGGGGGTTTGTTTGGCTGCCTAGCGTAATAGGAGGCAGGAAAAGGCACAGAAGATTAGTTTTCAATCTATGTACATCAGAGATTTAGGGGGGAGATAGAATAGGAGAGTGGCTGGAAGACAGGTCTTCTCGTCCAGCTTTCGCCCCGGATAAACAGGTTGACCTGGTTTTTGGGGGCATCAAAAATCCTGCCAAACCTGTTGGACCCAGGGGCAACAATGAGGCAAAGGGAGTGTGTGTGTATTCACACACTGATAGCAGAATCCCATTTGGACCCCTTCCAGCTCCCTTAAAAACAAATACTAGTCTTTGCCTGAGTGCCCCTTTCTTATGCCTTAGCCTATAAAGCTCAATTCATACCACTAAGAGGGGGTGTAAAATAAATATTGGTTCGTGCGTAAAGACTAATCTATCTGGTAGCCCTCCCGAACCTCCTTGCGGTGTTTTTTTTAAAGTCAGTGAGACATTTACATTTCTGTGGGGGTGAACGGGACAGTCTTGTCACTCCTAAGCAATTTGGAAAGGGGGCAGGATCAGCCCCTTCATTTTTGAGGACAGATGCAAAACCCGTGACCTGGAATTTGAGGGCCCACCCCTTTCCACCCACAATGCCTTAGGAGAACGTGGCACTTGCTGTGATGTCACAGCGTTCCATATTTCCTAGCCCCGCCTCGGCCAATCAGGTTGGAGAGCATCTCATGTTGTGATGTCACTAGTAGAAAGTTCTACTAAGCATGACAGAAGGAAAGACGGGGAGGAACAATGCAATTCCCATTAACCTCGTTTCTTTGGACATCTGCAGCCTGCATCATGCGAGGTTTCGAAAATTGTAATGGTGACGTTAAACATCTCCCAGAGGAAATGCTGTTTTTCAGCTTTCAAGTCCACGTAGCTCAGAGGTTCAGGGGTAGGAAACCTTGCAGAAGTACCGTATTTTTTTGCTCTATAAGACTCACTTTTTCCCTCCTAAAAAGTAAAGGGAAATGTGTGTGCGTCTTATGGAGCGAACGCAGGCTGCGCAGCTATCCCAGAAGCCAGAACAGCAAGAGGGATTGCTGCTTTCACTGCGCAGCGATCCCTCTTGCTGTTCTGGCTTCTGAGATTCAGAATATTTTTTTTCTTGTTTTCCTCCTCCAAAAACTAGGTGCGTCTTGTGGTCTGGTGCGTCTTATAAAGCGAAAAATACGGTAGATCAGAAACCAGAAAATAAAAAGGTTTGGTTTCCAGAATATAAGAAAAGACCCAGGGATTTCTGTGATCAGTCTAAACGGTATGGCCAGAACCCTGCTGATTTCAGATTATGGCACATAGAAAGCTGCATTCTACCATGCCCTCGGTCTACCTTGCTCAGCATTCCCTACACTGGCTGGCAGCAACTCCCCAGGTTTCAGAGGTCTCTCCTAGCCCTACCTGAGCTCGCATGTTGGGACCGGTTGTCCTCAGCAGAGGTTGGTTTCATACATTGCCAACAGCAGAGAAGTCTCCTAATTTCCACCCCATGCTGAAAATAACATGAAATTTCAAGATCTCCACTTGGCAGCCATGTGCACCAACGTCATGATTTGCCCAACATTTTCGCCTGCGAAAAAGGGCAGATCAAGCGTTGTGTGTGTCTTGCATGTGTGCAATGTCAGATACCCACGCAGGTGTGATGTGAGAGACTGTATAAACCTGGAGTCTGCTGAGGACAGCCGGCGCCAGCAGATGACCTCATGATGATGTCACTCAACTGACGATGGTGTCATGCAAGTGACAGCTGATCGCTGCTGAACCACCATCACAAATACTAGTTAGTATCTCTCCAGGTGAGTTTTGAAAATACAGGGTAGGTTCATTAAAAGCCCTGGGGGCTTTCTCATGTCAAAGACAAAACAGTTTTTAGTTTGTTTTTCTGGTTCCTCCAATGTACAAGTAAGAACATCACTGCAAGCGATTGGAAAAATAATAATTCATTGTCCAGAGAAGCAGCCGTTGGGTTTAATTGCTCTTTGGCCCTAAATTGCCAATTAGTTTTTAAAAGAACGCTAACAAAACAGGAGGGGTGACTGGATCAAAAGGGCAAATTTCCAGGTCCACAGTTGCTGTGGAGATATTTGAGAAAGGCTTCCACACCCCCACACCCTACCCCATGAATATTTTTTAGTATTATTATTTATAGAGCGCAAGGTTTGCAGAATGTAAATTTTTGAGGTAGTTGAGAAAGAAGCAGAAATACTGTCTTTGCCGCAGAACCAGGTTAGGGGAAAAACAGATCTCAGGCTGCAGACCTAACCATGTCTGCCCAGAAGTAAGGCCTATTGAATTCAGCTGGGCTTACTCTCATGAAAGTAGAGGTTTTAGGATTGCAGCCTCAGAGGCTGGGGTGGGGTGGGGGAGAGGGTGGGGTGAGCTGTATGATAACTGGGTAGCAAATGTTTGTGGGCTTGGCTTTGACTCCTGAACTGAATGCAAAAACCGTACTGTATTTGTGTGTAACGTGTTCTATTAAGGCTTGCTCCCGAATGCTTTCGGCTATAGCGTATGTGTAACAAAATTCTGTGGTGTATCTCCAAGTGTAGCTATATTAGAACTTGTATGACGTATAGCCAGGTTTGTGTGTTTGTGGAAGGGTTGTTGGGTGGGGGGTTCGGGTCGGTCAGGGGCAAGTTCTTATACCTCCAGTACTTTGGAGAAATGCAGGAATATCCATCAGGAAGCGTAGAAATATAATTGCAAATGTGTGATGCATTAAAAAGGAAAAAAAAAATCTCAACAAAGATACATGCATCGTGGAGAGCTTCATTGATTGATCCATAATGCTCATTTGCTATTCAGAATGCTTTTTAAAAAGGAAAATGGGGGGAAAAAACATCTGCATGGACATTGCTTGATTATACAAATTTGCAGCTCTGAAAAGATGCTACTTCATTCAGCAATAGCATCTCATCTACATGCTCCATGAGAGCCCTGCAGCAAAAAGTTGGGCCATGATCCAGGGGGTAGATCTCTGTTTTTCTAAAGAGTTTTTTTTTTTAACTCCTTCGCTTAACCACCATCACCCTAAGGAATCCGCAACCTTTAAAACTGGCCTGGGTCCATTTTTCTTCTTGAATTTCTGCCAGCTGGACACAGCAGTCTAATTCACCCTAGTGGGAGCATTGCATCAGCCTTTTCCCAGCTAAACAGGCGGTTTCAAAAACCCAGCTCAAGCGGCGAATAAATACCGGTACTTTCCCTTTCTCTCCTGCCACACAGTGGTGCCTTGGTTCTCAAACAAAAACGCAAAATAAATAGCAGAAACAGACAGGCCTCAGCGTAGCATGCAAAATGGAAGGGTGGCACTCAAATCGGAGCATGTTCGGCTTCTGAAAAAAGTTCACAAACCGGAACATCTACTTCCGTGTTTGCAGTGTTTGGGTTGCAAGTTGTTTGACGACCAAGGCGTTTGAGAACCAAAGCACCACTGTATTTGGAAATTTGGGGTGACAGATATTTATTTGGGTGGACGGGAACAGAGAATGGATTTGGAAAGTAGAGGGAGAAGGCGCTGCATTTGATCTTTGAAGCACTGTCAGTTGATACACAGAGCAAAGGGTAGCCATAGAAAAATGTTATACTACCGGTATGCTTTCTCCAGTCCTGTGCAGAACTGGGATATGATTCAGCTTGGCTCAAGCAGCCGAATGAGGCAGGAAACCAGGAGCTTCCTTTGCAGGCTGAATAGCATCTTAGGTGTGCGTGCGTGTGCACCTTTCACCAGGACAGTGGGGCAGGAGGAAAAGCGTGGCCCCACCTCTCCCCGCATAATCCGAATCCTGACCTCCCCTCCTCATTGAGATGGCTGTTTAAAGAACAAAAACCACACATAAATAAGGAAAAATCACACACCTCAAGTATGCATCTTTGCCAGTCTGATGCTAGAGCTGATTTGAGAACTGTCAGATTAGCAAAGGTTGATCTAATTCAGCGTTTCCTGCCAGTTTCGGACTACAATTCCCATCATCCCTTGCTAGCTAGGGGTGATGGGAGTTGTAGTCCAAAAAACAGCTGGAGACCCAAGTTTGGGAAAGACTAGTGCGTGGAACCTTGGACCTGCCAGATGTCTCCAAACTACAACTCCCATCAGCTTTAGCAAGCATAGCCAATGACCAGGGGTGGTGGGAGTTGTAGTTCAACATCTGGAGGACCAAAGGTTGGCCAAATCTGAACTAATGCATTTTCTGCTTTGATCCAAAGCCCCATTAAGCATAACTGGGCAGCTTAAATGCTCACCTGCCCTCTTATAGGATGCTAAGATTCCCCTACCGGTCCATGGGGAGACTCCAGTCTAATGAAACAAGGAGGTGTGTTTTGTTTTGTTTTCATATTTAAAAAATCCTCATGGGTCATGGAGGGTGCAAGAGGCCTTTAGTGACTTATCTTTTCTCTGGTTAACACCCAAGTGTCTCTTTTAAGACCGACATACTGCAGCAGCAGCAGCTCCCGAAATCTCCTGTGGTCTTGGATGCAAAACACGATATAGTTTCATTCAGCCATTTAGGTTTTCCTTCCGAACTGTGTCTCGGCAACCTTCTGTAACTCCCTCATTCTTTGCATTCCTTCTTCAAATATTTGCTTGCTGGCTTCCCTTCTCCGTTTCCTTTTGAATATTCCTGCGCTTTCTCGTCTGCTTGTTTGATCACCTCCTTCCTTGTACTTAAAGTCCTCTTCACGGCTTGTTGACACCCCCACTCACCTTGGCTTTGCAAAAAAAACAACTGAAATAAATTCCACAACCACTTGCTTTGCTCATCTACGGTGTTTCTGTTGGGGGCTATTGTGTGGTCTTTTCACAAGCGCATCCATGCCCATGATTCTGCGAGGCAGAGCCAAGTTGTCTTAAGGGGTATTTTGTGGCCTCGATTCTGCTGCATTATCACCAAGAGGGGCAAAATTGTCTCCCTGAACTATGCTAAGAGTTCACTGTCTCAGTACTGCCTTTAGTTTTGCTGTTAGTATAATCACAGCCAGACCGATATTAATGTATAGCCAATAGATTGCGGTGTGTTTGTTCAAATAGAGGGTCACTTTTTTCTTCTTCTTCCTGGACAACGATAAATAAATGCTGAACGCAAACACCCACCTCCTTGATTTTTTTGTTTTTACCCTCCGAATTGAGTAAGCCAAAGAGGTTTCCTTTTTTGACGGTAAGTCCCACAAGAGACCTTAGTTTCATCCGGGAGAAATTGTGAGAACGATGCTCTGCAAAGTTTGGTTCTCTTTTAAGCTTGAGCTGATTGATCGATTAGGAATAATAATAATAATAATAATAATAATAATAATAATAATAATAATAATTGGTGGAGGGGGAAAGTAGGGAAGGAGGCAAAAGTTTGCTTCTGTTTGCATTTAAAAGTGAGCCTACGCAATTCACACTTTGCAAAACTGCAAAGCCACCTTTTCAGACATCCGCTTCTCTGAATGTTGCAGTACATTTCTCTAGCCAAGTAATGTGCGCAAACAGGCAAATATTACTATGGTAAAGAAGGCGGCGTGCATTAAAACATATATATTAGTGACAATAGCATACCCAAAAAGCACTCTGTTAGGAGAAACTGTTTTGCAAAAATGTGAATATTAGACAAAATTGCATATATAAATGTGTTTGGGGTGGGAGGGGAGGATGCACTAAAATGCTGGGGAATTTTCATGAAGTCTTTATATATATATATATATATATATATATATATATATATATATATATATATGCAAACGTAACATGAAAATGTGGAGAACTGAATTTTAAGACTGCGGAAATAAGGTACCAAGATAGACATATCCACTCTCCCCTAGCTGCAAGTTAAAGGCATTTCTTCTCCATTGTTTTGGCAGCCTTTGGTTCTGGTGTGTTCTTTTGCGGTGAGGAATGAGTAAGGGAACTTGCGAGAAAATTGTCCTTAGGCTTAACCCTGCATGGCAGGTTTGCCTTATTACAATATTATGCCTCCTACAGATCTCAAAAAGGCACCCATGCTGAGGTCTAGTGGCACATGAACTTATTGATTCAGCCACAAAATTGACAGTTGCATCTTAAACACACATTTTATTGGCGGGAGGAGTATAGCAGGTTATTGGTGCAAATCCCAGCAGCTATGCCGCAAATCATGGGAAACTATTTTAATTGCATTGATGAACTGGCTGGTGGCTTTTACTGTTCGATATAGGTTTTCAAAGGCATAAAACAGTCAAATCCACACATATAAATGAAAAACACAAGCTCCCCGTTTCAGCAAACAGGCTTTAGTGCTTTCTTGAAAGGGTTTGTCATTCATCTACTACAGTAGGTATATGTTTACCGACAGCAGCGAGATTGGAACTCGGAACCTTTTTGTGTAGGAACAAGCAAAGGTGCCTGGGATCACGGTCTTTTGAGTTTGCCTTGGTGCTTATGGATGTTGCGCTCCACAAAACCTCTTCTTCATTTCCTTGAATGGAAGGAAACCGAGATGGCACATAATATTACGTAGGGTAAGGCAGCCTCCCTCATAGCCCATCTTGTAATGAATGCAGTCGTCACAGGAACAGCTTGTCCAACTAAACCCAACCATTAATGGTAAAGGGACCCCTGACCATTAGGTCCAGTCGTGACCGACTCTGGGGTTGTGGCGCTCATTTTGCTTTACTGGCCGAGGGAGCCGGCGTACAGCTTCCGGGTCATGTGGCCAGCATGACTAAGCCACTTCTGGCGAACCAGAGCAGCGCACGGAAACACCGTTTACCTTTCCACTGGAGCGGTACCTATTTATCTACTTGCACTTTGATGTGCTTTCGCACTGCTAGGTTGGCAGGAGCAGGGACTGAGCAACAGGAGCTCACCCCGTCGCGGAGATTCGAACCGCCGT
Organism: Podarcis raffonei; assembly: GCF_027172205.1. Lineage (NCBI taxonomy): Eukaryota > Metazoa > Chordata > Lepidosauria > Squamata > Lacertidae > Podarcis > Podarcis raffonei. Next base: position 9,698,963 of record NC_070605.1, on the reverse strand, counting down.
CCTTCTGATCAGCAAGTCCTAGGCTCTGTGGTTTAGACCACAGTGCCACCCGCGTCCCTAACCCGACCCTTAGGAAGCAGTTAATGTGAACAGCAAGATAAACTCTTGAATGCATTTTCTGAGGACTCTTTGCTTATGGGAACATTACCTGATGAAGTCCCTGCCACACTCTTTCACTGGAGACCAAAGGAGAAAATGGCGGATGTTTGATTGGGATTCCACCCAACGCGATCACGTGGGAAGAACTTTCTGTGTGTTGCCACATTGCCCCACCACAAAAGCTTCTCTTAAAACACCCAACAACTGTTTTTTTGATGTTACACATGTGACAAGAAGCTCCCGTTTTGTGTGGAGGCTCAAACAATCCTTTTTCAAATGTGGGTGCATATTGTGACCATTGGAGGATGGTTTTATTAAACGTTTTGCTCAACGGTGTGGCTGTCAAGGGTACAGCAGTGTGATGTGTCGGGTTTCAAAGGTGGCATGTCTTGGGCTGAACCCTGGAGTCGTCTTCTTTCAAATTTTGTCCGCAAATCCATGAAAAGATGCCAAACTCTAATACCTCCACTCAGTGGAACACAGGGGGACGCATACTCCTAAACATTTTGTGAATCTTTGTACTTTTGTCCATTTACTGTATTTATTTTCCCCAATTTGAAGTATAAAATGGTGGTTTTCTTGAGTCAAAATGAGAGTACCCCTAAACATTTTTTAAGGAAAAAAAAGTATTGCCTCCACTCAACATTGAAAATCCTCTAACAATTTCAAATTGGACAATCTATCTTTTTACATTCCAAACTAATGTTTGGCCTTTCAATATGTGGCTTTGCGCAACTGAAGTATTTTAAGACATTTCCCCTCTCCTCTCCTCCCAAATCCATTTTTATTGGACCCAATTCTACTCAGCCTATAAGACAGTATAGTTTTCCAGCACTGTTGTCGGGTAGATCTCCCCTCACGGGTCATTCCCCTTTCTAGAAACATGGGGCAGAGTGTTCTTCTAGGACCGAGGTGGTGCGGGTTCAAATCCCCTCTCAACTAGGGAGAGTTTCTTAGGCAAGATGTGTACTGCCCTACCTCACCGGGTTGTTGTGATGTTGAGAAGGGAAATGGCGAGAACCGTGTGGGCTGCTTGGAGTACCTTGGAGGAAAATTGGGTTGTAAATGAAATGAAACAAAATAATAATAATAATAATAATAATAATAATAATAATAATAATAATTTATTATTTGTACCCCGCCCATCTGGCTGGGTTTCCCCAGCCACTCTGGGCGGCTTCCACAGAGACCAAAAATACACTAAAATGTCACACATTAAAAACTTTCCTGAACTGGGCTGCCTTAAGATGTCTTCTGAATGTCAGGTAGTTGTTTATCGCTTTGACATTTGATGAGAGGGTGTTCCACAGGGCGGGTGCCACTACCGAGAAGGCCCTCTGCCTGGTTCCCTGGAACTTGACTTCTCGCAATGAGGGAACTGCCAGAAGGCCCTCAGAGCTGGACCTCAGTGTCTGGGCAGAACAATAGGTATACTGGGCCGAGGCCGTTTAGGGCTTGAAATTTCAGCACCAGCACTTTGAATTGTGCTCGGAAACATACTGGGAGCCAGTGTAGGTCTTTCAAGACCAGTGTTATATAGTCTCGGCGGCCACTCCTAGTCACCAGTCTAGCTGCCGCATTCTGGATTAGTTGCAGTTTCTGGATCACCTTCAAAGGTAGCTCCACATAGAGCGCATTGCAGTAGTCCAAGCGGGAGATAACCAGAGCATGCACCACTCTGGCGAGACAGTCTGCGGGCAGGGAGGGTCTCAGCCTGCGTACCAGGAGGGGGATAAATGCCGTTGTGCCACCTAAAAATGCAGCTAGGGCCCAGTTCACACATTGTGAAAAGACCGTGTACCCTCTGCCTTCATTGAGCATACTTTCACTGTGTGGTGTGCGAAAAGGGGTATCAGTGTGGTGGTGCAATTTGTGAGACTTCAGGTTCACCTCCCATCTCAGCTTTAACCGTAGGCACTTCTCAGAGGTTTGCCATACATTTCTGGTGCAAAAAAAATGGCATCGGGGGGCGGGATTTTGGCGAAGCGGCAAAATGTCAGGAGAAACTTGGATGCGTGGCAACACAATGGCTCAAATCACTATTTTGGGGATAGGTTTCCTGAGGGAAGCAGAAAGCTCAACAGTTTGTACTCCAAAAATTTTGGGGGGTTTCGTTAGAAAAAAACCCTCAACGATTTCTTTGCGGTTGTCAGGAATTTTACCTTTTCAAATATGACAACTCTAGCCTCTCAACTTTGTCCTGGTACAAGGCAAAAATAAATAATAATAAGACGAACGTGTGCTCCCCTACCCTAAAGTTATAAGATTTTTTTCAATGAATCCGGGGACACTTTTCAACTTCCTACTAAATAGATGGATTTTGTCAGGGGACTGATTTGTAAATCCAGGGATTGTCCCCAGGAAAATGGGGATGTCTATTAACCTTACTCAACCCAAATTCGGCCATGCCCACATCTAGTCACATGCAGAGGAAGTTTATCCCAGCTCAGGAGGAAACTGGAAGTTTTCTCCTGGCTGGTACAAAGCATCCCCTAACATGTCCGTTCTAGGAATGTTGTACAGTGGTACCACAGGTTACAGACACTTCAGGTTACAGACGCTTCAGGTTACAGACTCTGCTAACCAAGAAATACTACCTTGGGTTAAGAACTTTGCTTCAGGATGAGAACAGAAATCGGGCGGCGGCGGCAGCGGGAGACCCCATTAGCTAAAGTGGTATCTCAGGTTAAGAACGTACTTGACTGCTATGTGTTTCACCTCCCACAGATATGACCCTCTTGTTCCCTTACGACTTAATTATTATTATTATTATTATTATTATTATTATTATTTATACCCTGCCCATCTGGCTGGGCTTCCCCAGCCACTCTGGGTGGCTTCCAAGAAAATATTAAAATACAGTAATACATCAAACATTAAAAGCTTACCTAAACAGGGCTGCCTTCAGATGTCTTCTAAAAGTCTGGTAGTTGTTGTTCTCTTTGACATCTGATGGGAGGGCGTTCCACAGGGCGGGCGCCACTACCGAAAAGGCCCTCTGCCTGGTTCCCTGTAACTTGGCTTCTCTCAGTGAGGGAACTGCCAGAAGGTCCTTGGAACTGGACCTCAGTGTCCGGGCAGAACGATGGAGGTGGAGACGCTTCTTCAGATATACAAGACCGAGGCCATTTAGGGCTTTCAAGGTCAGCACCAACACTTTGAATTGTTTTCGGAAACATACTGGGAGCCAATGGAGGTCTTTCAAGACCGGTGTTATGTGGTCTTGGCGGCCGCTCCCAGTCACCAGTCTAGCTGTCACATTCTGGATTAGTTGTAGTTTCCGCTTGCTGCCCACAGACGGACACGGTCCCATTCCCAGTGTTGAAATAAGATTCAGCTGTCAGCCAGCCCAGCTCCTGCACATGAAATGGGCTGGTTTAGCCATTTTGTCCTTTGCCTCAGGCAGCAAAACATCTTCTAGCCTGTCGCTGGAGACGAAAGCATCGCTACTGTCCTGGACAAAGCCTGATTTAGACAAACGCCATAAATTGTTTGAAGGAAAAGCTCAAATGAAACGAGCAAATGGAATAAATTCATGCTTCATGAGGGCTCGCTTTTATTTAGAGCAAGGCCGAAAATAATTTTAGTTCTGAGCGCCGAACTAAAAGCAGGGAAAAGAAGTAACCAGAGCTATTGGGGGGAAATTTCCACTTGCACTGAATTTGGAAAAACTGCAAATGGAGTTTTTTGTCACCACAGCAGTCAGCAAAGATGGGGAAGCGATTTGGTTCGGATTGCATTTCAATGCATACTTACCTAATCCGTACTTCCTGAAACAATTAGCAAACTTTAACACAGGTCGCCGTTGACATCCACACTTCTCTGAATTTTGCAATGCAGTTCAGCAAGGAAATGGTGTGTACAAAAAATGTTAGGGGAAATTAAGTGTGAAAATGCATATATGAGACAAAATTGCATAGAAAAAAATCATATATTGGAGTAAAGAGGAATTAACATGCTGCTGAATATTCACAAGGAGTTCCTTTAATTGCGAACTTAAGCAGAATTATAGTGGACTGAGAAAAGAAGAAATGAAGAAACCATAATTAACAAATTCACCCACCTCTAGCAGTCAGCCTGCTGTTGTAGGAAGTGCAGAGACAGGACCTAGTGTTGATTACCAGCTCTCTTTCTTGCCTGGTCCCTAAGAATAAATTGCATTTTCTACATTAAATTCCCATAAAATAAATGCCTCACACACCCAGATATTCTCTTTGTCTCTCACGCCTATGCAAGCACACACCATAATAAATGTTTTCACTTTCAAGATGCTCTCAAGAACTTAACCCGGTCTCTCCAAGAATTCGGTTCCACAAAATGTCCAACTTGGCTTTGGAAATTGCCACTTAGAGTCCTGTACAGATACTTAAGAAACAAAAGAAAATGCTCCAATCGAAAACAAGAGTTAAGACGACCGATCCCGAGGCTTTTACGTTCGTGCAATTCGCTTGGATTGTGACCACTGGATCTTTTCCACTTAATGGATGCTGCATATCTGCTTAGCAAATCCACTAAACCCCACCAGCATTGGGGATGTTCAAAAAATACCATATTATGGGCTTTTGCAAGAAGACGGGTGACTGCAGCTCCTGCTGGTTATTTTCCTTCATCTTTTAAAGATGGAAACCATGGCACTTTCGGGGCGGGGGTTAACTCTTCCCTCCCACACAGATTTTCCACCCAATTCACACGATAAACATCTCTAAAACAGGTCCCGGGAGATTAAGATGCCACAAAGTCATGCAAAAGCATGATAACAACTACAACACACACAGAGAGATTATTTGTGACACGCAGATGTGAACCAAGTGGGTCATTTTGGGGAAAGCTTTGCAAGCGAGGGAGAGTCAAAGTGTCTAGCCATCTCTGGTCTTTTCTCTCTCTCTCTCTGTGCAGTCAAGTCTTCACTATGACCTATCAGAATTTTCCATACACTGTAGCACCTCCTGGCGAATTCATTCTTCATAGATGGCAAAGGGGTTCCTATTTGTCAGCCTCTACCTTTTGCTTTAGGGATGCTGGTGGTGCTGTGGGTTAAACCACAGAGCCTAGGACATGCCAATCAGAAGGTCGGCGGTTCAAATCCCCGCAACGGGGTGAGCTCCCGTTGCTCAGTCCCTGCTCCTGCCAACCTAGCAGTTCAAAAGCACATCAAAGTGCAAGTAGATAAACAGGTACCGCTCTGGCGGGAAGGTAAACGGCATTTCCGTGCGCTGCTCTGGTTCTCCAGAAGCGGCTTAGTCATGCTGGCCACATGACCCGGAAGCTGTACGCCGGCTCCCTCGGCCAGTAAAGTGAGATGAGTGCCGCAACCCCAGAGTCGGTCACGACTGGACCTAACAGTGAGGGGTCCCTTTACCTTTACCTTTTGCTTTAAAGGGGAGCAAACAGCCGGGGTGTCATTTTGAATAAACTCCAAGATATGTGGTTGAAATTTCCACATGCGGATGTCAAGGTGCAGCTTGCAAAAGCAGATTAGATATTTTCCCCGCTTAGGGACTGACTATCTCTCATCTACAACAGAGAACAGGCCTCAGACTAGAATATACATCATCTTCCTTTGGCTATCGGGCTGTTTAGGAGCCGTATTATCTGAGTTTAAAAAGAAAATGACCCAAAGAAAAACAACTGGATTTTTTTCACTCTTAAATTATTGTCCACCTTTTGGCTACAGCCCCGTAACAAAATAAACACTATCACAAAGGATTATTCATATATAAAATGTGAATCTTCTTCCATATTGTAAGCCTTCGGGGTGCGATATCAGAAGCCAGTTTCAACATGGCTCCATTACACACAGCTGTTGACAGGAGTATAGTTCTAATTTTTTCATTAAGTAGACAGTTTGGGGAGTTGTTTTGCTTTCTATGCAAGTAATAATAATTGGCAAATCCATTAAATTGCCAATATTGGATGGGGGAGGTATTGAACTCACAGAGGGCTCAACATACCATAAAACCAGCCTAGCCTAGTAGCTTGGGTTTAGGCCAACGTTTGAGAGCAGAAACACCCCATGATAAGCTTGCCACATTTCAAGAAGTAAAAATAAATTTAAGAACGGTTGTTGAGTTTTGGGAAAAAGTTTCGAAAATCCAGACATTTCCCAATTTCCCGAAATTCATTATTGGAATCTCAGACATGTCCAGGGAAATCCAGACATATGGCAACCCTACCCAATGAATTGTTTTTATGAGTTTTTATCCAACGAAGTCATGCTCAGAGTAGACCCATTGGAATAATGGACTACAGACAGTGATGTTTATTGATTTCGGTAGCTGCTGCTTCTTTTTTTAAATAATCTTTATTAGTTTTTCAATTAGATACTCCACATACACATATTGTATTACATTTTACATTTATACTTGCTCTTCAGAGCTGACTTCCCTCCTTCCTTCTTCTGGTTTTTTTATATCGCATATAATTTTCTTCCATTTTATCTATTGTTATTCATTTTCCATATTTGTCCATAGTGTATCCATAAACAATAATTCCTCATGTTTATACAATTCTTGTTGTCTGTCTGTATTCATTTACCACTACTGTTCGTTATATTAATTTCCTTATACATTTTGCTTCTTATTATTTTCATTATCCATCACTTTTCTTAATCTTTCCCATTATGAGGTTTGTTTCCAATTCTACTGGATTTACTATTTCATCTTATCTTTCCTAGATACAACATACATTTCCCCCATTCTTTTTGAAATGTTTCCTCGCCCTGTGGTCAAATTTCCCCCGTTAGTTTGGCTATTTCTGCATATTCCATTACCTACTGCTAGCCCAGGTTTGGACATAGCTGTCAACTTACAGATTTGAAAATAAGGGACCAGCAGCCTCGAAAATAAGGGATCAGCAGCCAAAATAAGGGATCAGCAATTACTTTGATGAAATACATATTTTGTTGCATGCAAATGGCTTTAGATACCTATTAGGTCCATAAATTACCATATAGCATATATTCAACACAAAAAAACAGCAACAATTTGTTGTTGACAAAGGACAGCTGGACATAGAAAGGGCCCCATTACCTTCAGTAGCTTATTTAAGGGACATCTTCAATGAGGAACAGCAGCGGGACATGGCGCTGGGATAAGGGACTGTCCCGCCCAATAAGGGACGCTTGACAGCTATGGGTTTGGAAACAGCAGCAATCACCAACAGTAGAAGAATGGCGACAGATTTCGGTAGCTTCTTAGCCGGCTGCAACCCGATGACACCTTAGTTGGCTGCCTATGGACCACATTCTGCAGTTCCACGCTACGCAAATGATTGCAAGTTCTGCTGCTTTTATGTGTGACAGAATAAGCTTTCGGTCAGTCTTGTGGCATGATGACTTCTTTCTTTCTTTTTGCTTTCAGTGCCTCCATTAAAACAACTGGTGCTACAGACAAGGAACCCATTTCCTTAGGACGGGACCAACTGGTCGACGTTAAGCCCCTGCCTTCCATTCCTGAGTAAGCAGACGGGACAAGCATGTAGCCTGCATGAAACGTGTAAAAGACTTATTTGAATAATAGTACAAAAATAATAATAATCCAAAAATCAATAAAGTGGTGCTAGATCCTCTGTTGCCTCTGGAATCATTTGCAGAATTGTGTCTGGATCCATCCCATCAAGTTGCTTCCCCAGATGAGAATGGCGAGGGTTGGATTTTGGCAAAAACTGGAGAGCAAAAAGTAATAGTAATTTATTATTTGTACCCTGCCCATCTGGCTGGGTTTCCCCAGCCACTCTGGCCGGCTTCCAACAAAGATTAAAAATACATAAAAATGTCACACATTAAAAACTTCCCTAAAGAGGGCTGCCTTCAGATGTCTTCTAAAAGTCTGGTAGTTGTTCTTCTCTTTGACATCTGGTGGGAGGGCGTTCCACAGGGCGGGTGCCACCACCGAGAAGGCCCTCTGCCTGGTTCCCTGTAACTTGGCTTCTCGCAGTGAGGGAACAGCCAGAAGGCCCTCGGAGCTGGACCACAGTGTCCGGGCAGAACGATGGGGGTGGAGATGCTCCTTCAGATATACTGGGCCGAGGCCGTTTAGGGCTTTAAAGGTCAACACCAACACTTTGAACTGTGCTCGGAAACGTACTGGGAGCCAATGTAGGGCTTTCAGGACCAGTGTTATATGGTCTTGGCGGGTTTGTGCCTTTACAGGCCAATTACTAGGGATGCCTAGTGGGCTGAGCACTGTAGATCTTGTTTCCATTGGTTTGAAAGGGGAGAAAAATATTTTAGTGGTAAAAGGATAGCTCTCTGGATGCCTAGATCCAGGTTCAGGGCAAGTACTTTTCATGAGAGAACCCCAACAGATTTAAAATCGCAAAATATGCAGCAAAGTGAATGGGAATGTAACCTGTTAGACCTTTAAAATATCCCCTTCTAAGTTGTAGCGTTCCCAAAAAAAGGAAGGATTGGACTCTGATTAAGAGAATACACATGAGGCTTGACCAGCAAGACTTTGGGAGGAGGTGCCAATAATAATCCTCTCCACCCCTCAGCCCAGGTCGTTTTATTCACAAAAGAACTTTTTACACAGTGTTCGTAAGAACCAATCAGATTTCCTCTGAGCATTTAAAAAAAAAACCACGTGGGACAAAGTCAGATCAGAAGAAATCCTGTTAACTACAAAGACTACTCTGAGCATGCATATATAAAGGTAAAGGTAAAGTGACCCCCTGACTCTGGGGTTGCGGCACTCATCTCACTTTACTGGCTGAGGGAGCCGGCGTACAGCTTCCGGGTCATGTGGCCAACATGACTAAGCTGCTTCTGGCGAACCAGAGCAGTGCACGGAAATGCTGTTTACCTTCCCGCTGGAGTGGTACCTATTTATCTACTTGCACTTTGACGTGCTTTTGAACTGCTAGGTTGGCAGGAGCTGGGACCGAGCAACGGGAGCTCACCCTGTCGCGGGGATTCGAACCGCCAACCTTTTGATTGGCAAGTCCTAGGCTCTGTGGTTTAACCCACAGCACCACCCGCCTCCTCTGAGAGTAAATAAAGCAGGACTAGAGGAATGCTTTTAGGAAACCCGGAGGTCATAAACAAGCAGTAAACAGGAGAGGAAGGATGGGTAGTATTTACCATCTCTTTGTGAACTCTCTTGCTGGCCCTAAGATTAACGAAACTAAGAATAGCTACATCAAAGAAGCTACCTACTATCTTTATGTACTGAGGATGCCTGATGAAGCAACTGGCCTGTGTTTCAGAATGCTTATACATGCCTGTCAGGTGTAGAGAAATAGGACAGAGACGTGGATTGATCAGAAATCATATCAAAATGGTTCAAACCCAGTCAACGCAATGCTTTCATTGCTGACACAAATGGCTTGCTCCATATATTTTATAATTCCTCATAGCAATCCCACCTGATCACTACACTAAGTTGCTTCCAAAGTTCCCCACTTCCCTTAGCATAGAAAGAGACCACACATTTGGTTACATGGTAAATGGTTTACTTACAAACTCTTCAAAGGTCAGATTCATGTGCTTTTTCACACAGCAGCAAGACAGACAACTTGGTTTCAAAAATGGTTTCTAAATTATCTGTACAGAAACAGAGAGATGGCTTGCCAAAGCCACACAGCCTGGGATTGGAGCAACCTAACTCAGACACCCGCATTGGAAGGGTTCACATGGTGGAAGAGAAAGAGCAAAGAGTCTGGTAGCCCTTCCTCCCAGTGTGAGTGGGTGTGACCTAGCTAAGCCTGGCAGGACAGCTTACTCTATGGTCTTAACCCCTTCATGTTAAACATGTTGGTTATATGAGACTGGATATATCCCACAGATCTCAGGTCCTCCTGGAGGGGTTTCCCAAATGGGACATCTGGTTTGCCACTGTGAGAACAGGGTGCCTTTGGCCTGATTCAGCAAGGATCTTTCTCTTTCTTTCTTTCTTTCTTTCTTTCTTTCTTTCTTTCTTTCTTTCTTTCTCCCACCTTATTTTCCGCAAGGCGGTATACATGATTCAGATTCCTCCATTGGACTAGATGAGCCTCGGCGTCCCTTCCAACTTTACAGTTCTACGATTCCATGGCTGAGTGGGAATTTGAACCCCGGTCTTCCGGCCCAACATCTAATCCAGCCTTTCTCAACCTTGGGTCCCTGGATGCTGTTGTCTGCAACTCCTACCATCCATGACCACTGCTCCTGCTAGCTAGGGATGCTGGGATTTGTAGCCCAACAACATCTGGGGAGCCAAGGTTGAGAAAGGCTGCTCTAACCATTACATCACACTGAATCTCAAGTCTTGGGCTGTCAGTTCCCATCATCCCTGACAAGTGGCCATGCTGGTCAGAGCTGATGGAGTCCCACCAACATCACCAGGTCCACAGGATCTCTATTCTTGTGTTAAGAGTCTCTAAGCCAGGCTTCCTCAGACTCAGCCCTCCAGATGTTTTTGGCCTACAACTCCCATGACCCCTAGCTAGCAGGACCAGTGGTCAGGGATGATGGGAATTGTAGTCTCAAAACATCTGGAGGGCCAAGTTTGAGGAAGCCTGATCTAAGCACTGACATCCAGGGTATTAAAGAGACCCATATTTATTAAAACACACAAACATACACAAGTCTGCACTGAAGTCCTTGCTTGGATGGGAGTCTCCTTCTCTTTGTTTCTTTTTCCATTCCTTTGTGTCCCTGCCTTCATGTCAGCTCCATCCTTTCCTCCCCTCTCTCTCCTTAACTATGCAATAGTCACATATGTATCCCAGATCTCCATTATTATTTAAGCTGGGCAAGGATTACCCATTCAGTAACCACCAACCATCAACCCTTGTGACATTTCTGGGTCACAATCAGGATTCCTCCATCTCAGAATAATAGATATCATAGTGTTCCATTTTTAATGAGCGGTCCATTATTTAGGCAGAGGCATTAATGATGTATAACCAAGTCAGGACCCCGGAGTTAAACGTCTTTCTGTGTCATGTTGTGGAAGTGAAATGGGGGGGGGGCAACTTTCTCCATCCAGATCTACATCTGTAATGTAAGTAACATGTTGGGATTATGCAGGAACCTCAGAGCTACAGACATAATCTGTATGGTGTAGTGGTTAAGAGCGGTAGTCTAGTAATCTGGGGAACCGGGTTCGTGTCTCCGCTCCTCCACATGCAGCTGCTGGGTGACCTTGGGCCAGTCACACTTCTCTGAAGTCTCTCAGCCCCACTCACCTCACAGAGTGTTTGTTGTGGGGGAGGAAGGGAAAGGAGAATGTTAGCCGCTTTGAGACTCCTTAAAGGGAGGGAAAGGCGGGATATCAAATCCAAACTCTTCTTCTTCTTCAAGGTTGTGGGTTTGTGTCCCACGCTGGGCGAAAGATTCCAGGGTTTCACGGGGTTGGGCTAGATGACCCTCATGGTCCTTTCTGATTCTACGATTCTATAATCTTCCTTTCCACTACTTTTCAACACCTCGGAGGTGGGGAAGATTTCATGTATTTTCTGACCGCGCCGTAAAAGCAGGAAAGTTGGCATTGGGCACTGAACTCCACATCAAGAATCCAAATTCTCCATTAAAAAAAGAAAGCAGGTTTCCTATAATAATTTTCCCAGTAGTGATGTATGGAAGTGAGAGCTGGACCATAAAGAAGGCTGATCACCGAAGAATTGATGCTTTTGAATTCTGGTGCTGGAGGAGACTCTTGAGAGTCCCATGGACTGCAAGAAGATCCAACCTATCCATTCTGAAGGAAATCAGCCCTGAGTGCTCACTGGAAGGACAGATCCTGAAGCTGAGGCTCCAATACTTTGGCCACCTCATGAGAAGAGAAGACTCCCTGGAGAAGACCCTGATGTTGGGAAAGATGGAGGGCACAAGGAGAAGGGGACCACAGAGGACGAGATGGTTGGACAGTGTTCTCGAAGCTACCAGCATGAGTTTGACTGAATTGTGGGAGGCAGTGGAAGACAGGAGTGCCTGGCATGCTCTGGTTCATGGGGTCACGAAGAGTCGGACATAACTAAATGACTAAACAACAACAACAAATAAAAATTTATTATTTGTACCCCACCCATCTGGCCGGGCCTCCCCAGCCACTCTGGGCGGCTTCCAACAAAGATTAAAAATACATTAAAATGTCACACATGAAAAACTTCCCTGAACAGGGCTGCCTTCAGATGTCTTCTAAAAGTCAGATAGTTGTTTATCTCTTTGACATCTGGTGGGAGGGCTTTCCACAGGGCGGGCACCACCACCGAGAAGGCCCTCTGCCTGGTTCCCTGTAGCTTTGCTTCTCGCAGTGAGGGAACCGCCAGAAGGCCCTCGGAGCTGGACCTCAGTGTCCAGGCAGAACGATGGGGGTGAAGACGCTCCTTCAGGTCTACTGGGACGAGGCCATTTAGGGCTTTAAAGGTCAGCACCAAAACTTTGAATTGTGCTCGGAAACGTATTGGGAGCCAATGTAGGTCTTTCAAGACCTGTGTTATGTGGACTTGGCGGCCGCCCCCAGTCACCAGTCTAGCTGCTGCATTCTGGATTAGTTGTAGTTTCCGGGTCACCTCCAAAGGTAGCTCCACATAGAGCGCATTGCAGTAGTCCAAGCGGGAGATAACTAGAGCATGCACCACTCTGGCGAGGCAGTCCGTAGACAGGTAGGGTCTCAGCCTGCGTACCAGATGGAGCTGGTAGACAGCTGCCCTGGACACAGAATTACCTGCGCCTCCATGGACAGCTGTGAGTCCAAAATGACTCTCAGGCTGCACACCTGGTCCTTCAGGGGCACAGTTACCCCATTCACGACCAGGGAGTCCTCCACACCCGCCCACCCCCTGTCCCCCCAAAACAGTACTTCTGTTTTGTCAGGATTCAACCTCAATCCATTAGCCACCATCCATCCTCCAACTGCCTCCAGGCACTCACACAGGACCTTCACCGCCTTCTAGTCCCCTTGTAGATTGGATGGATATTAGCAATGAGCAATGACTGTCCCAGACTGCAGCCTGTTTCCTTTGTCCAACAAAACTGAGCAGAAGTCTCTGTGAGCTAGCCCATATCTACATGATGGTGTGTGCATTTGTTTCATGAAAAATTGAATAGCTGAACAGAAAGGAGTCCATTCATTTCTGTTTTTATTTGTTACAAAACCAATGCCTTGACTGATGAATGGTTTTACTGTTTGTTTTTTTTAATGATGCTTTTTACTGTTTGTTTGCTTTGGGACATTTTGCTGGAAGACACTCAGGAAATAAATAAATGTATACCATGGATGTCTGCAGGGAGAGGGAGCTTATGCATTTAATTACATGCATCTTTCCCAACATCAGGGTCTTTTCCAGGGAGTCTTCTCTTCTCCTGAGGTGGCCAAAGTCTTGGAGCCTCAGCTTCAGGATCTGTCCTTCCATTGAGCACTCAGGGCTGATTTCCTTCAGAATGGATAGTTTTGATCTTCTTGCAGTCCATGGGACTCTCAAGAGTCTCCTCCAGCACCAGAATTCAAAAGCATCCATTCTTCGGCGATCAGCCTTCTTTATGGTCCAGCTCTCACTTCCATACATCACGACTGGGAAAACCATAGCTTTAACTATAAGGACCTTTGTTGGCAAGGTGATGTCTCTGCTTTTTAAGATGCTGTCTAGGTTGTTAAGATAGAGTTGTACATTTATCCTCTCTCCCTTCCCTACAGACATTAATGCAATATGCAGAGATGTCAGGGAATGTGCTTGTGATGTTACAGTGTAACTTTCCTGCTTCCATGTTCATCAACACAGGAATCCTATGATTCTATAGGGACGCGGGTAGCGCTGTGGTCTAAACCACTGAGCCTCTTGGGCTTGCCGATCGGAGGGTCGGCAGTTCGAATCCCCGTTATGGAGTGAGCTCCTGTTGCTCTGTCCCAGCTCCTGCCACCCTAGCAGTTCGAAAGCACACCAGTGCAAGTAGATAAATAGGTACCACTGTGGCGGGAAGGTAAACAGTGTTTCTGTGCACTCTAGTTTCCATCACCCGTTCTGCCAGAAGCGGTTTAGTCCTGCTGGCCACATGACCCAGAAAGCTGTCTGTGGACAAACGCTCCCTCGGCCTGAAAGCGAGATGAGCGTCTCAACTCCGTAGTTGCCTTTGACTGGACTTAACCGTCCAGGGGTCCTTTACCTTTAGCTATGATTCTATGGTCAGCTATAATGCTTGCAGAGGACTTAGTTCTGTGCAGCCTTGCGGAGAGAGCGGCATCACACCAGGCTCCTATACAGGTCTACTCAAAAGTAGGTTTCCCCTGAGTTTAATGGGGCTTACTCTCGACAGGTAAGCACAGCTAGCCAAAGTGTGGGGGAAGGGAGAAAGGTAGCCTTCTGCTGATTAAATGCAAATGCTTGTTGTTGTTGTTTAGTCATTTAGTCGTGTCCGACTCTTCGTGACCCCATGGACCAGAGCACACCAGGCACTCCTGTCTTCCACTGCCTCCTGCAGTTCGGTCAAACTCATATTCGTAGCTTCGAGAACACTGTCCCACCATCTCGTCCTCCTCTGTCGTCCCCTTCTCCTTGTGCCCTCCATCTTTCCCAACATCAGGGTCTTTTCCAGGGAGTGTTCTCTTCTCATGAGGTGGCCAAAGTCTTGGAGCCTCAGCTTCACGATCTGTCCTTCCAGTGAGTACTCAGGGCTGATTTCCTTCAGAATGGAGAGGTTTGATCTTCTTGCAGTCCATGGGACTCTCAAGAGTCTCCTCCAGCACCATAATTCAAAATTCAAATGCTTGGATCTGTCCAAATCTGTCTCCTATTTATGCTGAGCTCTCTTTTCTCGATCACATCTTCGATCATCAATCCTTGTGATCGATTGCATCTTCCTGAGGAGGAAGAGAACTGCTGAATTCCATGCTGTCTAGCCGTCCACCATTGATTATATCTTCCAGAGAACGTTCCAAATGTTCAGCGATGTTGCAGCTACTGGGAATCCTTGGCGGCTTTCACCAACAACTGGAAATAGATGCGGTATTTCTTCTCTTTTCAGAGGCACTCGCATGAATGATGACCCTCTCATTTGGGCGGCTGCCAAAAATTATCTCTTGGGCGTTTCGCACGTCTACTCATTTTTATATATACTGGGACACACGCAGCCTCATTCGCACGTGGCGCCCAGCCAAGTAAGGTGTGCGGGGAAATGCAAAGCCCGTTCCTGGAGAGAGCCATCACTTGGTTGTTGCTATGGCAACGTGGCCACTCTTTTAGTCATGCAAACGGCAGTGCTTAGCAGAGCAGCTAAGGCCATTAGCCCAACAAAGAAAGTGATCTGAGTAGTTCAGCTTCATCGTCTGCTGCAGGGATGTCCAACAGGTCGATTGCAATCTACTGGTAAAAGGTAAAGGTAAAGGGACCCCTGACCATTAGGTCCAGTTGTGACCGACTCTGGGGTTGCGGTGCTCATCTCGCTCTATAGGCAGAGGGAGCCAGTGTGCAGTGGTCATGTGGCCAGCATGACTAAGCCGCTTCTGGCAAACCAGAGCAGCGCACGGAAACGCCGTTTACCTTCCCGCCAGAGCGGTACCTATTTATGATCTCTGGAAGGGAAGATGGAGCTTTTGCTGTGCTGCTGTTTTCATCCCTAGCGATCTTTTTGTGAGCGACTTTACCCCTTTATCCCTTTGTCAGTTGACCACCAAGTCCAGTATGTACAAAATGCAATTCCTATTTTGTCAGTCCCATAGAATATTCATTTCTAATTTCTTCATCTTCTCTTGTACAGTGGTACCTCGGGTTACATCCGCTTCAGGTTACAGACTTTGTTAACCCAGAAACAGTGCTTCAGGTTAAGAACTTTGCTTCAGGATAAGAACAGAAATCATGCTCCGGCAGCACGGCGGCAGCAGGAGGCCCCATTAGCTGAAGTGGTGCTTCAGGTTAAGAACAGTTTCAGGTTAAGAACGGACCTCCGGAATGAAATAAGTACTTAATCCGAGGTACCACTGTATTTTTCTATCTGACGTATTCCTTAGAAGAGTACAACTTCAAATCATTTAAACACTGGCAGTGGTAGATGCTAGCACAGGCAGACAAGACAAGGATTCCTGGATATTTCCCTGTTTCACCCCAAGGGGCTTCATCAGTGCACAGTTTGTTACTGTATATAACAGCTACATGGAACTTATTCGTGTTAGTATATAATTTTGAGAAGTAGCTGTATAAAATTTTGAGAAGTAGTTTCTAGTAAATAACTTTACAATTGTTATTATACAGCCTTTTATGAAAGACTAAGTTGCACATTATTATTATTTATTCCCCACCCATCTGGGCAGCTTCCAACAAAATATTAAAATACAGTAGTCCAGCAAACATTAAAAACTTCCCTAAACAGGGCTGCCTTCAGATGTCTTCTAAAAGTTAGATAGTTGCTTATTTCCTTGACATCTGATGGGAGGGCGTTCCACAGGGCAGGTGCCACCACCAAGAAGGCCCTCTGCCTGGTTCCCTGTAGGTTCACTTCCTGCAGTGAGGGAACTGCCAGAAGACCCTCAGCACTGGACCTCAGTGTCTGGGCAGAACGATGGGGATGGAGACGCTCCTTCAGGTCTACTGGGCCGAGACCGTTTAGGGCTTTAAAGGTCAGCACCAACACTTTGAAAGAAAGACTAAGCTGCGCCTCGTTTTTCAACAAAAGCAAACGACCAGAAAGGCTCTTTGAGAGACAGCTAAATGAGAACAGCTACAGCTCATCTCTGTTTCCACCCGTTGATTTTCTTTTTTAAAGAAGAGTTATATAAAAACAAACGCCGGATTACTCTGAGAGACTGGCGTGCGCTCGTTTTTTGCAGCTTTTATGTAATCCGAGGGCAGAAGGGGTGAGATTCCCGTCATCTAAGAGCTGGCCCTGAACAACCGCTCCAAAGGCTAGTGTAGCATTTTGGCAGGGAGAGGAAGTTAAGGGCCGTAACGACTCTGGCTGCCATTTCTCACTGTCCTGTCCTGAACTTGACTTGAGAAAGTGTTTCTTCACACAGCGCATTGTTCAGTTCTGGAACTCGCCCCTGCAGAAAGCGGTGAAGGCCACCCACCTAGACAGTTTTTAGGGAGAACTGGACAAATTCGTGGAGGAGGAGACTGTCGGAGGCAGTCGGAGACAGTCGGAGGCAGCCATCCTTCTGAAAACTAGTTGCAGGAAACCACTGGAGGGGGGACTTGTGTTCGAATCCTGCTTGTGCAGGGCTGGATTTATGTTTTCGTTAGAAGGGACCCCAAGGTTCATCTAGTCCAACCCCTTGCAATCACAGTGAAAGAACCCCTGACAGATGGCCGACCATCCTCTGTTTAAACCAGTGTTTCCCACAGTTGGGTCTCCAGCTGTTTTTGGCCTACAACTCCCATCGTCCCTAGCTAGGAACCAGCGGTCAGGGATGATGGGAATTGTAGTCTGAAAGCAGCTGGAGACCCAACTTTGGGAAACACTGGTTTAAAACCCTCAAGGAAGGAGAGTCCACTAGCTTTTAAGGGTGTTCCTTCTGTTAACGGAGAAATCTGAGGGCAGGAATACCAGAGCAAAACAGCAGCCAGTAGGCTTGGTCTTTATTGAAGACTGTCGCAACAGGACTCCCACCTGCCACCAGGTGGAACAAGATGGAAGCCCCGAACAAAAGAGAACCTAAACTTTTGTTAGCTGCTAATCCCCATGTTTGTTGTTGTTGTTTAGTCATTTAGTCGTGTCCGACTCTTCGTGACCCCATGGACCAGAGCACGCCAGGCCCTCCTGTCTTCACACACCCCCAAACTACATCACTCATACATCATGGTTACATCATGAAAGGGGAGGTCTGGTGGCAGTAATCTGAGCATCCAGGACCCTGCCCCATGGTTCCCCTCGCCCTCCCCCAAACACCCATCAAGTGTAACAAAAGAGATATTTCCCTGTTTCCCAGCCAAGTTAATCACACCCTTTTGTCTTCCTGTTATGTACTGAGTTGAATAGGATCCAAACTGCAGCAGTCTGATTGGTCCTAGAACAATAGGATCCAAAAGGCAGCAGTCTGATTGGTCCTAGAACAATAGGATTCAGAATGCAGCAGTCTGATTGGTCCTAGAATAATGCAGCAGTATGATTGGTTGGCAGGAACTACCCAATCATGCTCCAGATAGAAGTGAATCCGCAACCTGATTGGCTTACCGTAGATTTCCGGAATTAGCCAATCATGTGCAGCCCATTGTGTAAATAATGTATATAAAGCAGATATTTTGAGGGGACTTTCATTCATTCCTCCTCACCACTATGAGCTGAATAAAGAGCATGTAATCACTTCGCGACTCTGAGTATATTTCACTTCCTCTGGGTTTGTTATTTCTGGAAGGGCTACCTGTCTGGAACTCAGGTATCAGGATGCCAGGGATTATCACTCAGGCAGAGGGGCTGCTGAGTAGCTGAGCTCACATGTCTATATGAATTTCTGAAGTTTTCCCAGTGAGCCAGTACATAGATACATTGATCAGTGAATTCTTAATTTTGGTATCGTGCAGCAAAGGCCCTTTGAATAGATAGGAAGCAACTGTGATGAAGGGTTTTGTAGGGACAAATCACAAAAGTCACAAAAGTGATTGCGCTGATTTTGGTAGTGGGCTGCATGTGCATGATGTCTGCTGGAGGGACAAAACACCCCCCAACCTATACATAAATTCCTGCAAGAACAGGATGGCTCTGATCTGCTTCCACAGTCAGAGGCAGCAATACTTCTGAAGATCTCTCTCTCTCTCCCTCTCTCTCTCTCTCTCTCTCTCTCTCTCTCAATATCTAGCCCGATGAAGATTCCTGTAGTACTCAAAAGCTTGCACACAATTTTGTGACATTTTGGTTGCCCCTCCAAAAGTATCTTGTCCCGTGTGCTGATTTTTGAATCTCCCTTGTGGGCCAAGGTGGCTGCCTTTGCTATTTATTTATATTATATAGAATGACAGAATAGCAGAGATGGAAGGGACCCCGAGGGTCATCTAGTCCAACCCCCTGAAATGCAGGAGGTTTTTTAAAATAAATATATATATATATATATATATATATATATATATATATATATATATATATATATATGATGAAAACAGTTTACTCCCCCAAATCATTAAAGGTTCCTCTCTAATTAGTCAGAAGTGTTTTCGTCAATTAACCAACCGTTTAATTAAAGCGCCAGATTTACAGTTTATGATCCACAGTGATATTTTCAGCCTCCGTGATTTATTGCCATGAAACCTTGCCTTCTTCTGGCTTAGCCCCAGATATGACTGTCCATTGGAGAAGACAAAGGGAGGGGCAAGGGAGATGGCTTTATGGGGAACAGGTGTGATGCTCTGGTCCTGGGGTGGGAATTTGTAGGGGGAAAGGTTCAGTCGCGCACACACACACACACACACACACACACAAACACACACAAACATATAGTGGTACCTCGGGTTAAGAACTTAATTCGTTCTGGAGGTCCGTTCTTAACCTGAAACTTTTCTTAAGCTGAGGTACCACTTTAGCTCATGGGGCCTCCCGCTGCCGCCATGTGATTTCTGTTCTCATCCTGAAGCAAAGTTCTTAACCTGAGGTACTACTTCTGGGTTAGCGGAGTCTGTAACCTGAAGTGTCTGTAACCTGAGGTAGCACTGTATTCACAAAAGGATTAACTGCCTGCAAGATGGTTCTTGATAACTAAGGATGGATTTTGGAGAAGTGAGATGGGAGCAAGCAGAAGGAGGGGGCAATCAATAGACGAGCAGTTTGAAAGCCCCATCATCCATCTTCATTGATCATTCGGGATGGCACTTCCCTGAGAAGGCAGATTAATGAGTCTGCTAAGCTAAGAAGTCCAGGATCCTGTTCTCACAGTGGCCAACTGGAAAGCCCAAAAGCAGAACCTTTTCCTGCCCCCCCCCCATAATTTTTTATTAAATTTTCTGTTTCACATTTTAGAATATTCATTTAAACCACCTTAAAATATCAGCGACTTCCCTTCTTCTCTTTCCATGGTTCATTTTGCCTATCATAAATCCCTGCATATTTTATATAAACTGAACCCTTGAGTATTCCATTATTACATCCATCAAAGCTTATTTACACTGCTGAATTTATCTTAATGCTGCCCATGTTCTCAAATATCCCCCCATATATTCAATAAACGTTTTCCAACCTTCTCTAAATGTATGTTCTTCTTGATCTCTTATTCTATATGTTAGGTCCGCAAGCTGCGCATATTCCATCAGTTTAAGTTTGGATGGGACCTCACTCGTTTTCCATTTTGGGGCTAACAAAACACAGGCCGCAGTAGTGGCATACATAAATAACCTTTTTTGACACCTGGGAATCATAGCTGTCAACTTTTCCCTTTTCTTGCGAGGAATCCTATTCGGAATAAGGGAATTTCCCTTAAAAAGGTGGAAACGTTGACAGCTATGCTGGGAATTTCCATCTGAATTATTCCCAACAAAAAGGACTCTGGATTTTGGGGGAAGTACTTTTAAATATATATTTTTTCAATTCATTACAAATTATTTCCCGATAATCTTTTAACCCTTTTACAAGTCCACCAGCTCAAAAGTAGAACCTGAGTACCACAACATCTGTGTTCTGGGCTTCAGTTTTAGGAGAACACTGACAAGCTGGCAGGTGTGCAGAGGAAGGCAACCAAGATGATCAAGGATCTGGAAGCCTTATGAGGAACGGTTGAGGGAGATGGGGAAGTTTAGCCTGGAAAAGAGGTGACTGCGAGGCGATGTGATACCCGTCTTCAAATATCTGAGAGACAATGCAAGCTTGCATTCTTCCTCTCTAGACGCAAGGACCTGGGCCAATGGATTCAAATGACAGGAACAGTGTCGGATTTACATATAAGCTAAACAAGCTACAGCTTAGAGCCCCACTCTCTTGGTGGCCCACAAAAACATTAAAGGAAAAATAAACTGGATGTACATTTCCAAAATAAAGACAAAAAACAAATAAAACCTACATACAGGCCCCCTATGTCCCCTGGTCTTTTCTTGAGGACGGGGACCCTTGAGCTAATTTAAAAAGTGGGACAACCAACACGTTTGTGTCATTTTTTTTAATTCACGCTGTTGGTTGCGATCATTAGCAAAAAAAATTTTTTTGCCATTCTTTTGTCTCCTGTTCATTTCTCAACGGCAAAATTTCCCTTCGGCCTGGGAGTCTGATAGATCTTTTCTTGAGGGTTTTTCTGGGTCTCAAAGAGGGCCACTTGGTAGGACAATTTGTGAAGTTCCCTGCTCAGCTGCTCGCTGGAGTCAATCAGCGAATATTTCTGCTCTTCCAGCTCGTTGATTTTTCTGTAAGCTTCCTCCGTCCTTTCCCGCATGGCCGCCACTTTCCGCTCCATTTCTTCCATCACGTTCCGAAACTTCTCAAGAGTGTCTTGCAAATTCTGGCTCATCTTCTTGATATATCTGGGTTCCTTCCTTCCTCTTGTTCTTTTTCTTTTAAAACTTTTTCCAGCACAAATTTCGTTTCTCCAGATTGAGGCGAACCAGATCGAATATTCCCCCGCTGCCTCTGAGATTGTGGATTAGGTTTCGTTGTGGCGTCGCCGGCTGGCTACAGACAGCTGCTTCTTGCAGATATT
The DNA here is from genome assembly GCF_027172205.1 of Podarcis raffonei. Taxonomy (NCBI): domain Eukaryota; kingdom Metazoa; phylum Chordata; class Lepidosauria; order Squamata; family Lacertidae; genus Podarcis; species Podarcis raffonei. The sequence continues at coordinate 9,677,346 of NC_070605.1, read as the reverse complement.
GTTCATTCGGTGGAGGCCTTCTCTGAATACAAATAGGGGGCGAAATTATTTTTATTCATGTACTAGGCTTGGCCAATGGTCAGGGGTGATGGGAGTTGTAGTCCAAATACATTTTGGAACTGTTAATCTGTTTATAAATGCTATAAATAAATGAAAGCAACAAATCCGGATGGCCACAGATTCCCCACTCCTGCTGGGCTGAGACTCCTATCATCTCTGACCGCTGCCATCTGCTGGCAGGGGCTGATGGGACTTGTAGTCCAACGCCATTCTGGACAGCACCTGTCCCCCATTTGTTAGATGCTGCTGTTTGAGCAACCAGTGCCTATTTGTTTTGTTTTTTCTGCCTACCCCCCACCCAGTGACTGAAATATAGAAGGAAAGAAGGAAAATAGAAGGGAAATATAGGAAAATATAGAAAGTGGGCTCAGGGGCATAGCGTGGAGAGCCCATAGGAAGGCCGTAACCCCAGGCGCATTATTTTGAGGAGCGCAAGTTGGGTGCCCCACACAGGGATCCCTGCCCTGCCTGCCGCTGGGGGTCTCTGGGCCCCAGAGCCCGGGGCCAGGCCACCATGCCCCTGGCCCACTTCTTGAATGGCTGTCTGGCCAGTGTTGGGGAGGGTCACCTGCCAAGGGCTGCATCGGTTGGCCGGTCTCCCCCTTGCACCGATGGGCAGGTGGGCAATGTAGTGTGGCCCCATGAATCCTCCATGTCTAAGGCCAGCCCTGTGAGAGTTGGGCTGGCGTGGTGGGTTTTGTCCCCCTTCTGTCCCACCTGGTGCATGTTTGGGTGTCCCGGGTGCCAGCAAAGGAGCAGGGACCCAGGGGTGGAGTCAGAGGGACTATAAAACCAGCTCTGAGAGGAAGACAGGGACGCGGGTGGCGCTGTGGGTAAAAGCCTCACCGCCTAGGGCTTGCCGATCGCATGGTCGGCGGTTCGAATCCCCGTGGCGGGGTGCGCTCCCGTTGCTCGGTCCCAGCGCCTGCCAACCTAGCAGTTCGAAAGCACTCCCGGGTGCAAGTAGATAAATAGGGACCACTTACTAGTGGGAAGGTAAACGGCGTTTCCGTGTGCGGCTCTGGCTCTCCAGAGCAGCGATGTCACGCTGGCCACGTGACCCGGAAGTGTCTCCGGACAGCACTGGCCCCTGGCCTCTTAAGTGAGATGGGCGCACAACCCCAGAGTCTGTCAAGACTGGCCCGTACGGGCAGGGGTACCTTTACCTTTACCTTAGGAAGACAAGTAAATATCTGAGAGGTGGTTTAGTGAGGGAGAGCAGGTAGCGGAAGTTATAGGTCTGGATAGGCACCCCATGATTGTAATTCACCAATACCCTTTATGAAACCACACGCTTGTTAAACTGCAATAAATAAACAGAAGTTTATGTTTCAGTTTAACCCTGACGGGACTCAGTATTGTACCAGGTAGGGCCTGGGTGGTGGCAGCGAGAAATAAAGTGGTGGCACAGGGATCAATAGATAGTGAAACGTCCGGGGACCCTGTGTGATCACAGGGACTTTTCTGTGGCCCCGTGAAACCTCCATGTCTAACGCCAGCCCTGTGAGAGTTGGGCTGGCATGGTGGGTTTTGTTCCCTCTCTCTGCCCAGCTCCTGGTCCCACCTGGTGCATATGTGGGTGTCCCGGGCACCAGCAAAGGATGCTACACCACTGGGTGGGCTTAAGAAAACCCCATCCCCTAGCACCGTACAATTTCAGCCAAACCGTGGGCTTCTAAGGGGGTCCAGGTTTCTTCTGCTCCTCTGTGATTCAAGGACGGCACCCGCCTTATATTAAGCTACGGAACAAACCCCTTTCTTGCCAGCTGCCAGGTGTTCTTCTGCTTGATCTCGTTCACGCAGCTGTTCTTAATGATCCCCCCCACCCCCAACTCCAGAGCGGACATGTCAGGAGCAGAGGGGAGGGTGGGGAAATGACCCTTTGCACTATTGCCGTGGGAACCTGTAGGCCAATCACATTTGACGGAGGCAGTGTGAGCCAACAATGACTTGGCCTTTGCGGGTGAATATGCCTGGCATGGACAAAAATGGATAGAGAAACGTTTCTCCGTCCCCACTCATCACACGAGAACTCGGGGACGCCCAATGAGGCCGAAATTTGGAGGAATCAGGACAGATCAAAGAAAGTACTTCTTCACACAGACCGTAGTTAAAGCTATGGAACTCCCTCCCACATGATGTAGTGATGGCCCCCAACCTGGATGACTTTAAAAGAGGACTGGGCAAATTCATGAGGAGGAGAGGGCTACCAATGGCTACCAACCATGGTGGCTCTGTTCATATGCATCTGAATGCCAGCTCCTGGCAATTGCAGGTCGGGCAAAATCATAGAATACAATTAGAGTTAGAAGGGACCCCAAGGGTCATTTAGTCCAACCCCCTTCAATCACAGCGAAAGAACCCCTGACAGATGGCCGACCACCCTCTGTTTAAACCAGTGTTTCCCCACAGTTGAGTCTCCAGCCGTTTTTGGACTACAACTCCCATCGTCCCTAGCAAGGAAGACCAGCTAGGTCAGGGATGATGGGAATTGTAGTCTGAAAGCAGCTGAAGACCCAACTTTGGGAAACACTGGTTTAAAACCCCCAAGGAAGGAGAGTCCACCAGCTTTTAAGGGTGTTCCTTCCATGGTTAAACAGCTCCTACCATAGCTGTCAACTTACAGATTTGAAAATAAGGGACCAGCAGCCTTGAAAATAAGGTACCAGCAGCCAAAATAAGGGACCTGTAGCCTCACCTGTTCCAGGCACTCCAGTCTTCCTGTCCTCCTGCAGTCTGGTCAAACTCATGCTGGTAGCTTCGAGAACACTGTCCAACCAACTTTGTAACCAGAGGTTCAACTGAATAGAATCTGAATCACATGCACCACAAGGCCTATGCAGCCTCAACTTAAGATGGCTCCCTGGTCTGGCTTTGCACTGCAAAGTTTGCAGCAGCACGTGCAACAAAATGGCGTCCAGCATTCAAAAATCCCCTCAGCTTGCATTAACTAGCCACACACACACACAGCCTCCCCCCCTCGCCATGAGATCGCCAGTCACCCACCATTTTAGTCAACCAGCTCCTTTCTTTTCCCCCATAAGTCAATTGAAGGAGCCTCCAAAACAAATTCAAAAGCCCCCCCCTCCCATGAGATCTCCTTTTCTTTCCCCCCACCATGTGCCCCCACTCCAGACAGACCTTTTCGCCAGCAAGGGTGAGTGGGCCGTCGATGACGTATCCATCCGATTCCGATCCGAGCACTCAGCACAGGTGCGTTCAACTTCTGAGCCCCTCTGAGCCAAAGGCAGAAAGCCCAGCCAGCAGCCAAACGAAGCCTCAAGGAAAACCATCGTCACCTCTCCGCTGGGAAGCGCTGAGCAAAGGCGAGTCCCCAGGCAACGCAGCCGATTTGATCAGCACAAGGCATGCAAGCTCCACCCCCCAGTCGTTCTTAGACTCCTTATTGGGTGAGCAGGCAGGGAGGCAGGGAGGGAGGGAGAGGAGCTGCTTCCTTTGAAACCCGGGAAATTTAAGGGACATCATCAATAAAGGGACAGCAGCGGGACGTGGTGCTGGGGTAAGGGACTGTCCCGCCAAATAAGGGACGCTTGACAGCTATGGCTCCTACTGTCAGAAAGTTCTGGCTAAGGTTTAGTCAGAATCTCCTTTCCTGTTCAGGGCCGGATTTAGGTTTGATGAGGCCCTCAGCTCCTGAAGGCAATGGGGCCCTTTATATGTACAGCTGTACTTTGTCAACAACAAATGGTCGCTGTTTTTTTGTGTTGAATATATGCTATATGGAAATTTATGGACCTAATAGGTATTTAAAGCCAAGTGCACATAACAAAATAACCAGTCCATGCGGAATGTAGGCACCCTATATATAGAAAGGAGCAAACCAGTGATATTTTAGGGAGCAGGCTGGCAGTCGGGGCCCATGACTTACATCGTAGGAGCCTACACAACACAAAACACTGTTGCTGTATGTAGGTTTTATTTTAATTTGTTTTTTATCTTATATTTTGGAAATGTACATCCAGTTTTTCCCCCTTAAATTTTTTTGGGGCCCCCCCAAGAGAGTGAGTGGGGCCCTAAGCTATACAGTGGTACCTCGGGTTACAGACGCTTCAGGTTGCAGATGTTTCAGGTTATAGATTCCGCTAACCCAGAAATAGTTCCTCGAGTTAAGAACTTGGTTTAGGATGAGAACAGAAATCGTGCTCCGGCGGCACGGCGGCAACAGGAGGCCCCATTAGCTAAAGTGCTGTCTCAGGTTATGAACAGTTTCAGGATAAGAACGGACCTCTAGAATAAATTAAGTTCTTAACCCCAGGTACCACTGTAGCTTGTTTAGCTTAGAAGGCGATACCTCCGGAGGCCTTGCATTGGAATGAGCTGGGAGGTGCAACAGAGAGAAGGAAGGCAACACTTAAGCAGTCATTGCAGAATAAGAAGTTCGATTCCTGTAGGTTTTTATAAGGTCGTCCCCATTTCTTTTAGATCTGCCACCTTATCTGTGAGAAGCAGCTTCAATATATTTCTTCATAACATCCCTTTGCGTTTGGTGCATTCAGATGCAAGGAATATTGCATTAGATTTCCTTGTTACAAAGCTAGAACTTCTGTCCTGTTTCCTAACGTTCCTTTCGCACAGCAGTGTTAAAGATATCCGTTTAATATGCATGGAATTTGTTTGAATGCATTTTGCTTAAAATACTATGCAGAGATGCTTGCATTATTCAGGAATTTTAGCTAGAGCAAATGCCATGGAAAAGGGTGGCTGTTTCCGTTTCAGGTTAATTGACGACTCATCCCAGAAGCCCAAATAGAGATCTCTCGCAGCGTGAAATTAAACCTGAAAACTCAGCATCTAAATCAGTCGTTGGCGCCATCAGCAGTCGTGGCTCGGCTCAGCGATGCTTGCATGGGATCTCTCACTGGCACCAGAGAGAGGAAAGTTTATTGAACAGGATTAAAAAGAAGACTGGACTGCGTTGCTGGCTTGTTAAAGAGCAATGTGTTACTTTGTATTCTTCCAACGTTTGTTTTGTAACTTGTTTAAGACCGTTTGCAGTAAAGCTTTGAAACTCTTTTCTTGTGATGAGAGCTCATTTATTTATACCCAGATCAGCCACCCTTTGCTCTAGCCAGATGGGCGGGGTATAAATAATAAATTATTATTACAACCAGATTAAAAGAAGAAAATTCACACTGCCGATGCCTCTCCATTCTAGAGAGTCTTCAAGGGATGAATGAATGGAGAGATGGTTCTGTTAGGATTGTCTTACTCACAAGTAGGACCCTCGCAGAGACACTTGCCCAGCTGGCAAGTTCTCTCCCTCCTGGTCTGTCATTTGGGAGCTTCAAAAGCTTTCTTCACCCTGAACATCACAGCGACTGATACCAAGAAGCAGCAGCACACTTAGGAACCTGCAGAGTATTGGCGGTTCGCGTAACAGACTCCATAGCTCAGCATCTTGGCTAATCTACTTTATTTACATATAATACACTCGGAGCATTCTGACTTAGCTCCTTCCTCTTTCTCATCAGACAGCAAAGAGAGAAAGAACAAAGGACAATAGTCCCACTTCATGGAACACAGTAATACCAAACATCCTGTCTCTGTCACTTCCCACACTGTGGAATGAAAACATACACCGTCATGTGATAGACAATCTCATGACTGCAAACACGGAGGAAGAATCCTAACAGGTTCTCCCCAAACCTCAAGAGGCAGGGAGTTCCACAGGGCAGGGTCTGCCACATTAAAGGCTCGGTCCTTGATGATGGTCAGCAGAACCCCAGGAGCTGTGCTGGGAACCACCAGAAGTGACCTGTTTCCTTGACTTTACGGCGGTTTCTCCTCCTGCCTGTCCACCCTTCTCTTCTTGTTCTAGGAGGGCCTCCTCTTCTCTGGACACGGCAGAAGGCCAACCAATTCTATAACTCCACCTGGATAAGCTGGGGATCAAACCTGAGGCCTTCTGCACACTAGACAGATACCCTACCCACTAGGCTATGGGCCTAGAGGGGAAAGATACCTGCTTCTCCCATGACCACCTCCCCACTCCTCCATGAACACACGCCCAAAATGCAGTGGCAAGTTCTCAAAGTGGCATTCAAAGAACCTTTCAAGAAAGTGGAATTCAAGAGCCCAATCAGAGCCAAGGTTTGTGACATCACCCTGCCTCCCCGCTGACGCTATTGGCCAAGGTGTTGCCATGACGAATGACAACACAATGAGTGATTTCTACCTTCCTGCCACGGGAATTCAAAACAGCTGGATGGAAACAAACGAGGAGCTGGCAGCCGGCGATATAGGAAAGAGGGGTGTGTTTTCTACCTGTGTTTTTGGGCTTGGAGGCCAAAAAATGCCGAATATCTGAAAGCAGAAAGCAGGGGAGTGAGGGAAGTTGCAATGGAGAACGCAGTGAGGGCGGAATTAGGGTGCTAGGCCAGAAATATCCTCATCACGACCAGCGAGGGAGGAGTCCGACCGGGGCGCCATGGCAGTGCCAAATTCTCTTGCTAGCCCACGCACCTGCGGCTGAGTCACACAGGTATAGCATCTCCAGAACGGAGGCTGAGGGTTCGAGGTCAGGGGTGGGGAATTCGTGCAGGGATGAAATTTCGCAAAATGCCCAAGCCTGGCTAAATACTAAAAATCAAAGAATTGTAAAGTTTGCGGGGACCCAAGGGTCAGCTAGTCCAACCCCTTGCACTGCAGGAATCTCAACTAGGTCATACATGAAACATGGCCATTCAACCACTGAGGGTGCGGTGACCACAGGACTCGCCCTTTCAGTTTTCGGCTTTGGAATTAGACCTCAACATCTGAGACGTGCCTATTTTAATTGGCGAAACTGGATTCATGCCATGTATTGAACACACATCGAAGGCATGACTCCCCCACCGAAAAAAAAATTATGGGAACAGTAGCTCCTGCCCTGAGAGAGCAATACTTCCCAAACACAATGCATTTTCAGGAAATTGTTCATTTAGGTGAGCACATAATGAGTCAGTCACTTCTGTTTATTTCTATGGGGAAATTTCTAACCCAGGAAAAACCCCTGAAACCTTGCAAAAGGCAAACAAGGAATGGAAAAACAGGTCCGGCTGTTTGGATATCTCAATCTGTGGTGCATTTAGTGAGGTTTAGGAACTGATTCCTTGAGTCTGATTAAATGAATTTTCATTTACCAAGCATTTGGATAGAGGGACATTTCCAAACATCGTATAGCCCGGACACTGAGATCCAGCGCTGAGGGCCTTCTGGTGGTTCCCTCATTGCGAGAAGTGAGGTTACAGGAACCAGACAGAGGGCCTTCTCGGTGGTGGCACCCACCCCGTGGAACACCCTCCCTTCAGATGTGAAGGAAATAAGCAGCTATCCTATCTTTAAAAGACATCTGAAGGCAGCCCTGTTTAGGGAAGTTTTTAATATTTAATGCTGTATTGTTTTTAACTTTCGATTGGGGGCTGCCCACAATGGCTGGGGAAACTCAGCCAGATGGGCGGGGTATAAATAATAAATTATTATTATTATTATTATTATTATTATTATTATTATTATTATTAGTGCTGCGGTCAGAAGGGGCAACCTTATACTGTTTACAACAGTAATGTCTCACATCAAATGTAACTGATCTGTAGAAAAGATTCTACAACCTGGCGTGGAGGAGGAGAGAGAACACACATACTTTTGCAAACCAAGAAAATCTTTTTATTTTTATTTTTGTGTGTATGGAATCAATAGAACATTGGAGCACGGGGAAAGCGCTCAGGCAGGCTTTTTAAAAAACCCCTTTGTTTCTATTCTCCAGGCTCCATAAAGCAGACTTGATCCTCCGACGCTCTTCCCCATTTTTCCTGGGGAAAACAGTTTCTCTCTCCCCGCTGGTGCAAGTTTCGTGGGTCCCAAGGAGACAGAGTGAGTCTTGGAAACCCTTCTGCAGTACTATACATGCACCAGTAGGGGGTGCTTTCGCCTTAAACATGTGCCGGCAAAGTCATTTGTTACATATATACGAGAATGGATTTTAAAGCCTAGGTTTACTTGAATAAGCAACTCCCCATTCATTAAAATAACAGCTATGCTTTGGAGCAGGCATTGAAAAGGTGTTATGTTATTAAAGTGGGCATATGCAGTCTTCCTGCAAAATCTCCCCTGTGAGCAGGAATCAAGGTCCCATTTATACAAACATAACCTTTTTCTAAACCTAATTGTGATTGGGGGGGAGCACAATTTTGGCTGAAGACGTGGCATTAAATTTACTCAGAGTAGACCTATTGAAATCAATGGGCCTAACTGTGGTGTCATCCACAAAAAAAGATTATTCTGCCACTTTAACAGACAAGGGGAATCTTGGGAACTGTAGTTTCTTAAGAGGGGTGAGCATGGCAGGTCTAGGAGTTCGGCACCCTTCACAAACTGCAGTTCCCAGGCTGCTCCGTGGCAGTGAAAGTGCTAGAATAGTGCTTTAAATGCATGGTGTTGTAGTCATGTTCGTTAATTTCAATGGGTGTAAAGGGAATGGGAAAAGGACCCCTGACCATTAGGTCCAGTCACGGACGACTCTGGGGTTGTGCCGTTCATCTCGCTTTACTGGCCGAGGGAACTGGCGTACAGCTTCCGGTTCGTGTGGCCAGCATGACCAAGTCGCTTCTGGCGAACCAGAACAGCGCACGGAAACGCCGTTTGCCTCCCCGCCGGAGTGGTACCTATTTATCTACTTGCACTTTGACGTGCTTTCAAACTGCTAGGTTGGCAGGAGCAGGGACCGAGCAATGGGAGCTCACAAACGCCAGCTCCCTCGGCCTGAAAGTGAGGTGAGCGCCACAATCTCATAGTCACCTTTGACTGGACTTAACCATCAGGAGTCCTTTACCTTTTACCTTTATAGGGCAGTATACAAATTTAATTAACAACAACAACAACAACAACAACAACAACAACAACAACAACAACAACAACAATATCTATACCCAGCCCTTCCTGGCCAGGGCCAGGCTCAGGCAGCTAATACCGAATATAAATTACAATAAAACATAATAGGGGGGGGAAACAGAAAAAAAAACAGTTAATTAAAATATGGCTTAAAATACAGCTTAAAATGCAGCCTCATTTTAGTATTAGCCCATAAATCAAGACCATAAAGGGAGGAAACATGAGATATTCACCTGAGCCAGCTATCCATGCTGGTCCTACATGGGCCAGCAAAAAAGCCAAGGGGAAATTTATATACCAAATCCCATATAAGGAGTCAGAGTGAGTCCAAGCCGAAGACCAGTAAGAGCTGTAAGTAAGAGCTGTTTGACAGTGGAATTTGCCCTGACAGTAAGAGCTGTTTGACAGTGGAATTTGCCCTGACAGTAAGAGCTGTTCGACAGTGGAATTTGCTGCCAAGGAGTGTGGTGAAGTCTCCTTCTTTGGAGGTCTTTAAGCAGAGGCTTGACAACCATATGTCAGGAGTGCTTTGATGGTGTTTCCTGCTTGGCAGGGGGTTGGACTTGATGGCCCTTGTGGTCTCTTCCAACTCTATGATTCTATGATTCTATAATTCTATTCTATGATTCTATGACCAGGCAGAACAGCTCTGTCTTGCAGGCCCTGCACAAAGATGTCAAATCCCGCAGGGCCCTGATCTATCATGACAGAGCATTCCACCAAGTCGAGGCCAGTACTGAAAAGCCCCTGGCCCTAGTTGAGACCAATGTAACCCCTTCGAGGCTCGGGAGCTCCAAAGTGTTGTTATTTATGGACCTTAAGATCCTCCTCGGGGCATTCCAGGAGAGGCGGTCCCGTAGGTCCGAGAGTCCTAGGCCGCATAGGGCTTTAAAGGTCAAAATCATTATTATTTCCCATAGAATTAGCCCTTTAAGACTGCAGACGCCCTCCTAAGGAGGTGAAGTCCCTGGAAGAGACAACCTCACCAGCTTTCTTAGGCCTTCAGGTGGCTCTGGCTGAGACAACATATTCCTTGGCTCAGCTATGAGAACCCACTGGGAGCTGACCAGGGTCCTGAACTGCTTTGCTGCAGATTGCTTGCTCCAAGCTTCAGTGGATAAGGGTGAAGAATTGAAGGCTCAAGGCTCCCAGCTGGGCATAAATATTTATCATGATGATCAGCTATTAGGCACTCCCTTGACTGGAATAAATCTCTGTCATTTCTCCCTCTGGGGCTTAGCTGTCTTCATATAAGAGGCTCAAAATTAGAATCGTTCTGTCCCTTTAATCTGTTTGAGGGGCCCTTTCGCTGTCAAGCGGTTCATCATTAACTGCTTCCTCGCTGCCTCTTAACGAATCTCTCTCTCTCTCTCTCTCTCTCTCTGTGTGTGTGTGTGTGTGTGCAATATCTTCTTTATTTATAAAAGTATTTATGCACCGCCAACTCAAGCAACACAACATGACAACATGCAGCAGCTTAGGCAATGAGACATAAAACGCTGTAAAAACAGTGCAAAATGGTTAAAACGAAACAAAAATTAGCTGCATGAGCCTGACCACATTCAAATGATTTCAGGAGGTACCTCAAAATCGAAAAGGAAGGAGCCTTAGAATGGGACCAATGATTCTAAGTCGCAATTGAGTAAGCAGAGATTCATACAATGCCTTTCTTTCAAACAAACAACAACATGGTGGGCAGCAAAATTTAAAATAATAAGAAATGTGCAGCATTCAGCGCCCGTTTAAAAAGCATTTGGGAGGGGGATTAGTGAGATGTTTTGTTTTTTATTTTTATTATATGTTTTGTGTTTTTATGTTGTGGACTGCCCTGAGACTTGCAGGTATGGATAGGGCGGTATACAATTTAAATAATTAAATGTGCTGCTCTGGTTTCGCCAGAAGCGGCTTAGTCCTGCTGGCCACATGACCTGGAAAAACTGTGGACAAACGCCGGCTCCCTCGGCCTATAAAGCGAGATGAGCACCCTAACCCCAGAGTCGTTCGCAACTAGACTTTACTGTCAGGGGTCCCTTTACCTTTACCTTTTTAATCTTCTCATAGGGTCGCCAGCTCTGAACGAAACGACTTCACCATGTCGCTGACGATGGAAGAACTGTCGACGACAAATGAAAAGCTCCGCTACCAGATCAATGACCTGACAGAGACGGTGGCCTACCTGGATTCGGAGAACCAGGCACTGCTCAAGGACAACAGCACCATCAAGGGCCACAACCGGAGCTTGCAAGAGACGGCGGACAGATTCAAGGCCGCCATGGAGGAGATGCAGAAGAAGGTGGAGGACATCAGAGAGAAGATGGACCACACCAACGCGAGGATCCACGAACTGGATGCCCAGAACAAGGCCTTGGCGAAAGCGAACGCAGAGCTCAGCAAGGAACTCCGCGAGGTGACCTCCCAGGTGGCCCTTTTCGAAGACTACAAAGCCGCTCAGGAGAAGGACCTTCGAGAGATGCAGAACCTGTCGGTGGAGGTCAAAAAATACCTGAAGAGCCTGGAAGATAGGCTACAGGAGACCGAGCATCACTATCAAGCGGAGAAGAACAATTCCTCCCAGCTGAGGGAAAAAGTGGGGGCGCTTCTTCAACTCCGCCAGAGCCAGAGGAACGACATCAAAGATCTGCAGGCCCAGCTGGAAACTTGCGTGCAGCAGGCCACCATCTTGAGATTGGACCAGGAAAACAGGGTGCAGATCGGCTCGCTAATGCACGAAATCGTGGAGGCCAAACTGGTGGATGTTGCCTTGCAGCAGTCAAAGAGCAGAAAAGCCATGTACTGGTTCTGGCAGGTGGGCAAAGTCCTGAGCGTCTTGGTGCTCGGCTGCGTTCTCCTGCTGACCCTGGCCTTGTGCTACACCTATTTTTTCAACCACGAATTCATGGCGGAGACTCTCCTGGCGTTTCTTGGCGAGCACAACGTCAACAGAATCGTGCAAGGCTTCGCTCACTACTTGACGTGGAGGAACGATGGCCTGTTGCCTTTCTGAAACGCAGCCCGCCTGGACTCCTCCGTGTTCCTACAACTTGATTTTGACATTAGAAATCTATGGATTTAAAAACTTTGTAAGAATCTCAATAGACGGGTCTGGTGGTTTCTCCTTCTTTATTTCATTGTGCTTGGTTTTTACGCTGGCGTAAAAGACATTAGTCAATTCAGGGGCAGATAAAACACCAAGGCCAGTTCAGTTTATCTCTAACTAGCAGCCTTGTACCTTAGCATTGCTTGAAGAAACAAAAAATGCAGCGTTTTTAATGGTTTAGTCTGCCATCTTGATTCAAAATGGCGTCCAGCTGTATCCAAACGTAGGCAAAAACCTCTTTGATCTCAGGGGCCAGCATGCAAAACTGGGTCAGAGTCTCTTAAGAGGAACCTTATCTCTTAGGTGAGGAAGTAGCATCTCTCTAAATTACATTTTAGGAACATGGGGAGCTGCCTTAAACTGAGTCAGACAATTGGTACTCAATATTCTGATGGGTGACAACTTTCAAGGCCTTCAGGCAGGGAACCACAGCCAGACCCACCTGGAGAGGACAGTTGGGGCTGAAATATGGGATGGTCTGTATGAAAGGTAGTATATACACAAAGTATCAGATGTGGTGACAGTAATAATAATACAACAAAACACCACCACCACCAACTGGCTTATAAGTATAAAACCAAATTCACTAGAATAATAGCTAGAATAGAGAGAGACTTGTAACCATTCAAACAACAAACATACTAAGGTGCCATGTGCAATACGAAGCCTGGAGATACTGTAAACATGGAGTGGAAAAATGTACAACTCTATCTTAACAAGTTACATGTGCAGTAAAGGTTATACAGACTGGATAAATGAACCGTTCAACAAGCAGCGTAAGTCCAATCACAGAACGGCAACCCCAAGCCGCCACAACGGCAAGGGTGGCACACTGGAGAATATGAAAAAGCTTTTCAAAGCTGTTTTTCAAAGATTGAACTGGATGAGATGTTCTTCAATGGGTCTTGAGTTGGAAAGACAAATCCGTATGCATGGGTCAATCGCGGGAAGGCAAATCAAAGCCCACCACCCATTGAAGAACTTACGCTACTTGCTGAACGGTTCATTTATCCAGTCTGTATAATGCTTACCGCACATGCAACTTGTTAAGATTTGTTGTTGTATAGTCATTTAGTCGTGTCCGCCTCTTCGTGACCCCCTGGACCAGAGCACACCAGGCCCTCCTGTCTTCCACTGCCTCCCGCAGTTGGGTCAAACTCATGTTAGCAGCTTCAAGAACACTGTCCAACCATCTCGTCCTCTGTCGTCCCCTTCTCCTTGTGCCCTCCATCTTTCCCAACATCAGGGTCTTTTCCAGGGAGTCTTCTCTTCTCATGAGGTGGCCAAAGTCTTGGAGCCTCAACTTCAGGATCTGTCCTTCCAGTGAGCACTCAGGGCTGATTTCCTTCAGAATGGAGAGGTTTGATCTTCTTGCAGTCCATGGGACTCTCAAGAGTCTCCTCCAGCACCAGAATTCAAAAGCATCCATTCTTCGGCGATCAGCCTTCTTTATGGTCCAGCTCTCACTTCCATACATCACTACTGGGAAAACCATAGCTTTGACTATACGAACCTTTGTTGGCAAGGTGATGTCTCTGCTTTTTAAGATGCTGTCTAGGTTGTTAAGGTAGAGTTGTACAGTTATCCACTCCATGATTACAGTATCTCCAGGCTTTCTCTTGCACATGGCACCTTAGTATGTTTGTTGTTTGAATGGTTATAAGTCTATCTCTAGTCTAGCTATTATTCTAGTCAATTTGGTTTTATACTTATAAGCCAGTTTGTGGTGGTGTTGTTTTGCTGTATGAAAGGTTGACTTTGCCTCTTTCCCCTGTGGTCAGCGGTGTTGAAAGAGACATCTTCCTGAATTTCCTACACTGCAGACCTGCTTAATAACAAACGACAAATGGCCATTGCCTTTCGTACTTGCCCTTCACTAGAGGTTCCCAGGACATCTTATCACCAAATAAAAATACGATATTAAAATCAGTTGAAAACACTTAATTCTGCCGAGACCTGCAATGATCTGCCTTCATTGTCTCTGTAGCGGGAGTTCCCAGATGGCGATCTTTTATCTCTGTTAATCGCCAAGCGCCTGCCTTCTCAGCTGGGGGTCTTTCAACGTTGCTCATTTTGAGAGCTCTATCAACTCACACCAGCTGGACACCCCCATTATATATTTCTGAAAACACCCACCCACACAACGCAGCGGCAGCTCGGGAGGGATGGAGAAAGGGGTCTGCCATCGTGAGATTAGGAGTTCTTTAGCAATGTGCAGACGATAAATGTGAAAATGAAGGCGATTAAAACCGGGGCGGCACATCTGTACGAATTGGCCTCGGGGGAAGCAGAGGGACGTAGCAGCAGCAGCAGCAGAAACAAAGGGTTCATTGGAAGAAAAACAGAAGAAATGGGACAGGATTGGGGTCAAGGATTTAACGTGAACAATTTGAATATCTCCTCCCTTCTCATCTGTCTAGGTAGCTGTAGATGAGGCCACAGACTTAACCACCTCAGCCCTTGTCTCTGTCTGCAACATGATCCTTCATATGGGGCTGCCTTGAAGGGCTGTTAGGTTAAAACCATTATGAAGGGGAAGCGCTTTGTGGACTCTTGATATATACAAAAAAATATATGATATTAGAGGGTCAGCAGTCCAGTTCTGCAGCTGCTGGGATTTGCAACAGATAAAATTATGGCCGGGGGAAAACCAAATACCAGCCCCAAGGTTTTATGTTATAATAATAATAATAATAATAATAATAATAATAATAATAATAATTTATTATTTCTACCCCGCCCATCTGGCTGGGCCTCCCCAGCCACTCTGGGCGGCTTCCATAAAAACCAAAAATACAGTAAAATATCACACGTTAAAAACTTCCCTGAACAGGGCTGCCTTAAGATGTCTTCTGAATGTCAGGTAGTTGTTTATCGCTTTGACATCTGATGGGAGGGCGTTCCACAGGGCGGGCGCCACTACCGAGAAGGCCCTCTGCCTGGTTCCCTGTAGCTTTGCTTCTCGCAATGAGGGAACCGCAAGAAGGCCCTCGGCGCTGGACCTCAGCGTCCGGGCAGAATGATGGGGGTGGAGACGTTCCTTCAGGTATACTGGACCGAGGCAGCCTTTCCCAATTTGGTGCCCTCCAGTTATTTTAGACTGCAAAACCCATCAGCCCCCGTCGGCCTGGCTAATGGGCGATGGGAGTTGGAGTCTTTTGGAGGTGGGGATGAGGACAGAGATTCCTTCGGTTCACATTTCGATGCAAATCTATCTTAACTGGCACTTCTCCGAGCAGCAGGCAAAATGAAAGGCAGCTGTCTCTTGAAATTCAGCACCAAATTTTGCAATGGGAAGAGCAGATGCAAAAAAAAAGTGCTTATATTAAAAATGTTCAAAAAAAACCCCCTGCACTATATCGGAGGAAACTTGCTTGGAGAAATGTGTGCGAGAGGCAAAACGGCGTACAAAATGGTGCTCATTAAGTGCACCAATTGCACCAAAATGGTGCAAGAAGATGTGTGTGGACTTTCTGCGGCGGGGAAATGAAATGCCCAAACTGATGTGGAAATGGAGAAGAAGAGGAGTTTGGATTTGATATCCCGCTTTATCACTACCCAAAGGAGTCTCAAAGTGGCTAACAATCTCCTTTCCCTTCCTCCCCGACAACAAACACTCTGTGAGGTGAGTGGGGCTGAGAGACTTCAGAGAAGTGTGACTAGCCCAAGGTCACCCAGCAGCTGCATGTGGAGGAGCGGAGATGCGAACCCGGTTCACCAGATTACGAGTCCACTGCTCTTAACCACTACACCACGCTGGCTCTTGAGAGGGCTGCACTTAAGGTTGGAAGAATGAGAAACCAAAATTGTCCATCCCTATTGGGATGCTTTTGAATTATGGTGCTGGAGGAGACTCTTGAGAGTCCCATGGACTGCAAGAAGATCAAACCGATCCATTCTGAAGGAAATCATCCCTGAGTGCTCACTGGAAGGACAGATCCTGAAGCTGAGGCTCCAAGACTTTGGCCACCTCATGAGAAGAGAAGACTCCCTGGAAAAGACCCTGATGTTGGGAAAGATGGAGGGCACAAGGAGAAGGGATGACAGAGGACGAGATGGTTGGACAGTGTTCTTGAAGCTATGAACATGAGTCTGACCAAACTGCAGGAGGCAGTGGAAGACAAGAGTGCCTGGCGTGCTCTGGTCCAGGGGGTCACGAAGAGTTGGGCACGACTAAACGACTAAACAACAACAAATTGGGAGCGCCATCTCTCAAGGACCAGTTTTCAAAGGAGCAATAATACACGGGCCGTTGTTGCGTAGAGGAGGAAAAGGGGAGGGGGTCACCACTGGGGTCACCTGGTCCTGCTCCGGAGGATGGTCACGCAACCGTGGCAACTGGTGCAGCGCTGGAGCGGGGTCTCGGGTTCAACCATCCCAGTCTCTGCATCAAAAGAGAACACCTTGTCTGTGCCTTGCTCATTTTCGTCTGTGCCCCCCAGGATGTAGATTTTGCCAGAGCACACAGTGACGCCGCAGTTCTCCTGAAGGAAGAGGGGAAAGTCAGAAAGAGGAGAGGTCCGTATCCCCTCAGAAATCCACAAAAACCGCTCTCTCAGCTCAGCTGTTATTTGCTCAGCTTCTCCTTCTCTCTAACACCCAGCCCTTTAAACTTGCCCAAATCTCATGAGGCAAGGTGAGGTGGCAAAACCTACAGGGTCCAGTATACCTGAAGGAGCGTCGCCACCTCCATCGTTCTGCCCGGACGCTGAGGTCCAGTGCCGAGGGCCTTCTGGCAGTTCCCCACTGCGAGAAGCCAAGTTACAGGGAACCAGGCAGAGGGCCTTCTTGGTAGTGGCACCCGTCCTGTGGAACGCCCTCCCACCAGATGTCAAAGAGAACAACAACTACCAAACTTTTAGAAGACACCTGAAGGCAGCCCTGTTTAGGGAAGCTTTTAATGTTTAATAGGTTATTGTATTTTAGTGTTTTGTTGGAAGCCGTCCAGAGTGGCTGGGGAAATCCAGCCAGATGGGTGGGGTATAAATAATATATTATTATTATTATTATTATTATTATTATTATTATTATTATTATTATTATTTCAATACAGTGGTACCTCGGTTTAATAACAGCCCCGCTTATGAACAATTCAGTATACAAACTCCGCAAAACTGGAAGTAGTGTTCCGGTTAGCGAACTTTACCACTGTCTATGAACGGAAGCCGAATGGTGAAAGGGCACCGGCAGCGGGAGGCCTCATTAGGGAAAGTGTGTCTCAGTTTAAGAACGGCTTTGGTTTAAGAACGGATTGAGTTCGTAAACCGAGGTACCACTGTATAGATCATTCTTCCCTTCCTTGTTCCAAATGTAGATCTTCCCTCACCTGGTGGGAAGGAAGGAAGGACACCGCTTTGGGGTCTACTCAGGTGAAATGATCTCTGGCAGGCAAGCAAGGCCCGATAAGAAGTAATGACCCTCTGGCATTTTTATGTATGTTTATTTACAAAAAGACACACCCAGAGCACGGTTTCTCGCCTGCTTGCATTTACGATAGTTGGTCAGTCTGAATTTTCGCCGCTCCCACAGCGACGCCAAACTCCTGCCTTTCCCTTCCGTCGCCATCTGATCTTATCCAGATGCCTAGAACGGGGGCTGAGAAGTTGGCCTGCCCCTTCCTCCCCACTGTCACTCAACACAGATCTCTGCTTATCTGCTGATTGCCTAGCAACGCTCTGACTGCCTCCCGACTCTTCCTCTCCTTGAGATCTAACAGAGTCTTCCCCAGGAAGGGGGGTCAAATTGCCCTTGACGCTGTCAGCCAACTCTCATCTGCAGAGTCACTCCCTCATTTACTTAGTTCTATCTCTAGTCTAACTCATTCCCCTGCGCTCTGGGGGGCCACATTCCTGACATCAGGCACAAGGAGGTCTTGAGCCGGCCCCACCACATCTCATTTGATACCAGGATTGGACAACCACCTTCCTTGTGTTCTGAACAGAAGGGAGGAGCAGCATGAGAACGGGTCCTTTTCTGTGGTGGCTCCCCACTTGCGTAATTCTCTCCCCAGAAAGACTCATCTGGCCCCATCATTACATACATTTAGATGCCACGCGAAAACATTTACTTTCCACCAGTGGCCTTTGGCTTTTATTTTTTATTAAACTTTTTGGTTGGTTGGTTTATCTTGCAACCAGGGCAACTCAAAACAACTTACAAATCAATTTTTAAAAATTATTTATGGCCTCTTTTAGTGGGCAGGATGTTTGAATCCTGCCTTTCAAAAATACGAATGTGCTTTAGATTTTTCTGTGTTTTGTTTCATGCTGGTTTTAATGTATGTGTTGTTTATTTACTGCTGCCAGTTGCTTTGAGTTACATTTGTAAAAAAGAAAAAGCGACTAATCATTTTAGTGAATAATAATAGAAAATAAAATAATAAAATAGCTACTTCCTATGAGCAAGCAAGACAATAGCTAGCGTAGGCGCCTTTATCCCTACTGATGGGTGGTGAGGAGCCTGTTTTCATAGAATCATAGAGTTGGAAGAGACCACAAGGGCCATCAAGTCCAACCCCCTGCCAAGCAGGAAACACCATCAGAGCACTCCTGACTTATGGTTGTCAAGCCTCTGCTTAAAGACCTCCAAAGAAGGAGACTCCACCACACTCCTTGGCAGCAAATTCCACTGTCAAACAGCTCTTACTGTCAGGAAGTTCTTCCTAATGTTTAGGTGGAATCTTCTTTCCTGCAGTTTGGATCCATTGCTCCGTGTCCACTTCTCTGGAGCAGCAGAAAACAACCTTTCTCCTTCCTCTATGTGACATACTTTTATATATTTGAACATGGCTATCATATCACCCCTTAACCTCCTTTTCTCCAGGCTAAACATGCCCAGCTCCCTTAGCCGTTCCTCATAAGGCATCGTTTCCAGGCCTTTGACCATTTTGGTTGCCCTCCTCTGGACACGTTCCAGTTTGTCAGTGTCCTTCTTGAACTGTGGTGCCCAGAACTGGACACAGTACTCCAGGTGAGGTCTGACCAGAGCAGAATACAGTGGCACTATTACTTCCCTTGATCTAGATGCTATACTCCTATTGATGCAGCCCAGAATTGCATTGGCTTTTTTAGCTGCCGCGTCACACTGTTGGCTCATGTCAAGTTTGTGGTCAACCAAGACTCCTAGATCCTTTTCACATGTAGTGCTCTCAAGCCAGGTGTCACCCATCTTGTATTTGTGCCTCTCATTTTTTTTTGCCCAAGTGCAATACTTTACATTTTTCCCTGTTAAAATTCATCTTGTTTGTTTTGGCCCAGTTCTCCAATCTGTCAAGGTCGTTTTGAATGTTTTCACCATTCTGGGGTCCTGTCTCTTTTTTCTGCCCTTTTAGATGGGCACCCCATCTTGGAACTGGTGCCCACAGCAAATTCTCTAAGGGCCCAATGGCGTTCTCCTTACCAGAGGTCCCGAGAGGGACGCAACTTCAGCCCAGGTGTCCGTCTGGGGGCTGTAGCTGAAGATTTTACTCAGGAGCCCCCCAACAACATAAATCGAGTGATCCAAAGTGACGGCGCTGAGGCATCGCTGGCGGAAAGGGGCCGCCGACAGAAGGATCCACTTGTTTTCCTCTGGGTCATAGCACTGAACCTGGGGAAGCAACAACAACAACAATAATAAATTTTTATTTATATCCTGTCCTCCCCAGCTGAAGCTGGGCTCAGAGAACAGTAAAATAATACAGCATTCTAAAATCAATTCATTCTAAAATCAGTTCAAATCAAATTAATGGCAACCATTGGGCTAGAGTTCTGTCAGGATTACCAAAGGAGGGAGTCAGACTGTGCCTTGGCCAAAGGCCTGGTGGAACAGCTCTGTCTTGCAGGCCCTGCGGAAAGTTGTCAAGTCCTACAGGGCCCTAGATACGATACGATACGGTACAATATCGTTATTGTCATTGTCCCTTGCAGAACAATGAAATTGAAAACTACATAAAACTACATAAAAACTACATAAAACTACCACAAAACTACATAAAACTACATAAAAACTACATAAAGCATTCAAAAACCCCTAAAAACTGTAAAACCCCATTTTAAAATACACTATACTACAGAGACCCCTTATGCTGCGTTTATGCTAGTCTCTTGTGACAGAGCGTTCCACCAAATTGGGGCCATGGTCGAAAAAGCCCCGGCTCTGGTTGAGGCCAGCCCGGGACCTCCAAGACATTTTTGTTTGAAGACCGTAAGGTGAAACATACCAGGAGAGGCGGACAGCTGCAGAGGCTCAGTTTGCAAAAGTCCCCACAGCTCCCCAAAGGTTGACAACCCCAGCAGTACCTTATCTGTGTTGGCCCCGTCCTCCACGGCGCCCCCGATCACATACAGCTTGTCGAGACACGGCACCACGGCCGCCGAGCTCACTGCCTCGGGCAATGGCGCAACATCTGCCCAGCTGTTGGAAAAGGCGTCGTAGCATTCCACGCCGGCCAGGCGGCCAAAGCCGTCATAGCCGCCCACCGCGTAGATCTGTCGGCGAGAGATGGGGAGGATGCGATTCATCAGATCTCTGATCTTACCCAGATGCAGACGGGCTTCTAAACGGAGTGCGGGCAGAGCGAGAGGCAGCGTGGCACAGTGGTTAGAGTGCCGGACTAGGGTTCAAATTCCCCACTCGGCCGCAAAACCACCTTGGGCCAGCCTCAGTCGCTCAGCCCGACCTACTTTGCAGGGTTGTTGTGAAACGTAAAATAGTGCAAATTGTGTAAAAGAGTTTTGGCAAAGGGTATTTAAGGAGATGACAGAAATCGCTGGGTTAAAGCTGACCATTTTTTTAAAAATGGAAGTGCAGCTTGTAAATTTGCAAATAAATAAATAGAAAGGAAATACACAGGTGCAAGAACTGAAATATATGGAAGCAGGGCCGGATTTAGGTTTGATGAGGCCCTAAGCTACTGAAGGTAATGGGGCCCTTTATATGTCCAGCTGTCCTTTGTCAACAACAAAAATGTCACTTTTTTGTGTTGAATATATGCTATATGGCAATTTATGGACCTATTAGGTATCTCAAGCCATTTGCACACAACAAATAACCAGTCCATGCAGAATGTAGGCACCCTATATATAGAAAGGCACAAACCAGTGATATTTTAGGGAGCAGGTTAGCAGGCGGGGCCCATGACTTACATCCTTACATCCTAGGAGCCTACACAAAACATTGTTGCTGTATGTAAGTTTTATTTTATTTATTTTCTTATCTTACATTTTGGAAATGTAAATCCAGGGGTTTTTTCCTTTAAATTTTTTTGGGGCCTCCAAGAGAACAGAGTCTTAAGCTATAGCTTGCTTAGCTTATAGGCAAATCCAGAACTGAAATATACTCGGAGTCAAGTGTGGATTTCATGCTCTTTATTCAGCTCATAGTGGTGAGGAGGAATGGAAGTTTCCCCAGAATGTCTGCTTTATATACATTATTTACACAATGGGCCCCACGTGATTGGCTAATTCTGGGATACTCCTGTAGGCCAATCAGGTTGCGGATTCACTTCCACCCAGAGTTGGATTGGGTGGCTCCTGAATCCTATTGTTCTAGGACCAATCAGACTGCTGCATTCTGAATCCTATTGTGTTCGGGGTCAATTTCGTCCGGGGGGTCCGGCACACTTCCCTTGCGCAGCTCTGGTCTTCCCCCCGGGACCTTTGACTCAGCAGAGCGTAAAACACAGCGGAAGTAGAAGCTTGAACGTTCTTCGTGTGGTAATGACTCAGGCTGAAACGCAGCAGTCTCCTTATCTTTAAAGTCTTTATTTCTTAGCAAAACACAATAGCTATAAATCTCCTGCCTGGCGAGAGTTCGCCCATGTTGCTCCTTTCTCCATGGAGCTAAACACGCAGACTAAAAGCACACAGAGAAAACCACACCCTTTCCGTGTTCTATGCCCGCCCTCAGAATGTGAGGCGTCATCACTCAGAACTCTTAACCCTGTAAGTTCTGAGCCTCTCTTAACACCCCCTCTCGAATCACGTTCTGAGAGGACCTCTGAGTGTTCAACACCTTCCCCATTGCCTTCCGCCCCTTCCTGGCATCGTTGTTAGGCACCTGTTGAACCTCACAAACCTCAGGTTCGCACTGTGCGAAACCAACCCACGCATTTGTGACCTGAAACCTCTCAGGTGGAATTCCCTTTGTAGCCCGCGATGACCGCCTGGGCACAAACTGGGGTGCTCCTTTTGACCCACTGGGGCCAGCGTGTGCGTCTTCCTCATCAGAAGACTCCCCCTCTGACTTGACACTTCTGTGAGCTTTCTCCATTATGCGCACAGGAGATGAGGGCTCACTCTTGGACACTCCCTTAACAACCTGTGGAGACGCCCTACTCTGTTCAGGGACCTGGTCTCCACCAGCAGGTTCAGGCTCTGGCTCTCCTTCCTCCTCAGAGTCGGACAGACAATCTGAGACAGTGTCAGAGCGCACTTTGCGCCTTGCCCAACCATCCTGCTCAAAGAACTCAGCCTGTTTACTGACCAGAAGCTTGGTCTGATCACCTTCTGGGTATGCGAATCTCCACCCTTTTGTCGCAGGCTCATATCCACAGAAGATCATTTCCTGGTACTTTGGACCACCCTCTTGCTGCAACCACTTTGGTACAGGCACCATGGCCCTGCAACCAAACGAACGGAAGAAATGCACCTGTGGCTTCTGTCCGTTGAGCAAGAAATATGGGGTGTCACCTACCACTGCATTGTAGCACCTGTTCATCGAGAAATTGGCCGTTTTTACCGCCTCCCCCCAAAAACTGTGAGGCAAACCAGAGTCATCCAGTAGGATCTCGGATGCTCGAACCAGAGCTTTACTCCTAAGCTCTGCCACGCCACTCTCCTGAGGAGAAGTCACCTTGTGACGTATCCCCCTCTGGCGAAAGAAACCCTTTAGAGCAGACCCAGTGACCTCAGAACCACGGTCAAACTGGAAACCTTGCACCTTGGTGGAGAACCTCAGTTCCACCTCTGCAACCCAATCTTTGATCAGTTGCGTTGTCTCCTCCTTCGTTTTCAGCGTGAAAGCCCATGCGTTCCTAGTAAAATCATCTGTCAGCACCATCAGCCACTTGGCCTTGCCCAGACTTGGCTGTGGCATACCTAAAAGGTCTGCATGCACAAGCTCAAAAGGCCTTGTGGTTACTCTCTCTACCCTGGGATCACTAAATCCCTTGTTTCTGGCTTTTCTGCAAGCCTTGCAATTCAAAGGTTTACCACATTCTTTTACCTTGCAACCTTTGGTGCACTCTGATAACATCTGGACGTCCTCACAGGACCCATGTGACATCCTCTTGTGCCACACGCAAGCACACGACACATGAGTGTGATCAGTGGCTTTCCCAGCATTCCCCTCACCCTCCAGTGGTGTTTCCAAAACAAAGAGGTTGTTTTGATTTTTCTCAACACTTACGAGCTCCTTTCCATCTCTGGAAATTGTACAAACATCTTTTTCAAAACTCACTGAATATCCCTCCTGTAAAAGACACGGTACAGATAGCAGGCAATGTTTTATCTCAGGGAGAACATAAACCTTCAATTCAGCCTGCAAGAAAGAGACAAACATGTTAGAAACATGGGTTACACGTCCCTGTGAACCTGTAGCAAATTTAACTGTTTTCTCAGTTGAAACAGCCTTGCAGTTCCACATTTGTCCATCAGGTGGCGCTGTGACCAGATGGGCATTCGCAGCCGAGTCAACAACCCAACGTAGGACTCTCCCCCCTCTGGAGTTGTCCTTCTTTGTTGCCTTAGCAACTGACTTCCTGCTGCCCCCGACCTTGGGGCTCTCGCTGCAGGTGGTGTTGTCCAAAATAGCCATCGAAGCAGTCAGCTGATAAGCTTTCTCACGCCTGCTCCCTCTGTTGCCATGGAAACCCGGCTGGTTCCCATGGGAAGCGACCTTGAACATATCCTGCCCTGGCTCCTTTGCTCTCTGTGGGCAGTTGCGTCGCAGGTGTTCAGCCGAGGCACAAACAAAACATCGCCTAGTGGAAAACTTTGCAAACTTGCCTTTGGACGTCAGTGCCCCCCCACTCTTGCCAGCAGCACTCCTCCTTGAGGCTTCTCTTCGAGGCTTGGGGACGTGGCTTTTGGCTTCCAGCTCTGTGGTTTCTCTGCAAACCTTCTCCAGCTCCTGCCAAACAGCCTTGGCACTCTCCAGACCCTTGGACTGGCCTTTCTGGCCTGCACCCCCAAACTTGGGTGCACAGCCTCCAGAGGAACAGCTAGCCACTGCTTTCCTCTTCCCAGCTTCCAGCAGCTTTCCAGCACACGGCTGCCTGTCTCTCTGGCGTGTCAAAGCATCGCAGCAGCTTTTAGACACGGCTCCAGTCCACTTTGGGCTTCCAGGGCGTCCCACAGCCCCTCCTTGACTCTCTGGGCGTTCCCCAGCTTCTGTGCAGCTCTTGGCCCCCTCTGGGCGTCCCTCAGGCTGGCGTCTAGCCCCCTCTGGTCTGGCTCCCACTCTCTTCAGTGCCTGCCAACCGACCCAGGGCTCCTTCCCGTCTGCCTCTTCAAAAGGGACTGCACGCGATTCATGGCTGTCTGCCATCTCTCCCCCGGGGGCCCAGCCTACTCACGAGTACCTCCCGGTCCGGCAGATCCTTCCCAGCGAGCTCCTCCCGGCTGGCTCCAGTTACTCCTTAGCTGGCCTTTGGCTGCTCCTCAGCCGATTCTGCCTGCAGTCTCTCTTTCCCAGCGTCTCATCGGCTGGCCTCCGGCTGCAGCCTCCTCACACGCACGAACGTTGCTTATCTTTATTGCTGACCTCCATAACCTGTTCGGGGTCAATTTTGTCCAGGGGGTCCGGCACACTTCCCTTGCGCAGCTCTGGTCTTCCCCCCGGGACCTTTGACTCAGCAGAGCGTAAAACACAGCGGAAGTAGAAGCTTGAACGTTCTTCGTGTGGTAATGACTCAGGCTGAAACGCAGCAGTCTCCTTATCTTTAAAGTCTTTATTCCTTAGCAAAACACAATAGCTATAAATCTCCTGCCTGGCGAGAGTTCGCCCATGTTGCTCCTTTCTCCATGGAGCTAAACACGCAGACTAAAAGCACACAGAGAAAACCACACCCTTTCCGTGTTCTATGCCCGCCCTCAGAATGTGAGGCGTCATCACTCAGAACTCTTAACCCTGTAAGTTCTGAGCCTCTCTTAACATATTGTTCTAGGACCAATCAGACTGCTGCCTTTTGGATCCTTTTCAATTCAGTACATAACAAGCCCTGAAGCCGCTGAGCCTGGGGCGTGGTGGTAGGGCAATGATGAGTGGTCAGAGGGGAAAGAGGGAGAAGACTGGGAGGAAGAGGTGTCGGAAGATGGAGAGAGAACAGGGCTTAGTGAGCGGGGAGAGTCGGTGGCAGAGAGGCGGCCAGAAACAGAGGAAGAAGCTGAAGCAGGAGAGGAGAGGCAGAGATGGGTCAGGTTGGGGAATAGTAACAAATGCCTCTCCCTCCTGCGGCCACGACACACCCCACCAATCACAAAGCAAAGAGAAGTCTGTACCTTTCCCTGGAGGGTGGCCATCTTGTGCCTCCACCGCCCTTTCTGCAAACAGGCGACCCTCATCCAGACGTTCAGCTGGGAGCTCAGCACCCAGACATCTCTGCCGTTCAGGTGGCCTCCTGCAAAAGCAGACACGGAGCAGCCACATAACACAGGAGCCAAAGGGCTTAAGGCCACAGAAAGAAGGAGCCGGGTTCAACGTTGGGGGAAGGGGGCGGCAGTCAAAGAGGGGGAAGCCAAGAAGGGCTACCAAACTCTTTGTTCCTTCATCTTCCACCATGGAAACTCTAAAAGTAAAGATGTCTAAGCTAAATGTTCCAAGCCCAGACCATGTGGCTTAAGGAAGTCATCTTTGTGTTTCTATACAAACAATTTAGAAGCACTGAACATTTTGTAACCGAAGTGATACTGCCTGCCTTTTCTTGCCGCTGTGCGGGAAAGCTCATGAATCCGACCTTTGAAAAATTTGTAAGTAAATCATTTTAAACTGACCAAATGTGTGGTCTCTTTCTCTGCTGAGGGAAGTGGGGGATTTTGGAAGAAACTTAGAAGGGGATACTGGGCCCTTGGCTCTTTCTCATGACACATACAGAAAGGCAGTGTGGTGTAGTGGTTAGAGTGTCGGGTTGAGTGTTACGAAAAAGGAGCAATGCAGCAGCGTGCTCCAGGTGGCTGGAAAGCCAAACAGGATGTTGATGTTTGGGACTGTACCGTGGGAACAAAGGAACAGTCTATTCACACCACTGAGCACCGGATGTTACCTCAGAGTGTCATCTGACCTGTACTGGAAGTACATGGGAGGAGTTTTTCTCTCTCTGCTGTTGGTGTTAAGAGAGTGCAGACACGTTTCTCTGTACTGCTGGAAGGACAGAAATAAAGGCATGCAAATACATTTCTGTCTGTCTCTCTCCCCTCCCTGGGGATGGCAGGGGAGGAGTGGTGTGTTCTTCTCACGTTAGAGGAGGATCGCCGATTGAGATCTCGCCTGATCTTGCCGGGAGTCGCAGACAGGGAGGTCAACAAGGAACTCAAGCCGGGTGCCTGGAGAGTGGCCAATTCCTCTGACAAGGCTTGATTCCTACACTGGGAGACGGGAATTCTAGTCTCCGCTCAGCCATGGACCTCCCCGGGTGACCTTGGGCCAGTTGCTACCTCTCAGCCTAATCTACCTCACAGGGTCGCTGTGGGGATCAAATGAGGAGGGAGAGAACCATGTGTGCCATTTTGAGCTCCTTGGGGGAAAGGGCAGAATAGAAATGCAATTAATTAATCAATCCATCAGTCATGCAATGGTCTTCTCCATCTCCTCCCAATGAAGGGAGGAGGCTATTTCTGCAGGGGTTGGACTAGATGACCCTTGGGGTCCCAACTCTACGATTCTATGATTTTATGCAGCCATCTCACCTGAGATGTAGACATCATTCTTCAAGGTGCAGGCAGCAAACTCTGACTTGGTATATCCAGGGACACTGGATAGTGGCTTCCATTGTTTGCTCTCGGGGTGGAAGATATCCACAAAAGGAAGCTTCAAGGACCCTTTCTTGCCACAGCCTCCAATCACAATGATCATCTCTGCTAACTCCATGTATCTGGGATAAGAAAAGAAATTTGTTAGTCTTAGGGGACAGCAAGACCCTTTTGGCAACACAACACGACCCACATCCTTATAAAAGTGGGTTATCTCTCGCTTTGAATACTGCAATGCGCTCTATGTGGGGCTACCTTTGAAGGTGACCCAGAAACTACAACTAATCCAGAATGCGGCAGCTAGACTGGTGACTGGGAGTGGCCGCCGGGACCACATAACACCGGTCTTGAAAGACCTACATTGGCTCCCAGTACGTTTCCGAGCACAGTTCAAAGTGTTGGTGCTGACCTTGAAAGCCCTAAACGGCCTCGGTCCAGTATACCTGAAGGAGCGTCTCCATCCCCATCGTTCTGCCCGGAAACTAAGGTCCAGCTCCAAGGGCCTTCTGGCGGTTCCCTTGCTGCAAGAAGCCAAGTTACAGGGAACCAGGCAGAGGGCCTTCTCGGTGGTGGCACCCGCCCTGTGGAACGCCCTCCCACCAGATGTCAAAGAGATAAACAACTACCTGACATTTAGAAGACATCTAAAGGCAGCCCTGTTTAGGGAAGCTTTTAATGTTTAACAGACCACTGTATTTTAATACTTTGTTGGAAGCCACCCAGAGTGGCTGGGGAGACCCAGCCAGATGGGTGGGGTATAAATAATAAATTATTATTATTATTATTATTATTATTATTTGGATTATTATAAAAAATGCAGGAGGAAAGGACTAACAAAAGGATCCACAAAGGGGAGGAGGGAAGTTTATATATATTGCCAGATCAAAAATTATGGAACCGGTATCACAATATGGACTTCAAACCGGTTTGGGACAATATATCGATAGATTGCCCAGCCCTAGTAGCAAACTTTTCTCTCTCTTTTTACCTTCTGGGTCTAGACCGCCGAGAGCTGACCTCGCTGCCTTGGATGTAATACTTGCGGGCTTCTAGCAGCAAAGGGATGCACTCCTTGGATTCCTGGATGAGCTTGTCCGTCTCCACCTTCTCTAGAAAATAAACAGGGTCTAGCAGGGGGAGCCTCACGTGCTGGAGCAAATCCTTCAGGGCTCCCTTCCTGGCAACCACGTCGTGGTTCACCCACCGCATCACTGCCTCGAAGACGGCTTCCTCCTTGGGGATAGCCAGGTGATCACTTGACAGACAGCTCACCAGCTCCTTGGCATCCAGCTCCAGGAACTCCTTGTGGTGAGAGACCTCCACAAAGCCCTCCAGAAGACACTTCTTGCTCCTCTCGGTCAGAGATGGGATGGAAAAAGAGTTGGCGACCTTCAAGATGCCCAGACAGTTGTGAGGATGCAGCTGACCTCCCAAGAAGGCAACACAGGCGTCCTTGAGCCTTGGGATTTGGAGAAAGCTGGACAGCTCCAGCAGGTCTTCCACGTTGTCCTCCTGGATGAGGATGTCCCCGCCGTAGATGTAGTCCAGGACGAGGCGCATGCTGGGAGCAGAGACCTCGTGGAGATGGACGGTGCCTTGGCGGCCTTCCTTCGCGCCCCCGGCAAACAGAGCCCGGAAGTAGGTGCTGCTGGCGGATAAGGCAGCCCGGTGGCAAGGGAATTCCTGCCCGCCCATGGTGAGAACCACGTCGGTGAAGATGCCATCCAGCCGGTAGGAGTTGAGAGTCTGGAGGATCTGCTCAGCGTGGCGAGACCCACTGCAGAGTTTCGCGTGGAGGTTTCCGCTGCCTTGGCCCAGAGAGGCAGGGTGATCGCTGACGCCCGTTCTGGATTGGGACTCTCGTTTCATCCCGATTCAGGGCATGAAAAAGTTGGATTGCTTTTAATAGTGTGTTTTAATGCTGCGATCCTTCCCGGGACCTTGAAGGATGGAAGAAGAAGGAGGAGGAGGAGGAAAGAGGAAGGAGGAGGAGGAGGAGGAGGAGGAGGAGGAGGAGGAGGAGGAGTAAAGAAGAAGAAGAAGGAAATAAGAAGAAGATGAAGGAAAGAAGAAGAAGGGAAGAAGAAGAAGTAGAAGGAAAGAAGAAGAAGGAAAGAAGAAGAAGGAAAGAAGAAGGAGGAGGAAATAAGAAGAAGATGAAGGAAAGAAGAAGAAGGGAAGAAGAAGAAGTAGAAGGAAAGAAGAAGAAGGAAAGAAGAAGAAGGAGGAAAGAAGAAGAAGAAGAAGAAGGAAAGAAGAAGAAGGAAAGAAGGAGGAGGAGGAGGAGGAGGAGGAAGAGGAGGAAAGAAGAAGAAGAAGAAGAAGGAAAGAAGGAAAGAAGAAGAAGGAAAGAAGAAGAAGAAGGAAAGAAGGAAAGAAGAAGAAGAAGGAAAGAAGAAGAAGGAAAGAAGGAAAGAAGAAGGAGGAAAGAAGAAGAAGAAGAAGGAAAGAAGGAGGAGGAGGAGGAGGAGGAGGAGGAGGAGGAAAGAAGGAGGAGGAGGAGGAGGAGGAAAGAAGGAGGAGGAGGAGGAGGAAAGAAGAAGAAGAAGGAAAGAAGAAGAAGGAGGAGGAGGAAAGAAGAAGAAGAAGGAAAGAAGAAGAAGAAGAAGAAGAAGAAGAAGAAGAAGAAGAAGAAGAAGAAGAAGAAAAGAAGGAAGGAAGAAGAAGAAAAGAAGAAGATGAAGAAGGAAAGAAGAAGAAGAAGGAAAGAAGGAGGAGGAGGAGGAGGAGGAGGAGGAAAGAAGAAGGAGGAGGAGGAGGAAAGAAGAAGAAGAAGGAAAGAAGAAGAAGGAGGAGGAGGAAAGAAGAAGAAGAAGGAAAGAAGAAGAAGAAGAAGAAGAAGAAGAAGAAGAAGAAGAAGAAGAAGGAAAGAAGAAGGAAAGAAGAAGAAGAAGGAAAGAAGGAAAGAAGAAGAAGAAGGAAAGAAGAAGAAGAAGAAGGAAAGAAGGAAAGAAGAAGGAAAGAAGAAGAAGAAGGAAAGAAGGAAAGAAGAAGAAGAAGGAAAGAAGAAGAAGAAGAAGGAAAGAAGGAAAGAAGAAGAAGGAAAGAAGAAGAAGAAGGAAAGAAGAAGACGGAAAGAAGGAGGAGGAGGAGGAGGAGGAGGAAAGAAGAAGAAGAAGAAGGAAAGGAGGAAATAAGAAGGAAAGAAGAAGAAGAAGAAGAAGAAGAAGAAGAAGAAGAAGAAGAAGAAGAAGAAGAAGAAGAAGAAGAAGGAAAGAAGAAGAAGAAGAAGAAGAAGAAGAAGAAGAAGAAGAAGAAGAAGAAGAAGGAGGAGGAGGAGGAGGAGGAGGAGGAGGTGGAGGAGGAGGAGGAGGAGGAGGAGGAGGAGGAGGAGGAGGAAAGAAGGAAAGAAAGAGGAGGAGGGGGAGGAGAGAGAAGAGGAGAAGGAGAAGGAGAAGGAGAAGTAATGGTGATGCTTGTAGTTTAATGGAGATGCATATTAATTAATAATAATAATATATTACAGTGGACGCTCGGGTTGTGAACATGATCCGTGCGGGGTACACGTTCTCAACACACAGTGTTCGCAGCCCGCGTCTGTGCACGCATGGGTTGCGATTCGGTACATTCGCGAAGTACGATTTAGCGCTTCTGTGCATGTGTGACTGCCAAAACCCGGAAGCAACCCGTTCCAGTACTTCTGGGTTTCGGCTGTCCACAACCAGAAAAAACACAACCTGAAGCGGCTGTAACCCAAGGTATGACTGTATTTATATCCCAGCCACTCTGGATGGCTCCCAACAGAATATTAAAAACACGCTAAAACATTTGAAAACATTGCCTACCTAAAAGTTTACTTTTAAAACCATGAGGAATACGAACTTGCTTATGATCTGGAATTGTGCTTCTTCATGACAGAGCGTAGTTCCAGGGTATTTTGTAGGCTGGGAGAATGATGGCTGGCAGTACAGGGGAGCCTAAAGGGGCATGAGGGAACTTTCCTCCGCAAACCTTTAAATTCTCCTCTGCCCAATGCCAAACAGTTTATACTCAAACTTCTGCCAAAATTTCACCAAAAGTTCAACTTGGTGTACTTTCCATCTATCTTTAACTACAATAGCCCATTATTTACAAAGCAAGCCTTTTTCTGGCCCCAGTCTGCCCCATGGTTCTTACAGTCACATGTAAGGTACAAGGTAAAGGACTCCTGGACTGTTAAGTCCAGGCAAAGGCGACTATGGGGTTACGGCGCTCATCTCGCTTTCAGGCCGAGGGAGCCGGCGTTTGTCCACAGACAGCTTCCCGGGTCATGTGGCCAGCAGGACTAAACCACTACTGGCGCACGAAGGCTGTGACGAGTGCCAGAGCACGTGGAAACACCGTTTACCTTCCCGCTGCAAAGGTACCTATTTATCTACTTGCACTGGTGTGCTTTCGAACTGCTAGGTTGGCAGGAGCTGGGACAGAGCAACGGGAGCTCATTCCATCACCGGGATTCGAACCGCAGACCTTCTGATCGGCAAGCTCAAGAGGCTCAGTGGTTTAGACCACAGCGCCACCTGCGTCCCCCCAGTCGCATGTACCCCTTGTTGTTATCATTGTTCCATTTGCTCTCCAATGAACCTTATAGCTGGCAAGATCTGAGCAGGATACCATGGACAAGGAACATTCTTTCTTCCCTCAATCCAGGAATAGGGTTTTTTCCCCATCCCACCTTCCATCTCCTGAGCTCATACACCAAGAAGGAGAAGAGGAGCTGGATATTTCATTGAGAGCTAGCAGCAAAGAAAGTTCAAACCCTTGGTTTCCCCATTGTGCATGTTATGTACTGAGTTGAATAGGATCCAAACTGCAGCAGTCTGATTGTTCCTAGAACAATAGGATCCAAAAGACAGCAGTCTGATTGGTCCTAGAACAATAGGATTCAGAATGCAGCAGTCTGATTGGTCCTAGAACAATGCAGCAGTATGATTGGTTGGCAGGAACTACCCAATCATGCTCCAGATAGAAGTGAATCCACAACCTGATTGGCTTACAGTAGAATTCCGGAATTAGCCAATCATGTGCAGCCCATTGTGTAAATAATGTATATAAAGCAGATACTTTGAGGGGACTTTCATTCCTCCTCACCACTATGAGCTGAATAAAGAGCATGAAATCACTTTGCGACTCTGAGTATATTTCAGTGCATTTCCTACAAATCAGAGAGGGTAGGCTTTTGCATACAGACATAAATTTGCCTGCATGTTCATTGTTGCGTGTCTCGCTTCTGAAAACGTTCCATCATTTGGGAACTGCAAAATGTCAAGGCACAAAACCTGGTTTCCAAGGAAAAGAGGTGACAGACAGTCTGCAAGACAGGTAAAACCTGCCAGAGATTCAGTGAACACCAAAAACCTGCATCAAAGAACAAAATAGACTGTATAAATTTAATTAAAATAAATAAATATATATATTTTAGCACAGGCTTTAGTATCCTACCCTTGACCTCAGGAGCTCAAGAAAGTAGCTCCCATTTCACCTTCGCAGCTCAGACCCAGCAGGTCTCCTTAAAACTTGAACTGAATTGAATTGAATTGAATTTCATTATTACGGTCACAGACCAGTTCCGGCTCACTTACAATATCAGGAAAATCATAAAACACAACAGGAATACAATGAATTGCAATTGGGTATAACAGAGGCAATTCAGATATAGCGGCAGTTAAAAATATACCGTATTTTTTGCCCTATAAGACTCACTTTTTCCCTCCTAAAAAGTAAGGGGAAATGTGTGTGCGTCTTACGGAGCGAATGCATCCTGTGCAGCTATCCCAGAAGCCAGAACAGCAAGAGGGATTGCTGCTTTCACTGCGCAGCGATCCCTCTTGCTGTTCTGGCTTCTGAGATTCAGAATATTTTGTTTTGGTTTGTTTTCCTCCTCCAAAAACTAGGTGCGTCTTGTGGTCTGGTGCGTCTTATAGAGCAAAAAATATGGTATGTTACATATTGATCATTAAAATATAACCTAAAATTGTCATTTAAAACATTTATCATTTTGCTAGTACAGCTTGTTCCCTAAGTTTTATGGCAGTCGCACAGAATTTGGCATGATCTCTAGATCCTTGTCCTCCACCAGGAGTTTTAGACATTGAAGTTTGGGTCCATTTGGAGATTTTTGTATAACAGGAGGGATAAATACCAAGCGTATATCCCCGTATAAATGGCAGTGTAACAAGACATGAGAGACCGTTTCTACCTCCATCAAGCCGCAGGAATTCAATTCAATTCCTAGGAAAAACGAACGGGGATTCGAACCCAAGACCTGCAGATGACATTCAGCTATACACCCATCCTAGTGGAGCAGCTTGATCTAATATGGGAAAGAACCACATTTCAGTGGTAGACAGTCTGCTTTGCGCCTCCTCCAGTCCCCAGGTAGGGCTGGGAGAACCCCTTGCCTGAAACCCTGGGCAGCTGCTGCCAGTCAGTGCTCAGCTTGAGGCACCAACATTCTGTAGAAGGCAGATTCCTACATGCCCCTCGCCTGATCTCTTTGCTTATAAGCCATCATTCCCTTTCTTTCTCACCTGTCCGATGGAGATCCCATCACCTGGAATGGAAGGATAACGGCTCAGGTGTATGTTCATCCGAAGGCATTGGACCAAAGAGCATCACAGCTTGGTTCTGGCAACCTCTTGCCCGATGTAAACTGGCCAGCATAAAAATAAAATAGGACACTCCCTTTGCTTTTGCGCTTGCCCAAGACAAATAATAACCCTCCAGCCTCCAAGCCACAAAGCAAGAGACGATCAGGTTCGGCTTTGTTCCTGGTAATTATGATGCGCTCGGAGGATCTGCCTGGCATTCGCTGCAGCTGCCAAGTGACGGCTCAGCCTCTGCAAAAGGGAGGGCGTGAGGATGCCGAGGGGAGTTCACCCAGGGGAGAGCTTAGAGTCAGCGGCCCATCTGGAAAAGCAGTTGTGGCCCGGAGGAAAAGCATCGTTCGAGTGAGAGCCTGGCAAATTTGCACAGAAAAGGAGACATTTTCAGGGAGGAACGGCCCAGGTTAAGCCCACAGCCTAGTGGATCTGGCAACACAGGGATCCTGATGTCTGCAGGCCCTGGTCCACCTCCCTGAGCCACTCAAGGAAAGCTAAGCAGGGATTCAAACCTGGACCCTGCAGACGACCCTGCAGATAGCCATGTTCAAATATATAAAAGGATGTCACATAGAGGAGGGAGAAAGGTTGTTTTCTGCTGCTCCAGAGAAGCGGACACGGAGCAATGGATCCAAACTGCAGGAAAGAAGATTCCACCTAAACATTAGGAAGAACTTCCTGACAGTAAGAGCTGTTTGACAGTGGAATTTGCTGCCAAGGAGTGTGGTGGAGTCTCCTTCCTTGGAGGTCTTTAAGCAGAGGCTTGACAACCATATGTCAGGAGTGCTCTGATGGTGTTTCCTGCTTGGCAGGGGGTTGGACTCGATGGCCCTTGTGGTCTCTTCCAACTCTATGATTCTATGATTCTATGACGACGCTCAGCTTTATAGCCATTCTAGAATAGCTGGCACTAATACGGGAAAGGGTCTCAGCTCAGTGGTAGGAAATCAGTTTTGCATGTAGAGAATCATAGAGTCATGGAGATGGGAGGGACCACGAGGGTCATCTAGTCCAACCCTCTGCAATGCAGGAATCTTTTGCCCAATGTGGGGCTCGAACCCGCGACCCTGAGGTTCAGAGTCTCGCGCCAGGTTCAATGGCATCTCCAGGTAAGGCTCCTTTTTGGCTAGCTCTTCCGAATTGACTTTGGAGCTATCTCCTGAATTTATAAAGCAAAGCAATGTTGCAAAATAACTAAATATGGATGTATATAAGGTAAAGGTAAAGGGACCCCTGACCGTTAGGTCCAGTCGTGGCCGACTCTAGGCTTGCGGCGCTCATCTCGCTTTATTGGCCAAGGGAGCCGGCGTACAGCTTCCGGGTCATGTGGCCAGCAGGACTAAGCCGCTTCTGGCGAACCAGAGCAGCACACGGAAATGCCGTTTACCTTCCCGCCGGAGCGGTACCTATTTATCTACTTGCACTTTGACGTGCTTTCAAACTGCTAGGTTGGCAGGAGTTGGGACCGAGCAACGGGAGCTCACCCCGTTGCGGGGATTCGAACCTCTGACCTTCTGATCGGCAAGCCCTAGGCTCTGTGGTTTAACCCACAGCACCAACCGCATCCCTATGGATGTATATACATGCATTTAATTCACACACAGAGAGAGAAGAAGAAGAGAATCCTGTAGTTTGTTAACTGCAGGGATTTGTAGCTCTGTGAGGGGAAATCTACAGCTCCCACAGTTCTTTTGGGGAGTTGGTGTTCTTTAAATGCATGGTGTGTGCAGCCCATGTGAATATGTCCTCCATTGTGTTAGCTTTCTGGAAGAAAAAAAATGCATAGAAAGAAGACGAATAAACTTTGGGCTTAAAAAAAAGAAAAGAATGACTGACAGATGGCCACCCAACCGCTGCTTGAAATCCTCCCAGGAGAAATCTACCACCTTCTGAGGGAGACCGTTCCCATCAAACAGATTTCACCATCAGAAAGTTACTCCTAACGTTCAGTCCAACTCTCCTTTCTTGCAATTTGAATTCATTGGTTTGAGAATACGACAATGCACTTATGTGTGACTTCCTTACGCATGATCCGGAAGCTGCCGTTAGTGCAGAATGCTGCGGCATAATTGCTGACAAGGCGAGGGGTTTTTCCACCCACTGTCTGTATACAACATCTCTGTTCAGAGACCTGCATTGCTTGAACCAAATTCAAGGTGTTAGTACAGGCATAGGCAAAGTCAGCCCTCCAGACGTCATGGGACTACAACTCCCATCATCCCTTGACTATTGGTCCTGTTAGCTAGGGATGATGGGAGTTGCAGTCCCAAAACATCTGGAGGGCCGAGTTTGCCTATGCCTGTGTCAGTATATAAAGCCCTGAACAGCTTGGAACCAGTTTACTTGTAGGGTCGCCTTACCTGTATGTGGACATTCCATCTGCAGAACTTACACCATTAAAGGTGCAAAATAATATTTCACCCTTGTAAGAAATCAATATCTTAGTGTGGCAGAACTCGCACTTGGAACTCCCTGCCGGTTGACCTCAGTACCTTCACTGTACAGTGGTCCCTTGGTTCTCAAACGCCTTGGTACTCAAACAACTTGGAATCCAAACACTGCAAACCCGGAAGTGTTCCAGTTTGCGAACTTTTTTCAGAAGCCGGACGTGCTCCGTTTTGAGTGTTACGCTTCTGATTTGAGTATTACGCTGAGGTCTGTCTGTTTCTGCTATTTATTTTGCATTTTTGTGGCTCTTTTTGTTGTTTTTGTAACTGCGTGGAACCCAGTTCAGCTACTGATTGACTGTGGGACTGCAGTACATTGATTATTGCTTTCATTTTATGGATCAATGGTCTTGTTAGATACTGAAATTCATGTTAAATTGCTGTTTTAGGGGTTGTTTTTAAAAGCCTGGAATGGATTAATCCATTTTGCATTACTTTCTATGGGAAAGCACACCTTGGTTTTGGAACGCTTTGGTTTTGGAACGGACTTCCGGGAACAGACTAAGTTTGAGAATCGAGGTACCACTGCACTCCTTTTAACACCCCGCTGAAAACATTTTCGTTGAGGAAAACCTAACAAGACACGTAAAATGTCAACAGGTGTTTTTAACCCAGTATGCTGGCTTTATTTATTGCGGACTGTTTTAAAGAGCTGTTTTTAACTGGTCATTTTGCCCCTCTTTTTTGCTTCTGTAAACTACTTTGATGTTTTACGAGAATCAAGCGGTACATAAACCTTGGGGAATGGAAATAAATCTCCTGGGGTTGTAAGTCCAGCAAAACATCTGGAGAACCCCCCTCTTTTATGCATCAATCTTGTATTGCATCTTGACTCGGCCTCCCTAGAGCAGTGTTTCTCAACCTGTGGGTCCCAGGATGATGTTGGACTACAGCTCCCATCATTCCTAGCCAGCATGACCGTGGTCAGGGATGATGAGAGTTGTAGTCCAACAACATCTGGGGACCCACAGGTTGAGAACCGCTGCCCTAGAGATCCAGGAAATGAGATTTGCTCCTATATGTGGGATATACTGCTTGCAGCCGTTATTCTTGGCACAGCCTTCAGTGGGGCCACCCGCTGATCACCCCACAACTGCTTTTTGCCATGCACCATTCTCCCTCTCAGAGCCGTCTTTCCCATTGGTCTTGGTGGTTCGTTGCGCCAGGGCGCCGGCCTCTCAAGGGTGCCCTAGCGAGTGGGGGAGCTGAGCAGCTTAGCCAGCGGCCTCCCCTTTCCTTTCATGCCCGCCAGCTGCGCCCCAAATATATGGCTGGCGGGCGTGCAGCTTCCTTCCTAAGCCTTCGCAGGAGGAGAGCGATCCCTGCAGAAAGGCGGTGCTGACCTTTGAAGTCCTAAACGGCCTCGGTCCAGTATGCCTGAAGGAGCATCTCCACCCCCATCGTTCAGCCTGGACACTGAGGTCCAGCGCCGAGGGCCTTCTGGCGGTTCCCTCATTGCGAGATGTCAGGTTACAGGGAACCAGGCAGAGGGCCTTCTCGGTGGTGGCACCCGCCCTGTGGAATGCCCTCCCACCAGATGTCAAAGAGAACAACAACTACCAGACTTTTAGAAGACATCTGAAGGCAGCCCTCTTCAGGGAAGCTTTTAACATTTGATGCATTATTGTATTTTAATATTTTGTTGAAAGCTGCCCAGAGTGGCTGGGGAAGCCCAGCCAGATGGGCAGGGTATACAGGTGAAACTCGGAAAATTAGAATATCGTGGAAAAGTTCATTTACCGTATTTTTCGCTCTATAGGACGCACTTTTCCGCCTTCAAAAATGAAGGGGAAATGTGTGTGCGTCCTATGGAGCGAAGAAGCCATAGCCGCGCGTCACCTCTCCAGCTGGGAGAGGGTCGCGGAGGGCTTCTTTAGCCCTGCGCGCGCTCTCCCGGTTGGAGAGGTGACACGCGGCTATGGCAGGAGCCTCTATAGCCGCGCGTCACCTCTCCAGCCGGAGAGCGCGCGCGGGGCTAAAGAAGCCGTAGCCCCGCGACCCTCTCCCAGCTGGAGAGGTGACGCGTGACTATGGCAGCAGCCTCTCCGCTGCGAGCCTTTCCGCTTCTCCCCAACCTGCTCTTTGGGGCTGGTGGTGGGCTTCCCCCCGCCAGCCCCAAGGAGCAGGCCGAAAGGAACCTGAAGCCTGGAGAGGAGAGGGGTCGCTGCACACCCACCCCTCTCCAGGCTTCTGAGGTAGCCACCTGAAGGCGACTGAACGGCACCTTGTTTTAGAGGGGGGAAAGAAAAGGGGGAAATTCTCCCCCTCTCTGCACAACGCCTCCTGCCGCTTCGCGGAAGGGGCGCTGGGCAGAGAGGGGGAGATTTTTTTCCTCTTGTTTTCCCCCCCTCTAAAACAAGGTGCGTCCTATTGTCCGGTGCGTCCAATGGTGCGAAAAATACGGTATTTCAGTAATTCAACTTAAAAGCTGGAATTGTGATGATCATGGCATACAGCTGATAGCATCCATGCCACACCGCATTGAGGCAGTGATTGATGCAAAAGGGGCCAAACCAAGTACTGAGTGCATATGCATGCTTCTACTTCTCAGAGGTCCAATATTGCTCTATTTGCAGTCCTTGTTTTGCTGATTTCATTTAATATTCTAATTTTCTGAGATTGTTAATTTGGGGTTTTCATCAGCTGTACACCATGATCATCACAATGACAAAAAAGAAAGGCTTGGCATATCTCACTTTGCATGTCATGAGTCTATCTCATATATTAGTTTCACCCTTGAAGTTGAATTACTGAGATAAATGAATATTCTAATTCGCCCCGACGCTGGAGAGCATGTCCGCCAGCGCGTTTTCCTGCTTGATCACTGCCACCACGCTGGAGATCAGTGCGGTGGCAGAGGCAGAGTACATTTTCCACCACCCTCTCCCCTGTTTTGGAGTTGCTGGGGGGGGCGCCAGATGGATCTTTGCACCACGGCGCCGGATATGCATAAGATGGCCCTGCTCCCTCTTGCCGCCATTGAGAAAGCAGGAAGATCAAAGCCATTCCATGTTCAGGCTTGTAAAATATTTCCAGTTAACATCTCCCTTCTTCGTGCTTGGAGCTTTTCTTGGTCTGCACAGCACCCCACCTGCAGATCAGGATCAGGAAACCTCAAAACGCATTGAAATCGGCCCTCTAGGGCTCTCTATGTGGCCCCCAGAACCCTCGCAAGCCCTGCTTCTCCCCCCAAGCACCCTTGCCCGTCTTCAATGTGTCCTTGGAATGTACCGTATTTTTCGCTCTATAGGACGCACCCGACCATAGGACGCACCTAGTTTTAGAGGGGGGGGACAAGAAAAAAAATTATCTCCCTCTCTGCTCAGCGCCCCTTCCATTTCTCCTCCCGCTTCGCTGAAGGGGCGCTGTGCAGAGAGGGAAAGCTGTGCAGCGCCTTTCCAGCGAAGTGAAGCCAGGAGAGGAAGAGGGATCGGTGCACACCGACCCCTCTCGCTCTCCAGGCTTCAGCGGGAGTGCTCCCGCTGCGCTTCGGAGGCTTCGCGTTGCTTTCACTGAAGCCATGGAGCCTGCATTTGCTCCATAAGACGCACACACATTTCCCCTTAATTTTTGGAGGGGGGAAAGTGCGTCTTATAGAACGAAAATCTCTCATTTTACTTTCTTGGGCTCCATGATCACTGCAGGTGGTGACAGCAGTCACGAAATTAAAAGACCCCTGCTCCTTGGGAGAAAGGCGATGACAAACCTAGACAGCATCCTAAAAAGCAGAGACATCACCTTGCCAACAAAGGTCCGAATAGTTAAAGCCATGGTTTTCCCAGTAGTGATGTATGGAAGTGAGAGCTGGACCATAAAGAAGGCTGATCGCCAAAGAATGGATGCTTTTGAATTATGGTGCTGGAGGAGACTCTTGAGAGTCCCATGGACTGCAAGAAGATCAAACGCATCCATTCTGAAGGAAATCAGCCCTGAGTGCTCACTGGAAGGACAGATCCTGAAGCTGAGGCTCCAAGACTTTGGCCACCTCAGGAGAAGAGAAGACTCCCTGGAAAAGACCCTGATGTTGGGAAAGATGGAGGGCACAAGGAGAAGGGGACGACAGAGGACAGTGTTCTCGAAGCTACGAACATGAGTTTGAACAAACTGTGGGAGGCAGTGGAAGACAGGAGGGCCTGGCATGCTCTGGTCCATGGGGTCATGAAGAGTCGGACACGACTAAACGACTAAACAACAACAATAGAGCGAAAAATATGGTATTTCCTCCCCACTTTTGCTTCTGGCTCCGCCACCAGTCACATGGCCCTTGGATCGTTGTCTAGATGGGCAATGCAGCCCTCAGATTTCAGGCTGGACACCTTCCCAGGGCCCGGAAGATTTCAAACCCATAAAAATACGGATAATAACCACGCTTTGCCAAGGCGTCACAACATACATCTTTAAATAAGTTCAGCTAACAATCGCTGCACGGAGGAGAGGAGAGACAGTGGGGTTCCTTCCGTCACATGACCCAGCACGACGTTGGACTACAACTCCCATCAGCTGTAGCCATGCATGGTCCTGGATGATGGGACTTGTAGTCCGGCAACACCTTTGAAGGCTATCTTCTAGTGGGTCCCATCGCCAGATCGCTCCTCGCAAACATGCCGAATCCTGCCCCACCCGCCCCCAATCCCATGATAGGCAAGAAAAGGGGTCACAAAAAGGGGGAATATTTACAACAACGACAAAAAAAATCAAAGAAACCCAGTCCAGCTTCAGTTTCCAGAGAGGCGCCAGGCCACCCTAACGAAGTCCGTTGCATTAAGAGTCCCAGGCAGTCCACGCAAGGACCAAAGAATCGGCGGAAGGTTCCGGAGCCCCCCAAGCACTCCTCCGCTGCCCCCTCAGTTGATACGAAGCTTCACTTCTTGGTGGTCCAGGGGGGTGACGACTTCGTTGGCGTAGCCGTTCTCCGAGCACAGCGAAAGCTCGTCCGTCGTCTCGATGCCGCTGTTGATCTCTGAGGAGGAAAGAGAACGTGCGGGGTGTTAGAATGGGGTAACTGTGTCCCTGAAGGACCAGGGGCGCAGGCCGGGAATCATTTTGGACTCACAGCTGTCAATGGAGGCACAGGTCAAATCTGTGCCCAGTGCAGCTGTTTACCAGCTCCATCTGGTACGCAGGCTGAGACCCTATCTGCCCGCAGACTGTCTCGCTAGAGTGGTGCATGCTCTGGTTATCTCCCGCTTGGACTACTGCAATGCGCTCTACGTGGGGCTACCTTTGAAGATGACCCGGAAACTACAACTAAACCAGATTGTGGCAGCTAGACTGGGGACTGGGAGCGGCCGCCAAGACCACATAACACCGGTCTTGAAAGACCTACATTGGCTCCCAGTACGTTTCCGAGCACGATTCAAAGTGTTGGTGCTGACCTTGAAAGCCCTAAACGGCCTCAGTCCAGTATACCTGAAGGAGCGTCTCTACCCCCATCATTCTACCAGGACACTGAGGTCCAGCGCCGAGGGCCTTCTGGCGGTTCCCTCACTGCGAGAAGCCAAGTTACAGGGAACCAGGCAGAGGGCCTTCTCGGTAGTGGCGCCCTCCCTGTGGAATGCCCTCCCACCAGATGTCAAAGAGAACAACAACTACCAGACTTTTAGAAGACATCTGAAGGCAGCCCTGTTTAGGGAAGCTTTTAATGTTTGATGTATCACAGTATTTTAATATTTTTTTTGGAAGCCGCACAGAGTGGCTAGGGAAGCCCAGCCAGATGGGCGGGGTATAAATTATTATTATTACATATTGTAATATTACATATTGTCTTAGACTCTGTGAAAGGATTCTGTGGAACTGTAACAACCCTTCATGTGGATTATTGGACTCTTTGAAGAGACAGGTGGAACAGACACTAATAATAATAATAAATTTTATTTATACCACGCCCTTCCCAGCCAAGACCAGGCTCAGGGTGGCTAACACCAAATATAAAAACAACTGATTGAAATACAGCTTAAAAAACAAGATTAAAATACATTAAAAAATTAAAATGCAACCTAATTTCATTGAAAACTAAATCAAAAACTTTTGGGGGGATAAAAACGTCAAGTCATCGCCATGGCTAACTATCAAGACTGGTCCTACATGGGCCGGAAAAAGCCAGGGAAGTCCCCAAATAGGAGTTCCAACACAGAAGGAGAAAAGAAAAAAGAAAGTGGGGGAGGGAATCAAATTGATGTATAAAAACTTATACATGTATGGACCTTATGCATGAACCGACTAGAGAATGAACTGATCCACTGGGTCTTCTGCTTTTTTCGTTGATCTTTATGAGACTTCCGCTGAAATCTACAATTTGATACAATGAATAGTATGCCCTATTTATTCAAAAGTACATTACCATTTAAAGCAGCGACTCTGCAAAACCTTGGGCTGGGTCTGTAATGTTTAAGAAAGACTTAACCTTGGCCGCATGACAATGAATTTGTGGCGAGATTCGAATTGAAGACCCGAAGAAGAGTAAGACGCCCACAGGAAGTTACTTCTCTGCCACAGATCAAGTTATAGCTGCGTGGAATCCAGCCTCGAACTGCCTCACCTGAGAAGATAAGTTTCTCCTTCATGATGTTGACATCCCGGCTGGACCTTCGGACGGCGGCGCTGAGCATGATCTGTTCAGGGTTGTAGCTGCGGATACTGCCCATTCGCCACCTGAAACGGACAAGGAGAATGTCGGGAACCGAACTTTTCATGCGCCTGACCAGGTTTCCAGGCAAGGAGCTCACAATCCATGGGCCCTCAAACTCATGAGGAAGCGACTCTGCGCTATTCTCCTAGCACAGTGACAGAAAACTCGTTTTCCTTCTGTTTTGAAACTCTGCAACCCGGCCTGACTGTCTCAGGGGCGGTTCACAGAATAAAACACAGAATAAAAACAAGTAAATATAAAAACAGAAAGACAACAGTCTCCCCATCTTCTCACAGAGACATTTAAAAGCCTACAGAATATGAATCAACCCAAGGGCTGGTTGAAGAGGAATGTTTTCGTCTGGTGCCTAAAAAACACCGTATTTTTCGCTCCATAAGACGCACCTGACCGTAACACGCACCTAGTTTTTAGAGGAGGAAAACAAGAAA
The DNA here is from genome assembly GCF_027172205.1 of Podarcis raffonei. NCBI lineage: Eukaryota > Metazoa > Chordata > Lepidosauria > Squamata > Lacertidae > Podarcis > Podarcis raffonei. The sequence goes on along the minus strand of NC_070605.1, from coordinate 9,634,247 downwards.
AAAATATATTCTGAACGAAACAGTGGATGTATGATTTTTGTGGTTCATGCTGTGGCCACAGACATGATATGTGATTTGACGGTGAGTTTGGGGTGGCCCAATGCAAAAATCCTGAGGATCCATGTGGATCCGTGCTTTGTAACCACGTTTTTGCGCGTTTGCGGCCCCACAAAACAGTGGCTGTGTGACTTTTTTGGTGCAGGCTGTAGCCATGGACATGCTATGTGATCTGATGGTGAATTTGGGGTGACCCAATGCAAAAATGCTGAGGATCCATGGGCTTTTACCTCCCCTCTCCCAGGCAGCCTCCTTTATCTCTAGCGTCCCTTATCTCCCTCCCGATCGCTTGCTGATCAACTGCTTCCTTTCAACACTCCCTTCCCTCTTGTTTGCCTTAGTGTCTTTTCCTTAGCTGGAGCAGTTTTTTGCTCCTCCTTTTCTTCTAATTTCTCTCCTGATTGCTTTAGTCTTCCTGTTTCCCCCCTTTGCAAGTTTGCAAGCCCTGCCAGGCAGCCTCCTTTATCTCTAGCATCCCTTATCTCTCTCCCCGATCAGCAAACGATCAGCGGCTTTGTTTCAACACCCCCTTCCCTCTTTCTAAAAAAAAATAAAAAAGCACGATCTGCTTTTTGCCCCTGGGCAATTCGGCTCCAGGGACCACGCGTTCGCTTCATAAGACAGACAGACATTTCCCCTTTCTTTTTAGGAGGAAAAAAGTGTGTCTTATGGAGTGAAAAATACGGTATGTAATGAAGGCACCGGGCGAACATTCCACAAGCAGGGAGCTGATAAATAATAATGCAATAAAAATAAGATAATAACGTGATGAAATCCAAAACAACAACCATTCATAGCACATTTATTGAAAAACCAATTAAAGCTATTTAGTTTAATTGATCCAGCAAAACTGATGAACTTCCCCGCCGTTAAAGAGCGCAGGATTGCCATGCATCAAGGACAGCCTTTCTGCATAGGAACTGACCCAGACCCTGAAATCATCCTTTCGGGTCCTTCTTCATGTGCCCCCTATATGAGGGGTGCAGAGGGTGGCAACATGAGAACGGGCCTTTTCTGCTGAGCCGAGCACAGATTCAGTGGCTGGCTCCTCTCAAATTGGAGCGGGGGTGAGTTAGCGGGAGGGGGCCGCAATTCTGAATTTATTGTTACTCACGTTTTATACTGTATTTATACTGTATTTTATGCTGTTTTTTGTTGCATCAATTAAGTGTTTTAAATTTGTTGTTAGCCACCCTGAGCCTGGTTTTTTGAACCAGGAAGGGTGGGGTATAAATAAAAAATTATTATGATTTATTAACATGCTTTCAATGGAAAGATGAGAAAGGACTGGAGGTTAGCAAAAGGATTGCAAAAGGAGGCAGCTGCTCAGTGACCAACACCCGCCCCCCTCCAGCAAAGGAAAAAAAAAAAAGGTGCACTGAGCAGGATTCGATCTCAGGTCTACTGGGAGAGGTGATGCTAAGCAAAACAGGCACAGGCAACTTAAACCAACCAAGGGGAACAGGAGTCGGAGCGAGTCTGAATTTTCCAGTTAATCATTTCTGGCTCTTTTGAGTCTAGACACAAAGCGCGAGAGCCGTGGGATTCTCACGTTACCACTTAAAGCAGCGACTTTGCAAAAGCTTGGGCCGGATCTGCGATGTTTAAAAAAACGATTCGTTTATTTATTTATTTTAAATTAAGCCATCTAAAAAAGGTGACCCTGATTGATTGATTGATCAATCAGATTGTGTGTGTGTGTGTGTGTGTGTGCGTGCATGCATGTGCGCACACATGCACACACACATATATATTAAATCGAATTAATCAAATTAATAAAATAAAATCACACACGCATATATAAAGGGGGAGCCTCACTTAAGCTTGTGTTTGTCATCTGCACTTCTTAAAAGTGCCTCCATTATACACACACACACACACACCACACACACACACACACACAAAAGATCAAATACATACGTAAGATTAAATACGAACACCAAAACCACAAACAAAGTAGCCACACACCACCCCAATTTCGTCTTCGTTGCACCTCCTAGTGGTCATTTAATTAACCCACCTAAGACCACCAATGGATGCGATTTCGACAGGCCTGTGTGCTAACATCAGGTCTGCTGCCAAATCAATACAAAAACAGAGGAGTCTGCATTTTGCTCCATGTGCACCCAGCTTCCATCCCCACCCCAAGGGGACCCTGAAACAAAAAGGCCCTCTTGCTGGGAGAATGGGCCGCAGTGCTTCTGGAATGAGAAGCTTGCAAGCAATTTTGCATTTACAACTCCCCCTTCCAATAATAATAATAATAATAATAATAATTTGTACCCCGCCCATCTGGCTGAGTCTTCCTACATCAGGGGCAGGTAACCGGTGGCCCTCTAGATGTCAAGCTACAATTCCCATCAGCCCATGGCCAGGAATGATGGGAGTTGTGCTTCAGTAGTACAGTGGTAACTTGGTTCTCAAACGCAGAAAACCCAGAAGTAAGTTTTCCGGTTTTCGGACATTTTTCAAAAAGCCGAACGTCCGATGCTATTGTTTCCGGCGCGCCTGCACCAATCAGAAGCTGCGCCTTGGTTTTCAAACATTTCAGAAGTCAAACGGACTTCCGGAACGGATTAAGTTTGGCGCTTTTGTTTTTGCTGTTTCTTTTGCTTTTTTGTTTTTGAGGCTTTTTCGGTTCATTTGCTTTTGTGACTGTGTGGAACCCAGTTCAGCTACTGATTGGTTGATTGATTGTGTGACTGCGCAAATGGATAAAAGCCGCCCATCCAATCAACGACTATCATCAGTGCAGGCAAGAAAAAATAATAACTTTTATCATCTACAATACTGTCTTATTTATTTTATAGTACAGTGCATTGGTTAGTGCTTTCATTTTATGGATCAATGGTCTCGTTAGATAGTAAAATCCATGTTCAATTGCTGTTTTAGGGGTTGTTTTTAGAAGTCTGGAACGGATTAATCTGTTTTGCATTGCTTTCTATGGGAAAGCATGCCTTGGTTTTGGAACACTTTGGTTTTGGAACGGATTAAGTTTGAGAACCAAGGTACTACCGTATCTGGAGACCCGCAGGTTACAGATACCCTGCTCCCGACATTTTATTGTGTTTTGATTTGATTTTTAAATTTGTATAGAGCCCTATACCTGCAGGTCTCCAGGAGGTTCACAACGTAACATCACAAAATAAAAACACAGAATACATTTGGCCTGCAGCGGTCACACCCAGGGAGGTACAAAAGGCTCGCCAGTCCCCAAATTTAGCAGAAACCCAGTATGATGAAAACCACCCAGGGTTAGGTCCAAGACACACACCCTTTCCCCTTCCCGCTGCCCCAAACCATCACCGTGGTGCGCAGGCTGCTTGTGCAAAGACGCCAATTGCGCGCGCACACCCCCGCGTCAAATGCAGCCCTCGAAAAGCCAAAGGGAGTTGCTCTTCGTAAAAGGGGAGGAAAGAGAAGAGGGTCAGTAAAGGAGGAGGAGCAGGAGACGCTGAGCTGATAAAAGCACAGACGTGTGCAGAAGCAGCCGGGATGAGTGGCGGAGGAAGATGACATCAGCCAAAACGCTTCTCCTTACTTCCTGCGATCGCTGCTGTTCCCGCAAAGTCAAAGAGATAAAAAACTACAGTGGTACCTCGGGTTAAGTACTTAATTCGTTCCGGAGGTACGTTCTTAACCTGAAACTGTTCTGAACCTGAAGCACCACTTTAGCTAATGGGGCCTCCTGCTGCTGCCACGCCGCCGGAGCATGATTTCTGTTCTCATCCTGAAGCAAAGTTCTTAACCTGAAGCACTATTTCTGGGATAGCAGAGTCTGTAACCTGAAGCGTCTGTAACCTGAAACATCTGTAACCTGAGGTACCACTGTACCTAACATTCAGAAGACATCTGAAGGCAGCCCTGTTCAGGGAAGTTTTTAACGTGTGACATTTTAGTGTATTTTTGGTCTTTGTGGGAAGCTGCCCAGAGTGGCTGGGGAAACCCAGCCAGATGGGCGGGGTGCAAATAATAAATTATTATTATATTATTATAAAGTTTCCCAAGCCAAAGAAGAAGAGACCTGCAGCCTCTTCTCCCAGTGGTTGACCCGATGTCTGGGGAAACCAGGGAGCAGGATTCGAGAACAACTCTCCCCACCCACGAGATCGCCTTATGGGACACGGGTGGCGCTGTGGTCTCAACCACTGAGCCTCTTGGGCCTGCCGATCGGAAGGTCGGCGGTTCGAATCCCCACAACGGGGTGAGCTCCCGATGTTCTGCCCCAGCTCCTGCCAACCTAGCAGTTGGAAAGCAGCCAGTGCAAGTAGATAAATAGGTACCACTGCGGCGGGAACGTAAATGGCGTTTCCTTGAGCTCTGGTTTCCGTCACAGCATCCCGTTGCACCAGAAGTGGTTTTGTCATGCTGGCCGCATGACCCGGAAAGCTGTCTGTGGACAAACGCCGGCTCCCTCGGCCTGAAAGCAAGATGAGCGCCGCAACCCCATAGTCGCCTTTGACTGGACTTAATCGTCCAGGGGTCCTTTACCTTTACACCACGGCAGAATTGGCACAACCGCAGGCACCACAAACCACCAGTTCTGCATTGGTGAGAACGCATCGGTTTAGTGAACTTTGGAACTCCCTGCCTATAGATATCAAGCAGACACCTTTTCCGCACTATTTTCGTCGCCTGCTATAAACATTTTTGTTCGGACATGCCCACCCAGATTCTTAAGAAGCCGAGGCGATTTTAATCTGATTCAGTATTTTAACTTTAACAGCAGTGCTGTGCCTTTTTCTCGATTTTACGGCTTTATCTTCTTGCAACCACTTTGAGGTTTCCTTTTTTTAAAATGACCTGCGGTTTCCAGCAGCTGAGATTCAGGCGCTTTCCTGCCTCTGACCGCAGAGACAGAGTGCTGTCACCGATAATAATAATATATAATAATAATAATTTATTATTTATACCCCACCCATCTGGCTGGGCTTCCCCAGCCACTCTGGGCGGCTTCCAAAAAAATATTAAAATACTGTAATAGCCCTCTCCTCTGTGAATTTGGCTAATCCTTTTTAAAATCATGTGGGTTGATCGCTTCTTAAGCCTGCTGTGGAAGTGAGTCCCACAGTTTTAAATCTGTGCTGTAGGAAGAAGCGCTTTCTTTCATGTGTTCCCAGAAGGCTCAGCTTTGCCGGAGGGCCACAAGTTCGAGAGAGGGAGGAAAGCTTTTCTCTGCTTTCTCCGAGCCAAGCATAATTGTACAAGCTACAAAAGCGCTGCAGGCTCGCTGTGTGCCTTCAGCACATGGAAAAGCTGTACCTTGCAGAGAAAAAGGGGAAGAAGTGGGGGGGGGGAACCCCAGAAAGTTCAGAACCCATCTAGAGGTAATACATGCACAACACACAGACGTATTTTCATGTGTGCCTCTTTCTGGAGGGATCCAGTGGAACCTGCAACCTTCCCCCTTGCTCCCCCAAGCAAGGTCCCACATGGCGGATCTACACATCGCTTCAAGGCTGACTTCCAATACAGAATGCACAGTGGAGGAAAGCCGAGGCAGCGGATTCGAATCCCGCTCACGCCTACGTTCGCTTCGGTTATTCCATGAAAACACTGATAATGCACAGAAACTATATCTTTAAAAAATGAAAAGAAACCTTTGGTTTTTTAAAAAAATGGGAAAGGCAGAGACAG